>NW_028270163.1:42344243-42969243 GCF_037043375.1 Chiloscyllium plagiosum
TCTGACCCTATGCTGGAAGTTAGGCAATTCTAAAACTGCTGTAGGTGTTTGGGCCTCAGACCCTATCATGAGGAATTCCTGCAGTTTTCCCTGGACTAAAATGGCTGACTGCCAACAACGCTATCTTCCTTTGTACCAGGTAAGAATCCAACCCACGGGGACATTTCCTCCCATTCCATTTGACTCCGGTTTTGTTCAGGCCCTTTGATGCCACACTTGATCAAATATGGCCTTGATGTCAAGGGCAGTCATTTCCACTTCACCTCTGGAATTCAGTTCATTTCTGAATGTTTGGGCCATGGCTGTATTAAGTTTGAAGCTGAGATTAAAGGCTAATATAATGTCCATACAGCCAATCTGATGACTCTTGATTTACTGAGGGTTTCTCACATTCTGTCCTTTGTGGGTCAACTTATTTGCATGATGCACTGGGATTCTGCTGAAATATTCTCTGGAAATAATTTTCCATCGGTGTTAAAAGTGGAGTAACTAATTTTGTAGACTTTCTAGGCTTTCATGATTTAATGAAACTATGGGCAGCACGTGGTTCAGTAGTTTGTACTGCTGCCTCACAGCACCAGGGACGCTGATTCGGGTGACTGTCTGTGTGGAGTTTGCACATTCCTCCCGTGTCTTCGTGGGTTTTCTCTGGGTGCTCCGGTTTCATCCCGCAACCCAAAGATGTGCAGGTTTGGTAAATTGGCCATGCTAAATCACCCATTGTGTTCAGGGATGTATAAGTTAGGTGCGTTAGTCAGGGGTAAATGTAGAGTAATAGAGTAAGGGAATGTGTCTGGGTGAGTAACTCTTCAGAGGGTCATTGTGGACTTGCTGAGCGAAAGGGCCTGTTTCCACACTGTAGGGATTCTAGGATTCAAACACAATTTTTAAGGAATAAAACTGTACTGGATACAGGCAGAATCAAAGACACTTTGGTGCCCTGGACATATGAGAATATTTAACAGTTTGAATTTACCTGTGTGATTTTAATACCAGAAGTGTTGTGTTATTGTCTCTCTGTTGGCACAGGGTACACCTTTAAGAAAAATACTCATGATACCTTCACCATGACATTGCTTGAGAATTGATGGAATATAAGTATACTCCACCTTAACACAGGCCATTTGAAGCATGACACGCTGGTGGAAGTGTTTGTAAAGTGAGTAGGTTAGGATTAGCTTAGACATTGAGGTGCTTAGGATGGTAATATACTCACAGAAGCTGGAATAAACATTGACTAAATGTTCCAGTAGTACATTAACCATGTGTAGTTCTAATGTTACAGAAGCCAACAGAAGATTCACTGCTTCAGATACAAATGCTGCTGGAGGCAGAAACCCCAACCATGGTGGCAGATCTGATGTCCATACACAAAATTAAAATGAAAGATTACCAACATGTCTATGGCAGAAATTGTGAAGCTGAAGTTATATTTGATTGCTACCTGGAAGATAGGCGTCAAACTTACAGCCAATCCTTTGTGAGATCTCTCAATCAAGTTATATTTTTTACTTTGCTAAAGCTCTCAGCACAAATATTATGCAACTGAGCTACTGGAGCTTGTAAATACTGGCCAATCATCATCAGACCATCTCTGACAATGACAAACCACATTTTGAAGACAAATGTGTCTTTTTATAAATATTTTTTCTTTGATCTCATAAACTTCCCTGTTTGAATCATCAAGCTAATACAATTAATAATATATTCCCACCATTACCAGTGTGCATATACTCAAATAACGTTTGCATTTCTATCAGTAAAGCAATCAATTTGCAATTAACAGATTACAGTTGGGGCATGTGGATGTTTAAAATAGTTAGTATGCTTTCCTGTCAGCACATTTTTTAAAACTGACACTTATAGTAAACTGTAATTATTATAATGTTTGATGCTGGATACGTTGTAGCCTGTCAACTATATTTGAGTTTTTTTTTCTGCCTTGGGGCTTTTTCCTGCTAAATCTAATTCCCCACCTCTATCCCCATCTGATACTGTTTGCTTCTGACTGGCTTTCAGTTTTCAAACAAGAAAATAAACCAATCAGCTATTGTCTTCTCAATAGGTCAGAGATTGTTCAGCATGGAGATTCTATTCACTGAACTATCTCATAATTTAACAAAGTTACTCTAGTTGACTTTCAGTGAAACACCTTTGGTTTCTGTATATTGTCGAAGTCTAATTAATTAAAAGATATTTTTAATTGTTACAATATCTCTCTATCTGCTGTAGGCGAGTGCAATTTAAATAATTGTGTGTAGTTCTGGAATGCACATTATAGGCAGAGTGTGATTGCACTGGAGAGCGTGAAGAAGAGATTTGCCAGGATGTTGCCTGGGTTGGAGAGTTTGAGTTATGAAGAGAGATTGGATAGACGGGATTGTTTTCCTTAGAGCAGAAGAGATTGAGAGGGGTAAAATGTGTAAAATTATGAAGGGCATAGATAGGATAGACAGGAAGAAATATTTCGATTTGATAGAGGGATTAATGACCAGGGGTATGGATATAAAGGAAGGGGCAGAAGGTTTAGAGGAGCTGTTATGATAAAGGTTTTGCCCCAGAGGGTGGTGAAAATCTGTAAGTCTCTGCCTGTAAGGGTGTTGGAGGCAGAAACCCTCATAACATTTAAGAAGTATTTAGATGTGTACTTATGATGGCAACACATATATTGCTATGGGCCAAGTACTGGAAAATGGGACTAGAATAGTTAGGTTGAAGTTGACTTTATCACACCACCTTGTTCCGTGGACAACAGCTCTGTCTCAGGCTTGCTGCAGTGTTCCAGCGAAGCTCAGTGTAAGCTGGAAGAACAGCACCTCATTTTCCGCTTGGGGACCCTGCAGCCCTCTGGACTCAATATTGAATTCAATAATTTTGGGACCTGTTCTCCCCCTTGTAACAGCTCCTTACCGCACATACCAGGCCTTGTTATCACATAGACTGCCATCACACCACCTATTGTTAGCCACTAACAGTCTTCATTAACAGCTATTCACTCTCCCATCAGATCACGATTGACTCCTTTATCTGTCCAACTGTTCTACTTTCTCTCTTTGGGCTCTATCCATACCTATCGTTTACTCTTTACCCCCTCCCCATCAGTTCTGAGCAAGGGTCACTGGACCTGAAATAACTTTGATTTCTCTTTACAAATGGTGCCAGACCTGCTGAGCTTTTCCAGCAACTTCTGTTTTTGCTTCTGATATACACCATCTGCAGTTGTTTTGGTTTTAATTTACATTAGTTAGGTGTTGTTTTTGACTGGTATGGATGTGATCAACCAAAAGGGTTTTTTCTGTGCCTTAGACGTCTATGACTCTAATGTTGAAAATTAGATTAGATTACGTTACAGTGTGGAAACAGGCCCTTCGGCCCAACAAGTCCACACCGACCCGCCGAAGCGCAACCCTACATTTACCCCTTACCTGACACTAGGGTCAATTTAGCCTGGCCAATTCACCTAACCTGCACATTTTTGGAATGTGGGAGGAAACCGGAGCACCCGGAGGAAACCCACGCAGACACGGGGAGAATGTGCAAACTCCACACAGTCAGCTGCCTGAGGCGGGAATTGAACCCGGGTCTCTGGCGCTGTGAGGCAGCAGTGCTAACCACTGTGCCACCGTGCCGCCCACAGTGGCACAGTGGGCGGCACGGTGGCACAGTGACAAGAAAATAAGAGACAAGAAAATAAATAAGTGAGATCCCTGAGATGTTAAGTGAAAAGACCTTGTAGCCATCAAGCTTGAACTCATGCAGGAACAATAAGGACACCACGGACATTCCCTGTGTCACAAATGTGTAAGTTTTCCAAGATGTATAATTGAAGGAAGATGGGTTTTACAGATCCTTGCAAACTGCCATCAACATATATATATATATATATATATATATATGATTTGTGCACCATTTAAGTGGCAAATATTTGAGTGAATCTCATATTCCTTTCATCAGATTGACTGGCTTTCTGCCTAATGCTGACCACAGGAAATGACATCACCAACCCACAGAAACCGAAACACATAAATAGAAAGTTGGTCAGTAACATTCCCATCAGATCATGTCTGTCCAACTGTTTTTCTTTCTCTCTTTGG
The DNA here is from genome assembly GCF_037043375.1 of Chiloscyllium plagiosum. Lineage (NCBI taxonomy): Eukaryota > Metazoa > Chordata > Chondrichthyes > Orectolobiformes > Hemiscylliidae > Chiloscyllium > Chiloscyllium plagiosum. The sequence continues at coordinate 42,348,338 of NW_028270163.1, forward strand.
GCTCCATCCATACCTATCATTTACTCTTTACCCCCTCCCCATCACTACCTTCATTCAATTTGCATCATCCACAAATATAACCAAAGTACTGATGACTCCTACCTCCATTGAATTGAAGATGTTAAATAGCAAAAAAAGGTCTCAAATAGGTCAATCTGATACCTGAGTAGTAATATTCCAAGTGATAGCAATTCCTGTACACCATCTTCTAAGAACTAATAGTGAACTAATGATGTAACCTAGTATGGTGACGAAACGTCTGAAAACAAACCTTCCAGTTCAGTGAGCAAACTTATATCCAGAACCTCAACCTGAGCTACAAATCTTCTCAAAACTCGTTGTCAATGTTATTGAGTAGGAGATGCTAAATCGAGAATATGTGAGACAGAAGACATGCACATCGCATCACTTGCTCTGGTCATTGAGCATTTGCAGAACTCCCCAGCTCTTTTCATAAATTAAAATAAAATGATTCTGCATGATTCCTCATAAGCCTTATTTGCTGAATTAAAAAAAACAGGATTCATATTGACAAGATTTTTATTGCCTTTGTTGTGAAGCTGGCTTTACTGTTCTCTCATTGTCCCATTTTAAGTCTGTACCAGCTAAAGTATGCGTTACTCAAACAAATTTGCCAATTTTTAAGAGAATCACATTCATGAACTTGAGAAATTCAGTAATAAGGGCTCCGAAATGTTTAAATATGGCTTGGAGATTGAAGGAGACAAAAAAATACTACAGGCGCTGGAATCCAAAAAAGGCAGGCAGGAGGCTGGAAGCACACAGCAAGTCAGACAGGATCAGGAGGTGGCAAAGTCGATGTTTCAGATGTAACCTTTCCTCAGGACCCTTGGAGATTGAAAGAGCTAAGAGGTTGCTCCATGTCAGTTATTCCAAATGCACTGAAACTGAATGAAGAATAATTCTGATGAAAGGTGATCGACGGTAACATTCTTTCTCTCCACAGATGTTGCTCAATCTTTTTAATGGTTCATCCTTAAAATAAATAGCGCAGTAGTTTCACTAGCTGTTTCACAAGGGATTTATAACTAGTTCATTATTAGATCTTAGAAGATGGTGTACAGGCATTGCTATCACTTGGAATATTACTACTCAGGTATCAGATTGACCTATTTGAGACCTTTTTTTGCTATTTAACATCTTCAGTGCAATGGAGGTAGGAGTCATCAGTACTTTGATTAAATTTGTGGATGATGCAAATTGAATAAAGGTGGTAGATTCCAAGCAGAACAGGATAAACCACGGGAAGATTTTAACATTTTAACATTTTAAGATTTTTGCAGTGAAAGGATCCCAAATGAAGCTACTGAAATTGAGAGGATAGAGGATTGGATCATAAGAAGCAATTATATAAATTGAGTGTAGTTTCAATGGGAAAATGAAGGTTGTGAATGTGATTGGTGATCACTGTTTCCAGGCTTTTGTAAAGATGGAATGAACTGCCAAAGGAAGTGATAGAGGCAAGTACAGTTACAAAATGTAAAAGACATTTTGACAGGTACGTGAATAGAAAAGGTTTAGAGTGATATGGACCAAACACAGACAAATAGGATTAGTTTTGTGTGGGAACCCTAGTCAGCATGGATAAGTTGGATCGAAGAGTCTGTTTCCATGCTGTAAGACTTTAGATAATCCAGATCATCATCTGACTGTTTCATTTGTCTGGTGCACAACAATCAAAGGATATGGGAACATGTTCAATATTAATCTGTAGAAACATTTCAATTATTGAGTGGTATATCCAAAGCTAAGTGCAAAACCAATAACATTATCTCGTAGCGGATGACTAATTTGAGATGTGACATAACTGTCACAAGCTTGGGAGGAGCACTTGACTTTGGAGCAATGGTCTAAAGACCTTAAATGACAAGGTTTCCTTATCTCTTAAACGAACACTAGAAAATGGTGGAGAAACCCAGCCGGTCTGGCAGCATCTGTGGTGGGAGAAACAGAATTAATGTTGCAAGATTGTTCTTCAGAACTGAAAGGGGTGGAAAATGGTTGGTTTATACTTTTGACAGAGGTGGAGGAGGACCCAGGAGAGCAGATCGTGTGGAAGCTCACTGCAAAAGATAAAGGGGTTTGCAAATTGGGGTGACAGAAATGTAAAATGTATGTAAAGTGAGGTGTGAAAGAGTGAAATTGGGTCCTCTTGGCTGACAGCAATGTAAACAAGACACAAAACAAGACAAGTTCGCAGTTGGGGGGTAATTAGTTAAAAAAAATTGAGGAAAGTCATGTGGTCAGACTCTCAGGTTGTGGGAATTCAATATTAAATTGAGAGACTGTAAAGTATCTAAATGGAGAATGGCTTGCTCTTTCTCAAGCATGCATTGTGCTTTATTGGAGTACTGCAGGCTAGGACAGACGTGTTAACATGAGAAACAATATGGTAATTGAAATCAATGGTCTGGTAATGCAGCATTGTCTGCCAATCCTCCAAAAAAAATTCCTCTTCTGTGCAACACCCTATCAACCAGGACCTCCCATTGATTAGCATCATGGTGCTAATTTCCCCCTCTGAAACCATCTCTCTTATGGCTCTCCTTCACATATAGGGCAGCTTCTGAATGCCGGGGCTCATCTAGCTGTTTCAAGATGGTGAAGATGCAAAGGAGGCTAGCCGTTAGACAGATATCCAATCAGTGGTGGATTCTTCTGGAACTGGCACATGGCAAGATGGGACACAAATCAGATATGAGGGATGCCGTGGGGTGTGGTGGGCAGTCCAGAGAGTTTAGAATCATAGAATCCTTATGGTGTGGAAACAGCCTCTTTGGCCCAACAAGTCCACACCGACCCACCGAAGAGTAACCACATCCAGACCCATTCCCCCACCCTATTATCTTATATTTACCCCTGACTAATGTACATAATCTACACATTCTTGAACTCTTTGGGCAATTTAGAATAGCCAATTCACCTAACCTGCACATCTTTGGATGGTTTAGTAAGATATGGTGAGAAAACTTGCTTGGTCATGTGGTGAGATTTTTCCACAGAAACTCAACACAATGCAGACAGAGCCAAAAAAAGTAAGATTCAACCAGTGGCTTTCTCAGTCAAAAAATTACATTTATAGAGCAAGATTTAATTTGCAAAGATGTACAGTGAAATGTGGAGTTGTGATTCACACAGCATATTTTATGAAACAATCAATTGATGACGTTAACAGAATTTGGAATGGAAATGCTTGTATAAATACTGAGGGGAAGAACATCAATATACAGATTCTCCTGGGTGAAGCCAGTTCAAATAGATTTCTTCACAAAATCCTGTCTCATTTAACTGATTGATTGTTCAGCTTGAGGTGACAGCATTTGCTGCTAGAATCATCTTTAGTTAGAGATGTGACCTTATCAGTTTTGTGCTCCTGTGAAAACCTCTTCAAGGCAGGAAGAGGACATAATGATGATGAATAGTTGCCTCACACATTGACAGGTTTCACGTTCTCAAATAAACTAATGAGGGGAGAAATGATGCTATACTACAGGAGCAAACGCATATTTAACATTTAACATTTTGGTATGAATCTACTTTGTCAGTTTAACAGACGTTTAAATCCATTTTTTGAAATGCTTGTACATTAAATAGATGATGCAATAACTTATACAGACATGGTAAATATTGACATGCTAATAAGCCATTGGCTTATAAATTTGGATTATGCCCAAGACTATCTATAAGGCTCATGAAACCAGCAATTGAAAAAGGGTGAATTGATGTGTTTGCCATTTTATGGCAATAACAAAGAGCTACATGTGAAAGATATGCCAAAGGTTTTTTGTTGTGTGACATTATGCTAATATCAGTTGGGCTCAACATAGACTGGTCAGGGCAAACAGTTTGGGCTGCTTAATAACACTGTCAGTAGTCTATGAAGAGTAAATGCTATAATACACGGTCATCATGGTATACCAGGCTCTAACCTTTCCAATACATTATTGCAAATCTATTCCTTAAACTCTATTAATGTAGTCGGTCTATTCCACATGCCTTTGTGCAGATGTTTTTCTCTTATTTTAACTCTGCTCTGAATGTGCTGTTTATATGCGGTGAGGAGCAACTTCGTGATATTATTTCAGGGTTGCACCAAATTCTAAAACCCTTAGACAACATCCACCTCTTGAAACTTTCTTTCCCTGCAATAAATATTGATTGTGTATATTCATAAACATATTACCTAGATTGCTTCTTTTTACAACATTGAGTGTATGTTCCTTAAATAAACCAAAGTTTTGATTTAATTCATTGGTAGGTTGGTCTGGAAAGTCTATGACACTGGAGATGAAGTTGGTAAGCGTTTCTTTTCTTAGATCAACAGTGCTTGCTGAAAGGTCTTGCATTGATGTAACCGCAGGAACATCTGGGAAGTTCAGTTCTTTCTTCTCAGTCATTAGCATCTGATCAAGGTGATGGTGTTAATTCTCCAAGAAAAGACTGATGTTGTTTGCGTCCAGTAGTTGTTCCCCTTAGGAAACTTGTTTCATTACGAAATTGACCTGTCCTTCAATGTTCTGTTCCAAGGTACAAATAGAGATGTTGACCCCCATAAATTATTTGGTGTAATACTTGGTGTATTCTTGAGATTGTATTCTTCAGATTGTAGTGTGTCTTCAAGAAGTGGCCTCTCTGTCTAAAATGAAAATATTGTTGTTATAAAGCTGGACAGATTTGACTTTGCTTTTATGTGGGTTTGGAACAATATCTGTTAAAAGATACTGTGGCAATAGATTGCATTGGATTTTGCATCCATGTTGTTAATTAAGATATATTTTTCAAAAGAGACTCTGAATGCTGTACTTTGCTTTAAGTGGTCTGCACTCTCTGTGGAACAGTCTGCGTTAAATGGAACTTTTGCTGTACAATGCTTCTTGAACAATTTTCTAGACTTTGTCTCTACTGCCATCTGGACTATCCATTCTCAGCTGAGATCTTCTTTTAGAGTCGTAGTGTCATAAAGATGTACAGCATGGAAACATACCCTTGTGTCCAACTCATCCAGACATCCCAACCCAATCTAATCCCACCTGCTAGCACCCAGCCCATATCCCTCTAAACCCTTCCTATTCATATACCCATCCAGATGCTTTTTAAATGTTGCAATTGTACCAGCCTCCACCACTTCCTCTGGTAGCTCATGTACCACCCTCTGCATGAAAAGGTTGCCTCTTAGATTTCTTTTATATCTTTCCTCTCTTATCCTAAACCTATGTCCTCTAATTCTGGACTCCCCCACACCAGGGAAAAGACTTCATCTATTTATCCTATCCCTGTCCCTCATGATTTAAAAAACCTCTATAAGGTCACCCCTCAGCCTCTGACACTCCTGGAAAAACAGTCCCAGCCTATTCAACCTCTCCCTAAAGCTCAAATTCTCCAACCCTGGCAACATCCTTGTAAATCTTTTCTGAACCCTTTCAAGTTTCACAACATCCTTCTGATTGATTGAAAAGGTTTCATGACTGAGGAGCAAGATATCATTGCCAGATTACTCCAGAGTCCTAAAGCCCTTAGACAGCATGCCTCTCCAAACTTTCTTTCCCCATTATAACTATTAAAGAGTCCAATGATGATTCTACTACAAATGAGAAGTCAATGTAGATCTCCATAGATACATGGTTCCAATAGTTTCATCAATTGCCTGTATGTATTTTCTACAGATTCTCCTGGAATCTGGTATATGCCTATTGAAATATGATCTTGCTAGTGTTCTAATTGTTCTTGAACTGTAATATTGATCAAAACCTGTCAGGAAGTTGTCAAATGTACTTTGTTTCTCATTAATCTGACGTCCATGTAACACATGATCTATTATGGAAAAATGTGCTAACCATTCTGAATTGTATTTGTTGTCCAACCTGAACAAAATCTTAGGAACTGCACTTTCCACATTTTCCAGTTTACTGATTTATCAAATAAATCTTAAGGCTTGAAGTTTTCTGGTGGAAAGGTAAGTACAAGAGAATTTTGTTTCTACTATTCTAAATGCTGTTTTTGGTGTAATATTTGGTTTTTCTTCACTAATATGGTGTGTTCGTAGAGATGAATTAAAATGTTCGTTTTCCAATGTGGTGAAAAATTACTAAAAGATTTGTAGTTAGAATCCGTCTTGAAGCATATCACTAAGATTTAATGGTTTATGACCATGTCAAAGATTTGTCCTTTGTGTTCCTGCATTTATTCTGAATGCATAATCAAATTTTACATTCTATTACTTTACCTTTGATATGTTTTTTGTTAAGTGAGTAAAATTGATAAAACTTATTACCTACTGAAAAACATTTGCATTTCTTGTTCAAACTGTCAAAAAAGTAAAGGTTTAATTAGTTCCACTATTTGAACTCTGAAACCTCAAATTCCAAGTAACAATTTTTATTCTTGATTTGTGAACCTGATTTATCTTCGTGGTTAGTAGCGAGCTTTTACTGCCCTTTCTGCTTCTTTTTAGAAGGCTTGTTTCCCTCATTAATAGTTGTAAAGGATCTTATTCAGACTAGCAATTTTTTGTGCTATCTCTGCAGGATATTTATGTTCAGAGATTTCTTTCTTCACAGGAACTGTTTGGCTTCAAGGCATTCCTGGCTGCTCACTGGCCTGACATCTGTATTGACAATTGCTTTTAAAAAGTGATTTTTAAAAAAGTTTTTCTCCAATCCAGTGATTTCAGGTCTGTTTCTTATCTTTGCTGCTGCCACATTTTTCTGTCAGCGCCTCCTCCATCTTTTGTTGTGTAGTTTATGCTCATATCCATGAGATAGAGTTCAAGACCGACTTGTCAAGGAGAAGGCCAGGTCAAGAACTGTGTTCTGGAATGAATATTACAATTCAGGATATCTAGAGAAATCATCTAATGCTAGTCAGCCTACCCACATGCTTCTTGGTATATATTTCTTTCTTCTTCTCTTAAGTCTGTCCTTAATGTGCTATTTATCCCCAGTGAGGAACAGCTCCATGACATTATTTGAAGATTTTTCCAAAGTCTGAAAGTAGTTATACAAGTCAAGAGACAGCACTTATTTTGCAAAGGGTGTGAAAATTTGCTTGGGTGCATGATGCTGGTTAGGGGTTGGAAAAATGGTGACAAGTGTTGCCCAGCAATGGCATAACATTGTAATGTGGAGGTGGGATGAGAACATGCTCTCCCCTTGGCTTTGGCTTTGGCTAAGTGAAGAGATTTAATGGGACTTCATTTTCGGTGGCAGCCTCCAGCAGTCCCTTGAAGAGCAATTTGTTTTGGCCTCTATGTACCTGCAAGAGAATTTTTCAGGCAGGTCAGAAAGGGGGATTAAGCTTTTGATATGCACGCTAATGGGTTGACAGCTGCAGATTAGTATGTTGTAGAATTGCAGCATGCACATGCCAACACCACAGACAGCATGCATTTGGCACAGAACAAACACCTGGATGTTATACTGGGCTCTCCTGCACTCAATTATCCAAGAAAGAATCAGATTTCCTAGCCCTGGCCTTTATAGCCTGTTCATATAATTCACAGGCCAAGCCTTGATAGCAATGGTAAAGAAAGCATATGGCATGCTTGCCTACATTGGTCGCAGCATTGAGTATAAGATCTGGCAAGTCATGTTGCTGCAGTATAAGATTTTATGTATTATTGGAGTATTGTGTGCAGTTCTGGTCACCACACTACAGGAAGGATGCGGAAGCTATGGACAGGGTGCAAAAGAGCTTTGCCAGGATGTTGACTGGATGGGAGTGTATTATCGATAAAGAGAGGTTTTCAAACTTGTGTTATTTCCACTAGAGCATCGAAAGCTGATGGGCAACTTGCTAGAAGTATAAAAAATTGAGAGGCATGAATAGTGTGGAGAGTGGGAGTCATTTTGGTTTAACGTGAGAGGGGAAATATTTGAAGGAGATGTATGAGGAAATTTTTCTTTACACAAAGGGTGGTAGATACCTGGATTGGGCTGCCAGTGGAGGTGGTCTAGGCAGACACAATCATAACAATTAACAGGCAGTTAGACAGACACATGAACAGGCAGGGATTGTGCAGGCTGATGGGATTAGTTTAGAATGGCATCATGGCAGGCACAAACATGATGGGCTAAAGGGCCTGTTCCAGTGCTGTGCTGTTGTATGTTCTATGTAGTACATTTTACCGCTGGCAAGCAGTCACTAACAATCATGGCAGAAATGTCAGTGAGAAAATATTTCAGTAGGCCACAATTAAATGTGTTGGGTGACTTGTGTCTGCGTGAGATCACAAGATGAAGCTGGAACGAAGTTTGGACTTTTCAGAATTACTTTTGACCAGACATGACTGCAATATAAAGTTTTTATTGGCATATTGCATGTGGTTGGGAGTCATTTGGCAATTACACTAGGAAAGGACATGAGGATAAAATGATACAGAGCTTAAAATAAGTTGCAACAGGAAGAACACGGTAACTCTTTCTCCCAGGACGGACTTAGCCACATTCGACCAGATTTTCCAAATCCAGGTTGGACTAGAATCAAGGTTACAAAGCAACAAATGAAACTGGTCCCCAATCTCCAAGGTGAAATGCTGAGCTTTCTGACTTATTTTATGGCAGGGTGGAGAGTGAAGGGTGCATGCAAGAAATGAACTTGTTAAATGGGTGTGCTGAGGTCATCAGGGAGCATGTTACAACCTTGCCTTCTGATTTCCTGAGATTTTCATGAGGCCAGTGGTTTTCTCAGGTCTCTCTGAAACTTAGTGGCTGTGCCAGAATTGTTTCATTTGATTGAGAAACATGAAAATTTGGACAATAACAACCTATTGATCAGCAATTAAATTTTGAAAACCAACCTTTTCAGACTTTATCCCAAGTCCCAGTTCCCCATTTGCCCTGGCTACTCTAAGTGGATTAGCCATAGGAAATGCAGAGTTATGAGGATAGGGTTGTGGGATGGGTCTGGATGGGATGCTCTTCGAAGGGTCAGTGTGGATTCAATGGGCTGAATAGCCTGCTTCCACACTGTAGGAATTCTATTCTATTCTATGAAGATGGAAGATGCATTAATTTCTTTAAGAGCATGCTCAGATGTTTATCAAAACAATGTTTATTTAAATCAGAATGTCCACCTCTCTGATGTCTTCATTGATTTCCTCCTGTTGACTACAGTCGATTCTGCAATCGTTCCATTCTTGTGCGATCTTGCATTATAAGAAAATCATGCAATATCCGTGCCATTTAAACTGATGGGGCCAAAATTGCATTATAGCATTATAGGAAAGTTTGTATTCTATAAGTAACAGTCTAAATTCTTCAATCATGTTAAAGCCAACTTGCATTGAAGAAACATGCGTTATAGCAGAACTGACCATATATGGACAGCAAACCTGTCCATAATTTGACTGTTCATAGAATCCCTACAGTATGGAAACAGGCCCTTTGGCCCAACAAATCCGCACCAACCCTCTGAAGAGTAACCCACCCAGAGCCATTCCCCAACTATTCTACATTTACTCCAGACTAATGTACATAACCTACATATCCCTGAATACGATGGGCAATTTAGCATGGACAATTCACCTAACCTACACATCTTTGGACTGTGGGAGGAAATGGGAGCACCAGAGGAAACCAACGCAGACACTGGGAGAATGTGTAAACTCCACACAGACAGTTGCCCCAGGCTGGAATCAAACCCGGGTCTCTGACACTGTGAGGTAGCAGTGCTTACCACTGAGCCCCTAATCCCGTGCAAATCTCACTTCCCAGTAGGTGGCAACACAGGCAGTTAGTTGAAAATTTATTGCTGGAACAGCACAGCAGGTCAGGCAGCATCCAGGGAACAGGAGATTCGACGTTTCGGGCACAGGCCCTTCTTCAGGAATGAGCAGAGAGTGTTCAGCAGGAGAAGATAAAAGGTAGGGAGGAGGGACTTGGAGGAGGGGCGTTGGAAATGTGATAGGTGGAAAGAGGTCAAGGTGAGGGTGATAGGTCGGAGTAGGATGGAGGCGGAGAGGTCAAGAAGAAGACTGCAGGTCAGGAAGGCGGTGCCGGGCTGGAGGGATTCGGCTGAGACAAGGTGGGGGGAGGGGGGATGAAGAAACTGGTGAAGTCCAAGTTCATCCCCTGCGGTTGGAGGGTTCCCAGTCGGAAGATAAGACGCTCCTCCTCCGACCGTCGCGTTGTTGTGGTTTGGCGGTGGATGAGTCCAATGACCTGCATATCCTCGGTGGAGTGGGAGGGGGAGTTGAAATGCTGTGCTACAGGGTGGTTGGGTTGGTTCGTCCGGGTGGCCCAGAGGTGCTCTCTGAATCGCTCCACAAGTAGGCGGCCTGTCTCCCCAATATAGAGGAGGCCACACCGGCTGCAGCGGATGCAGTAGATGATGTGGGTGGAGGTGCAGGTGAATCTGTGGCGGATATGGAAGTTTCCTTTGGGGCCTTGGAGAGAAGTGAGGGGGGAGGTGTGGGCGCAAGTGTTGCACCTCCTGCGGTTGCAAGGGAAGGTGCCGGGAGTGGAGGTTGGGTCGGTGGGGGATGTGGATCTGACAAGGGAGTCGCGGAGGGAGTGGTCTCTACGGAAAGCTGATAGGGGAGGGGAGGGAAATATATCCTTGGTGCTGGGGTCTGTTTGGAGGTGGCGGAAGTGACGGCGGATGATGCGCTGTACATGGAGATTGGTGGGGTGGTAGGTGAGGACCAGTGGGGTTCTGTCCTGGTGGCGGTTGGAGGGGCGGGGCTCAAGGGCGGAGGAGCGGGAAGTGGAGGAGATGCGGTGGAGGGCACCGTCGACCACGTCGGGGGGGAAATTGCGGTCCTTGAAGAAGGAGGCCATCTGTGTTGTACGTATTTTGAACTGGTCCTCCTGGGAGCAGATGCGGCGGAGACGAAGGAATTGGGAGAATGGGATGGCGTTTTTACAGGGGGCAGGATGGGAGGAGGTGTAGTCCAGGTAGCTGTGGGAGTCTTTACAGGGGGCAGGATGGGAGGAGGTGTAGTCCAGGTAGCTGTGGGAGTCTTTACAGGGGGCAGGATGGGAGGAGGTGTAGTCCAGGTAGCTGTGGGAGTCTTTACAGGGGGCAGGATGGGAGGAGGTGTAGTCCAGGTAGCTGTGGGAGTCAATCCCACAATCCATGTGGAACAATCCATCTTCCGCAACTACACTGGCCCCACCCCCCATCTTTTCCTTCGCTACATTGATGACTGTATCGGCGCTACCTCGTGCTCCCACGAGGAGGTTGAACAGTTCATCCACTACACTAACACCTTCCACCCCAACTTCAAATTCACCTGGACAGTCTCGGACTCCTCCCTCCCCTTCCTAGACCTTTCTGTTTCTATCTCAGGCGACCAAATCAACATGGACATCTACTACAAACCAACCGACTCCCACAGCTACCTGGACTACACCTCCTCCCATCCTGCCCCCTGTAAAAACGCCATCCCATTCTCCCAATTCCTTCGTCTCCGCCGCATCTGCTCCCAGGAGGACCAGTTCAAAATACGTACAACACAGATGGCCTCCTTCTTCAAGGACCGCAATTTCCCCCCCGACGTGGTCGACGGTGCCCTCCACCGCATCTCCTCCACTTCCCGCTCCTCCGCCCTTGAGCCCCGCCCCTCCAACTGCCACCAGGACAGAACCCCACTGGTCCTCACCTACCACCCCACCAATCTCCATGTACAGCGCATCATCCGCCGTCACTTCCGCCACCTCCAAACAGACCCCAGCACCAAGGATATATTTCCCTCCCCTCCCCTATCAGCTTTCCGTAGAGACCACTCCCTCCGCGACTCCCTTGTCAGATCCACACCCCCCACCGACCCAACCTCCACTCCCGGCACCTTCCTTTGCAACCGCAGGAGGTGCAACACTTGCGCCCACACCTCCCCCCTCACTTCTCTCCAAGGCCCCAAAGGAAACTTCCATATCCGCCACAGATTCACCTGCACCTCCACCCACATCATCTACTGCATCCGCTGCAGCCGGTGTAGCCTCCTCTATATTGGGGAGACAGGCCGCCTACTTGCGGAGTGATTTAGAGAGCACCTCTGGGCCACCCGGACGAACCAACCCAACCAACCTGTAGCACAGCATTTCAACTCCCCCTCCCACTCCACCGAGGATATGCAGGTCATTGGACTCATCCACCGCCAAACCACAACAACGCGACGGTCGGAGGAGGAGCGTCTTATCTTCCGACTGGGAACCCTCCAACCGCAGGGGATGAACTTGGACTTCACCAGTTTCTTCATCCCCCCTCCCCCCACCTTGTCTCAGCCGGATCCCTCCAGCCCGGCACCACCTTCCTGACCTGCAGTCTTCTTCTTGACCTCTCTGCCTCCATCCTACTCCGACCTATCACCCTCACCTTGACCTCTTTCCACCTATCACATTTCCAACGCCCCTCCTCCAAGTCCCTCCTCCCTACCTTTTAACTTCTCCTGCTGAACACTCTCTGCTCATTCCTGAAGAAGGGCCTGTGCCCGAAACGTCGAATCTCCTGTTCCCTGGATGCTGCCTGACCTGCTGTGCTGTTCCAGCAATAAAGTTTCAACTTTGATCTTTGAGGGGCCCTATTCTCTCCATAGTTTACCCTTTTGTCCTTAATATATTTGTAAAAACCTTTTGGATTCTCCTTAATTCTATTTGCCAAAGCTATCTCATGTCCCCTTTTTGCCCTCCTGATTTCCCTCTTAAGTATACTCCTACTTCCTTTATGCTCTTCTGAGGATTCACTCGATCTATCCTGTCTATACCTGACATTTGCTTCCTTCTTTTTCTTAACCAAACCCTCAATTTCTTTAGTCATCCAGCATTCCCTGTACCTACCAGCCTTTCCTTTCACCCTAACAGGAATATTCTTTCTCTGGATTCTCATTATCTCCTTTCTGAAGGCTTCCCATTTTCCAGCCGTCCCTTTATCTGCGAACATCTGCCCCCAATCAGCTTTCGAAAGTTCTTGCCTAATACTGTCAAAATTGCCCTTTCTCCAATTTAGAACTTCAACTTTTAGGTCTGGTCTACCCTTTTCCATCATTATTTTAAATCTAATAGAATTATGGTCGCTGCTCCCAAAGTGCTCCCCCATTGACACCTCAGTCACTTGCCCTGCCTTATTTCCCAAGAGTAGGTCAAGTTTTGCACCTTCTGTAGTAGGTACATCCATATTCTGAATCAGAAAATTGTCTTGTACACACTTAACAACTTCCTCTCCATCTAAACCCTTAACAGTATGGCAATCCCAGTCTATGTTTGGAAAGTTAAAATCCCTTACCATAACCACCCTATTTTTCTTACAGATAGTTGAGATCTCCTTACAAATTTGTTTCTCAATTTCCCTCTGACTATTAGGGTGTCTATAATACAATTCCAATGAGGTGATCATCCCTTTCTTATTTCTCAGTTCCACCCAAATAACTTCCCTGGATGTATTTCCGGGGATATCCTCCCTCAGCACAGCTGTAATGCTATCCCTTATCAAAAATGCCACTCCCCCTCCTCTCTTGCCTCCCTTTCTATCCTTCCTGTAGCATTTGTATCCTGGAACATTAAGCTGCCAGTCCTGCCCATCCCTGAGCCATGTTTCTGTAATTGCTATGATATTCCAGTCCCATGCTCCTAACCATGCCCTGAGTTCATCTGCCTTCCCTGAAATAAATGCAGTTTAATTTATTAGTCCTATCTTGTCCCTGCCTGCCCTGACTGTTTGACTCGCTTCTGTTCTCAACTGTACCAGTCCCAGATCGATTTCTTTCCTCACTATCTCCCTGGGTCCCACCCCCCCATCTTACTAGTTTAAATCCTCCCGAGCAGCTCCAGCAAATTTCCCTGCCAGTACATTAGTCCCCTTCCAATTTAAGTGCAATCCGTCCTTCTTGTACACGTCACTTCTACCCCAAACGAGATTCCAATGATCCAAAAATGTGAATCCTTCTCCCATACACCAACTCCTCAGCCATGCATTCATCCGCTCTGTCCTCCTATTCCTGCCCTCACTAGCTCGTAGCACCGGGAGTAATCCAGATATTACTACTCCCAAGGACCTCCTTTTAAAATTTCTGCCTTACTCTCTGTAATCTCCCTTCATATTCTCAACCTTTTCCCTTCCTATGTTGTTGGTTCCAATGTGGACAATGACCTCTTGCTGTCCCCTCTCCACCTTGAGAACATTCTGCACCCTCTCTGAGATATCCTTGATCCTGGCACCAGGGAAGCAACACACCATTCTGCTTTTTTGCTGCTGGCTACAGAAACGTCTGTCTGTACCTCAAACTAGAGAATCCCCTAACACATTGATCTCTTGGAACCCGATGTACCCCTCGTTGCATTAGAGCCAATCTCAATACCAGAAACTTGGCTGTTTGTTCTGCATTCCCCTGAGAATCCATCACCCCCTACAGTTTCCAAAACAGCATACCTGTTTGAAATGGGTATATCCACAAAAGACTCTGCACTAACTGCCTACCTCTCTTATCTTTCCTGGAGTTAACCCATCTATGTGACTGTATCTGAGACTTTCCCCCTTCCTATAACTGCCATCCATCATATATTGTTGCTGTTGCAAATTCCTCATCACTTCTAACTGTCTCTCCAACCGATCCATTCGATCTGATAAGATTCACAACCAGCAGCATTTATGGCAGACATAATCCGCAGTAACCCTTAAACTCTCTTTTAACTCCCACATCTGACAAGAAGTACATATCATTCTATTAAAGATCATTTTTGCTCTTTCACAATCTACGGACCCAGAAAATAACACCGTCTTCTTCCTCTACAAACACTGCCCCAGGTTATATTAATAGTTATGGCTTATATTTTAAATTTCATAAAGAGATATATCTCCAAAAACATATAATCAAGAAAGAATCTACTCTACTCACTACTGCAGATTCTCTGTCGGCCACACGAAAGACAACGATTAACTTGTCTGATTCTTCAGAAGCATTCACTCCCTCCACCACTGCAGAAATTCACATAGAGTTCTTAGACAGTACCTTCCAAGCCCATGACCACTAACATCTAGAAGGGCAAGGGCAGCAGGCACATGGGAACACCACCATCAGCAAGTTCTCTCCCAAGTCACTCGTCATTCGAACTTGGAAATGTATCATTGTTCCTTCAAAGTTGTTGGTTCAAAATTCTGGAATTTCCCCCCCTCATGGTATTATGAGTCTATCTACAGCAAATGGACTGCAGCGATTCAAGAAGGCAGCACACCACCACTTTCAAAGGGAGCTCGGGACAGACAACAAATGTTGGCCCTTAGCCCTCACATAAGAGAAATAAAAGGATCAATTGCAAAAGGCTCAGTCCAATAAATCCTGCAAGCAGTACCAGAATGAATCTTTGCTGAAGACATGTCATTGACTGCTAGGGTGGCAGAAAAGTGACTAAGGGGATAGAGTGCCAGTTGGGTAAGTGGGTAGAATACCAGAAAAGTAAGGAGAAAATGTGGGAGAAGGGTGATGTAATACAGTGGCAGGTTAGTGGGTGAGAAAAGAGGGTGGGTGAGGTGTGTGGGAACTACCAAAATGTTGGGGAAAGGTTGAAGTATTGGTGTGGAGAAGGTCAGTGTGAGTGGTTGGGAGAGCAGTGAGAAAATTAGTCAGGAGTTAAAGAAGGGTCAATCCCTTTCATTTTTTCCCTAGCGAACTAATAAGGTAAGACAAAATATTCAAAGTCCCTGACTCCAGGTCAAGAGTTGGGGACCTTTTTGGAGGTTTCAAGATTCCAGATAATTGCCCATCAGAAAATAAACTTTACTACATAGTCATTGAGTCAGGACTTCCAAAGGTGCACAACACATTTCTTTTGGGCCATCGGAAGATTCAATGATCTGGGTTGTTATCTGCATTATTTTCACTTTGTATTTTTCTTGGAGCTTACTGTGTGCATATTAACTTCTGCATTCCATCAGTGATAGTACTTCATATTCTATAAAGTGTTGAGATGTTTGGTGGTCGTCAAAAGTGCAAGGTTTTGTTTTGTGATGATAATAAATCCAATTACTTTATCAAGATGTCAGCACCTTGAATAGACCGTCTTGTGAGTCTCTACCACCTGATGAAGGAGCGTCGCTCCGAAAGCTAGTGTGCTTCCAATTAAACCTGTTGGACTATAACCTGGTGTTTTGTGATTTTTAACTTTGTACACCCCAGTCCAACACCGGCATCTCCAAATTATGAGTCTCAATCTTCTGATCTGTCTTTCACTTTCACCATGAGGCTGTAAGAGGCTTTCCAAAGTACTCTCTGCAAATGTGGGACAACTTGGAAAATCACGGCATAATATTAGTTTTTCTCAGTTCACTAATTAATTCACTAATAGAAGCAAAATTTTACTGTTTGCCCTCCACCTTCAATGTCACTTAATCATTCAACTACAGTACATGTTAATTGGGGTTTGTCTGTCAAACTCAGAAGATAGCTGTCACTTATAAAACTTGGAAATTTTTGTACTTTGTGTGATAAATTCAGACAGATGGGCAATAGGTAACTTTGTCAAATTTTAATCTTCCTTGTGGAATATTGTAAAGAACCAATCCAGCTGGCTTCTCATATTACACAAAACCACTTCCTTAAACCTCTGATTGGTTACGCTCCCTTAGCAACCTGATAAAGGTGGTTCCCAGAAGAAGGTGGCTCCCTCTTGTTTAATTTGCTTATTGAATTATCAGCCCAAGGCCAAGTGGTTACACCTTTTGTTGTTTGGTAATTTAAAGAAACAATGCACAATATGCTCTATTTCACAGATTCTTCTGACAAGTTTACATTTCTAAATTATCACTTTTCATTCCAAGAAAAATCTGTGCTGAGAGCAATGAGCTGTGAACTCAAAGCTGGTGAGCAGTGCACAAAGCTGACTGCAAGCAATTTAGGGAGTTAGATAAATTTCTGTATTTATTCTAAGCCCTCAGTTGATCTTGGCCTTGTCCTGGCAACTAAGCTGGTTGTTGGAAAGTCTGGCTTAGAAGTTCAATTTAAAGGGATCTGCCATCCTAAAAGTACATGGTAGCAATTTTTGCAGAGAAGACTAAACGTGAAGTTTTAACTATTTCCTAGCTTCTGTCATGTCTGGGTGTAGACAGAGTGGTACTAGTGGGGAAATCCCATGCAAAACTGAAGTGCAGTGAGACCTGAAGGGGTCAGTTCATTATGTAGAGAGATTCAATGAATGTGCTGACCAACACCACTTACACTGGGGGTGAATGTCATGAAGACCTTCATGTTGAAGTGAAGATAATACTTTGGAAATTTCAAGACCGCTTAATCGAAACCTGTACGGGTGGTCCCTGATTTACAAATGTTTCACTTACAAAAGCTCATACTTATGAATGTGATTCCATACAGGATAGTAATTTTAAAGATCCAACACATGAACATTTCTCATAATTATGAACGACTCTGTTATATTGTCCTGTATTATATTCTGACTTGCTTACAAATTTGCAAACGGACTCAAGAATGGAATCCATTTGCAACCCGAGGACTGCCTGAATAATCCAAAACGAGGAAGACAACAATACAATCTTTATCATCTCAAGTCTTCAGCAATGCTTCATGTATTAGGAGACTTGGATTCAGAACCTGTCAGCTTTAGAATGTATGAGTGTCTGTGGGCAAGTTACAGTAAATACGTGCTATAACAGGAAGCAGAATATTAATGAGGCAAGTTAGGCTGCTAACAAGGCATTTAACAAGCAATAATTCCCCTTAATTGGCAACTTGTTGCTGCCTAGCAAGAAACCCACCACGCTGCTTGTGAAAAACAGAAAAGATTCAGCTCCCAATATTGAAATGGGCCTCATCTGGCTTACTGTCCAATTCTGCCACAGATCTCGACAAAGCCTACATTGCTCAGATTGCTACAAAAGTCTGCCCTATAAAACTTAAACAAAAAGAAAGCAAAGGCTATTTTAATAACAAATAATTAATTTTCCTTAAATATAAGAACATGCTACATTGAAAGATTAAAAAGTTTAGTCTAATCTTCAAACAATCTGAAATCCGCATGGAACCTGTTGGAGAGGCTTGAGAATGTCAGTTTGGAAAACACTGCTTTTGTGAATGAATCAGAAGTGTACTGAGAGATACCCCTCAAGAAATATTCCAGAAAGTTACATCATAAAATGTTCATATGCAAGAAACATTTTCATTTTCCAGTCATAAATACTATCTTTCTGAGAGAGGGAGTTCAGACAAGGGACTGATCTATTCTGCAGGGTTAACTTCCATCATTGCTATTCCACTTTCTTTCATTAATAGTAAGTTGTTGTACATAAAATAATTGTGATGTGGGGGGAGGGGGGGGAGGGGGCTGGTGTTCGACTGGGGGTGGACAAATCACACAACACCGGAATGTACTCGAACAGGTTTATTTGGAAGCATTAGCTTTCAGAGCGCTGCTCTTTCATCAGGTGGTTTGAAGGAACAGTGATCTGAAAGCTAGTGCTTCCAAATAAACCTGTTGGACTATCACCTGTTGTTGTGATTTTTAACAAAATAATTGATAAGCTGTAAGAATGAATTTTGACTGCAGATTGGACTGGTGTGTTTGTGTTACAAGGGGGTGTCCTGAAGCGGGCAGCTGAGGCCTGGCTTGTTTGATTTGCTGCATATAGTGATTTGAAACAGCTGGATCTTGTTGACTGTGAGATCCTTGACTGGGGTTGGTAACCTGAGTCGATCTGGAGAGCTCTAATTGACCAGTATAATTCGAAGATCTAGATCTCCTTAGTTCAAGGGACTGGCTCTGAGCAAGGGGTGGGGGTTGGAGTTGGAGCAGGGGTGTTGGGAGGTGGAGTGGGGGGGCGTTGGAGTCGAGTGGGGGCGGTGGGGGTTGGGGCAGGGAATGGGGTGGACTGGGCAGGATGGGAGTGGAGTAAGGGAGTGGAGGAAGTGTGGGAGGTAGTGGAGAGGGGTGGGTGGGTTTAGAGGTGGCGGAATGGGGTGGGAATGGAGGTGGTGGAGCAGGACAGGGTTTGCCATCATGAACCTAGCTGTCACCTTCAGCTTCCCCACCCTCTTCTCCTTCCCTCTCCCTCTCCCTCTCACCCTTCCCTTCCCTTCCCTCTCCCCTGTCAGTCTTCAGAGTTTTATTGCAAATACTACTGTAGCACCAGTGAGACAATCAAATTGTAAGTTTTATATCAGATTGTGAATTTTGTTTTGAAATTGGCTCCACACCTAACCAGCAGGAGCTTCACAGTAAACAATGGAATAGTGGCATTAGAAGTAGGGTAAAAGTGACCTTAGGCAGGGAAATGAGTGTCTGATTTGAACTCCTCCCTCAATCTACACCAGCCTGATGATGGAGAGAAGGGGTTAAAATTTCTCATCGACTTTCAGCCCACTGGTAAAATACAAATCATGTAGTTGCCTCCTTAACAAACATCAAGTGGTGTAATTTTCTCCCCTGCTTGCCCCAGCTAGGTCTAAGAATTTGTTTTATCCTTCAAAGCTGTTTTATAACCATATGTAAGCTAAGCATTACTTAAAAATGGATAAAAACACCACTTGTTTGGAAGCTGTTCAATCTAAATATGCAGAAGGGGCAATTTGGCATTAAATGGTGAAGGACGCTGTGGGAAGGAAAGATGGATATTTGGACTCAAGTAGAAATTTATTTTGTAACAAAAACATAAAAGTTCCTGAATTGAAAATGCTTGATAATGCCTGAAATGCTGTAGTGTTACAACATTAAAAGCTCACAAGAACATATAAACAAAAATGTGCAGCTATCTGTAGTTAATATATTCTTTTAATTCAATCATTTGGCTTTTCAGTTTTATTTAACAAACAAGTAGGAAGCACAAAACAGAAACATATCATTCACACAAAGTGAATAAACTTGGAAGATATTCCATTTGTGCATAAGGAGGATTTGGCAACATAGTGAACGTATTTAGTGATCTGAGCATGGAAAACTGGACAGTTGGGAATCATTTTGTGCTTGGATGAGCATTTTGTACTCCAGAGTTATGCTTGGATCAGGAATCCTAAACAAAAGAGATGAATGGGAAGTCTTTTAGCGTACTGGAATTCTATGCTTGTATCAAATATCACTTGTCTGGAATGGTCTGGAGATGAATTGTGACTGGTTGATAAAAAGAGATTCACATTAGGGAGCCAAGACAATGAAAATCATTTGAGAAGATTTGTAAAGACTCTACTGTGCAACATGGGGATTGAAAACAGCCCACTCCAATTATTAACCACCGGTCCAAACGATCAGCGTGCTGTTACTTCTTAAAGTATCCATTATCTTGAAACTTATGTGCATATCACACCTTAGAAAATGAACGTAGATGAACCAAGAAATGCTGAAATAGCTTCTAAAACCTCATTGCTGAAGAGCAATCTTGATTCTAAGCCATATGGCATGTGAAAATAAATAGTTACAGAGCCTTGTAACTCAAGCTGTAGGTATAAACATTCTTTCACTTGTATTGAAGGCAAAAAATAAACTGATTGAAAACCTGAAGGAAGAAATATAAATGTTGCAATCACAAAATTGGGACATTTCCAGGTGGTCAAGGTGTTCTCCTGGATAATTTACTTGATTGAAATGTAGCATTTTAAGATTTTTTCCATTCTTTGATAAAGTTTTAATCTTAAGGCAAAAGCCTAAACATTTTAATTTTCAATTACCTCAAGGACTGATGCACCAGACGCATGCTAAATTATCCTTCATCTCAGCTGTGTAGAAAGACACCTTAATCCCCCCCACCTCTGACCTGGACAACACAATCCCCATCTTATCCCAAATGGACACCCATCCTCAAGCCCTCTTAGTTCATCCTATTTCACAATTTTCTATTTCTGACCTCCTTGCTATTTAATCCAGCATTTTCTACTGATCTGAAAAGCTAGCATTCTTACTTTGCCTCTTCAATTTCATAGTTTTTGTTCCACGGCCATTTTTCATTCAACTGTTCTGGCAAACTGACACTATTTTTCATCACACTTGCCTTTCAGGTTTGCACCCTTTGAATTGCAATAGAAATGGCACTCATTTTCCTCATATGGTTCATGCTTATTGAAATCATAGAATTCCTACAGTGTGGAAACAGGCCCTTCGGCCCAAGAAGTCCACACTAGCCCACCCAGACCCATTCTCTGACACTATTACTCTACATTTACCCCTGAGTAATGCATCTCACCTACACATCCCTGAACACTATGGCCAATTTAGCTTGGCCAATTCACCTAAACTGCACACCTTTGGACCGTGGGAAGAAACCAGAGCACCCAGAAGAAACCCACGCAGAGAACGTATAAACTCGACACAGACAGTTGCCTGAGGCTGGAATCAAACCCAGGACCCTAGCGCTGTGAGATAGCAGTGCTAACCACTGAGTCATTATGTTGCCCATAGGTCTCCCCCTGCTAAACTTAAAGATGGCATGTCCTTCCCTATTGTTAGAACTTTATAAAAACTCCCTCATGCCAAAGTGTCATTCTGACATTCTTCAGGTTTCTACCTCCCCATGCCTCTTAATTTTGTTATGATCCCAACTGGTGTTATTACTGGACACATCAGATCCCAGACTGAAAACTATCTTGATCGATCACATATTGCTTTGGTTTCAACGAGGTGGTCTGTCATTGAAATATAAGCATACAACATGGCAGGGTTTTCATTAATAATAAAACAGATTTATTTTAATGGAAAGAACTAAAGAATAAACCAAGTTGTTTACTTTTAACGCATATTCAAAGATTTTAACTTGCTTAAACGTACTCAGCTTCAAATAACCCTTCAGGGTTTTACCCTGGAACCTTTGATTTGGGATCATCACGAACCTATTACTCTAAAGTAATCTAGAGTCATAGGGTCATCGAGATGTACAGCATGGAAATAGACCCTTCGGTCCAACCCGTCCATGCCAACCAGATAACCCAACCCAATCTATTCCCACCTGACAGCACCCGGCCCATATCCCTCCAAATCCTTCCCAATCATATACCCATCCAGATGCCTTTTGAATGCTGCAGTTGTACTAGCCTCCACAACCTCCTCTGGCAGCTCATTCCACACATGCACGAACCTCTGTGTGAAAAGGATGCCCATTAGGTCTCTTTGATATGTTTCCCCTCTCACCCTTAACCTATGCTCTCTAGTTCTGGTCTCCCCCACACCAGAGGAAAAAATATATTGTTTATTTATCCTATCCATGCCCCTCATGATTTTATAAACCTCTATAAGGTCAACCCTCAGCCTCCGACTCTTCAGGGAAAACAGCCCCAGCCTATTCAACCTCTCCCTCTGGCTCAAACCCTCCAACCCTGGCAACATCCTTATATATCTTTTCTGAACCCTTGAAGTTTCACAACATCCTTCTGATAGGAAGGAGACCAGAATTGTATGCAATATTCCAAAAGTGGCCACACCAATGACCTGTACAGCCGCAACCTGACCTCCCAACTCCTGTACTCAATACTTTGACCAATAAAGGAAAGTATACCAAATGTCTTCTTCATTATCCTATCTACCTGCAACTCCACTTTCAAGGAGCTATGAACCTGCACTCCATGGTCTGTTTGTTCAGCAACACTCCCTAGGACCTTACCATTCAGTGTATAAGTCCTGATAAGATTTGCTTTCCCAAAATGCAGCACCTTGCATTTATCTAAATTAAACTCCATCTGCCACTTCTCAGCCCATTGGCCCATCTGATCAAGATCCCATTGTAATCTGAGGTAACCTTCTTCACTGTCCACTACACCTCCAATTTTGGTGTCATCTGTAAATTTACTAACTATACTTCTTATGCTCATATCCAAATCATTAATATAAATGATGCAAATTATGGACCCAGCACCGATCCTTGTGGCACACCACTGGTCATAGGCCTCCAGTCTGAAAAACAACCCTCCACCACCACCCTCACTCTTCTACGTTTGAGCCACTTCTGTATCCAAATGGCTAGTTCTCCCTGTATTCCATGAGATCTAACCTTGCTGACCAGTCTCCCATGGGAAACCTTGTCGAATGCCTTACTGAAGTCTATATAGATCATGTCTACCACTCTGCCGTCATCAATCCTCTTTGTTACTTCTTCAAAAAACTCAATCAAGTTTGTGAGACATAATTTCCCACACACAAAGGAATGTTGATGATCCCTAATCAGTCCTTGCCTTTCCTAATACATGTACATACTGTCCGTCAGGATTCCCTCCAACAACTTGCCCACCACCGACGTCCAGCTCACCGGTCTACAGTTCCCTGGCTTGTCCTTACCACCTTTCTTAAATGGTGGCACCATGGTAGCAACCTCCAGCCTTCCGGCACCTCACTTGTGACTATCGATGATACAAATAAGTTTTACTATATTCTCCTCTTCTCAGGAGCAACCATCTTCAGCCAAGGATATCATAGATCTGTCCGTAACAATGTAAAACTAAAGAAAAAGTATCTTACTTGAAGCTATAGAGTTTTCATGTAAACTTAAAAAATCTCCTAATACTATAAATATCTAACAGACATTAAAGGAGAGTGGTTTACATTGCTAAGATGTAAAACATCTAAGAGGCAAGGACTGATTAGGAATAGTCAACATGGCTGTGTGCGTGGGAAATCATATCATTCCAATTTGATTGAGTTTTTTGAAGAAGTAACAAAGAGGATTGATGAGGGCAGAGTAATGGACATGATCCATATGGACTTCAATAAGGCATTCGACAAGGTTCCTTGTGGTAGACTGGTTAGCAAGGTTACATCACATGGAATACAGGGAGAACTATCCATTTGGATACAGAACTGGCTTGAAGATAGAAAACAGAGGGTGATGGGAGAGGGTGGTTGTTCAGACAAGCAGCCTGTGACCAGTGGTGTGCTCCAAGGATCGGTGTTGGGTCCATTGCTTTTCGTTATTTATATGAATGATTTGGGCGTGAACGTAGTTAGTAAGTTTGCAGGTGACACCAAAACTGGTGGTGTAGTGGACAGTAAAGAAGGTTACCTCTTGATCAGATGGGCCAATGAGCTGAGGAGTGGCAGGTGGAGTATAATTTAGGTAAATGTGAGGTGCTGCATTTCGAAAGGCATACCAGAGTAGGACTTATACACTTAATGGTAAGGTCCTCAGGAGTGTTGCTGAACAAAGCGACCTTGGAATGCAGATTTATAGTTCCTTGAAAGTAGAGTCTCAGGTAGATAGAATCGTGAACAAGCTGTTTGGTATGCTTTCCTTTCTTGCTCAGAGTATTGAATACAGGAGTTGGGAGGTCATGTTGTGCTGTACAGGACATTGGTTAAGCCAATTTTGGAATATTGTGTTCAATTCTGGTCTCCCTACTTTTGGAAGAATGTTGTGAAACTTGAAATAGTTCACAAAACATCTACAAGGATATTGCCAGGGTTGGAGGGTTTGGGCTATAGGGAGAGGCTGAATAGGCTGGGGCTGTTTTCCACGGAGTGTTGGAGGCCGAGGGGTGACCTTATAGAGGTTTATAAAATCACAAGGGGCATGGATAGAGTAAATAAACAAGGTCTTTTCCCTGAGGTGGGGGAGTTCAGAACTAGAGGGCATAGGTTTAGGGTGAGAGGGCAAAGACTTAAAAGGGACCTAAGGGCCAACCTTTTCAGGCAAAGGGTGATGTGTGTATGGAATGAGCTGCCAGAGGATGCAGTGGAGGCTGATACAATTACAACATTTAAATGGCATCTGGACGAGTATATGAATAGGAAGGGTTTGGAGGGATATAGGCCAAGTGCTGGCAAATGGGATGAGATTAACTTAGGATAATTGGTCAACATGGATGAGTTGGACCAAAGGGTCATCTCTATGATTCTACAAACAGAGCTGCCAAAAATAAATCACCATGGCTACAGGAGTACATAAAAATTACTTATTAACTTTAAACACCCAAAAATCCATATGTCACTAAACAAAACTTGAAATAAATATATTTAAAATATTTAAATCACACTGTTTATATCACAGTCAAAAAGGACAAAACTATGAAGAGAAAAGTATAAATATTTAGGTCACAAAATTCCTGATATATTTCCAGATTGAGTCGGGGTGCAAATTCCTCAGAAAATGTTGAATTTTCTTTCAAATTATTTCGTATTTGGATGAGTTTTAGGCATGTTTATACTTCATGGTCTTCTTCCTCTTCACATTATTGCAGACTCCTACTCTTAACTTAGTTTTTCAAAGGACATCAAAGCTGTGGAATGCCTTACCACACTGACTCTTTGCTCCTAAACTCTTCAGGCTTTTAAAATCAAAGCATGGTGTGATTAGCTAATCCTTATTTCCTTACCTTATCTTTTCACTGTTTTCAATCTTGATGATATTCTGCACAATAGTTCTAAGTCCAATACCTTAGTTTCTCAATGAAGAAAATGTGGCCGCACAAGTTGATAATCAATAGGGTATGTTGAACGTTGCTGCAAAAATACAGATTATCTTCTCTGTCAGAAAGACCAAATAACTCTCATATACTAAAAGCATGAGCATGTTTATACAGATCTTACTCATAAGAGTAGATAATCTTCATTTTTTTTTATATATGGTTTAAAATGACTTTTGTAAAAAGCAAACAAAGTGAAAAACTCAGTTTTAACAATCTAAAAAAAAGTTGTGACTTAAATATTCTTGATCACAACTTGACCGCCACATATTGTAAACCAGCGACAAAAGTCATGTATGTGATGCTTTTTATTGTTCAGTTCAGAGTAGTTCATGAATTTAAATTACATGTTTTTACATTTGTAAAACCTTGCCAGTCTTATTTCACTCATGTTAGTAAGTTTATTATTCTTATATTTTGCAAAACAAACAACAGCTCATTTTGCCAAGAGACAATTCACTTTTATGGCATAATTATTGATGTGAAAATGATAAACTGTATTTTATTCTAATTCTATGTTGCCCCTGATTTGGCAGAATTTAGTGGAGATTTCAAATGCGGGACGAGTATAGCATATTTTATTGAGGACTTCACAAACGGCATTTTAGTAATCCACATATGCTCAATTTGCAGTGGTGACAGCAACATCATGTTTGTAATCTCCTTCAAATTAGATCCATCAGACTTGAGTACATCTTCGTGAATAGGATAACATGAATAGTCTCTCTTTATGTTTATCTATTCTCCACTGTTTTGTCAACACATTCCTATGATGTGCGTGAGTGTGTGTGTGTGTGTGTGTGTTTCTGCCTCCCCCACCCCGTGGCTGGCTACTCATCAGCTAAGGTGAACAACCTGACCAGGAATACAAACTGATTTCTTTTAATATGCTATTCTCTTGCTTTTGATGCCTGGGCAATCTTTAACATGAATGCTGCTGTCTTGACTAAGGTCAGTTAGTTCATTCCGCTCAGTATAACAAGAGTTCCAAGCTAAGCAGCATTTCCAGGACCTGAGCCAGGGAAAAGATCACCTTTGCTTCTCGACAAGTTTTTCTGGGGAGCAAACTGGAATGCTATCACCTTCAAATCTTTCACTAGCTTGACATTAACACTCAGACGTGGAGGTGCCGTCTTATTTTTCCTTGAGGGATTTTTGTGGTTTTAATTCCTCTTTCAAAAAACTTCCTGTAGCAAAAGAGATCATTTTTCACCTGAACAAAACAGCAGTTGTCCTCATAACAATTACCTGTCCCAGAAAGAGATGAGCTTCTTTGTGAAGTTCAAGACCGCAGTTCATAGGGAGGACAGGCTTATATAAACGTCGTCATGTCAACAACTGGGCGACAAGAGCTTTAGGGAATATGAGATGAAGTATTATGGTCTACATTCTTCCAAATCTTAGCCTCGGGCAATCTGAAAAGTTTTTTTTCACAGAAACCTTTTTTCTCTCTCTCGGTATTAAACCATGCCAGCGTTCAGTTGAGTTTATACCTGGTAGAAAGCAAGATTATAAATAATAAATGAATAAGAAACAAAGATTACTTTATGGTGAACAAGGTTCCTTTTATGCAATCACTGGTTTAAAAGTTGTGGAATGCATCACCAATAAATAATTACGTCTGCAAAACATTCTCCTGTGATAAATAGAATTCATTTGAAACTGTCCATACGAGTTATGTGGACAGACATTAAAAATTCTTGCATGTCTTTGCTTTATGGTCCAGTAGTTCTTGCTGTTTGATGTAACCGACACCTCCCAAGTCAGTGGCAAACAGCAAATGTAGATTGCCACTGTTTAAGACAGCTTTGGCAGACACCTCCAACCACTGGTACGAATAGAGTAGGAAAGAAAATTAGTCATTGATTGTCACTTCACATGTGTTTAAGAAATGGATCTCCTTTACAACTGAAGCATTAAGTGTTGATAGCCAACCTATTGTCATAATAGTAAACATTTAGAAAGCAAGTACAGTCAGCCTTAAAATAACAAGCTTTTGGTCTAAGAGGGGTCCAATAGCTGCTCTCTTCTCACGCTCCTTGTTTGACTGCAATGTGTTTTTCGAAAAGGACACGATTCCCAATTTGGTGAGTGTTTAACTGTTTACATGATGTAACTGAAAAGGCACAAAAGGTTTCCTTAGATCTTTAAAAAAGGAAAGAGCATAACTTCTATTGTATTTAACCCAGTCTGAAAAAAAGAATAAAATTCTCTGAATTTCAATAGCACTCAAATAGATTACGGAATGGGAGGAGAGACTGAGCATAATCCAGTAAATTTAATGGAGCTTCACACTTGTTGAAGGCAGGTGTAGATGACTTCTTTGCAAATTGTGCGGTGTGTGAGAGAGACCGAGAGTGAGACTGAAACCCATACTCAACATTTACTCCTTTCATGCTGAATCTGTTTGCCCTCATTTGCAGAAGTGTTTAGATCTTGACTTGTCGCATGATCTTCACTCAGCAACTCCCCAATCACCCTAAGGTGTACTGTGGATTCCAAGTACCTGGCTTAGATGTTTGAATTAAGTTTGGACACATTCCTTTCATAACACAAATCCCATTTTTTTGCTTGACCTTGAGGACAGGCATCAGCAATGCTACAATCTCTTTCCTGGTTGGGCAAAGAGATAGGGGTCCAAATCTACTCCAGCTTGTGAACGGGGATCGAATCTCATGCCATTCACTCCAAATTGATTCTCACTGTCCACCCAGCCATCTAAGCCAGTGACCGATCACACACACACACACACACACACACAGGCGCACACATGCACATGCAGACACACATGCACACACACACATACACATACACTATTGCTGTGGCATGATACAATTTCACATACATGTTTTAGCCTGGAGCTATGCAAATCGCATGGATAACTAGTAACCTCTCCTGATATCACTGCCTGTATTAGTGCATTTCGGAAGTATTCACAGTCTTTACAAGTTGATGACTGACCTGTTTGGCTGTCATATGAATGTATTTCCTTTTGCGAACATATCCTAGAGTGAGACTTGATAGCAGAACTTCTCACCCAGAGCAGGGATGCTAATCACAGTACCACAAGGGTTATTAAGGGTCCCACTGTACAAGTGATTATGTCCAAAGGTCTGTCCCCATATATATGAGGATTCAGGCAATTGTTTGGATATCTAATATGTAGGAGATAAATCCCTGTTCATATTCCTTCAAGGCAATTGTTCCAGCGAGACTTCGCAGAGAAAGTGGGTTTATAAATCTCAGAATATAGAAGGTAGAGTATTGCAAATATGCAGTCACCTTTGACTGTAATTTCAATCCTCTGGAATGTGGCTTTAGTCTTTCGGAAGATTCAATTACTCTGCAGTGGTTTCCAACTATAAAGCTCATGAAGTCACTTTTCAGAAAGCATGGTTTCTCAACAATATTTTTGGTGATGTTTTGTGCATATTGAAGTGGAGGGTGCTAGTAGAGGATAATACAAAGCTTTCTGCTCTTTTAAGTCCAAAGTTTTCCTAAGGGAGCACATTGGATTGGTACATCACAGTGAACGTTAAGAATTTAGCTGTCTTGGAGAATATACCTTGAAACAAGCTACCTTTTTTTTTCATTTTAAGTCAATGAAGGAAAACTAGGCATGTTTTATACTCTGGCTCATTCAGTATTCTGCATCCAGATGATCAGATGGAGGGAAATACTTCCTCCCCCTCCAGTGTCTAATGTCAGTGGCTAGTATTCTAAAATGAGATGAAGTGCAGATGGAGAATAAAAGCTTTCTCCATTGGTGCTCAATGATAAGTTTTAATCCCAAAGATAAAAACACTCCTATTACACACCCATGAATGTCTTGCATTAGATATTATAGCTGTGCTTGTGGCTTCTCTTGAGGGGATTGCTAAATTAACTGCAATGGATAATGCCATGTGGTGCATATCCTGCTTTAATGCTGCTGGAACCTTTTTATTTAAGCTTAAAAACTTCTCAGGTGGCATAGAAACAATGTTTGCTTATCCTGTGTGGAACTCAGAGTTGAAAAGACAATTATTGATCAACTGACCCACCTTATCAACTACCAATTCTAATTTTTTTTTGCCAATAAGATTTAAGTATTTTGAATGTAGTTTCCAAATCATTGTTACGAAAGCCACCTTTAATTTTTGCATTGTCCTGCAACAGTATTCATGTGTCAGGTTATATGTTTTACTTGCAGGTCAATGAAGTGACTATTGTCTTTATAAATGCTAAACTGCCATATACATTTTGGAAAGGCAATCAATAATTAACTTAAAGGTATACTGAAGGAGATGTTGCACCTGGTTTCAGGTAGTATACTACTTTAACAGTGGGTGGTATGTGTCTGTTCTGCAGCCCTATTCCTTCCACTGCTAAGTTAGTGGGGAAAATGCTTCTCCTTCCTGGTATGAATAAAGGCATTTACTCACTTGAGTATGTCAATTCATGAAGAACTCCTGTGTAAAATAAATTGACAATGAATGGACTTGGAAACTGGTCTTTCTCATTCAGAATTCTGCAGTGGCCCTTGCTGTTCCCAATCAGAAGTAAATATTCCACTTGTTGAAAACAAAAACCTTTCTGTGAAGTCAGAAGTGTTCTCCTGTCTCAACAAATGTTGGTCTCGCCCCACCCTCAGATGTTTCATGCTATCAGGTCAAATATGGGTGAGGAAATTTCCTATTGTTTACCACCTACTGTTATCGCTCAACTGCCAAACAAGTACTCCTCCACACTGATCAAACAACACTGAGTGGCAAGGGCAGAGGAAATAACTCCACAGAGGCTGGTATCCATCACCAAGTCACCCTTTATTTTGATTTTAGTACTGCCTCATTCAGAGTCAGCTGGCAGAGTGTCAGCATCTCTGACCCCACGCCCCCTTTTATCTGTCAGCCAGGGTCCCCTGATTGAAACAGATGAACAGTCCTAATGAGGAAACTCATATTCC
This sequence comes from Chiloscyllium plagiosum, assembly GCF_037043375.1. Lineage (NCBI taxonomy): Eukaryota > Metazoa > Chordata > Chondrichthyes > Orectolobiformes > Hemiscylliidae > Chiloscyllium > Chiloscyllium plagiosum. The sequence goes on from NW_028270163.1 coordinate 42,378,613, forward strand.
ATGAGATGCACCTGGCTGACCTCATTCCAATCACTACAGCAGACATTTTACTTATATCCAAGAATGCCTCAGTGGCATCACTACTGATTTTCAACTGGCCAACTGCTAAAAGAGAAATAGTAGTTGGTGAGAAAGTGAGTAAAGTACTGAGTTAACCTGGTCTTTATAAATCTGCCCATTGTAGATGAATTCATAGGAATGCCCATCACTCACCCCTGTGGGCATGCAGTGAAGGAACCCTCTAGTATGTATTATGGCACTACCACCATGCTAAATAGCTTTGATTCAGATTTGATCTGGCAGTCCATAACCTCGGCATCCAAGAGGTGGTGTGGGCAGCAAAAGAATTGTATTTAATCAAGTCCCAGAATTTCATTCATTAATTACCAAGAAATAAACTCTGGAGTAAGGACAGCATGCCAGGAGCAGAACCAGGCATGGCTACAAATGAAGCTCTCAGCTGGTAAATCTATAACACAAAATCATTGCAAATCATCAGATACACCTTTCTACCGACAGAGCTAAGTGATCCTAAAACTGACAGATTAGATAAGAGTTCTACAGTTCAATCAGACCAGACATGCATTATAATGCACCATTAAACAACTAATTGAAGGCCCATGAATATCTGCATCATCAATGATTGCCAATGAGTAAGATGATAAAGCTGAATTGTTGCAAACTGTTTTCAGTCATATGTGCCAATGATTGACACATGTCAGCTTTGTCCTAAGGTCCCAGCATCACAAACGTCAGTCCTCAGCCAATGTAGTTCACCACACATGACATTGAGATTTGGCTGACTTCACTTGAAACAGCAAATGCTACCAACCCCAACAACATCCCAACAGTGGTGCTCTACAGCTAATTTTAATCCTAGCTAAATCTCGTCACTACAGCTCAAACACTGGCATCCATCCCTCAATATTGGAGCCAAGGTTAGCAAAGGCTGCAACTTCACATGACATTGCTCCTGCCTCAGGTTTGACTTGACTCAGGATGAGTTCTGTAGATTAAATACGAGTAAAATATCTGAATTGCTTGCAGTGCCACACATAGGCACACTCTTATCAATTATCCACACACTTTTGCTGATGTGGACTAAAATGAACAAACAGGAAAATATCACAGATGCTAGAAATATTGAACTATTGACAGAAAATGCTGGAAATACTCAACATGCCTGACAGCATGTGAGAAGTGGCCTCGCTTTTCATCCTTGAGCCAGGTGGCAGCAGTCAGGAAAATTCCTGGTTTGACCAATTAACTGAGGAGATGGTCCCTTCTTGGCCTCCACATCTCCAATTAACAATATATGTCTCTCCATCCATATCCTCCTCATGCTCCCTCATGCTCCCAAGCCAAGCTGTGGTTCTCAAACAAGAGCATGGCACTTCCATGGCAATTGTATCAAAGCAATGTACTCTGCAGTGACAGTAGAATGTATTTTTGTGAATAAAAGCTTTTTGAAAAGTAATTTATTAAAAAAAGTTCCACTATGTTAAAAAAAAACCTTTTCTAGATAGGGCGATAAATGTGTAAATTATCCATGATTTGGAGATGCCAATTGTTAAAGTTCACTTTTTAAAAAAGTTTGGTGATTTACATATAAAAGAACTGAGACCAACATGGTCATTCTAAAAGATGAGAGACTTAACAAACAATCTACGTCTTTTTCAATATATAATTTCAGTTACATCACACTGCAAACTTTTGCTATAAATTCTGTGTCTTACGATCTCATATTCCACAACCACCTGATGAAAGAGCAGTGCTCCGAAAGCTAGTGCTTCAAATAAACCTGTTGGACTATAACCTGGTGTTGTGTGATTTTTAACTTAAATTATCCATGACCTTTAAATTTTCAATAGTTGCCATTGTAGACTCTTAAAGCCTATAGCCCCTATGTAAATGAACATTATGAAATAGATAGAGGAATCAGGCAGCCAGAGCTGTCGATCAAGATGGGGCTTAGGTGTTTCAAGAGAGTAATGGGTGTCTGTCTGTCAGCAAAGCCTCCTATGTATTCTTGAAGAATAGTTACCTTCAAGGGAATGCCACAAAGCTTCACTCGAGTGACTTCTGGGATAAGAAAGTTGCATTATGTGGAGTGATAGGGTGAACCTGAGTTTAAGATGATACCTTAATGATCACTTTGACAGGAAGAATAAAAACAGCAGAGAATTGCTTTAACAGAAAACAGCTGCAGAATTTTGTGTTGCAGACGGATTTAGTTGTTCTGGTTTTTGAGTCACAAAAAATCAAAATACAAGTGCTAAATTGACCATGTTGTTCTGGGATGTGCAAGGTTACAGGGATAGGATGGGGGAGGTGGAATGGGTGGGTTGCTCTTTGGTGGGGGTCAGTATGGACTCAGTTGGCTGAATGGCCGATTTAGGAATTCTATGATTTTATGAGGTGCGGCACGTAATCTAGATGGCTAATGGGCTGTCAGCCATTATAATGAGAGGAATTTAACATTAATGATACATTAATTATAAATGAGACTATATTTCAAATATGGTGCACAGGTTTGCTCTCCTTATTTAAGAAAGGATGCAAATGCATTGGACGTGATTGAAAGGAGGTCTACAACATCAGAAGCAAAGGGGTTCTTCTGCAGCTGTACAGGGCCCTGGTGAGACTACTCCTGGAGTATTGTGTGCAGTTCTGGTCTCCAAATTTGAGGAAGACAATCTGGCTATTGAGGGAGTGCAGCGTAGGTTCACGAGGTCAATTCCTGGAATGGCGGGATTACCTTACACTGAAAGACTGGAAAGACGGGACTTGTATACCCTTGAGTTTAGAAGACTGAGAGGGGATCTGATTGAGACATATCAGATTATTAAAGGTTTGGACACTCTGGCGGCAGGAAACATGTTTCCGCTGATGAGTGAGTGCCGAACCAGAGGACACAGCTTAAAAATACGGGGTAGACCATTTAGGACAGAGATGAGGAGAAACTTCTTCACCCAGAGAGTGGTGGCTGTGTGGAATACTCTGCCCCAGATGGCAGTGGTGGCCCAGTCTCTGGATTCATTTAAGAAAGAGTTGGATAGAGCTCTCAAGGATAGTGGAATCAAAGTTATGGAGATGAGGCAGGAACAGGATACTGATTAAGGATGATCAGCCATGATCATATTGAACGGTGGTGCAGGCTCGAAGGGCAGAATGGCCTACTCCTGCATCTATTGTCTATTGTCTATTGATATCTAAATTGAATGGATTTATTATGAAAATATGTTGGATGGACTGGGTTTGATTCCACTGGTGTTTAGAAGCATATAAACATGGTTGATGCATATAGAATCCTAAATGGTCTGGACATGGTTGACGTGGAAAAGTTGTTTCCACTTGTGGGTCAGTCTAGAACGAGGGGGCATATTAAAAAAAAATTACAGCTAGTCCTTTCAGGACAGAGATGAGGAGAAATCTTTGGTCTCAGAGGGTTGTTCAACCTTAAAACTCTGCTTCTGAAAGTGGTGGTGGCACGGTCAGTGAATGTTTTTAAGACTGAGTTAGATTTATTAGGCAAGGGAATCAACGGTTATCAGGAGTAGATGGGACTGTGAAATTCGAAACACAGACAGATCAACCATGGTCGTACTGAATGATGGAGCAGGCTTGAGGGATCAAATAGTTTATTTCTACACCTATTTTCTGTCCTTGGAAAGATGTAAATTCTGAGAGGGTGTTTTCTCTGGGTTAAGAGTTTTCATTTCAAACTTACAGAGAAGTGTTTAGCCACTTATGGCATAGGTAAAAAGAAATGTTTTTTTTGGAGGGTTGTGAAATTTTCTCCACCCTGTGAACAATGGAAGCGCAGTTGTTGAGATAGAGATATTTGGGCACTTACAAAATCAAGGAATATTAAGGTGGAAAGAGCAGGAGAGGTTCAGCCATGATTTTACTGAAGAGAAGTGCAGATTCAATGGGCTGTTGGCTTTACTGATACCCATCTTGCTTATGCTCTTAAGAGTTCTCCACTAGACTACCAACCAGGCAGTGGATGAAAAATGTTGTTTAAATGTACAATTCAGTGTTAATTTCTAAAACACAACCTTCTTTCTTTCTTTCACCCTTTCTTTCTTTCGTCCTTCCTTCTTTCAATTTTTTTCTCCCTTGAAAACATTGATAGCTTATTACGGCTTTCAATTCCACAAATGCAGCTTACCTTCCCGTACCACACTGGTGTGACATTTTGCAGCTGAGTACCTCGGTACAGAGTGTAGGCCACTTGTCTGGGAGAAGTTATGTGTCACAACTCTCAATATAGTCCTGACTGATTTCAATGTACCTGTCTTTTCAAAAGGAGTTAGTTGATAGTAATTAGGAGTGCAGGACCTGGTAAGTATTTTCCTCACCAACCTGAGAGATTGAATCGATCCGTTGCATCTCAGCTCATATCAAGTAAATCAATCCAAAACTGGAGATCAAATCTTGTCTCTGTACGTCTCAGCTACTGACAGCTTTAATCAGCCAAGTTGCTCAGGAGCATAGAGCTATTTTTGTCTGTCTTCATTACTGTATAATTTGTTGGTAGTTGTAGATAGGATCATGTATTCAAAAGGCTAGACAGAAACAAACTAATGCAAAATGAATCTAAAGTTCTTCCTGACTAAAACAAACTGCTACTTTAGTTATGGTACTGATTGAAAAAGACGAACGTTCCTCTGTTAAATTAGACACTTAGTTTTTCATTTTTCTCACTCATTCAAGAATAATATGTGGTCATGCCACTGCTAATTGAATTAATATGTTTAATGTAAAGTTTTTTTCACCAGAAACATTACTAATGCAGCTGTAAGTTTTTGCCATTTCCCTTGCCTTTCATTCTCCTGCTCTTTACAGCTTTCCTAAGCAGCTTTTATTCTGTCTCTACCTGTTCTCTTATTCTCTCCCTAAGGCGGGGTGTGATGAAATGTATTCAACAACAATTGCCCAGACCTGTTTAGAGATGATTTGCAGCACGTAGCTCCCTGAGCTTTCACTTAAATGAAGTTGCCAGTTGTCTACCATAAATCACTTCAGTGTGGTTTTATTTTTTCCATTGCGGATAATTAAAGTCTGCTTCGATTTTTGGCAGTTTATGAGGGTACTAGTTACATACCTTCCAACACTGCAGATTTAGATAGGTGAGTCATAATAAGGTTAAACCAGCCTTCAGATGAACTGTTCATGTCCTTCTGCTGCCAATTAGTTATAGGGAAATAAATGGGCTTCTTCTTACTGATTTGACAGATATGCCAACTTACGATGGATGAAACCTTCAAATTTTGAGCTAAGATATTTCAGCAAGTGGGATTTGTGAATCCCATCTTGTCCTGACATGGGGTGACTTTTCTCAAGCAGTCTTCCACTCTCACCACAGTCATCACGTCAATCAACTCTTGAATACCTTCTTTGGGTAATTGCATATTCAAAGAGTTGGACATATTCACTATCACCAGGACCTCCACTGTACATCCTTCTTTAAAGGAGAAAGTGAGAACTGCAGAGTTGAATCGAATCGAATTGAAATTATTGTCATGTGTACCGAGGCACAGTGAACAGCTTTGTCTTGCAAGCAATACAGGCAAGTCACAGAGTTAAGTAACATAGATAGGTAAATAATAGGTAAACAGCGGCAAAAACAAAAACACAAGTACAGATGAGTCCATTCAGTATTTTAACAACAGTAGGGTAGAAACTGTTATGAAACCGGAGGATCAGAGGAGCTTCAAGCCTGTGAGTTGAAACACAACATCGTTATTAGTAATTTTTAAAAGTGTGCTATTAAGTTTAAAGAGTGTTGAACGATTGTAGGAAGTAGAAAACTTAGGTCTGCACGCAGGTGATCACAGATGCTGGAGATCTGAGTCAAAAAGTGTGGCACTGGAAAAGCACAACAGGTCAGGCAGCATCCGAGGAGCAGGAGAGTCGACATTTCGGGCATAAGAAACATTGACTCTCCTGCTCCTTGGATGCTGCCTGACCTGCTGTGCTTTTCCAGCACCATATTTTTCACCTCTATTTAAAGGCCACTGCACACCACTTCAGATGCTGCATGCTAGGAGCAACTCTTCACACTGTGCTGTTCTAGCTGCTACATTCAAGACATAGCCTAGTAGAAAGTCCCTCCTTCACTGACAGTCACCTGGAGGTGTTGATGGACAGGATGTTGGATTTGGGGAGGAGAGGAGGTGGGGCAGTTCTTTTTCCAGCTGACTGCTACAGGATGCCACGCCAGCAGACCGAGCCAGCCTGGTTAGAAATTACTGCCTTGAGTGAATTGGGAAGCCCAGCAGTGCAGGAAGAAGGTGCTCCATAAGAGTAAGTGGCACCATCTTCTCCCTGCTACCTTACACTCAAAAGGCCACCACTCCCTCTGACTGTACCTCAGTGCACACATTTGACCAAAATTCATAGTATCGTATGCATCATGCCCACTCAACTGTTCTCATCTTCCACATCCCCCCCGAAGTGTTAACACCATCTCTGAACTTCCTACTTACTCACTGGGACACCTCCTCACCTCTCCTGCTCTTGTACCACCACTAATTTCCCTTCCATCCATTTCTATTCTACTCAACTCACTGTCGGTCTCATTGTAGTAAAAATTGGCACATCCATAGACTGATGTTTCCATAAAGCCCTGCCTGACCTGTTTGTCATTCATGGACTGACCTACAGACCCAGTCTGCAGGCCCAATTCCCAGACTCCAAGGACATGGATCCCTGGACTCTGGTAGGAACAAACACTTGACTGACCATGACAAACCGCGTGGGCTGGAATCCGATGAGACTTTGGCAGAGATCGCCCTTCACTCAACACCATTGACTTGAAGCACATATAGTGTAAACTGTTGGCACATGCCGCAGGTGTGACTTGACATAGCATGGAACAATACAGCTACATGTTTACCCCTTAACTGTTCAGTGCTCTCTATCATAACCAGCTGCCTGCCTTTCCTCTTTATTAAAAAAATGCACACAACAGAGGCTGTTGGCCTACTACCTAAACTCAAGACCCTGTGCACCTCGAAAGCAATATGACCTACACAGAAGCTAAATGTCAGTGCTGAATTCAGTGATGTGTGTGCTGAGGAAGCAATGTGAAGCAAACAGAAATTGGCTTCCTCCAAGTTAGCTCAAAACGGGTAAGCATGAAGACAGCAAGTTAAGAGCCATAAAATGCATCTTGTGTAGATGTATGAGGTGTGTGTATAACCCTGTATTTGAAGCAACATGGCAAAATCATGCATGTCAATGTCCCTGAGTTTCAAAGTCAAGTGTTGAAGGGCTAAAGTGATGTGAGCAGAGCCGGCACAGTAGTTTGGTCTGGTTGGTAGCTTAATGATGCCAATTTACATGTATGAAGGGTGGAGGCAGATGGTTTGACAAAGAGCAGCTGGTCTGAAGAGGCAAGTCCAGTTGACAAGTATTCAGTGAGTTACAGCCGGTACATGCTCTGATTTACATGTTGGAAATTTGCGCTGTCTCGGTTCTTGGTGAAGGAGAGGAGAATTCAAAAAGATATATAAAGAAGGTGAGTTGGGGCTTTAGTGTGATCCAAGAATATAGAATTAAGTACTCACTGCTCGGTTGTGAGATTTTGAAATCATCAACATCCTTCAATTCAACATTGACCAGAAGCTATGCTAGGCTGGCACTGTCAGCAACGTGGGTACAAAACCAAGACATGGGCTTGGCATTTTGTCACAAGTGACTCACCGCTGATCTGCCTATTATTTATAAGAATCAAGTCCAAAGTGTGTTAAAATGCTCTCTATCAAGTGTGGGTGTATGGAATTGTAACAAAATATCTGAGAAGCTTGACACTAAATAGCATCAACAACAATTTCCATTCATATTCAGAGAACATAATTTTGTATAGTGTTTTATCTTACTAGTTCTTTTTTTACTATAAATGACTGTCTGAGAAATTTTAGGGGACCAGCAGGGCAAGGAGCTGAATGAATTACTTCTACTCATATCTTATGTTCTTAGTATGATATCTTTAAAAAATTACTCAAAGTCAAGATGTCACAGATGAGGTGAGTGAATAAAGTGCGGGTCAGGAATAGGAATGGACAGACCAATGCAGCTCTGGATATATGTAAGGGTCCTATTTCCACTTGACCATCACACAACCACTTACAGAGCTTTTCCATCCGCAGCAAGAGCCAATAAGAATGGCATTCCTGGTGGTTATCAAGGTTATCACCTCCCTCATCTGTTACGTTCACCACATCTGAGTGTATTTAGACTCATTGACATAGTCACCTCTTCCAAAAGATGAGCTGTTTGGGAAGGAAATATCAGGAAATAGGTGCCAAGTTCACAGGTCCATCCTACAACCATTGATAGAAATGAATAACCCTACGCCAGAGAGTTCATGAGCAACAAAACATTTTTGCTGAGAGAGTACCAAGGAATTGAAAATTGTCAATTTATAACCTCCAAAACATCAGCAAAGTGAAACTGACTCAATGTAGTAGATATGCAGAATTTGAAAACTTGGAAGATACAAATTTTGTAAGGATTCATTGTAATCATGACAATATAAAATATCTACACTCTGTTTGCTGCATCTAATCAATGTGATTTACAAATCATGAGGCCTGAATAAGAGGCATGAAATAATGGTATAGAACAGAACAGGTCATGTAAATGGTGACATCTCTGAGCTAACAGATAAACAAAACCAGCTCCAGCATCATCAAAATATTCTTTGCATTCTTCAGTTTTTTTTCTTGAGGGCTTTTTGAGTTTCCAGCAGAGGTATGAAGGATCTTGATGCTAAGATGAGTCAACAACACCAAACATGTGTAAGTTGTCAGCTTTTATTTGGATTGTAATGTATGTATTATACTCTAATAGTTTGAGACACTAAGAACCTATATAGAAAGGGAATGAGCTTATAATTTTCCAGTACTGCTACCAATATGACACTACATATAGAGTGAAGTCAATTGGCAAAATGTTCCACTATTGATGATCAACACTATTTCTGTGGAAAAAATTAGGCCAAAAGTTGGATTCTGCAAAAAGAAAATCCATAATATTGGGCCCAATTTAGAAATTTCTCATTCCAGAATCAATTGAAAGTTCCTGGCAACACTCTTGCACATCTCAATATTTTTAAATTTTTGAGCAACATTGAAGTGATCCAACAATAGCATTATGTTGTAAATTCAGCTCAGGGTTTATAGTTAAAAGAAAATGAAAATATTAAGATAATTTTCAACTTCTGGCTGTTCAGTTCTTAGCTCATTGCTTTCCAAGGCTTGCATATTACAGTGTTCAACCTGTAAAAGCAACTGCAACTGAAATAAAGCTGTGGAATTAGAAAATTTAGGTTCCTTTTGCAATTTTCAGCTATAAGTGGATGACCATTCACCATGAGCACTCCATTCTGTCATACCAAACGGTGAGTCCTTCTAGGACTGATGTCACCTCAAAAATACTACGGCCATTGGCGAGCCTATGCTCCATGTTGCCCCATACACACCATAGAAACACAGAAAATAGAAGAAGGAAGGCCATTTGGCCCTTCAAACCTCCTTTGCCATTCAATATGATCATGGCTGATCATCCAATTCAGTGCCCTGTTCCTGCTTTCTCCCTTTGATCTCTTTAGCCTTAAGAACTACATCTCAATCCTCTTTGAAAATATTCAATGTTTTGGCCTCAACTATTTTCCATGGCAGAGAATTTCACAGGTTCACATTGTCGAAGTGAAGACATTTGTCCTCATCTTAGTCCTAAATGACCAATCCTATATCACTGGACTGTGACCTTTGGTCCTGGACTCCACGGTGTTTGGGAACATTCTTCCAGTATTTACCTTCTCTAGTCCTGTTAGAATTTTACTGTTTCTATGAGAACCCCTGCATTCTTCTGGACTTCAGTGAACATAGTCCTTACCTATTTCTCTTCATACATCAGTCTTGCACCTGGGATTGGCCATTCCCTCAATTTTACCAGGCCCGACTTTCTGTGATGTCACTAGCACCTCCTGCTCACCTCAGAACCATCAACTGCAATGGTATTTGTCACTTAACATCCACCACTCCTGCGATAATGTGTCCCAATATTCAAAATAGTTTGGGTATTTGGTGTAGTTGCTCTACTCTGGTGTTTTTGTTTGGAAATTGATTTTTCCCCTCTATGCTACCCACAGAAAGATGCTCACCCTGGCTTTTCTTGGAAGGTCTTGCTATAATGTTCTATTTCATTCACCAGATGACATATTGCAAGTTACGCAAAAGGTCCAGGGTGAATACTTTTCACAATGTTTGCACTCTCTTGTACCGAGGTTCAGTTCATGTTTTCAACAAAGTAAAACAGCCCACTCAACATCTTTTGATTTTTCTTCTGTATAAAATTTCAGGAGTTTCATTAGGCCCATTCCAAGAGGAATCCTTTTAGTTTTTAGCTGGCTTTAAACTGACTATTGGAATTTTTTTTGTCATTACATAAAGCTGAAGTAAACGCTTGAGCGCTGTTCAAGCTGGTGATTTTCATGTGGGTCAACATGAAGTTAGTAAAAATTGTCATACAACTGAAACTCCAGTCAAACAAAGCCAACAACAAATTCTAATCAACAGCTAAAAATGAAGTTGACCTGTGCTGCTTGTATTATGGAAACTTTTTGAGTTAGATTGAAATAAGTGGAAGCTACGCTTTTAGTGCGACAGCTAGTTTGTGACATGTGGTGCTATCATGAATAGAAATTTACTGGAACTGAATATTTCGATTAGATTCCCTACAGTGTGGAAACAAGCCCTTCGGCCCAATCAGTCCACACCGACCCTCTGACGAGTAACCCACCCAGACCCATTTCACTCTGACTAATGCACCTAACACTATGGACAATTTAGCATGGCCAATTCACCTGACCTGCACATTTTTGGAGGAAACCAGAGCACCCGGAGAAAACCAACGCAAACACGGGGAGAACGTGCAAACTCCACACAGACAGTTACCTGAGGCTGGAATTGAACTTGGGACGTTGGTGCTATGAGGCTGCAGTGCTAACCACTGAGCCACCATGCCGCCTCAGGTCAAATTAGTCAATTATTCTACCCATTAATAAAATTAAGTCAAAAAGTGACAGCTGATTCACTCCTCTCTGTTTTTGCAGGTGTTAGTGCATTGAAGATACAGATCCGAGCCTTGGTTTGGATAAAACCCGTCATGTAGAGAATATCACGTACACCCACACAAACAATCAATGTTCAGGAATCAGAGATTCCTAAAGTCATGGCACCATTGCTTAATGACATCATGGAAATGCCACGTGCAGATTTTCGCAAGTGTTATCGACAGTGGGATGCACTGATTATGACACCAAAAACATCCCCAGGCTCCTGATTCATTCATTATTCAGCCAGATATAAATCTTTGGGTGCATAAAAACAAACTTGTATAATGATTGTGCAACATCATACACAACCAATGATTGACAGGTTGTTCCGAACTGCTGATGACTTTGACCTAAAGGAACACATATTATCTTGTGGTAAGAAACGAATACCTTTGTTCTTGGGGCCATCTCAATGAGATCACAAAGCCAGTATGTAACTCAATCAGCATATTTCATCTTCCCACCAGCATGAACCACTGTAGATTTAAACTTAGTTTGCAGAAATGGTTTTGCTAATCCTAGTTAACCTTTCTTTTCAAAGAGGACTTTGTTTGCCCAAAGTTGTTTTGCACTTGGATAAATGATAACGATATGGAGGTCAACCATAAGACAGCAGCGTTTCTCTTCAATTCAAATTATTGGCAACCACTTCAGCCTTGTGTATCAATCACAGTATTAAATATGTTATCAATCACTGTACTATTAATGTGCTGCCAATTTAGATGCCAACCTTAAGAATATTCAATAGTTCAAATCAATTAGAAGGCAAAGCCTTTTGTGTATGTTCTATGGAACTCCAATTGACTGTGTAATATATTATGATTGCTCAGTAAAAATTTCAAGTCTCAAACTCATAAATGTTCTTTCTGTTTTTAGACCTTGTTGGCTACTTACCAACACAATCATCTTCCACTCAGGAAGGCAGCTTCATTTTGACTGCAGAAATCAGCAATTCCACTCTGTGACTGGCTGACCTGAGGTCTAAACGGGGTGAGTAAGACAGTGTCACTTTTTCCTCTTATGAGTTGGAATGTCTCACTTTCATGCTGTACTCTTAGAGGCCCGACAGATAACTGCCAGGAGTCAACCACGTCTCAATTCTGCAAGAGTGGAAGTTTCCTCTGTGAGCCAAATTGTCCAGGCCTTTTGTAAAGAATAAATTTACGATGTCACTACAAATAGCGCCCAGAGTAAATCTTCCCTGAACAGATGGCACCGAGAGACAACTAAGTTGTACAATTCTGAGGGAAATTCTGGGGTTAACCAATAACTTTAAGCCCCAATTCCATCTTTTATAGTTTGGTATCCTTTTATTCATATAACTGCCAAAAAAACATTCATGCACACCTATTTTTATGTGTTCACAATCCAAATTACTTCTTTTTTTAACCTTTCTACCCTATGGGAATTCTTACAAAATAAACTAGGCGTGCAACCATTTACAGTGCCTATTAGTTTGATTTATTGGCTGTATATAAGAAACTGTAGGAAGTTCACAGTTCTGTGGAAATCTAACCCTATTTGGGTTGTTTATGGTTAATTGCCCAGAGAAATATAGTCACAAAATTGGTAGTCAATTAATCAGTGTACGTAATCTAAACATTAACTAATGAATTGGTTTAGGAAGGTTTAATTCCAACAATACCTTTGTGATCTTAAATAACTAGTATATAATGAATGGTTTTAAGGAATGGAAGGATTTGACTTAATATAGTATAATTCAAGATAAAAGGTGAACATATAAAGCTGCCAAAATGGATATTTTACGGTCTGCCACACAGATATCTCAGCATGTATTCAACGCATTTTAATAAAACCTTCACCTAGAAAAGAATTGCAATAGACAACCTCAGAATGAGGTCATGCTTGTCATTTCATTTAAACCAGCACAAAGAAATCATTACCATGGCCTCAGATTAAAATGCAGCAGTAACAGCTCAGTTTTCCTAAACTCAGTTATCCTTCTGCCAGAATATCCACACCCAGACTGTATTTTAATGTCATTGTGAGTTGCTGTTCATAATGCTGAGGGTTAGCAGAAACTAAAATGCTCTTGTACTTGTTAAGCAAGTGACAAAATCATATATTCCAAGGCCAGGCATAATTCTGGTTAGATGAAAAATATTTCCCTTTTATTAACTTGAGCGTGCACTTAATGGTAAATTCCAACTTTCCTGTTATGTTTTGCTTGATAACTTTTTTCTCCCAAATTCATATTCTCCTGCAGCTAGCAAGCAAAGTGTGTGCGTGGGGTTAGAATGTATTTCAAACTCACTCTACATCTGATTCTCCTAGTTACATCTTGGAAAGTTGGAGAGGTCATCAGTCCAGGCAGTGATTGAAAGTTTGGGGTCTGATGGCACTAATTTGATGCTACTTTAACTAAAATGGACAGCAATATAAATGTAACAATATTATTTTGGGGTGATTTGTTATGCATCAGAGTGAAATAAGAGGGACTTATGTTTATAATTGAAATGCTAGTTATATAGCATTAGGACAACAGTCAATAGTAAACCATTCTTGAATGCTGCTGATTTTCAAAAAACCTTTGACAATGTGTTCTCTTAGTTTATGGGTCAAACTCAAACATTTGCCATTTCTGATAATAATTCCATCCTTATTTCGTACTTAAGAGTTGGCTTGCCTAAAGTTACCTATTAACTGTATTGATGTGCAATCACTCAGCAGTCACCCTGCAGGGAACAAAGAGGCTGCACACACGTAATGTTACCTTTAAGATACAGGTATGTGTGATTGCGCATCAATCTTAAAGGGGACTCTGAAAGTCAACAAGCCAGCTGTGCATAGCAAACAGAAGTAGAAGGGACATTAGTCCGGCCTCTTGAAGATTCTGGAGAGAGTTTATGGGTACTGATTTACAATTGTACAATATAACTTCTGTGTCATCCATGTGTCAGCAAACTGGAAGTTGAAGGAAATTCCCATCCCTCTAATAATCTGAAAGTTCAGTAGGTTAACTCATTTTCTTAACAATCAACATATTAGATGTCTTAAGGGCTCGTTGTTAAAATTGTAAATCTACAGGACAACTCAGCTGTACAGTTCAGAAGCTTTCAGATTTACAGGAGAAATTCAGTCACAATGTAGATTGATCTTGATTCCCAGAGGAAAAGGTGGCTTTGTGCACTATTCTTCACAGATAGCTTGGAAGATCATTGAGTCGGACATATAATTAACAGAGCAGGGTGCTGCCTGATCCCACTGAATTGTGGTAAGTCTTTATAGTGCTGTGAACAAATTATTCCTCCCAGGTCTCTTGTCTAGATTATGTAAGCTGATCTTAAGACAGTGGATGCACTGCAATTTCCTTCAGGCCCTTCAGACTAGGGCTAGTTTCGGGAAAGTGTCATTCAGCATTCTCATGCCTGATCATTATCCCGTTACCCATAGTGAAAGTGTGTCTCAGTGCCAAGTCAAAACGGAATCCAGTTCAGCCTTATTAGTTCCCATTGACAAATACCTTGTTGCCACTGATTGACTGGACTGACAAATAAAGAATGACTACTTGGGCCTTGCACTGGAGGGCAGCCAATATCTTTGGAATACACCCTCATCTCAGGGTGAGGCAATATCTTCAGAATAGGAGCACAGGAAAGATTATCACATTGTACATTTTCTATTAGCGTCGATAAATAGTTTTTGGATTTTCCTTGTGAACTCAAAATGCAAAGCGGCGCCTATGAGTTTCTTAAAAATGCATTCGTTTTTTAGGTCTTTTTTTGTGAGCACCCGCTAATAATTTCCTACAAGTCTGAAATACAGCTGAAGAAGGAAACCCAAACAAAAGGGCTACTGCAACTTGGAAGTGTTTTCTGAGTTTTTAACTTGGAAAACCTCCAAGTGCAGTTGGCTATGGACAAGCAGACAAAGAACCCGGAAGCCAATTTTACAGTGGTTTTCTTTCATGTGCTTTTGTCGACTGCATTGAATGATAAAAACAACAACAATTTCAGCTTTTAATCTGTTCCAGTCTGCACCACAACCTTCTCACAAAGTTCCCAGTGCGTTTTTACGATAGTAATCAGAAATGATTGCAAAAACATGGACAACTGCTATAGCGAGGAAGGTTGCCATTCTTAAAGCACATAAAAGCATTTTGTGAAAATAAAAGGTGCAGTTTTTATCAATGATTTATGGGGATGCATATTTGTGAGTTTGGGGAGTTTTTACAGTGTTTTGTGGGACTAATGCTTTCCATTGTATGATTGCGTTAAACTCAAACTCTAAAGTTAAACTTCTTACTATTTAGAACACTACAGAAGTTAATTGCACTGTATTAACGGTATTCTCACTCACAAGGTCATTAAAATGTAAATGCTGACACTGCCTGTCACTGATAATTCCCCTTAATATTTGCTATATTAATGTGCCAAAATAACAGCAGGAAACAGTTATTAAAAACATCCCCACATTTAATTCTGGAAACACTACTTCCTGTAGAAACTGACTAGAAACCAGGCTCCTTGCTTTTAACATATGCCACATGATAGAACCAGTGATTTGCTGAAATCATGTTCTAGCCTTGGAAAATCTCTCTGCTTTTTCACCACTACCTGTTATATTCAGAAGAAGCTTGATGAGTCAGTCCATAATTCATTTGCATTTAATGGTGGAGATGCTGAGAACTGGAAGATTTGTCTTGAGTTGGGTGGTAAGTGCAAAAGCAGTTTGATGTTCTAACCAATCTCTCCCACTTTTCTGAGCAGCAAGCAAGCTTTCAAACTCCTGATGACTTGACAAGACCATGCATGTATAGAAATCAAATAAGATAGGTTTGGGCTCATCTTATCAGGTGTAAAATGTTCTGAAGAGACTCTGTCATGGCTCACAAACAAACACCGGGTGACATACTTGAGGGTTACTGATCCCATAAGAGCATTACATAAGAAATATCAGCAAGACTAAATCCTATGGACTCTCAAGTCTGCTCTGCTATTAAAGACAACTGTGGCTGATTATCCCCTTTAACTCTATTCCTGATAACTCCTTATTCCTTGAGAGGTCAAAAATCCAACTAACTCAGTCATAAATATATTCAACAAAGGAGCAACAAGACTCTCCAAGGGGGCGAGAGAATTCCCAAAGATTTGCAATCCTTTGACTGAAGAAATTTTTTCTCGTCCCATCCCTAAATGTTCAACCCATTATCTCGGGACTTAATGGGTTCTA
Organism: Chiloscyllium plagiosum; assembly: GCF_037043375.1. Taxonomy (NCBI): domain Eukaryota; kingdom Metazoa; phylum Chordata; class Chondrichthyes; order Orectolobiformes; family Hemiscylliidae; genus Chiloscyllium; species Chiloscyllium plagiosum. The sequence continues at coordinate 42,394,937 of NW_028270163.1, forward strand.
GATTCCCTGCCAGGGCAATCAAGCAGCACTTTCAAGGCTCTTGTGGCACACTAATAGTATTCCTGCCTCTGAGCGAGGCAACCTCGGTTTAAGCCCCATCTATTCAGAGGTGTATCATAGCATCTCTGAATAGGCTAATTAAAAGAAATCTAGCAATCAACACTCCTAAGTAATTAATATTAATTGTAAATTACTAAGGCCCAAATACTAATCTCGCAGCATTCTGATTGTCACAATTGCCAATCCCAGTTTATCCTTTCTACCCCTGTCCATTAACACATTTATGATTTTCTAATCAACCTGTTCAGAGATGTTATACCAACCTCTGGAGCAATTAGGATGGGAACCTTAGTCTCCTAGCTCAGAGGTATAGACACTACTGCTCACCACAAGAGCTAGGAGAAAGTGAGGACTGCAGATGCTGGAGATCAGAGCTGAAAAATGTGTTGCTGGAAAAGTGCAGCAGGTCAGGCAGCATCCAAGGAGCAGGAGAATCGACATTTCAGGCATAAGCCCTTCTTCAGGAAGAGCCCTTCTTCAGGAAGAACCGCAAAAGCTTCCTATTAAAACACATCTCTATCTAAGCTCATTTATTAATCTGATGTTATAAGTCCTTACCATGCTTCTAATATTTTATTTGACACTTTATTGAATATGTTTCAGTAGTATTGGTACACCATTACCAAGACTACTTGTTATATCCTCAAAAACTTAAAATTAAATTTGTCAAATGCAACATCCCTCTTATCAAATCATAATATGATTTCCCAACGCAGGAGTTAGACTTTCTTAATAATAGATGCCAGTATTTTCCTGACAACAGATGTCAGACTAACTGGTCTATAGCTCCCAGTTTTCTCTCTTCCCAACTTTTTTGAACAGCAGTGTTACATTTGCTAACTTTCAATCAGTGGAGATCTCTCTAGAATCTGGGGAATTGTGAAAAATCAAACCAGCTCACTCATTATCTCTACATTGATCTTATTTAGAATCCTACAGACTAGACCATCAGGTCTTGAACATTTGTCAGATTTTAATCCCTTTGGTTACTTCAGCATTTTTCCTGTGCTGACATACATGACCTTATGTTTGTTCGCATTTTAGTCCCTTGGTTACTCTCTATTTCTAGTACATAGTTTTGGGTTTTCTATTGTAAAGGAAGGGAAAAAATTGTTCAATGTCTCTTCCATTTTCCCTTGACAATGTCTTCCCTGCCCCTAAAGGCTCTTGAATCTTTCATTAATATTCTTGGCTAGTTTATTCTCATCTTCCATTTTTTTCCTTCGTATCAACTTTTTGGTAGCTCTTTCCTGACTTCAAAAGCACTCCAACTCTCAGACACACTACTCTCCATATTATAAACCTCTTTCTTCTGAGTGACCCCTCCCTCTTCAACTAATCCAACTCCACTGTGTGATATGAAGAAAGTGTTGGAAGCACTAGGTTATAGTACCTGACAACATTCTGCAAAGTATCTATGACTTGTCATCCACAACTAGTTGTCAACGTTCAACATAATTTTCAACTCCTCAAGCTCTGGAATCCAGTCAATGACCATCTCCAAGAAGAGAGAATCTAACCATTGCTCTTGACACTAAGTAGAATTGCCATTGCTGAACATCCTCCCATCAACATCCTAGGCTTTACCATTTAACAGAAACTGAATTGGACCAGTCACATAAATACTTTAGCTACAAGATCAGCTCAAAGTCTAGACGTTCTGTGAGTAGCTTTCCTGTCTCTCCACTGCTTTCCACCATCTAAAAGGCACAAGTCAGCTCCCGTAATTAGTGTAGCTCCAACAACATTCAACAAACTGGTCAACATTCAGGACAAAATAGTCTGCTTGATTGGCAACCCATCCACCACCCTCAGCAAGCACTCCCCTCATCATTGAGGCACAGTGGCAGCAAGGTGTACCATCTTCAGGATCCACTGCAGTAATTCTTAAAGTCTCCTCTGAAAATTCCTTTCAAACCAGTGAAACTATGACCTAGCAGGAGAATGGTGTTAGAGATATTAGGAATTGGCAATAAATGCTGGCCCATCCAATGACATTCACAGCCTATGAATGAATAAACAAAAGAAATACTGCCCTTCATGTCCTCAGTAAACCATGGATAGATCTTTCGTACTGGTTTTTGGTTTTCACTGCAAAGAATTATTGTTGAACATTTTGAATTGCTTATTTTAATGTTTCCCATTGTTTATTGCCATATCTTTTCATTTATTTACCTGATCAAGTAGAGGCAGAACTCACCTCCCCTCCTACCTGTCCACTTGATTTTGTTTAAGTTTGTGATATTTATTCAGGCCTAGGCAGGATGCTTTCAAACTTAGTGTGAAATTTAATTTTGTTGCGATCACTTTTCCCACCAAGTCTTTTATTTTTAGCTTTCTAATTAACTCTGAATTGTTGCACAATACTTGATCTAAAATAAAATCATCCTTCATTAGTTCCACAATGTATTATTCCAGGAATCGGTCACAAAGGTATTCAAGAAACCCATCATCAAGAGACATTTGTCAATTTGTTTGGAGTAGTTTACAAGAAGGTTAAAAGGCCTTCACAATTATTACATTGCTTTTGTTATGACGCCCAATTGTTCATTTAATGATGTTTCCATTGGTTTAACTATTGTTAAGATGCCTATAGACTACTCCCAAAAGTATTAACTAAGCTTTATTATTCCTAATCTTCACCTCCTGATCTTCTGAACCAGGATTCTTTCACACTGCAAGTAAAGGAACCAAAAGCCATGAATAAAGGCCTTCAACACCGCAAGAATAAAGAGAACCATAATTCAAGGTAGAAAAATGTAAACCTGATATGATCAGTAAGATGGTTCGGAATTATTATTTAACTTTTCATATTATAGCAGCAGGTCCACAACCTATTTGTTGAGCCTTTAACTTTAGGGTTTGGACACAATATTGACTCTGTTGTCTCACTTTAATGGTAAATCATTTTTCATTTAAGTAGCTTAGCAAATGGTGGACTCATATTTCTTGAAGGCTATCTGATGATTATTTATAAATGCTGCTATTTTTGCCAGATATCTGCAAATCTGGTGGGAGAGATCATCCGTGAAAAGATTGGCACTTGACAACTTTGTTTATCAAGAAAAATATTATTTTCCACGGTGTGGTATCATTAAAATCAATAGCAGAATTCTAGCCGTTAACTCCCTCTTCTTTCTGATGAAGTATGATGCATAGAGACTAACAACTATAATATGCAAAGAAATGTGATAAAATGTCAGTATAATCCCATTTCTCTTCTTCCAACGATGGTTGTTAAGCTCCACAATGCTTCCACACTGCACATGAACCAGTCACAGCCTTGCACAAGTATCCAGCATGATCACTCCCTCACCCATCCCCAACAAGCTCAGCGGGGTCATCTTGCACTTATAAATCAAAATATTGCCCTGATGGAACTATATTCCGTTGGTGCCTGTTACCCCAATATGAATGTCATATTTAATTGGGCTTTGTCAAATTTGTGTGCAGTGAGATGAAAGATTGGCTTCTCAGTCCTGTCCTGCTTCAAAATTTACTTGCCTTTGACACATTTCAAAGCCTTGAGTGTTTGGCCTTTCCAAAAGATCAAAGTGAGAGTTAGTGGGATGAATGCATCACAATTAATATTAGGCTGATTTACCATTGTTTTCAGTCTGTCTAAGATCGCCTACCATCTGAATGCACTGGCTTTGAAATAACAATGTTTGAAAATTGGAAAAATGAACACCTATTTCTGCCATTTTCTTTCTAACGTTCCACACTGTTTTGCAGTCTTCCTTGGACATGCAGCAATTGTGTCTAAGAATGCAAAAATGCTGAGGAAATCTACTCTTGAGCATTCACTAGCAGTTCTGCAGTTTAGCTACAAGGAGATGGAGAAACAAATGCCATACTGTGTTTCAGCACTATGTGCTGTATGTTCACCCAATTAGATTAGGTCTGCAATTTTAGCGATAAATAAGGTCTTTATCCTGTTTAAAACATTTACAAATTGCAGTATTGCATTGCTGAATGCAACAAATGTAATAATATTTGATAAAATTAAGTCATTCACAGAATATCAAATAAAAACATCTGCAGTTTTCAATTGTGTTTCCTACTTAAATAAGCTATTGCATCCAATCACCTTTGTGTAGAAAGAAGGAAAGGTCTTGCATTGTGTGCAGAGATTTTCTGAACAGCAACTAGCTTTTGGCATTTGAAGCAAAGGGACACTACGAACATTGGGCTATTGCTTAAAAACTATTGGAAGATGCAAACTTTGCTCTAATGTGACTCAAGAAAAAGTCGTTGTCATTGGTTGAATGTTGGCTGCAGTTCCAGCAGCCCCTTTGTTGTATTTTCTTTCCTTCAGAGATTTATGGGCTAGATCAGACTTGAGAACAAATGAAGAGTCGTTAGCACAATGTGTAATGCATACTAATGACAAGATACTTCTTCTGCACTCAGAGACCAAGGTCAGGTCACACAAATCTTCCCATTAGATTATGAATTGGAAACTACAATTGTTCTAATAGTGTTTACTGTGGACTGTGAGGGAGCATTTTGCATGAAGATTAGCATCAGGTATTTTCTGATGGAGGTTTGAAACAATAAAGTAGAAGCCAACAGCAGTTATTTTGATTAACCCATTTTGAAAACCATGTGAATGAATTTGGTTTTCAGATTTTTTAAATGCTCCATCCAGAAATGCAGCACTATAAAGTTCTTGTCCTGCTAAGGGGGAGGGGGAGCAGGGTGGTCACTGGACTTGAAAAGTTAACTGTTGTTTTCTGTCTATAGATACTGCCAGACCTATTGAATTTCTCTCGCATTTCTATATTTGTTTCAGATCTCCAGCATCCACAGTTCTTTGTTTTGTTATATTTCAAAGATCTCTGTGTGTATACACAATATATAATAATAGTCAAATTAGCACCCTTGCATCTAAAAGTTGAAGCCTTGCTCCAGAACTACATGTAATTTAGGTTTACACTTTGATTTCATATTGTAAATATGCTATGCGGTTGGAGGTTCTGTCTGATGAATATGATGTTAGACCACAGCCCTATCCATCTATTGAGGTGAATGCAGAAAAATCTCAGAAGCATTTTTTTCTGCAGAAGAAGGAAAATTTCTTGCAATATCCTCACCTAACATTTGCCCTTCAGTCAACTCAGGTTAACTGGTCATTTATCTTGTTGATGTTAATGGAACATTGCTGTGTACGAATTAGCTACTTTGACTAAGTTAGAACGGTGAATGTGTTCAGAAGTAATTTATTGGCTGTATGGTATGCTGGGATGATCTAAGGATTCCTGGGGTCTGACTTTAGCATTTTCTACAAAATACATTTGGGTTCCCTGAATATCTGGCACAACAGGATAAAAGATGATAAAAGAATTATAAGCAAAACACATTGGCTTGAATTAGGGACCCTTTCAGTCAAAACTTTGCACACAAGTGGTTAAGTCCTAAACTTTGTTTTTCTTTAAATGTTGTTTAACTAAACTTGCACTCATTAGTGTGTTAATGCCATACAGGAAGACTTCTATTAACGTGTAAATACTAGTTATATCACATGGTTTAAAGTTTTACTTTGCTAATTGTTTGAAACAGTTGTAATGTGAGCCAGATGAACTTCAAAAGATCTTTTTTGTACAAATGCAAGAACTAACCATGCCGTTCTGCCATTTACTGTGCTATCTGTCATTAGTGAGTTCAGTTTTTTTTTGAAGACCCCCTTTTCATGTGGTCTAGTTAACTTGTTGCAACATGCACTTGGCAAGGCAGCTGTTTGGACCAGGGGCCAATACTATAAAATAAACCTAATTATTTTCTGCCAGAACATGCAACCACCCTGAGTTTAATGCAAGATGTGTTCAAATCTGAGATTTCTGCCCTGACGCTGATGTGGATGCGAGGTGTTTTTAATGGGTGTTTAATTGAATGATACAGGAAACTTGAAAAGGAAACACAAAAAAATCTGTGACCATGATGGTAAAGTGTAGCAAAATAGTGCAGAAGACTAAAGCTTGGCTAACCTTAACTCATTGCATGCCGTTTCATCACATGTTGTTTTGCACAAAGTACTAGAGAACAAGCAAAACTGAATGAGGATTTCCCATGGTTGAATGAGTGGCTAAGTGATGTGGTATTGAGACAAACTGATGTGAAAGATCCTGATCAGGTTTGATCTCTCATCTGTGGTGAGCTAACCGATTTAAGCCAGTATATTTGTACTTAAGTGGAAATTTGCTTTTGCTGACATGGGCCATAAAGGGAACAAATGTCGGCAGAGTTCTTGCTGCTGATTGCGGCCCAGTTGGACAATCCATTTGCACGCTGGAGTTGCACAATAGCTTAGCTCCTCTGTGGAGTCTTCATGGTCGAATACTCTGATGTAAGTATATACAATTGTTTGCAGAATGGCAATATGGTTTATATTTAAAAGAGTGAAAAACACAACTATTTTATTGGCTAAACTCTGCTTTTAATGAATCACAGGCACAGGCATGAAAGTTCACACAGGTTTCCCAATTGGTTATTTATTAAAGACAAGATGCCACACAGATAAGAAAGCCTGAGGCTGGTTTGTACTGAGTTGGCTTATCTTAGTCAGGATACAGTTCTGCTTCTCCAATTGACTTCATTACTTTGAAGTGACAGAGAGCAAAGGCAGCCAGTGGTTGTAATTCCTCATTCATAATTAATAAACCAAGATGGAAAAGCAACTAAGATGCCTCTCATTGTTGACTAATCATGCCAGCCAGAGAATGTGCATAAATGAAGCTTATTTATCTGAAGTACTGGAGAATAAGGGTTGAAACCCTCTTCTTTTTGGCAGTCCTTGGGATTGAGGCTGGCTTGCTTCCACTCCAGTTTGTGGGTTTTGAGATTCTTGAAAAGTCCAATGTCCAACCTGCTGACTCTGCCACATGGAAGGTGGTACTTGAAGGGTTGGGTAGAGATACTGTTTAGAGGTTTGTGTGATCCCTCCAACATATTGACTTCATCTCTGCACATTCCAGGGTGAGCCTTGTTTATTTTCATCAGACAAAAGAAAGGAATTTCCTTAAGATGGTGGCTACATTTGATTTCCTTAAGTATGCTTTGAAGATATCCCTAAAGTTTTTATTTTGCTCATCTCCTGGGAATCCCTTGCTACGACTGAGTTACAAATAGAAAACTTACTTAACATGTTTGGTATCAGGTGTATATACCACATGTCCTCCTAACAGAGCCTATCTTGAATGGTTAGCACCTCAATGATGGAGATTTTATCTTGAGAGGACATTGCTGATAGACTACTGGGTTTGGAGGATCCTGCAAACACAGCATTGATTGCATTTCTGCAGTTCTTTGAGGTGCCTGCTATAGACAGTTCAAATTTCCAAAGCATGAAAGAGTGTGGGGATGACCATTGACCTGTTAATCATGACCTTCATCTCAGGTTTGAGATTCTTGTCCTCACATAATGTTTTCCTCAATTATCCACTGTTGAGTGCTACTACAAAGTGCCTCGGAAATCAAGATAAACTGGAAGAGGGGAATGTTTCTTCATAGCAGAATTCAACCAAAACAAATATTCTGGGTATCTAAATGTTAGCTGGGCTAATTGATTTTGGAATTTACAAGCACATTAACTAGCTAATTGATCAGGAGGTTATTTTCCTTATGGTCTTCTGTATTAATTGCTATTGAGCAAACCTTTACAAGTAAAATTTGATCGAAATCTGAACTGGGAGGAGCAAGAGTGTTAAATATGCTGCTTCAGGATTACATGATTCGGGTTGACAACTTTTGACAGGATTACCAAACCTGATGAATTGGCAGTTCAACTGACCACCAACACACACAAAAAAAAGTTTTACTACAAGCAATGTGCTTGTGCGATACATTTTCCAAGGCAGAGTCATGTGTCATAATCACATTATTGGGAGACGTGCCCAGACAATTTTGACATTAAGGTTTATCAAGGAGTTAACATCCAGGTCTCAGTAACCTGCAGCAACATGAATTACATCATCTTAACTTTCTGTAACCCTGCAGGTAAAAGATTATGCTTTTTTTTTCAATGATCAGGCATGCTTTATAACTTGAAAACATAATTTGAAAAAGCGGATGACTTCTATCAACAGAGGTATTAATTTGGATAATCCAGAAAATGGATAGAGGGACTGAAACACAATTGACATTGATCCTAAAAGAGAGGGAAGTATGCCATTGAGGTCATTATTGAATGTTTGGTTGATATGGTTTTATATGTATCAAAACATATGTATATGATATAGATGGTTTTGATATTCCAGGGATGAGATATTTGACTAACATGGCAAATTTGGAAAATCATGGATTGTTGCTGTCAGAGAAGAGAGGTTTGGGAGAAGTGTTCAAAAGTCTGAGAAATCAAGATAGTAGATGAAGTGAACCTTCCCAATGTTGGAGGGTTGAAACCAAGGGGCAAAAGAACTGAAGCCGACATGAAGATAAACTTCAGTACCTGATTATGGTCTGAAATTCACTGTCCGAAAGAGTGGGTAAATCATGGATTATTAGAATTATCTGAAGAGAAAAGGTTTGCAGGGCTGCAGTGAAAAGACAGCAAGTGGAACAAACTGAATTGCTCTTTCAGAGATCCATTATAGACACGATGGAGCAAAAACAAAGTGCTGGAGCATCTCAGCTGGTCGGGCAGTATCTGTGGAAAGAGAAACAGAGTTAACCTTTCGGGTTCACTCTGCCACTTCTTCAGAACTCACCCTTTTTCTGTGTTGGAACCATTGTTACAAGCAGTTGACAAGGGATCAGGCAGCTCCCCTTTTATAAAGTCACTTGGTCAGCAATTATTTCTATATCTTCTACAATACGCAGTTACACTTTAAGTAAAATGTTGGACAATGTTTTTAGCATTCTTGTTAACTGGTTATTTTTAAAATATACATGTCCAGTTTCAAGCCCATCCATTGTGCAGAGTGGATGGATACCAAGACTTAGCTGGAGGCACATGAGACCTTCAACATAGGATCATCAAAGGTGGCACGGCGGCTCAGTGGTTAGCACTGCTGCCTTACAGTGCCAGGGACCAGGCTTCAATTCCAGCCTCAGGCGTCTGTCTGTGTGGAGTTTGCACATTCTCTGTGTGGATTTCCTCTGGGTGGTCTGGTTTCCTCCCACATTCCAAAAGATGTGCAGGTCAGGTGAATTGGCCATGCTAAATTGCCCATAGTGTTAGGTGCATGAGTCAGAGGTAAATGTAGGGAAATGACTGTTGGTGGGTTACTCTTCGAAGGGTCGGTGTGGACTTGTTGGGCCGAAGAGCCTGTTTCAACAAGGTTGGGAATCTAATGTTCAAAGCTAGAGACAGAAGATCAGCTCTCTTAACATTCCCCCTTAGTAACTTCATGGAATAAGACTTTTGTTTTCAGTTGAGCTTGTTGGCATCTCCATTCCTCCTCCCCCCACCCCACCCCAATATCTGCCTCTCACCAATTGTGTTTTGCTTCACCCACAGAGAGGAGGGTAGTGCATTATTTGTGTTGGGTGGGGAAGGGAAATAAACTGGGTGAGAGTGTTGGCTATTTCTATGTGTCCATTTACCTGTCCTGTTCTCCTGAGGTCCTGGATCCTCAAAGCCCTTCCTCAAAATTAGAGAGAGCATATTTCTGCTCCTCACTTCCTTGAACACTTTTATCCATTCCTGCTTGATTGGAAATATTGTCCTCTTCTGTCTTCGCCTCTCTGCAGACTCTCAGATCCCATTCCAGTGAGAACGAGAGACCCAGCGAGAAATGTTCTCTCCATTTCGGTGCTTGCAGCAGTTACAAACACTGATGAGCCACTGTAACCGCTGTCATGATATCTTTAATTGGCAATCCCTTGACAGAATGGATATGTCACCTGCCCTCCTGGAGTGGAATGTTAATACTTTGCTTGAGGAATGAGGCTCAGGATTGACCACTGCTTCATCGTTCATTGTTCAGGTTCCTAGCCTGCAAATGGTCCCAACATTGCAGCAGGGACAAAATACAGAAGACTTCATCCCTTATTTGGAAACAGACTACATTGTTTGTCAGGTATAATTGAATGGTATTCTCACTATACTAGGCAAAATAAGGAAGTGAATAATGATTAAACAACTTTAAAACATGCATGACAATGTTGTCTATCTTGGAACTAAACTGCCATAATCTTTTAAGTGCAGCATTTTTTGAAGGTCTTAAACTGTTGACATGCAATAATATTAATGTGTTAGAGCATCAGAACCACATAGGACAGGCTGATGATCCGCTGGCTCTTGTTGCAATAATCTTTTACATATTTTGATATGGGATATATATTTTCCATCATTATTCTTTCTTGGGAGGCAGGCAATGCTGGCATAACTAGCATTTATTGCCTATCCCCGATTGCCCTTATAGAGCAGCTAAGAGTCAATCGCATTGATAGGAGACTGAAGTTACATGTAGGCTAGACCACTAAGGTTGCTAGAATTGCTCCCTTAAAAAGGTATTAGTCAATAAGTAGAATTTTTACAAGAATCTAGAGGGAAATCCCTGAAATGCATGGAAATGAACACACTCGATGTTGGAGCTCCATTTTGAAGCACTCAGAGTATCATACTGATTTTCCTTCAAGGAATCAATGATAATTTTACGATTACTTTTATATTCCAGAATTATTAACTGAATTTAAATTCAAGCCATGTCAAAAGAGAATCAGTCTGATCTTCTCAGATTAAAAATGAAAGGACCACTACATCATCTCCTCAAATACAGTCATCCTTGTCACATCCAGTAAATGCCCCTTGTCTCCAGAATTAATGTCAATTAAGGTGTCAGTCACCTGGATAATATGGGTTTGTTCAACAATGAAGATGTGTACAGCTTTTGAAATAACTCCTCAAAATTTTAATATTTGGAAGAGGCAAAGGCAGTATTAATCATAATAATAAATTTCCATTGAATTGTAATGTTAACACATCCAGCTGAATGCACTCATTTATTTTCAAAGAGTCATTTAGCATCATGAGGATTATTACCTTTTCAGTATTAAAGACATAGTAACATACAATTTTTCAGTGCTTGTAAAAGTGTTGCAATCATGGTAATTTTTTTGTCACAGTGATATCATTTGTGTTAAAATGTTTGCACAGTTGTTTTCATAATGGGTTAGCAACCTCGAGTTCATGAGTTTAAATCCCACCATGGCAACTGAAATTGAATTCAATAAATCTCACAAATTGTGAGCTGGCACCAGGAACAATGACCATGGAAGCTGCTGGATTGTCATAAAAACCCAATTGCTTCCCTAATGTTCTTCTGGGAATAGAACTTACCAGCCTTACCCGATTTGACCTCCATGCAAATCCAGTCCTATATACAGTACTGTGGTTGCTGAAAAATGGCATAGTGCAACTTTGTTGTAATGTGTCTTGATTAAAAGAGATATATTATTTCACAAATTATTAAATTTCCCTTCAAGATGCCCCCCCTTGTTGGGCGGCACGGTTGCTCAATGGATAGCACTGCTACCTCCCAGCGCCAGGGACCTGGGTTCGATTCCAGCCTCAGGCGACTGTATGGTGTTTGCACATTCTCCCCATGTCTGTGTGGGTTTCCTCTGGTGCTCCTGTTTCCTCCCACAGTCCAAAGATGTGCAAGGTTATGTGAATTGGCCATGCTAAATTGCCGATAGTGTTCAGGGATGTTTAGGTTATGTGCATTAGTCTGGAGTAAATGTAGAACAGTAGGGAAATGGGTCTGGGTGGATTACTTTTCGGAGGGTTGGTGTGGACTTGTTGGGCCAAAGGGCCTGTTTCCATACTGTAGAGATTCTATGAACAGCCAAATTGTGGACAGGTTTGCTGTCCATATATGGTTGGTTCTGCTATAACATGTGGAGTCTGGAGTTTGCACATTCTCCCCATGTCTGCGTGGGTTTCCTCCAGGTGGTCCAGTTTCCTCCCACAATCCAAAGATGTGCAGGTTAGGTGAATTGGCCATTCTAAATTTCCCATCATGTTCAGGGATATGTAGGTTAGGTACATTAGTCAGGGGTAAATAAAGAGTAAGAGAATGGGTCTGTGTGGGATACTCTTCGGAGAGTTGGTATGGACTTGTTGGGCTGAAGGGTTTGTTTCCACACTGCAGGGATTCTGATTCTGATGCTATTGTAAGGCATGTAATCTGTTTAATTTGCCTTGGAAAAAATGGTAATGATCCTTGTTAGTAATGTATTAAAAATGTTAATAAACAGAATTTAAAATAAATGGTGATTCTTCTTTTGACAAATTCATCAATTTTTTTTTAAGAAAAACTGTCTGGGTCAATGGAGAAAATGGCGACACACCATTGGCTCATTCGCAACTCAATTTTCCTTCCCCAAGCTCTGACCTCAAATCACGTCGTGTAGTTACAACATAGGAAATTAAGGATACAAGGTTTGATTTCATTTTAATACTTGGAAGAGACATTCATTTTAATTCCATTGTTTCTTGATGTAGTAATGCCATGAATTGATATATCACCTCAAACAAATATTTTCAGTGGAATTTTTTGAACCGATTTGAAGAGATCTTGTGAATATTTGCACAGTTGTTAACAGTAGGCTTACCAATGTGCCAATGGATACGTGGTTTTAGCTTACATGCCATTTCTCCCACTGTGCTTATACAGCCTAATTTTACTGTGACTATTTCATACGAGTTTAAGAAGGACTGGAATTACTGTCCACTCATAGTTTTCCACATTAGGTCATAGAGCAGTGTTAAATGTGCTTCACGTTGGCATTAGCCTTGCTCCAAATATTTCAGGGTTTGTTTTTGCTTTTAAAAAAGTCCTTGGAAATGACTTGAGTTTCCCTTGGTGGGCCAGTATTCCACCCTATTCCAATTCATTTGCCAGAAAACGGGAGTAAAATTTTATTTCATTTTCTACCTGGATGACACTGGACTGGAACATGGTAAATCTGAATGTGAAAAGAATTGATCATGCCATTTTATGAACAAAAGCTCTTAGTGAAGAATCGGAATTGCTTTTCTTGAAACCGAGGTGTAGTGTTAGTGGCATTATTGAACTCACCTTGGTATTCAAAACAGGAAATATAAGTGTATGTGCATGTGAAGTGAATTATAAATCCACATCAAGAATTCAGCAGAATATGACACCAGGATGAAAGAAGTCTGACAGAATTCAATGAAATGTTGATATATGTTCAATTTATTTATTGTGAGAACCCCATTATATTGCTAAAACAAGCCTGTATTTGTTCAATGAATCAGAAATTCTGTAGTTCTAGACTTAAATAAAATATAAAAATTGACCTCTTTAACTCATAAGGATCTCCAAAAGATTTGCATTTTCAGGATGTTGAAATAAACTGTGAAAATAAGACCATAAGTCAGCCATTCAGCCCATCAAGTCTCCTCCACTATTCACTGAGGTCACAGCTAATCTGATAATCATCAACTCCATTTTCCTGCCTTATCCCCACATCACTTATTTCCTTACTGATTAAAGATCTATCTCCAACTTCAATATACTTAATGACCAACCTTGACAGTCCTCAACAGTAAAGAATTTCATGGATTCACTACACACTGAGAAGAGGAATTCCTTCTAATCTCTGTTTTAAATGGGCAACTCCTTATTTTGAGATTGCGTCTTCTGGTCCTAGAGTCTCCCACAAGGTGAAACAACTTCTCTGCATCTACCATGTCAAGTGCCCTAAGAATTTTATATGCTCCAATAAGGTCAGCTTTTCAACTCCAATGAGTACAGGCCCAAGCTACTCACCTCTTCTTGCAGGAAAATCCCATCATCCTTGGGATCAGCGGTGAGGAGTAGCAGATGGAGTTTAATTTAAAGAAATGTGAGATGCTGCATTTTGGGAAGGCAAATCAGGGGAGTTATACACTTAATGATAATATCCTAGGAAGTGTTGCTGAACATGGAAACCTTGGATACAGGTTCATAGTTCCTTGAAAATGGAGTCAAGATAGATACGATAGTGAAGAAGGTGTTTGGTATGCTTGCCTGCCTTTATTGGTCAGTGCATTGAGTATAGGAGTTGGGAGTTGGGTGTTGCTGCTGTACAGGGCATTGGTTAGGCCACTTTTGGAATACTGGCTGCAATCCTGTCTTTCTGCTACAGGAAGGATATTGTGAAACTTGAAAAGGTTCAGGAAAAATTTACAAGGATGTTGCCAGGGTTGCTGGGTTTGAACTATAGGGAGAGCTGAGGCTATTTTCCCTGCAGCGTTGGTGGTTGAGGGCTCACCTTCGAGAGGTTCATAAAATCATGAGGGGCATGGTTAGGTAAATGGACAAGGTCTTTTCCCTGTGTGGGGAATCCAAAATTAGAGGGAATAGATTTAAGGTGAGAGGGGAAAGACTTAAAAGGGACCTAAGGGACAACTTTTTTCATGCAGAGGTTGGTGCATGTATGGAATGAAATGCCAGAGGAAGTTGTGGAGGCTAGTACAATTACAATATTTAAAAGGCATCAAAATAGGAAGAGTTTAGATGAATATGGGCCAAATACTGGCAAATGGGACAAGGTTGATTTCGGATATCTGGTCAGCATGGACATGTTGGACCGAAGGGTCTGTTTCTGTGCTGTACATCTCTATGACTATATGCCTGTATGATTGGTCTGTAGCCCTTGCTTAAGAAAAACTTTTGAGTATCAGTCATGAACATTTTAGATTACCTCAAAATCTAGTATTTTTGAACAGAGATTTCTAGATTCCCACTAGCTTTTATGTGTTTCTTGTTTTCACTCATGAATGGGTGCCCTCATTTGTGATTTCCCAACAACAGGAAATAAGTTCTCTGTACCTACTCTATCAAATCCTTTTGACATTTTAAGTAACTCAATTAATCTCACTTTAAAATTGAAACGTATGTGAGCGCAACCCAAGTTGAGGCATCCTGACCTCATAATTTAACCCTTTGATGACTGAGATGATTTTGGTGAATCTGTGTTGTAACCCACCCTTGTCAGTTTCCAGAGGGGCAGTGTCCAAACCTGAAAACACGACTCAAGATGGGAATCTGATGAAAGCTCTGCAGCTCCTAAACATAACTTTCTTTATTTTAAAACTATAACCTTGACAGCAGACAAACTTAAAATAAAGGTGAAGACCCATATACCTACTCCATGACCTGGATCTAAGGCTGTGCTATGACCAGGGAGTTGTCATGGCTGTCATCTTTTTTTAACTCGATGGGTCTCAACAAATAGCTTTTATTGTGGTTGGGATCTTCTCAGGGCCTGAATGACGGTGGCTATGGTGAGATATTGGTAGAATCAGACTATTAGTGCAGCATAGTCCACCTCAACATTGGTTGGTCAGTCAGTTCATGAGTCAGGATGCTGCCCTCAGAAGGAGTGAGGAGCCAAATGTTGCACAGAACACCAGCCATCTCAACACTTTCTGCCCTCTGATGTGGACACTTATCCTTTGAAATGAGATGTGCAAATATTAAGGGAGATGAGAGTGGTTGATGTGGCTGCAAACTCTGACAATACACTGACTAAACCTAGATGCTCTTGCTATCTTGGAGTGTCAGAGGTCACTCTGAGAGCTGGCTCTGAGGAAGCAGGATTAATGTCTCTTCATATATACATAAAGCCAAATTAACTACAAGTTAAAAGAAAGCTCCAATGTCAGAAGGGAGTTGTTCATTATTCACCCATTGATTGTACTTGAAATGAAGTTAGGCATTTTGTTTCTGTATTTTGTTCAAATAGGCACAAGAGCACCTAGGGTCTAGATTAGAGTGATGCTGGAAAAACACAGCAGGTCAGGCAGCAGCCGAGGAGCAGGAAAATTGACGTTTCGGGCAAAAGCCCTTCATCAGGAATAGAGGCAGGATGCCTGCAGAGTGGTGAGATAAATGAGAGGGGATGGGGATGGGGAGAAAGTAGCATAGAGTACAATAGGTAAATGGGGGTGGGGATGGAGATGATAGGTCAGAGAGCAAGACTCGCTATCACAGCCACATTTGCTTTCTCCTCATCTTCTGCCTCAGAACACTTCAACCCCAAGACATCCATGTGGATTTCATCAGTTTCCTCATTTCCCCTTCCCCCACCTCACCCCAGCTCCAACCTTCCAGCTCAGCACCGTCCCCATGACTTGTCCTACCTGCCTATCTTCCTTTACACCTATCCACTCCACCCTCCTCTCTGACCTATTATCTTCACTCCCACCCCCCTTCACCCATTATACTCTTTGCTATCTTCCCCCAATCTCCTCTCTGGATAGGTGGAAAGGATGATAGGCCGGTAGGATGGGTCATGAGGGCAGTGCTGAGCTGGAAGGTTGGAGCTGGAGTGAGGTGGGGGAAGGGAAAATGAGGAAACTGGTGAAATCCACATTGATGCCATGGGGATGAAGTGTTCCGAGGCGGAAGATGAAGAGAAAGCAAATGTGGCTGTGGTAGCGAGTCTGTTTCAGGACATAGTTGAAGAGCTTCAGGGCAGAGGAGATGACCTGGGGGTTGCAGTGAGAGAGAGACTCACTGAGATTCTTGTAGAGAGAGGAGGAAAATTTCTTCAAGGCAGGCATTCTTGCAAGAGGATTTGCAGTAGGGTTAAAATAAACTAGGTAAAAACAAGGACTGCAGATGCTGGAAACCAGAGTCGAGATTAAAGTGGTGCTGGAAAAGCACAGCAGGTCAAGCAGCATCCGAGGAGCAGGAAAATCGATGTTTTGGGCAAAAGCCCTTCATCAGGAATAGAGACAAGGTGCCTGCAGAGTGGAAAGATAAATGAGAGGGGGGATGGGGATGGGTAGAAAGTAGCATAGAGTACAATAGGCGAATGGGAGTGGGGATGAAGGTGATAGGTCAGAGAGGATGGTGGAGTGAATAGGTGGAAAGGAAGATAGGTAGGTAGGACAAGTCATGAGGGTGGTGCTGCTTGGGGTAATTATTTTGCTTGTTGACACCCTGCCTCACCAACGCAGCTATCTTCCTATCAAATCCTGGCCACGAGACATAACTTCTCACCAACATCTTCATTTTGGCAACCCCTGGATGACTCTGGTGGAGTTCAGCCAATATCTGGTGGTGACCTTTGCTCAGAACAATCACTCTTGCTTCACATAATAATATGCTGTCCTCTACTGTGATCTGGTCTCTCAGAGTCCTAAAAGGTTTCAATTCAGGTTTAAACGGATCTTTGGTTTCCCCATTACCACCAGCTGTTTCAGGATCGGATCCTTCCGCATCCAAAATCTGATATTGCCAGCTGTGACTGGAAATATGTCCAGAAAATTTCAAACCATTATGGACCCTTCCAGTGGCAGTACTGCCAGTGGTGTATCTGCCAGTGGGAGGTGGCTCAATGCACCCAGATTTGCTACTCAACATCACGGACAGTGTACCAATGTTTAATTATACATACTTAGTATTTGAGCCCACCGCTGAATTCCACCTGAAGCTGTGGAAAACACTGGTCTATCCTCTTCAAGTCGACCTAGCAGGGATTGTTATTACAAATTTACATCCATAAAGGTATGGGTGGAACTTCCTGATTCCAAATATGACCGCCATACCTTCCTTCTCTATCTGGGTGTACTTATGGTCTGTATGAACCAAAGTTCTGGATGCATACATTATTGGGTGTTCCTCTCTATTGGGCCACCTAAGAGCTAATACTACCCCAATGCTGTATGAGGAGAAATCCCACCTCAATATCTAGTTCACACTTGGGATCACTGTGTGCCAACAACTTAGAGGATGATAGCTGCTTCTTCACTTTCCTGAAAGCTATGGCTTGACTATGAGATCATTTCCAAGACCGACCCTTTTTTAAGAATTGATGCACAGGTGCCAGGATGGGGGCTGGATTATGTATGAGCTTTCCTTAATAATTCACCAGCCCGAGGAAAGACTTAAGCTTCGGTACAGACATGGGATCGAGGGCATCCTTGATTGCCTCATGTAATCTTCTAATGGGTGTAACCCAATCTTGTCAACTCTGTAGCCAAATTAGGTCACTTGGGATGCCTTGAACACACATTTTTCCCTTTTATGCCCATTTGGTAGAAACATCACAGGACCATGTCTGAGTTCTTAACTGCTCCTTATTGATCTTCCCTGTTATTAGCATGTTGTCTGGATAAATGGTGACCTGGGGTAGACCTTGTAAAATATTATCCATTGTCAATTGGAAAATTGCACAGACTGATGATCCCAAATGGGAGTCTTGTATATTGGTATAAAACCTTATGTGTATTAATTGTAGCATACTTCTGCGAACCCTCATCTAGCCGGAGTGGCAAATACGCATGGTTCACATTCAGATTTGTGAAGGACAGTCCCCTCTGCAAGGGATAGGATATTTATCCAGCCATGAAAATCCATTTGCTGTTTGTTTAAGATCCCCAGAAAGGCGATCCGACCTGCCAGGCTTCATACTTGGTATAACCAGTGCTATCCAACCTGCAGACTGGGCTGGTTTGATGATTCCTTCACTTTCCAGCTTCTGATTTCCGTCTCTACTTTTGCCCGTAAGGCATATGGCACTGGGCGGGTCTTGCAGAATTGTGGAATTGCTTCGTGGTCAACATGCCAGGTTGCCTTGGCTCCTTTGATAGTCCCTAGATCTTCCCGAAAAACTTCCAGGTATTTAATTAGGTCTTCAGTCAGGCAGCCATTCTCTCATCAAAAATGTTGAGCCCATCTTAAAAATCTTTCTCAATCAATTTCCTTAGGCCTAAGCCTTTTACTACAGTCAGTGGTAACTGAACCAGCTGCTTCTCATAAGAGACTGAAATGGAAGTTGTATCATTAATCTGTAAAGATTCCCCCATATAGGTTCTCAGTCTAGCCAAGGCCTTGCATAAACTTAAGAGTCAGAGTCCAGAGCAAATTTTGTTAAAGACTGGTTGCGAGGGTACTGAAACAGATGCATCGGTATTGACCTCCATTAGAACCAGGTGACCATTTCATGATTTATTTTGATTGGTTCTGATTCGGATGCTAAGCAATTTAACTGTTCCAAACTGGATGTAACAGGACTTTCCCAGGGTGGGGACTCTCCTGGATACTGGCCAATGAGCTCTCTTACTCAATTTAGGTCTAGTGGGACTCTTTGACTATCTCAAATCTGCATTCCGGCAGCATAAGGGGAGGCAGTGGCCTAGTGATATTAATGCTAAATGGTTAATCCAAAGACCCAGGTAATGTTCTGGGGACCTGGGTTTAAATCCTGCCACAGCAAGCAGTGGAATTTGAATTCAATAAATACCTGGAATAAAGAGTTTAATCATGTCTATAAATCCATTGTCAATTGTTGTAAAAACTCATCTAATTCACTAATGTCCTTTAGGGAAAGGAACTGCCATCCTTACCTGGTCTGGTCTACACGTGATTTCATACCCTCAGCAATGTGGTTGACTCTGAGGGATGGGCAATACATGCTGGCCCAGCAAGCAATGCTGTCATCCCATGAATGATTAAAGAATAAAAGAATGACTTGCTTGCCCAGATTCTGAAGAAAATTGTAACCGTTTGACTGTGACTTGGCTTTGTTTTGAGGTTTTGCTGTGGTCTGATGCAACGTCCTTCTGCTCAGGGTATGTCCAGAGTGAGGCTATCCAATTACTTTCTTTCAAGTGGTGTTCTCCAAGCTCAGTCGAACTGATGAGGGTCCCATCAGAACACATTTACAACTCATTTGCTCCACTTGCCATATTTTCCAATGACAAAGCCAGTTGCAGTGCCTGTTTGAGTCCAGTTGGGCTTCAGCTAGTCAGCACTTTTGCATGGTTACATCATTAATCCCACATACCAAATGGTCTGTTAGCATCTTTTTACGGTTTAACCAAAGTCACATGCCTCTGTCTTAACCTCGTCAATATTCGCGATATGGATTCTAGGAGTTCTCGAATTGCCAAGTAAAGTCAATAGCTTTTCAGAATTAGAGAAGTCTTTGGGTCATAAAATTCCTTAACTAAATCCGTCAGCTCTTGAAAGGTTTTAGTATCTGGTGCCTCAGAGAGAGTTTGGCTCTTAATAACTGAAAATGCTATGGGTCCACAAGCTGTCAGGAGAATTACTCATTGCATTTCATCTGCCTCAATGTCATTTTCCCTGAAATAAAAATCACATTCTATCCACATACTGGGCTCAGTCTTCAATGACAAGATCAATGAGTTAAACTTCCCAAATAATGGCATGATGCTAGAAATCCTTACCTCAACTCAAAGACCACCGTTGTGAGCCTGCTTTTCTCCATCGCGACTGAAATAATTCCACAGAGACTGATGTCCCGTCACCACGTTTCCCTTTATTTATACGTAGAAAATTCTTGACTTTGACCCAATTTTCTTAGATCCAGCGCTGAGTGAACAGGACTTCTGACACTCCCGTTTATATCTGTCAGCCTGGGCTCCCTGGACCAGACTAACAGCCCCAATCATAGAACTCATATTCTATGGGATTGACATGGCTGACCTTGTTACAATCATTACACCAACATATTGAATGACCTCATTGGAAATGTGCAGAGGTGAAGTTGAGATGTTGTATCCAACATAACAACGTTCAAACAATTGAACTGCTAAACCCTTCAAGTTTTACTTGCATCGCATATAACAGGGTCTGCAGATCACAATTTGGACTTATCAGCTGTATTAGAACTCATCAAATCCGAGTGGAAGTTAGCCATTCTCAATCCTAGGGACTGTCTAAGCAGAAGGAGAATTGCCTGTAAAGAACTTGTTTAAAGAACAAGTCATAAAATGTTCAATGCAAACGTAAGATTTTATTTCTTTAGGTTTAAAAGTTTTACTCTCTCTTTGGTTGAGTGCCATTAAGATAATTTTTATCAAATCAGATCAGTATCTGTATTGAAGATGTATTGCCAAATTCAAAATAATCCACAATAAAGAGACATCCTCATTATTAATTCTACCTGTGCTAAATTTCATAGGAGTTCATAATGTGCTCAGTGAAAAATGATAAAGGTTCAATAAAGTTTCATGCGTTATCCATCAAACTTGGAATATTCTGAAACCTGAACTGGCTTTTTTTCCGGAAGGAAATATCAGATTTCATCTTGTCCTGAGCACAGCAATATTTTTCTTTCCCATTCCTTCTGATCTACATTATTTGCATCATGGTTTCCATTGTATACATTTCCTTTAATAGTTTGTGCTTGCAGTAAATACTACAGCTGTATTATTGAATCAATTAACATATTGTGTAGGACTATTGTTCTTAGTACTATTGCACAAGATATCTTGGCTTTACTCATTCAATGTTAAGAGTTGGCATTATTTGAACTACTTTCAGTTGGCTTTGTATTAATTGATATTGACCCAATGCAGCCAAAAAGGAAGACTTAGAATGACACTGAGTAGCTGTGCTGCCTTGTATTTGCAACAAAATAAAAACAACATACTGCTTTTAATTTGCCAGTTTTTTAAAAAGCTATTGCTAGAAGCAGATGGACAAAAAGGGTAATGACCATCAGTCTGTTCAGATTGCAGTGTAGACAACCTTGGACAAACTGAAAGCACACTTTCATCAGATTGGAATGGATCTACTATCAAGTCCTCAAAGTGTTTGCCATGTTTTTATAGTGTACCTTTTCTTCCATTGTATTATCATCCATCATGACAAAGCCAGCAACACATTTTTTTCCAGAAGAAGGATGAGTTAACTTTGACACATGGACTGTTGAGTCACGTGTGTGTGCTGTGGCTGCGATGCTTCCTGAAAGCAGGGAAAATAAGGGCAGATGGTGTCAAACGGTATTCTAGACTGAATGGCGCCCCATAAATCTGCCAAATGCTCATGCATTCTGTTAAACTTTACATCATGGCCAGAAATGCAGTGGGTGAATATCAGTCATTCAACCAAAAGATCATTTTAAAGAACTCTATGACTTTGCATTCTTAGACAGCATTGAAGCCACACACCAAAATTCGGATGGAATGGAAATGGAGAGATGGACTTGCAATACGTATCTGTGCCTGGCAATTCATATACTATAGGTGGAGAGGTTTACCTACTGTTCCTGTTAGAATTTTTTTTTCTGATTTCAAGATGGAATCAATGCAATTCTCCAAATTACACACAAAGGAAAGGAAAGGTTCAGTGAACCCCATATTTTTTCTAGGGCAAAAGGCCACTTATAATAGTGAGCTACTTTACATCAGTTCCCTAAATTACAGGGCATGGAGTTTGAACTTGACTTGAAGAATCTGAATTCTACAAGTACCGTAGTATAAGGAATATATGTTTTATAACCTAGATTGGTTGCAAATTCAATCCAAACCACACCCTGTTGTCTGATTTTTTTTTTCCTGTTGTGAACATATGATCTGTATGAGCATTTTAAGAACACAATGCTTGGCCAATTTCAGAAGTTCCGACTTAAAAGTGAAAGTTTTTATTTTGTGTGAAGTTGGGCAGACTTTGTTTCTCAGTCTTTGTGCATGTAGTGGATAGAAAGACAGATAAATAAATGAACAAATTATTATACAGTCTACAATCTCCTCTCCCATCCTGTTGGCCCTGAGAGTGCATATCAACCTACCACTTCAAAGCTACCATGAGGCAAATAGTAGTTCTTGATCTGTTTTGGACTAAATAAGTGTGTTCAATATAAATTCAGAACATCTCTCCAGTGGAACCACAAGCAAAGCAAAATCTGCAGAAAAAAACTCATCTTTCTTTTCCTCTCAACATTTTTTTGGCACAACTGTTGATTATACATGCATTGCAAGATCTGAGATGTGCTGCTGGCCCCCCAGGCATAACTGGTAACCATCCCAATTTGCAGAATTGTAGATAGGGAGAAAATTATATTCCGCAGAATTACTGCATTACACTTGCATCATGAAATGAACACACATAATCTACCATATAGTGGTAACACTATTTAGAGAGACCCCCTGTCTTCGGTTCCAGAGAGTGGAAATTCAGAGCCAGGACAGACATGCATCATTTTTTTGTCACAATGATGTCGCAAGCAACCAACATGGTATTGCCTGGGTGTTATGAAGACAGTTGCTCAATTACATTTCCTGAGCAAACAAACAAAAGGTGTCAACCTTTAAGCTCCATTGGTACTTAAATTTCTTAAATAGGAGCTTTCATACAGGGATCAAATAGCAACTCCAGTGCCATATTTTATGACCCATGTCATGGTGTGTTCCTTTCTTATTAAATGTTATATCCAAAGATTGAATTGCTTCAGCTTTGTCCACTTTATAATAATCTCCGTTAAGAGTTCTGTTGACTTTAATTCTTGTAGCTGTTAGGCAATAAAAGTTGTATTCTATAAAATGTTGGGAACATTCAGTACTCAAAGATTTAATTAGTAATGGATCCATTTTTAAGCATCTAATTTAATAAATCAATGAGCTAATTACTGAGGGATATACCTTTAAACATGTGGTTTAATGAACTAAGGATTTGACAATTATGGAACCCATTACTGAATGATCATCTGATATTTTAAAACTACAACATATGCAATTCTTTAATAACTTTACTGCGGTTGTTAACATGCCACAATGAGTTTTTTTCAAAAAAATGTGCCAAGAGCTCAAAGCAATCACAAGCAAAGTAACTATTTACTGATGAGAAAAACATATGTAGAAAAATGCCACTTAGTGAAATCTGTTCTGGACATAGGTGGGCTTCCTATACTGAAGTCTGAATACTCCACAATACTCCCCCAGATATTCTGTAAGACTTTGGCTGTTCAAAGTCATAGGGAAATAATTGTAGCGGATTAATGGAGTTTTATTAATTGGATCACATAACTTATACATTGTTCTCCGATATGTGCCTGTAGGAATAAATCAAGGAAAAAAAAAATTCATAAAGAAACCTGAAACCAACAACAGGCACATTAGCATCTAAAAGAAAAGGCACAATTAACATTTTATTCTGCAGAGGGAATCGAAGTTTAAAATAGATTGAAAATGGTAAATAGTTTAGAAAATATTAAAGCAACAATGAAGAAGTGATTTTTTGTTTGCCTATGATTATCGTGCCTTTAGCTCACATCCATAATGTGTTGTTTCTTGGCAGTAGATATATATAGTCAGCGAGACTGATTTTCAGGACTCTGGTTCTGCTTTTTCTAACTAAGAGTTAAGAAGATGCCTGAAAACACGACAAAATCACTCATTCTTCCATTTCTGATCTCAGTAGAGATTCATAAAGCATGGTTGATCACACCATGCTCCCCAATGTCCATCACCCAGTAGAGTGGGACTGCATTTGCCTGGTTCCATTCACACATAGCCAGTCATACCCAACTGCAACAACTTCTCTTCCTCCTCTCGCACCTTGGCATCTGGTGTTCTCCTTGGGTTTTTCCTTAGGTTCCCCTCTGTTTGTAATTATATGCTTCTTCTTAGAGATATCATCCAAAATCATGAGGTTCCACATGTATATTGATGACTTCAGACTCTACCTCATCAGTGCTCCTTTCAATCCGCCACAAACTCTAAAATCCAGCACTGGATGAACAGAAAATGTCCTCCAACTACATATTGTGAAGAATGAAGCTATTGTATTCAGTCTTCTCCATAAGCTCCATTCCCACTACCGGCCCATTCCTCTCCCTAGCAACTCCCTAGTAATGTCAAGGTAGACTGTTCACAACTTTGGTGTTAAGTATGACCCCATGTTGACCACATATCCATACCATCACTAAAATTGTCTAATTCAACTCCATAATATTTCCCAATGCCCCTGCTTCATCTTGTCTGCTATTAAAGCCCTCATCCACGCCTTTATTATGTCGAGGTTTTTGATATTCCAAGACACACCTGGCTGGCCTTCTGTTTTCCATCCTTCTAAAATTTAAGATTAGTCATAACTCACCCAAAATTAGTGGGTGGGGTGAGCCTAACCTCCATCTGCTATTTCATCCTTGCAGCCTGGGGGAGGTCAGTAGAGTAGGCCAAAAATAATGATAATCTCCCTTAAAAAAAATCAAGTGCAGTTGCCAAGAAGCCACAGACCTTGGATTAAGCAAACAGAAATGTGCTCTTTGAGCCTGGGTTTTGGTGCTATAAAGCAGTTCAGAAAGGGTTAAAAAAACATGCACTTAAATACTTCTCGAGCAAAGAAATCAAAATCTTTTTGTTCAAAAGGAAACATTAAGGAACAAAATGGTTAACAGCTTTCATATCTGTGGGTGTCTCTCTCCCTCTGCTCTGCTATTTCAGACATCCTGGTCTCACATGTTAATCAGTAACAATCACTAATCTACATAGCTGAAGATGACTAGCTCTGGCTGCCATTAGTCGCTCCCAGCTATCAGCGGCTGATGAAAATGGTGGATATTTAACCACCGTAGTCAGTGATCAGCCACGGTTTAATGAGAAGCCTGAAGTGGATTAAATTCCTTTCAGTGATAAGCATCAGCCCCCAGACCCGTCCATCCCTCTTGAGTAAAGCCATGAACGTCTACTCGGGTCTCAGTTGTTGCTGCCACAATAGCCGACATATCTTTTGTGGCATTAACGGATCGGGGAACAATGTGTGAGAAGGCTGGGCTGCAGGTTTCCCACACGGCCGATCAGGTCCTGCACCCCCTGGGAGACTGCTCAGTAGAACCTGTGGCGGCTTGAGCACAGCTGATCCCATCTTGATTTGCTTTTCAGTGTGCTCCTGTGGGCAAAATCCTTTTGTCCTATGAACGAGAGGTGTGGCAGGCGATTAAATCACTATGTCATATGACGGTCAATTCCATGGGGATTAGGCCTCTGTTTTCAGATATTAGTTTTTTGGAGGGGGCTCATTTACATCCTACAGCTGGTATGAGGTTCACTTGCCCTGGAATTATGTTGCAACTAGTCAACTGAAAAATGGAAACTTTGCTTTATTGCTCACGGTAGATTTAAAGGCACAGTGCCCTTTTTTAATGAGTATTTTAGAGGATTTTAAAGATACATGGGAAAATAAGCCCACTTAACATTCCTTTAAAAGTTGATCTTCGCTGCTACAGAAACAGCACTACCTTTTAAATATGTCAGTCACAGACTCCACAGAAAAATCACGACAAAAAACATTTGCCTAATTAATGAGACATTTTTAACAAGCATTTGAAAGAATGCAGTAAATGTTTTAATTTTTCATGATTTCACACTGTGATAATTTGCTTCAGAAAAGAAACCTTAAATGCAGCTAAGTATTTCAGAGCATATTTAATTCAAAAACCGTTGCTGAACTGGGCAGGTACAAAAGTTTGCTTCATGAGGCAGGCAAAATAAGATTATACACGAATGGAGATGAAATTCCGAGCAGGAACATTACAAGTGACACAATTATATGTGAAGTTCTAAGCTTAGGGAAGAACTCAGAGTCGGCTCAGCACTCTCGCCCTCAAGTTGTGTAATTGCAAAAAGCAAAGTAAGATTCAGGCTTTTGTATAAAGAAATTTCAAAATCATATTAATAGATATAACGCAATTCTGCATGACTCATGAACAATAAGGATGAACTAATTAGTCTTGGTTAATAAAGACAGAAATTTGGCTACACTGTTATTAGGTTTAGGGAGCCAAAATTTAAAAAAAATACAAAGCTGCTCTCATTAATTACAGGCAGGAGCACTTCAGTTAAGTGGAGCATGGTTTTTCTGGGATGCTACGTTTTGGTAGAGTGTCGTTAAGGACATGGGTGCTGACTGTGTGAATCGACTGGGCATTGTTCTTTTTTTCTTTTTATTTTACCCCACATGCATTGAAAGACAAATCCTAATCAAGGGGCTTTCAGGCTGTCAGCAGCTAAGGCTCTCAGTGTGGCGCATATCAAACTGCCGTCAAGCCATTGTAATAATGACAGCTGACTTCATGCAGCAATGAGAACAGTTTTGTACATAACTCTACAGCACAAAGGCAGGCAGCTGCAGCTTTAACCCCTTCCAAACCAAACCTTTCACTATAGCAATGCAAGCGAGATTGCGCCACTTGTTATTAGAGCAAGGAGATGTTTACAAACTTATTTTGAATGTACCATTGACTCCACGAGAGTTGGTGCAGACAT
Organism: Chiloscyllium plagiosum; assembly: GCF_037043375.1. NCBI lineage: Eukaryota > Metazoa > Chordata > Chondrichthyes > Orectolobiformes > Hemiscylliidae > Chiloscyllium > Chiloscyllium plagiosum. The sequence goes on from NW_028270163.1 coordinate 42,421,974, forward strand.
ATGACTCCAATGTCATCACAGCCCTTTCCTCCGGCCCTTCCTGGTACAGAATTGCACATCCAGGAATGTAAATATTTTATCTTGGTCGGGGAAGAACATTTTTCTCCAATTTTCTTGAGCAGTTGATTTGATTCAGTTTCAGGGCTTCCAAGCAGGGAGTAATGCTCACAGGCATTAGATTTAATCCGTGTGGAGCTCAATGTTTCCCATGATTTTACGGCACTTGGGAAAAAAACCTTGCATTTATGTTGCACCTTTCACAGTCTAAGGACATTGGCACAATGCTTTATAGCCAAAGTACATTTAAAATAACCACTTTAAAGATGTAGGAAATACATCAGTCAATTTGTACACAGCAAGCTACCACAACCAACAATGGACTAAATGAGCAGATTGTCTATTTTTGGTGTTGGCCCAAAGATTGGCCAAGGCATCAGGAGAACTCCCCTGCACTTCTTTCGACATTGTTGTGTGATCTTTTACATTCACCTGAAAGGACAGTTGGAGCCTGGGATTAATATATCATAGACTCATATAGATGTACAGCACGGAAACAGCCTTCAGTCCAACTCGTCCATGTCGACTAAATATCCCGACCTAATCCAGTCCCATTTGCCAGCATCCAGCCCATATCCTTTCAAACCTTTCCTATTCATATACTCATCCAGATGCCTTTTAAACGTTGCAATTGTACCAGCTCACTCCATACACGTATCACCCTCTGTGAAAAAGTTGCCCCTTAGTTCCCTTTTAAATCTTTGCCCTCTCACCCTAAACCTATGCCCTTGAGTTCTGGACTCCTCCAACCCAAGGAAAAGACCTTGTCTATTTATCCTATCCATGCCCCTCATAATTTTGTAAATCTCTATAAGATCACCCCTCAGCCTCCGACGCTCCAAGGAAAACAGCCCCAGCCTATTTTGCCTCTCCCGATAGCTCCTAAAAGATGGTACCTCTGATAATGCAGCAAACCTGTTGTAGTCCACTAAAATGTTGGCCTGGATTTGCTGTTTGAATCTTTGGAGTATGACCTCAACCCATCTGTGATTCAGTGATGAATGGACTTCCACTGAGCAACAACTTGTACTTTCAGAAAGCTACCTGTTCAAACACTGACCTTTTAGTGACATGGGACTTCTGTTAACTATTTAAAATCAATGGTTCTGAGCTGTTTAAATTTGACTGAAGAGCGCAGTGTTTGCATGCAGGGTATCTTGGGAAGCTTCTGTCCATCAGAGATGTTAGCTCAAAGAGACTTCTCTTCTGCATCTTAATGAGCTGATATCCCAGAAATATCAGAAAGTGGTCATTTAGGAATCAAAAAATGTCATGGAAAAGAGTCCAAGTATGGTATTTATTTTTGCAGAATATGCTACTGTGCATTTTCAGTTATGGAGTGTGATCACATCAACTTGTCACCATGTGAATTGTTTATTTGGTAAGATAATCCCCTGAGCAATTGCCCACAAGGAGGTCAGGCTATGTGTAAGCTCCAGGTGAAAATTTTAGAAGCAAGGGATATATGGATCAGGGCATATAGATATTAGTTAATAGAACCAGTACAGAGATAATGGGCGAATATTTATTTCTAGACCAGAACAATTCTGTGATTCTGTCACATAATGTGTCTCCCATTTTAAAATTATACTTTGGACCTTACTTTTATATATCCACTATAAACGTGAGCAAAGAAATTTATAAAAGGAGAGATTGGGCCAAGATGAGCTTCATAGTTAATTGAACATAAGATTTGAATTAAAGTTTCCATGGTCCTGTACTTCTTTAGTTGACGTGACCACCTCTATTGATACTACATATTAAGAAACTAACATGATGCAAACTTCCTATTGATATGTTTCCATTATAAAATGTTTTGCGCACATTTACTGGGTAATAAGCGAGTTGGAGGGTTGTGCAGGCTCTGTATGTCTTGGGGCATTGCGGTGGAACTATGACAGATGTTGGACCAAGACCTGACAGCTACAGGACTGCAAGGCTTTTCTCTCCTGCTGGCTGTGGAGATTACAGTAATTTCAAATACAATGCAACTGGCTCCTTCCAGGGAGCCATGGGTGACCTGTGAGGGATCTCGCAGTCATGTTTCCACAAATGCATCGGGACAATGACTGATGTCCCAAGACTACACTTTGTTTTCTAATGATGAGGTCCGTGCTGCCATATGGGGAGAAGTATTCAGAAACATAGCTGGCATTCCCAAATACATGGTACCCTCAACACTGTCCAAACATGGCACTGAGCAGACCATATCACGATGTTGTGGAATTCATCAGCAGGAAGGGGCTCCATTTGTTTAAGGTTCAGGTAATTTGTGATCACCGTTATCACTTGCTGGAGATGTGTACCCACTACCCTGTCAGCTGCCATGACTCCTACATCCTGGGGCACCCTCTTGTACCTGTTGCGTTTGAGGGTTCAGATGCTTTTCAAGGCTGGTTGCTGGGAGTCAAGGGTTACCCACTGCGACTATGCCTTGTGATCCTATTGCATGAGCTCCTACTGATGCAGAGTGCTGATGTAATGCTGCTTATGCTTTGACCACAGCCACGGTGGAGTAGACAGTAGGGCTGTTGAAGATGTTGTTCTGCTATTTGTATTGGTCTAGGACTCTCAGTCATATAGTGCAGAATGTGCTGCAACATTCAGGTGTTCTGTGACTTGCACAATTGGAGCAGGCAACAAAGTGATTTGACAAATGCTGAGGAACCAGGAGAGTGGAAGCAGTCCTGCAAGGAGGATGATGAGGACATTAGGGAGGGGTAAGTTCTCGTTTTCCATGACAGAGCTCAGGTGCATTGGCTGGTGCAAGCCAGACAGGATCTGACTGACACCTGAGTTCAATAGATGAGAGGTAGGTGCAGCAGGCCATCCTAGACTGTAGTGTCGACGTTGGCCATGATGGTTTGCATTGTAGGGACAAACTGCAGCCTCTGTTTGCTTTGTTTCTGTTTACTTTTCTGGCTGTAAATAAAAGCTTATCTTTGAAATTGTCTGATTGGCAGTATGTGACTTTCCCCTACTGGACAATGATAGGATACAATTGTCTATTGGGTACTGGGGATAAGGTCACCATGACTTAGAGAGGATGTTTATACAGGAGGTAGATGAGGACACATTCATTGTGGAGCCTGGTGGTTAAATCATGACAAAGATGCGAGAATGGGGTTTTATGCATGAGGGAGTGTAGGCCAAGCTGACTCTGTTCTATGAGAAGTAGGGCTTTATGGTTGCTGTGCTGTTATATTTCCAGGGAGGGACAACACCGGACTTCTGAAGCTTCTGCAGGTAGACAGCAACCTTTCAAAGGTGGGGTAGGTGCAAGGAATGCAGGTTTTTCAGCGGAGATCCATTGAGTGGCGAGTTGATCCAGGAACAACCTGTGGCAAGGTGGGGATAAATTTGGATGAGAAGGGCATTATGGGAATGAGGTAGGATGTGTAGGGATGAGGTAACGAGGTGAGGTTGATCTCACCCAGCATTGCAGTGGAAAACACTTCAAAAGACTTAACATAACTGGCACTTAACCAAAAACACATTAGATTCAGCCCACAGTTTCAATATCAGTTTTAAACAACAAAATTAATCAGGCAGGTTTATTAATAAAGATAATTGGTGTATTATTAACACAAAATTTAACCAATTGATAATTATTCACAATTGTTATACAGAATCAGTAATACATATAAGTATAAATACTTTTCTCTCCAAATATCCTCAAAGTACACATGCAAATATACAGCACACACAAACTTTTAAGGAAGACAAAACAAAAACAGATTCAACTGCAGATATTGTCTTTCTGAAAAAATAACATTTCAGCCAATGGATTATTCCTGAAGTCAAACGATAATGTGTAGAATGTTGAGAGTCTGTCGTTTTGCTGTTTTGGCTGGCACGGTCAAGTCACTAATCACTCATGAGATCTTGCAGATACAGCTTGCTCAGGGAATACAATCTTGAGATGTTTCTTCTTTTGCAACTTCAAAAACATGAATAGGTTTCACCCTAAACTCAACATGTTTCTTTTCAGAATGGAAAAATCAGTTGGGCAGCTTGTTCTTGGCATGTTTTCTCCTGACTTAGCTTGCTATTAGGGAAGGCTTTCTTTTCGATTGCACTCAATAAAGCAACAACCTCTTCAAACCAGTCATTGTTCAAAATCAGCCCTACAGTGTTCTGTAATTCATCAGTCATTAACAGTCTTGTTAATAAAACAATCTCCAATGTCAAGAGTGAACTTTTCAATTTCCTGTTTTAAAGAAACCACTCCAGGTATTTCCACAACATTTGAAATATTTTGACTTTTCCAAAACCTAAGTCCTCCTGGGAATATTAAACATGACATACCTATGCAACATCAATTAATGGTCTTTCACTTGATTGCAGTTGCCCAGATAGCACCATTAAGTACCACAGTGGCACTGCTTTTCAAACATCTGCCAGGGTTTACACTCAAAACATAAAATGGAGGGGATCTAAGATGGCGGCGATCTGAGAAGATCACACTGCAGAGCTTCACATCGCAGCAGGAGCAGGACAGTCCTTTAACCCACCCAACCCAGGTCATCAGGATTTCTTGGGGTGTTCGAAAGATTGTGGAGCCCCAAGAAACATTTAAAAATTGACTTACCTGTATTTTCAGCTGTCTGGAAATGCCTAAAAAGGGAGGAGGAGCATCTGAGGCCAGGCCTGCAGCTCAGCCTGCAGCAGCCTCAGAGCAGAATACTCTCCAGGACCTGGTGAACCAGCTCTCGAAATCTTGCGAGATGTTGGGGAAACAGATTGAAGATAAGCTGGCTCCAGTCTCTCTCATGCTGCAGAAGCGTGAGCAGCAGCTGGGAGACCTGGAGAAGAGGACGGATGAGGTGGAGCACAGGGTCAAAGTGATGGAAGCTGATGCCAGTTCATTCAAGGAAGAGATCCAAGCCCTGAAGACGCAGGTTCATAATTTGCGTGACCAAGTGGATGATCTTGAAAACAGGGGCAGGAGAAAAAACATTCGGATCATCGGTTTGCCTGAGGGTAAGGAGGGTGAGCAGCCTGCGGAATTTGTTGAAGATTGGCTTCCGAATTCCTTGTCTTGGAGACTGGCATGAGAGGATTGAAGGTAGAAAGGGCTCACCGGGTTGCAGCATGGAGGTCGGGTCTGGGTCAACGCCCTCGTCCTTTCCTGGTGCAGTTCCATCATTACTGGGATAAGGAGAGAGTCATGGATGCTTCAGGGGAAGGATCCAAAGGCCCTAATTTACGAGGGGTCTAAGATCATGTTTTTTCAGGACTTTTCAGGGCAGTGATCTAGAAATGAAAATCATATGATGGTGTCCAGAGAAGATTGAAGGAGCTTGGGATTCAGTACTCCCTGAGATATCCGGCAGTGCTTCAGATCACCTTAGATGGATCCATGCATCTCTTTGACACATCGGAAAAGGCAAGAGACTTTGTGGACAAACTAACCTAAGTTAAACAACTGTAGTATGTATAAATATCATTGCTTGGGTATGCGTTTATCATTCCGTAAAAGAAATGGAGGAAATCTGGTTGGAAGTTTGTTTTTACCCCTTTTTTTAACCTCTATTGATAATAATTTGGTTCAAACTATGTCTGGCGGTGGTTAAGATGTACATTTTAAATTTCTAAGTTAGGACATACCAAAGGATGGGTGGGGTATTTATTCCCCCTTTCTTTGTAAAAGAATGTTTTTTTTAAATTCATATTGATATTCTATGGGGTGTTTATTCTTTTTAGCTTATGCTTGCGATGCAGCTCTAGCTGGGAGAAGTGAAGATGGTTGAGATGGTTAGATGCCTATTTATGGGCAGTTCGGGATGGGTAGTTGCCCCCTCTGGGGAAGGGGGTGAGTTCCCCTACTCAGCGCTATTGGCACTTTATATGTTGGTTTGTTTTTTGGTTTTTGTTGTTTTTTATTTTTAATAATTTTGTATGTTTGTTAAATGTAGTGGTTTTAGTTTATGTAGTTTTTATATTTGGTGGATCATGCGACACTAAGGCTCAGCAATTTGTGGTTCGGGTTCCTCCTCTCTGGAATTTAAATATAATTGCAGAAGATTATGGCTAATGATTTGATTAAATGGTGTACCTGGAATATCAAGGGAAGTCACTCACCAATTAAGAGGAAGAAGGTACTCTTGAGCCTTAGAAAGGTGAAGGTGGATATTGCTTTGTTACAGGAGACACATTTGGATGACAAGGAGCATCTGAAATTACAGCAGAATGGCTTTGACCGAGTTTATTTTTCATCATTTAATACCAGAAGTAGGGGAGTGGCTATATTGGTTAGGAAAAATCTCTCATTTAACTTGTTGGAATGTGTTAAAGACACATACGGGAGGTTTGTAATTCTTAAAGCCTTGATAAATGGGGAAGAATATGGCATTTTACATGTTTATTATCCCCCAGCTCATCCTCTTAAATTCTTGGTAGATGCTTTTTCTAAACTGATAAGTCTCAAGTCTCAGCACAATTTTATAGGGGGAGATTTTAACTGCCTCATGGACCCCACAGTAGACAGGTTGCCTAAAGGTCCCTCGATACCCTCTGCACAAACTAAACAGTTATTGGGTTTGTGTGGGGAATTAGGTTTGGTGGACGTCTGGAGGTGTCTCCACCTGACAGGTAGGATTTCATGTTTTTCTCCAATCTGCACAGATGTCACACACGAGGATTGATTTTTTTTTCTGACCCCTGCGGTAACCCTGGATCTGGTGACATCCTGTGCGATTGGTAATATTGCCATCTCTGATCATGCTCCAGTGTACCTCATGGTTAAAATTAAGGATGTTACAGTGGATTCAAGGTACTGGCGAATGGACCCCTTTATTCTCATGGACAGCAAGTTTGTGGAGTATTTCTCGAGGGAATTTCGGGCATTCCTAGACATCAACATAGGCTCGGTTGATAGAACATCTGTTCTCTGAGAAACTGCCAAAGCTAATGCTAGAGGGTTAGTTATTTCATATTCCACCAGTAGGAAGCGGCAGAAGGGTGAGCAGCAACATCTCCTTGAAGCACGGTCGAAGGCAGCCGAGAAGGCCTATTTTGACAGACCCTCGTTGGTCAAACTCCAGAGGATTACGGCACTGCGGTCTGCACTAAATTCCATGCTCACGCAGACGGCAAAGAAGGAGCTGGCTTTTGCAAAGCAAAGGTTATACGAGCATGGTGACAAGCCAGACAAATACTTAGCATACCTTGCCAGAAAGAGAAGTGCCCCACAAACCATTACAGCCATTAGGGAAGGGTCTGGGAACCTAACATGTGATTCTAAAAAGATTAATGTGGCGTTCCAGAGATTCTACTCTAAGTTATATCAGTCTGAGAATTGTGAGGAGGGGCAGGCCAAAATGGAATCCTTTTTAGAGATCTGAAGCTCCTGGGTGTGACTCCCGAACAACAGTCCTTTCTCAATGCCCCATTATCAGAGCAAGAAGTGCAGGAAGCTGTGAGGCAGCTTCAGAGTGGAAAGGCGCCCGGTCCTGATGGACTTCCCAGTGAATTCTATAAGGAATTTATAAGTATACTGTCATGCCCGATGCTGAATATGTTTAATGATTCATACAGTCATGTTTGTCTCCCACCATCTCTGAGAGAGGCCAATATTTCACTTATCCTTAAAAAAGGGAAGGATCCAGAAGAATGTGCTTCATACAGGCCCATCTCACTCTTAAATGTGGACGTTAAGATCCTCTCTAAGGCTCTTGCGTTAAGGCTGGAGACTGTGTTACTTTCTATTATTAAAGAGGATCAGACGGGCTTCATAAAGGGTCGCAGATCCTCCAATAATGTTAGGAGGCTGCTTAACATAATTCAAGCATGCCAACAGCAGTCAATACAGGGATTGGTGATTTCTTTAGATGCAGAGAAAGCATTTGACTGAGTTGAGTGGCCGTACCTTTTCTATACTCTAGACCGGTTTGGTCTGGGCGAAGTTTTCATAAGATGGGTAAAGGTTCTCTACAGTGTACCTCTCGCTGCGGTCATTACCAACGGGGTACGATCAAGCAATTTTAATATTTCTAGGGGCAGCCGGCAGGGCTGTCCCCTTTCACCATTACATTTTATGCTGGTGATTGAACCGTTGGCAGAGGCCATTAGTGGGGATCTCAATATATCAGCTCCAGAAGTGGGGTCAAAATTACATAAGATCTCGCTGTATGCAGATGATGTTCTAATTTTCTTAACAAATCCAGCAGTTTCAGTGCCTTGCCTGATTCAGTGCATTCACGCGTTTGGCGCTTTTTCAGGGTATAAGATTAATTTTGCTAAATCAGAGGCTATTCCTATGGGTAGTCTTACAAAAGAATTGGCTCTTGAAAGTGACTATAGATTCCCATTTAGGTGGTCACAGGGGGGTTTTGTGTATTTGGGCATATTCATTACTCCAGTTCTGGATTGGCTGTTCAAAGCCAATTTTACTCAATTATTTGAAAAAATTAAACAAGATCTCCAAAGATGGGAGGCACTTCCAGACTCATGGTTGGGTCGGATAGCGCTTATTAAGATGAATATATATGTTTATACATTCGTATAGGAAGGTGGGTTGGGGAATTGTTTTTATTATTTGGGACATTTACACACACTCTCCCATGCATTGCATCTAATTGTTTCTGCCTTCAGAAATGGACAGCAGTTGTATTTGAAGTCATGTGGCCTTAGCAAGCCATGGTTTGCAAGTTACAGTGCAGAAATGCATTTCTCCAAATAGGGATATAACCTTTAACAAATTTTCCAAGGTCAGTATCAATTACTTTGAGTAGGTAACAAACTTGTACTCCTATATGTCTGCCCTAGTCATGATCTAAAATCCTGTACACTAATATAGTGGAAAATAGCGTGAAGGACAATGCTGTCATTAATATTTCGATAAATTGCCCACCCACATGAACTATCACTACTCTTAGCCCCACTTACTAAATAGGGATAATGTAGGAGACCCATTGGGACAGAAATCATGTCCATTTTCTGCCAGCTGCTATCTTATTTACATAGCAACAATAGACAACCATCAAGGGTGATTACAGGCCTCTGCTTTGAGAATACATGCACGTTTAAAACCAGACTGATTGAAAAATTTCAAAGGCTTAATGGACCTGCTCAATTAGTTGAATAAAAAACTTCATTTGCTTTTGACCTCATTTAATTATCATGTCAATGAAGAAACTTTAGACTAAAGTTGAAATGTTGGAGAATTCTGACTTTGGGCATGCTTTAATAATGTTCAATAATGGAGACTGAGGAGTGAGTTATGAGCGATAATTCATCAAGGGATTCAGGTATGTCTACAAACTGCAAAAATGCATTTAAAATAATGTATTTTTCACCTTATAATTTGTTCTTTTGATTTTGTAAATTTACTGCTAATATTGGTATCAAAGGGATACCAGGACAGGACAGAATATTGGAAATATTCAAAATGAAACTGAATACCTTAACTGCTGGCATATTTGAGCAATGAATTTTAATGGATATCTATTTATCCCTACTAATGGAAATAAATGCCATATTTTATCGGTCTGAGACAAATTGATGATGCTTCGTATAAAAAGAAACCCCATTATTCAACAGGTATTGTATTGCAATAATGATGTTTCAGAGTATATTGCAGGAGAAGATCATAGATTATATAGACCTCAGAGATGTTGTCTTGAAAGCAAAGTTGTGACATTCCCACATCAAATTTCAACAGTCTTTTGAACACTACTTAGCAAAGAACAAGCCATAAATTTTCACTAATGATCTTTGCATGGCATCAACTTATTCCCAGGGAATCTTTCAATTAATACAATAATCATCGACAAGCAAATTAAACCTTTTGGCAGGCATGCATTAAATTGAAAACAATTAGTAGACAACCCTATAAAAATCGTAACCTTTTGATTTTATAATCTTTTGATTTGATTTGACTTATTATTGTCACATGTACCTTGGTACAGTGAAAAGTTTTGATTTGTGTCCAGTACAGGCAGATCATATCATACAAAGTGCTTTAGAATAATAGAACAGAGCAAAGAATACAATGTTACAGCTGCAGAGAAAGTGCACAAAGAGCAAGATCAACATTGGATTTAAAATTTGAGAGGTCCATTCAGAACAGCGGGAGGAATAATCTGGAGGGATATTGGAGTTTCTCACGAGCTTGCATTTGATCTACCCCTTTAATATTACTTGATGTTTCCCATGGACAGGTCCAACAAAGTCCGACCTCTCACTCCTTTAATTGCAACAATTAAAGCACCTTCATTTGGGTGTCCTGGTGCCTCAGGTTTGCCATGGTAATTATGGTCTTTCTGAAGCCATATACTTTGCTTCCACATGGTGCCAGGCAAGATGTATTCAAACTCACACTTTCTTCATAGCAGAGAGATGCATTCCTTCCTTAATAGGGATGAGAGTTATACTGATCCACAAATGTTCGTTGTTCCTCACATCCTTGGAGGGTGGTGGATTTATAGGAATCTTAGTTTATGGCCATTGCTGTCCAAATGATTGGATTTTGTTCAGGACGAGAAATTGTGCAAGAATATGTCAACTTGATGACATTCTTTCCAGTATTCATCCAACAGGCAGGGATGGAATCTGTGAATCTTACTTAGGGTTTGGTAAGTTTGCGATCATTTTCTTCAAGAGATAGTTTATTCCAATCTTCATTTATTGACTTTCTTGTGCCTGGTTTAGACTGCTTGTGGGCTGTTATCATGGAGTGAGAACAGTTTACACTTCAGCGGTACATTTTTCAGTGTGAGGTGAGATATTTTGGTAGATAGAACACTGAGGCCACATAACGTTTGGAAAAAAGGAATCTCAATGAGGTAAAGAAATGAAGGCTCTAGGGTCTGGATTTAAAAATCAGGTGAATAAGACTTGAAAATTTACAAACATAGCTCTGGGGTTCATTTTTAGTGGAATCTAATTGTAAAGCAGAGAAGCTATATTAAACATTTGAAGAAGCATGGTTAGAGGACACTTACAATACTGCACACAATTCTGGTTAGCACATTTCAACAATGATATTGACTTATTGGAGAAGGTACGATCAAGATTTATATGGATGATACCAGAATTGAGAGGTTGTAACTATCAAGAAAGATCTGAAGGCTAGACCTCTTTTTTTTCAAAAAAACAAAGACATGATAAAAGGCTCTAAAATAATGATTGGGTTTGATGAGTTCAACAGAGAGAAGGATTTCAGGAGATTTGTTGGAATGTGGAACTTATTTGTATAAGAGCAGTTGAGGTGAAGAGCAGAGGTGCATTTAAAGCAAAGCCTGTTACATTCCTGAGGAAGAAAGACTCAAGATGATAGTTTGTAGGATTTTATGAAATAGTGTGAAAGGAGGCTAAATATTGGTACAGACCATTGGACTGAATATCCTTTTTCTTATAATTCTAAATGCCTTTATTGACTTTTGAATGCAAGTTGTTGAACTGGTATTCTCAGCAGTCTGATTCCTTTTATTTCTGTTCACTTTTATTGCTGAACGTTGCAGTTTGTTGATTCGTTTTTGAGGAGCGTGCTTTGTCTTTAATAAACTTTCTTTTTGTTTTGATTTTTGAGTGACAATTTGCAAAGGTCTTGAATTGTAATTGAGTATGGCTTTATGGAAATAAAATCTGAGCTAGTTTGGTCATTCAACTACCGATATCTGCATGAGGCAAATTGTAATATCTGAGGTACAGTGGGTACCTGGACAATATGATGGATGTGCCATTTTATTATGGAACTAGAATTTTCAAAGTGTTGTCCTCAATAAATCAGACGGGATGTTGAAATGTGATGGATGGAGTGCAACAGGATAGAAGAAGAACCTAACTGAAATTGTTCACTTCATACATCCTAGAAATATCATCATTTACATTGTTGGACTTTACTGTTTAGAATCATCAGTGTGGAAACAGGCCATTAGGCACAACAAGTCCACACTGATCCTCTGAAGAGTATCCCACCTACACCCATTCTCCTACCCAATTACTTTACATTTCGCTTAACTAATTCATCTAACCTGCACATCCCTGAACACTATGGCAATTTAGCATGGCCAATTCACCTAGTGGACACATTAGATTCTAGATTAGGTTCCCTACAGTACGGAAACAGGTCCTTCGGCTCAACAAGTCTACACCGACCCTCCGAAGAGTAACCCACCCAGAACCCATTCCCCTCCTACATTTATCCTTGACTAATGTATCTAACACTATGGGCAATTTATCATGGCCAATTCACCTGACCTGTACATCTTTAGATTGTGGGAGGGAACCTGCGCAGACACAGGGAGAATGTGCAAACTCTGCACAGACAGTCGTCCGAGACTGGAATCGAATGCAGGTCTCTGGTTCTGTGAGGCAGTAGTGCTAATCACTGAGCCACCATACCGCCCCTATCTTTGGAGGAAACCGGAACACCTGGAAGAAGCCCACGCAGACGCGGGGAGAATGAGCAAACTCCACACAGTCACCCGAGGCTGGAGTTGAACCCAGGTCTTTGGTGCTGTGAGGCAGCAGTGCTAACCACTGAGCCACTGTGCCACCCTGAAAGTAAGTTTGCCTTGGTGTACAAGTCAACCATCATCATCATTACATATAATTCAATAAACAGTTACTCTGTTCACATTTAAGTAGGGAAAAAAATGAGTATATTTAAAATGTATATTATATATACTTTGATTTTTTAATGACAGTTAGCAGGCTAACTGCTGAGAACCCTATAATTACAATCAGGAACTTACAATTACCAGCAATTACAGTAATGAAGATCTAATGATGTAGCAATAAGAAGAACTGGATGAACTTTGGTGACTGAAGCTTACCTTAATCATTTATTTTTTTAGCAGATTTCCTTTGTTGGTCTTGTATCTGTCTCCCATTTCACACAGTGGCCAATCCCATTTTTTATAGGAATCCCTCAATGGCTTTGCTTGCCCTTTCTCTATTAATTTTTCCAGTTCAGTTTTCCAGTTTGTATGCTGAGCTCTTCTGACTTTGGTCCTCTTTGTTTTCCTTCCCCTTCTTCCCTCTGCCCCACCAATGCATTGCACTTTGGTGATTCTTTCCCTCAACCCTCCATTTTGCCCAACTTCCTACTTTCAAATATATTCTCAAAACTTAGTCCCCGACATTCAGCCACGTCCTCAAACTCTTACTTGACTTCTCCATCTTCCACACGAACATTAATGTTGATAAAGTACTTCATGATGCTTTGCCATAGCAAAGACACTGGGCAGTAGAGGATTCAACCCTGGGGAGTTGGAGGTAGAAGTCTGGGTTGCAGGTGGGACAAGGACGAGGGGAGGGAGGATATATTTGATATGTAAGGGGGGGGGGGGGGGTGAATGGAAAGGCATGTGATGCTGTGGGTATGTGAGTTATAGGCGTTCATCATTTCCATGGGATGGGAGTGAGGGTGGGGGAAGATGGTGGGAACTGTTCAGTATGACAGTAGGTAATACTAGACTATTATGAAGAGGAGAAAGTGAGGACTGCAGATGCTGGAGATCAGAGCTTAAAAATGTGTTGCTGGAAAAGCGCAGCAGGTCAGGCAGCATATAAATACCTGCTGCGCTTTTCCAGCAACACATTTTTAAGCTATTATGATGAGGCTCAGGGACAAGGAAGAAAGTTGGAGTTGCTGTATGATTTGATAGGCCTCAACGTGCATGGGCTTGCTGAAAAAAGGCTTTACAGGGACAGCAAAGCAGAACAAGACATGGGGGCTTTTGAGGGGATGGGTGGGCTGGAGTGCGGTGGTGGTTCTGATGCTGTTCAGTCTGACATGCATTTCTTTCAATGACTTGCTGATTGCTAAAAGCAACCTTTGACTGGAAAATGGCTAGGACAGTGCCCAGGACAGGTATCAGTTTGATTGGCAGAAGCATGGGCTCTACTTCTGTGTGATGGGGAGGGGCTCCTGCAACGGGCAATTATATTAAAAAGGCAGAACACAGATGGATACCATTTGCAATCATATCTTCGTTGTTGGTGAAGGGCAATGTTCCAAGATGGCACCAGCACCCAGGACTAACTCGCTGAGTCTTTTAGCTAATATTTTAGTATATACCAGTAACAGTACAGGACCAATTGTAATAAGCCTCCAACTGTCTATCGATTTTAATTTTTCAATATCATTGGTCTTGGGAATCAAGGTAGCCCTACTTATCTTAAGACATCCATCAGGAGTACAGTCTGGGAAGTTTATTATTATCCTCATTATGTAGTGCTAGTTTGGGATATCCTAGCAGTGGTGAGTTCTTCTGGCTATGGGACAATGGGCTAGCATTGAACAAAGAGGGCTTCATTGAGGGTGGGGTGGGTAGTTATTGACATTGGTGTTGGGGCAATACAGTGAAAAAAGCTCTCTCATACAGAGAAACCCTTCTTGACACTCAACAGAAAATGACACTTTGCCAAACTATGGTAAGATCCAGTCAAGTGTAGGTTTCTGTTGTTTGTTGGATCTGTGGGTTGATCCAGGCTTACACAAGAAGAGTTTTCACTGATGTTCTTTCTCCTTCACCTGAATGCTCTACAAGAAGGGAGGTCTGACCCAAAGCACCGTGGGATTAGATTAGATTACTTACAGTGTGGAAACAGGCCCTTCGGCCCAACAAGTCCACATCGACTCGCCAAGGCACAACCCACCCAGACCCCTACATTTACCCTTCACCTAACACTACAGGCAATTTAGCATGGCCAATTCACCTAACTTGCACATTTTTGGAATATGGGAGGAAACCAGAGGAAACCCAAGCAGACACGGGGAGAACGTGCAAACTCCATACAGACAGTCGCCTGCGGTGGGAACTGAACCACCGTGCCACCGTGCTGCCCAGTGCACGGGCAAGGATAGGGCAAGAATGGTAGTTTGCTTCGAAAAAGTACAGTAATGAACCAAATGGGTATTTATGACAACTGACTGTGGTTATATGTTTGTCATGACACTTTTTTTTAATATCGCATTCCCAACACCCCTCCCCCAAGTCCCTCCTCCCTACCTTTTATCTTAGCCTGCTTGGCACACCCTCCTCATTCCTAAAGAAGGGCTTATGCCCAAAACGCCAATTCTCCTGCTCCTTGGATGCTGCCTGACCTGCTGCGCTTTTCCAGCAACACATTTTTCAGCACTTTTTTTAAACTGCCATAGTGGGATTATATGGTCAGAACAATAGCCTTGGGCTCTGGATTAATAGTCAAGTGACATTAACACAATGCCACTGCCTCTGCTACAGTCTGTAAGACTAAAGATTTGCAAAGTCTCTCTATTAATTTGTCAGATGGAAACTTTGCCTGCGTTGAACTTTAATTTCATTAGAACTGAAACTACATAAGAATGTTAAACATGTTAATCCTGCTTGGATTAATTTCTCAGAGGCAACTGCAAATCTTTGGTGCCACCACAATTATATTTGCTAAGAGGAAATAGTGGTCCAACCTGCTTCTGAAACATTTTCTTAAATTGCTGACACAACTTTACTATGATTTTAAATTGTATTGGCTGAAGACATTTTTACTTCATAAATGAACACAGACAGTTACCAAGAACAGAAAAAAGCAAAAAGATTTTCACATTTAATTGCAAATTCAAATAGACATGGTTTCAAATGGTCTTTTTTTTTCGCTGATCTCAAATGTTTATATTGAATCTTTCTTTTAAAAAAAACTCCTCAAACCTTGCCAAAAGAATATCTCCTTTGGACTTTTAACTTTCTCAACGTGTTGTGGTTTTCTTTTTGCCAGTGTAACTACATTGTTGCTTATGGGTTAATCAATATTCCGGTGCATTATCAAAATTTATTTGTGTATATAGTTTACACAATCCACAAATATGCAAACCTGATCCAAATAAATCTTTACAAGTTTCTTGTTTATCCTTGACTTTGTACCACTGCAGTCATTTCTATTGTGATTGGCAAGGGTAGTGTTTTGCTCAGCTCCAACTCAGGGGAGGGATTCAGATGATATAAAATAGAAGTGCCTGGTCAGTTCATGAAATGTTTGCAAATTTTGTGATTAAGTTGGACATGATACCTCAGTTCCATGCATTCGTTTTCAAAGGCCACCATGATCATTTCCTTCTGCCTTATTAATCTCCTCCAACTATCTTCCCTCCATGTATTCTCTGCTGTTCTATCATTTTCTTTGTTTCACCATTAATGATCACTTTTGCTGCCATTGTGACCTTGCTCTCTGCATTTCCTTCTTGATATCATTCCACCCTCCCTGGTTTTTAACTTTGTCTAAAACTAGACCTTCACCATATACCACCCATCTTCCCCATTCATTCTATCTCACCTACGTACCTTTCCCAAATTCCCTTTACCTGCCTTGTCCAGCATGAAATATTTTTTTTCTCTCAAGGCAAAGCACTTCGAGTACTCTCCCTCTAAATGAGGGAGAAACACACATTTTTATTATGTTGTTATTATTGTTATTTTTATTTAAAAAACAATTTTTATTGTTGTTTTCTTTGTTTATTTCACTTCTGTCATCATCACTTTTCTATACACGGTTGATATTTTTACAGATAAAAGCCCTCCTTACAGTATAGTTTCGATGGAAAAGGAGAAGTTATTTCCTCTTTTCAGAATGTCCTTAATAATGGATGTTACACTTTGTTGCAAAGAAAATAGCCATTTTTTGTTATCTGTGGAAGCAATCTGCATATGTCAAGATTGTTCTGTATTTTGGTGATGTTATCGGATGAAGTCCGGAGCACATCTTAGAGGCTGTTAAAGAAGTTCAGTATTGGAGGGTTAAGTATTGATCCATCCTCCTTATTCTACTTGAATGATCATGTATAGAGTTGAATATTTATGCTATCCTCTATTGATTTTCTTTCCCCCAGTCTCAAAAAGGGAAAAAAGCCACCTGTGCTTGCATTGCTGTCAAGCTGGAGTCTGAGCTCTGTCTCCTTTCGGGCCGTGACATTCATTTTATTGACATTTACTGATCTCTCAGCCTCACTCGAGCTTCATTTCCATGGCTACTGTGACACAGGGGTTCATGCAGTTCATTTGTCACCAATTGTCACCATTTGTTCTGCCTTGTATGTTCCCTGAGTTTTGTCACAGTGATGCAAGTCAAGTAAGAGAGGCTTTCTAATAAGCCAGACTTCCCTGCAGAGAGGAAGCTGGAAGCACTTGGTATAAGCTGGCATGTGCAACTTATTCATCCTTGATCTGGATAGCCAAGTGCGCAGAGAGAAAAAAAAAAGTCTTTCATAATATTGTAGAAATCTAAATTAATGTGCCCACATTTCCGATGAAGATTGCTGAAATTCTCCCTCAAAATATCTTCACATTTGTATACCCTATCCTTCTGGATCATCATTAAAAGCTAATATTTGTGCAAACTTTTGGTCATCTCTCCAAGTTCTTTTCTTTTGTTGTTAGTATATAAATATATTGTGGCACAGTTGTAGTGTCCCTCCCTCTGGGTTAGAAGGCCTGGGTTCAAGTCCCACCTGCTCCAGAGGTGTATCCTAACATCTCTGAACAGGTTGATTAAAAATATTGATATTTGTGATGTGCTTTGGGATGATTCATCTGATATATTTCTACATTGAGAGAAAGTGAGGACTGCTGATGCTGGAGAGTGAGAGTTGAAAAAATGTGACACTGGAAAAACATAGCAGGTCAGGCAGCATCGGAGGAGCAGGAAAGTCCATGTTTTGGGCCTAAGCCTCACACAATATCTTTACATTGTGCCTCTTCAGCACTCCCAGTCTTGATTGCTCTAACATTGGGGGCTGTTTCATCAGCTGCTTGGGTCCTAAACACTGAAGTTCTCATGGAACACCCTGTCTCACTACCTTACTTTCCTTCTTCAAGATGCTCTTTAAAATATGCTTTTGGCCAACACCTCAAATATTTCCTTACATAGCTCAGAAATCTTGCTTTTGACACTCCTATGAAGCACCTAGGGATGATTTAGTAAAGTTGCTACATAAGTACAAGTCTTATTGTCTGAACACAATCACCAGGTCACCCAATATTTTATTGGAGGCCTCAAACAGATGCCTTTTGAGTTGAAAAAGGATCAACGTGTTTCAGAGGCTTATATTTTGGCTATGTCTGTATGGCTGGTGACACACCTTCAGGCTCCTAATGAATGCTTACTCCCTGGCTTCCATAATTAAAGCTTAGGCACCCATTTAGGATCTAGAAGTAGTGGGGTCATAGATCTAGACTATTAATTCTCTCGTATGATGCATTGTACATCAGCAGAAATGACAGCTACATTGCTTACTCCCAAGCGTCCCCTCATGTTTCACTGTGAACAGTTGCCAAGAGCTGCATTAGACAAGGTCACAGTAATTCACCTCCAGTACTTCATAGAAAGACATTAGATTTTCCTTCAGAGGCAATTATTTCAGAACGAAAAAGCCTTTGCTTTATATATAGCTCGGACATGACAGTGACCATATCACTCTTACACAAAATGTTAACATAACTACACTAATCATTCTTATTGACAAATCACATCAGGCTGTTCATTTTTTTTGCAGCTTCCTTTAAGTGCTCAATTTAATCAAAATCACTGTTCTAAATCACAGAGGCAATCATTGCAACGTGAGATCCCATGCACCATAAAACCCCCTCAAGGCTTCCTCAAGGCATAGAGAGTTTGGCAGTAACTGGTTCCAAAAATGTAGAGCCAAACTTCCCTCAGGAAATGTTTTCAATTTTCTACTACCTGATTTTATTGTGAAGTTGTTCATATTACAACACTTCCATTATAACAGAATTAAACAATATTGCAAAAAATAACAAAATTTACAAATGTCATATCTGAGAGTATGACTTAACAAACCAAAATTAACCCGTAACAGCACAAAGAACAGACCGTCTGTTTGTTATAATATTGGAGGAGGTTGCTGAGTGTAATTGAGTTGACGTTAGCTACATTATAACCGTGATGAAACTTCGGATATACATCATTGCCCTAGAATGCATTGTCTTGTTTTTGTGAAAAAGGTGCAAATACTTCTTTACTTTTTTGTTTGATGCTTTGAAGTAAAGTTGTGTAAAATTGCGCAGGATTTGCTTTCATATGAAAGCAGAAAGAGTTGTGCTTGTTTAATAGGACAGTGAAGAATGTGAAGAGCAAGCCAGAGAGAACAAGTACAAATGAAATTCGGGAATTGGGTCAAAGACGTATAGGTATTCCTTGATTAATATGTTTCAGTTAACATGGTTTCACCATAACATGATTTTTACTTTACTACCCATTATTCCAAAAATGCATGCCTGATTTATAACAACAGAGATCTTGCCCAACTCGTGGTAACCATTGGCTGTTTTCTGCAGAATGGCAACTCCGTCAGTCATGGCTCCTAAGGGCCCTAGCCATCAAAGCAAATAAACTGTGGCTGGGAAAAGGCAGGGAATCAATTTCGCTGAGTGAAATTTCACTGGATTGAAGCATGTTGAACAAAATGTGACTACCAAAATAGGTTAGGGTTTCTCACTGATGTGACCTTACGCACAATTTGATAAAAGGCTGATAATATTAAAGCAAGAGGCACAAGTGTAACACTCTGCAACTCAAACAGTTAATTCACATCCTGTGGTAAGAGAGGATTTGGAAAGGCCTTTGGTATAGTAGATTGAGTACCAAAATCAAATGAATGTACTGTTGGTTTTGAATCCGCTAAAAGAGCTTTCTGGAGAAAGGTAGAAGAAGCCTGTATGAAAACTCGAAAAACTAACCTATTGATCCTGATGTAAAGCCATTACATACCAAGAGAAGATCTGTCTGATGGTCCTCAAACTTCAACTCTCAGATTAAGATCCACAGCCTTCCACTTCCAGATAACAATCTTGTATTTGAGGCAAGAAACATTAGACAGATGCTCTTTTTGCATTCTACCATGACTATTTTGGTGTTTTATATTAACTTTGTATTTGTACTTGTTTAATGTTCCTGAAACATAACCTAACTATTTGGATGAACATCTTTGGATATATATATATTTTGAACAATGCTTAATGTGACAATTTTTCGGAAAGTAACTCGTGAATTAACCGTATGTGAATTTTTTTAAAAGCAAGATCTTGAAAGCAGGAAGTTAGGAAGTAAAACAATGGAGTGCCAGGAACACAGGAATGCAACTGGATAGTGGCTCTTAGTGGTTGACTAAAGAAAATGTGGATCTCTGTTAGAAAAACAAACGGATTTAGTGTTGAGTTGAAGGGACACAACTAAGGTCTAAAAACTGGGGTGCTAGAAATGCAGGTCTTTGAGTCAGTTAAAAAAAATGGTCAATTAATTTTGAATGTGCTGCTTAGTCTCCCTAAATCTGTCCAAGGTTCCTTATCCAGAATGAGCAAAGTAACTCACATTTAGACTGTTTCATTTGTTTAGAACTAGCATAGTAATTATGTTTCAGGGGCACCTTCAAAAATTGCTTGAGGGCTAATTTGTTTTAATTTTTGTGATGACATTTTTGGTTTTCAGGGGCTCCTTTTTGTTCCTCACTAACTCATTTATTATGTAATGCGGACACACAGGAACATTTTGCCTTATGTAATTGGGTTTATGAGGTATTTGGACTTAACAAAAACAAAATTAGAAGAATTCATCAATATTCTCAACAATTATCAATCTTCATTAAATTTAAAGCACAACACTCAAGGAAAACCTTGAATTTGTGGGCACTACAGTATTTAAATTTGGTCAAGACTGAATAAATTAACAACAAGAATTTGGTTTCTGATAACTGCCACATACTTCTACACACCAAAAACTATCATCCTAAACACACCTTCTTCATCTTCTGAGGTCAAGCGAACATGTTTCCATTGCATGTTCGCAAAGGTGGAATAAGTTACCCAGGTTGTTACTACCTCTTTTACTGTGTCTCAAATTTAAATTTAACAATTGACAGTTTTTATTAAAATTGCACCATTGCAGTTTTTCCATCTGGTATCCCCTAAACATATGCAGTCTTAATGTGGTGATACCACATTAATTTATAAGTAGTTCTTTAGTTCTGTGATTTCAAGTTGTCCTGGCTTCTAGTTCATTGTTTGTTTCTTCATTGATAGATTTAAAACGATTCCCTCCATCCCTGATGTAGCTTCCCTCTCTATTCCTAATCACCATGCCCATTCCATCTCTCTTCCTAATCAGCAAACAGCCCCTCATCCTTTTCTCCTTATAGTCTCGCTCACTCTCTCTACCTCCCATGCAAATCCTTGGGATCGCCTTCTCTCTTTCTAATCAATCAAAACAGCTTTCCTCCCTGTTTCCCAAACCATTTCCCTCACAGCCTCCATCTCTCTAACCCACCTCCCTTTGCAGCTTCCCCCTCTCCCTCTCCCACCAACCCCTCTTGCAGCCTTCTCTTTCCTATCAAAAACTATCATAAGGGAAAATGTCAAAAAAGATAAGGGAATATATCAAGAGAATATGAGAAAGGAAAATGTGAAAAAGGTTCAGAACCCATGTATGAAAGTTTCTGATGTTGTATATTTGGAACAATTTATCTCCTTAGAGATAAATACAAACACCTTGGGAGTGAAAAGCATTAAATCTGTCTTCCAGAGCAAAATGTGTGCCAAGTTAGACCCGTTGCACAGTCCAAAACTAATGTATCTCTTTAAGGGGAATTTCAGTTTCAATTCATGGAATCTCAGTTTCAATTCATGGAATCTCTTACTGCTTTGTTCTTTCATTATTCTCACCTATATATAGCTGTTAAGACAAATAGACCATCAAAAGACAGAAGAACAGTAAAATCCATTTCTTAATAATAAATCATTTGAAAAACAATTATACTTGCACTTTGTGAGTTAGCATGCAGTCTTTCACCCTCAGTCCTCCCATCAGTAAGAGGTACAGCCTCTTTAAAGATGAAACAAGTGAATGTATTGGCCAAAAGGCACAGTGACTGTGTTATAAAATGCATCTCAAAGGAAGTGCAGTGATGAGTCTGGCTGGAGCCAGGGATGATCACCATGGTGTTCCTTCAGGCAAAAACTCTGTGTGATGAACCCCGTTACAAAAACCTATCTTAAATGTCTCTTAGAGACAATTCCTTTAATCTACTAGCTTCCTGAAACAAAACTGAAAATATTCCAAAAACCAGAAAAAGAATTAACACAAGTTTTGATACACACTGTTTAAAGTTCACACCTCCCATTTTTTTTTATGTCAGAAAATCACTTTTAATGCTATTACACATGATGTAGTGAAAGGCGTGGAAAGATCCAGACAAATAAACTTTACTGGAGAAATTTAGCATGGAAAGAAAAGGAATCATTAGAAAAGTCATCTTGAAAGAAGTTAAAAAATGCTATCCCTGTTGGATGCTGAAATGCTCCTTGAGGATTAAAGAGATTAAGTTACAGAGTTTCGGAAAGCAAACAAAAATTGAATTTTATTAACACTTCCTTGCCTTTTATAACATATTACACTCTCACGTTTCAAGCGTTTCTCACTCAGTTCCATCATTTATCTACTGCAGAACTAATTTACCTAGGTTTTAAAGTCTCTACACTTTCTTCTTTTACAGTTTGATATTTTACCCCTTTTTATCTATACGATGTATCTTTGACTAATCTGCTGTAAGATGAACAGTGAAGAGCAGTGCTCACATTTTTGCTTGGTTAAGATTTGACTGAATTTTTTTTCCATTTGTTTAGTTCACAAACTGATACATGAATGAATACAGTAAGAAAAGCAATGTTCTGCTTAAAATATCAATAAAATCCAGTGCTAATTTAATTTTCTATCCAACCAAACTTGTACCTTATAGTCTTATCGTTTCAAGCCCATTTATCATCCTGTATTTATTCAATTTTGTCATGTAGAACTTTCGAGCAGTGGTTTAGTTTTAAGCACTTTAATGCCACATCAAATTTAAAAAACCGTTTTGCATGTTCCAGATGCCAAACTAGCAATACTGTACCACAATAATTTTTAATATGCAGCCTATGCAATGTACCCCAGGGAACAACTGAATGCATCAGCTCCATGGGGCTTCACATCACAGAGCTGCTGATTAGCACTTAATCTTCACCACAGGTGTTCGGCTGGGCATCCAGGCTGCCGACCTAGGCCCAAATTACTGTCATAAATCATCCACCTACTACAGAAAATACTTTTCAGGATGCAATGTGTTTCCACACTTTTAACTGGTAGCCAGGGAGCATCATTTGTCCTGCTCTGATTAGTGATAATTTGCACAGTCAAGTCGACTCAAACTATAACAGCTGGTAGAAAGGTCAGGGGTGGCAGGAGGTTCAATTAGATCACTGCTTCTTGATCCACATGTCCTTCGCTACTAGTGACTTAGCCAGACATCACTGCTCACTGTTACCTCTCAGATGCCATTACTTCACTTGAATGCCTTTTACGTCCAAATTCAGTGCATAGCTAAAGCCTAATCATCCATTTTAAAACCATAAAAACATAACTCCCTCTTGCTGTAAAAAACCTTTACTTGCTTTAAGTCGACTTAAAGATCCTTTCTCAGTAGTAAAGCTTACGTTTTTGCCTGCCACAGCTTTTAAAATAAGTATTAAATCTGAAAACGTTACAGAATTTTTTTTAAACAAAAGCATTTATACAAACAGATACCAATACAAAACTAAAGACAAAATTGCCCCATGGTTTTCTCCACAAAAATGTTTTAGACGTGTGTCACAGCAGGTCACATCTTTGAAATACTTGAAAGAAAAGATTGCTATTGGAACAACTGCAACTGGCAAGTGTAGTTGCTATCACCAACTCAGACCCTGTTTACCAATTGAAAGTATGTTTTTTTCCATTCATCTGTGGGATGTGGGTGTTGCTGGCTGGTCAGCATTTACTGTCCATCCCTAATTTCCCTTGAGAAGGTGGTGGCAAGCTGCCTTCTTGAAACGCTGCAGACCACCGCTGTGAGTTGACCCACAATGTCATTAGGGACGGAATTCCAGGGTTTTGATCCAGCAACAGTGAAAGACTGGTGATATATATCCATGTTAGGATGTGAGTAGCTTGGAGAGGAACTTGGGGTGTTTCCATGGATTTGCCACCCTTGTCCTTCTTGATGGAAGTGGATGTGGGTTTGGAAAGTACTGTTTGAGGATCTTTGGTGAATTTCTGAAATGCATCTGGTAGATAGTACACATGGCTGCTAGTGAGCATTGGTGGTAGAGGGAGTGGATGCTTGTGGATGTGGTGCCAATCAAGTGGGCTGCTTTGTCCTGGATGGTGTCAAGTTTCTTGAGTATTTTTGGAGTTGCACCCATCCAGGCAAGTGGGGAGCATTCCATCACACTCTGACTTGTGTTTTGTAGATGCTCACTTGTAGATTGGTCAACTAATAAGACATTCTCAACTTTATTTCTGATTTAATAGCTAACTTGAATTTTAAAGCTGTCACAAAGATTTGATCTAGATCTCCATACACGAAAGGCTAATAACGCAGCTGCTGAACAGAAAGTGGATATCCTGCCTTCATTTGCACTAGATGGTCATTTTGTTGGATGCAGGAAATGGCACAGAACAGGAAGCCTATCAGAGTGATCAAGATCAGGGCTTTTAGGATTCTCGCCAGGATGCGAAGGGTTTGGAAATCCTCCCCAACCTTGCCAACTGTGAAAAGGCAGGAATAATCATTGAGTTAGTTGGACAGAAGACTTGGAAACTTCTTTGAAAGATAAATTACAGCATTTTTCTGGGGCTTCAGAGTGGCATGGGAGGCAAGCTCACATGGAAGGAAATGAGGTGAGGGTAGAAGGATTAGTACAACCCCACGGAACTGTCATATTTCACTGGGGATTTCCAGGAGGGCTGCATTTCTAAGTGCCAGAAACTGAAGCTTATGCCTGTTGGCTGCATTTATAAGTACATCAGAATGCATGAAATATGTTTCAGTGGAGGTAAACCCTTCAGTGTGCTCATTCCAGGCCATCTGATCTCATTTCACACCTCAGCTTTGCTGATGAAGATGACAAACCTGCCTCCAGCTCAAAGTGGGACTTTCACCAGGAAAATTACACTGCGTGGCAACCAGGTATTAGAGGCTTGACTACACTGTGACAAGTAACATACACACTACACAAATGTCAGGCAACGACCATCTCCAAAAGAGACAATCTGATCACTGCTCCTTAACATTGCAAGGTGACTCAATCACTGAATTGCCCACTATCAAAATCCTAACAGTTATCATTGACCAGAAAATCAACTTGACTAGCCATTTAATTACAGTTACAAGAACAGGTCAGAAGCTAGGAACATTGCAGCAAGTAACTCTCCTCCTGACTTCCCAAAGCCTGTCCTCCATCTACAAGGGACTAATCAGAAGAGTGATGGAATACTCCCCACTTGCTTGGATGGCTGCAGCTCCAACAACATTCAAGGAGCTTGACACCATCCAGGACAAAGTAACCCGCTTGATTGGAATCACATCTGCAAGCATCCAGTCCTTCCACCACTGATGCTCAGGAGCAGAATGTGTCCTATCTACCAAATGCATTGAAGAAATTCACCAAAGATCCTGGGACAGCACCTTCCAAACCCATGTAGAAGGACAAGGGCAACAGATACATGGAACATCTACCACCTGCATATTTCCTCCAACTTACCCACCACCCTGAATTGGAAATACATTACCATTTCTTCAGTGTAACTGGCTTAAAATATTGGAATTCTATCTCTAAGGACATTGTGGGTCTACCTACAGTACATGGACTGCAGAGGTTCAAGAAGGCAGCTGACCACCTTCTTCTCAAGGGGGACTAGGGATAGGTGCCAGCAATGCCCATGTCCCACAAGCGAATTTAAAAAAAGGCAGATTTATCTCACCCCGATGACCTCATCTACGTGATTATTCTGTTCTCCAAAAGAGTCGGAGTATTATTCGCACATGTACGGATTCAATCTCCTAGATCAAATGTTTTAAGTTGGACTGGTCATCAATTGCAATTTTCAAATAAATACATCAAATCTTAAAATACTTTGCTGGTAAATTCATCATGCCTACTATCTGATGTATTAATCATCAAAAAAGATAAATAAGGCTTATAATTTTTGCTATGAGGTGGCTAACAACTTTGCACTCAATCAGCTGGTGAATATAGATTTTTTTTTCCCTTTCTCACCATGAGCCTATAAACATCTCCTCTCTTCATACCATGGATACATCTTTAACTGACTATAGAACTGTACTTCAATTGGAATAGTTTCTTGTATATCAGCCTTTCGTGCATGTAGTTGTGTGTTTATTGTTTTGTTCTAATGTCTTAACTCTAACGTGTTGTGCTCTCATTATTTCACGATTGAACTGTATCTCAACTCCATTTACTTGGGCCTTCTTGTGCAGAGGTAGTGTCCCTACCACAGACTAGGAGACTTGGGTTCAAGTCCCACCAGCTCCAGAGATGTGTAATAACAACTGAACAGGTTGATGAGTAAAATAGATTAAATTTCCTACAGTATGGAACAGGCCCTTCAGCCCACAAGTCCACACCGACCGTCCGAAGAGTAACCCACCTGACCTTTCCCCTTCATTCACCCCTGACACTATGGGCAATTTAGCATGGCCAATTCACCTAACCTGCACACCTTTGGACTGTGGGAAGAAACTGGAGCACCTGGAGAAACCCATGCAGACACGGGAGAATGTGCAAACTTCACACAGTCGCCCGAGGTGGGAATTGAACCTGAGTCCTTGGCGCTGTGAGACAGTAATGCTAACAACTGAGCCACCGTGCTGCCCAATAGGTTAAATTAAAAACTCCATTTACCTCCATTATCTCCATAACCTCAAGGTTTAATGAGCTCTGGGGGGTTGAGGTAGTGCTGCCAACAACCTTTTGTTCGAATAAAACATGAGTTACCAAATAAAACAAAAATTAGGTCTGATGGTTCTTACCGGTACTGCAGAGTCTCAGGGCCCATTTATTTATTAGTGGTCGAGGACAAATGACTAGTGAACCTTGTATTACAGAACAAGAGATGGTTTAAATATTTTCTAATCAGTGTTCATGGATATCATCGCACACATCTGCAGCAGTTGAGCTTTGAACCATAGACTCATGGCTTAGAAGTAGGGACATACGCGGCACAAGAAGAGTCCTAACATGAGATGGTTTATTGTATGATAACAAGCAGTCCCGGAGCTCTTGTAGTGTAACAGTAGTATCCCTACCTCTGAGCCCAAAGGCCTGAGTTCAAGTTCTATCTTGCTCCGGAGGTATGTAATAACATCCCTTAATAGGTTGATTTTAAAACAAAAACAGTACAAATTACATAGTCTTAAGTAGTTATGTTTAACAAGTCAATCAGGAACGAGACATGTAACTTCTAACTTTCTTGTTCTGTAAAACAAGGTTCACTAGTCCTTTATCCTCTACCACTGATAAATAATGATTTGAAGATGTCGGTGTTGGACTGGGGTGTACAAAATTAAAAATCACACAACACCAGGTTATACTCCAACAGGTTTAATTGGAAGCACTAGCTTTCAGAGTGCTGCTCCTTCATCAGGTGGTTGCCTGATGAAGGAGCGGCACTCTGAAAGCTTGTGTTTCCAATTAAACCTGTTGGACTGTCACCTGGTGTTGTGTGATTTTAAACTGATAAAGAAGTAAGCCATAAGACTCTGCAATACCTATTAAGAGTTGTCAGCCCTAATTTGGGTTTTATTTGGTTAATTGTAAGACTGCCTGATACTCCAACCAAGGATCGTGACATTATTGGATTGGGTAGAGCTTAGTGCAGCTTCAGCAATAACCTTTTCAGAATTATTTCCTTACACAACATCATTGAACATCTAACCATTCCAAACCTAAAAGTTTCAATTAATTAAGAACTCTTTGCTTTTTGGAGGACGTTTTCCAGATTTCAGCAACCTGTTGTATGAAAAAAAAATTCTGATTTAAATTCTAAATTGTCTCACTCAAATTTTAAAGATTATCCATCTTTATTTTGAATTCCATAACCAAGTAAAGAGCATCTGTCTCTGTACCCATTTCATTGATTCTCTTTATCATCTTGAACATTACAATTGATTACCCTCCAACATTCTAAATTCAAATCAAAAATATGCAAACTGTACTTATAATATACTTTTTAAATCCCAGTATAATTCTCGTGAATCTGTGATGTACCCTTCCAAGGTCAGTTTATCTAACCTTCCCAAAAATGAATGCATTAAATCAGCTAGGATCTTGTCAATGCTCTCAAAAACTAAAGCATTGCTTTCTCATTTGTATTTTAACTGCTGGAGATAAACATTAACTAATCTTTTTGATTGCTATTTAAACCTATGCACAGGCAGCAAAAGCAATTAAAACACTGATTAAATTCTGTCAAAAAGGATCTGAAAGGTAAGAGTAAAGAACCCTTACCACAATTAGCCTTTCTGAAAACTTTTACATCCTTTGACATCATTTGATTTCAACAATTTTCATTTGCATTCAATAATTTAGGCATCACTTGATTGAATTTGATTTCAATTACCTCAACTCCAATTACCTGGCTATCATCTGACTTCCCTTGCATGCAAGCATAATCTTGTAGTTATAATTTGATATCCAAAATGGCTATCAACTGACATCGTTGTCATACGTTGCCATCAATTGGAATATTACAACACTCAAACAGTCTCTTTTGCACTCAGTAACTTACCAATAACATTCACATACATAGCTCAGCAATTACATAGCAACATTGGATCAGGTTCCTCACATCAGTTGACATCACAGTATAATGCCATAGAAGGGCACTCTTGTAGTGTACTGGTCGTGTTGCTGCCCTGGACCAGTAGAGGCCTGGGCTCAAGTCCCACCTGCTCTAGAGATGTGTAATAACATCTCTGAACAGGTTGATTAGAAAAATAGTTAATAATAAAAAATACCATGGACTTTTCTTAGTGTTAACTGATACTATGCAATGTGTTGATTGTTTAACAAGCATGAAGGAGTGAACATTTATACCGCCATTCTCATTTTTCCACATGGGTGGCCATTTGTGTGTTCACCTTGTAGATTCTCATTCCAGTATTTGGTCCACTATCTTTAATGCACCCCCACACCACAATTCCACCGCAAGCTAAACTTATCTGGTTGAACTTATTTTTGTTAGTCTAATGGTGGATTAGGAGAAAGTGAGGACTGCAGATGCTCGAGATGGGAGTTGAGAATGTGGTGCTGGAAAAGCACAGCAGGTCAGGCAGCATCCAAGGAGGAGGAGAATTGACATTTCAGGCTCTTCATCAGGAAAGGTGGATTAGCCATGGGAAATGCAAGGTTACAGGAAGTGGGAAGGGGGGGTTGGGTCTGGGTGGATTGCTGGTTGGAAGGTTGATGTGGACTTGATGTGCTGAATGGCCTGCTGCCACACTATCGAGATTCGATGATTAATCTCAACTAGAGGAGATTCAAATGATTGTAGGAGTTGAAAGGAATATTATGCAGCTTTACCAGCTATAGTTTTGATCCTAAAATGAAATGTCTTCCCATCCAGTTTGAGTTCACTCTGATCTCCCACCCTCAGAATGAGTCCCTGTTATTCCTCCCCCAATCGTGTTCTCTCTGAATAACCCACCCACTCACCTAGATGTTTTCTGATGTCTCTCTTTAATGTCCTTTCTATCACTTCCCCTCCCATTCCTGATCTCTATCCCCTCAATCCTTCCATGAATTTTCACACTTCATTTTCTCTGCTCTGAATCTCTCCCAATTCTCCTTAAATTTTTCCCATCCATTTCTCCAGAGATTTTTGCAATTCTCCCCCAGTTTCTCCCTTTGTGTTCTGCTCCAGATGTGAAGTTTAATTTAAGAAAAAGCTTTTTTTCCTAGAGCTGTAGACAACTACAGTAGAGATAAACCAAGCACTGTACATTGAGTGGAATGTCTGCAATAAATTGAGGGAGTAATGATCTTGATAATCCAAATTTTTGGATATTATCCAGTAATTTATTTTTACAGGCCTTAAAGGGTACTTGGAAAGTTTTATTTTGATGCCTTAAGACATGTTGCAGGACTCTGATATATTTGTTCATGAAAGGAACATTTGGTGCCAAATGAATTTTACACGATTTTGAAGAGCATTGAAAGCAAAATCAATATCAACATTTTCTGGTCAGGGGCATTGATGAGACTACACCTTGATTGTGTGTACAATACAATTCTCCATACTACCACTGTGCATCAATGGTGGATGGAGTCAATGTTGGTGAATGTGGTGCCTATGAAGCAGGCTGCTTTGTCCTGGATGGTGTCAAGCTTCTTCGGTGTTAATGGAGCTGCACTCATCAGGCAAGCAGAGAATATTTCATCACACTCCTGAATTGTCTGTCATAGATTGTGCACAGACTTTGGTGAGTCAGAAAGTGAGTTACATGCTGCAAGATTCATAGTCTCTGACTTGTTCTTGTGCATGACTGCTTCAGTACCTGAGGGGTCACGAATAATTCTAAACGTTACATATTCATCAGCGATCATACTCAATCTGACCTTATGATTATTAAATGAAGGTCACGGATAAATCTTCTAGAGATGGTTGAGCCTAGGACACAACCTTAAGAAATGCCTGCAGTGATGTCTAATAGCTAAGATGACTGCTCGCCAATGACACAACTGTATTCCTTTCTATTCCATGAGAGAACTTTCCCCATGATTACCCTAGTTTTCCTAGGGTGCCTTGATGATACACTCGGTCGAACCAGCTTTGATGTCAAGGGCAATGGCTCTCACCTTTGAAATTCATCTCTTTTGTCCATGTTTGAACCAAGGCAGTAATGATATCAGGAGCTGAACAGCCTTGGTGGACCCCAAACTGAACATCTGTGTGAAGGTTATTGCTAACAAATTCTGCTAAATATTCCTGTTCATGACACTTTCCAAACCTTTACTGATGATTGAAAGTAGACAGATGGGATATCTGTCTGGGTTTTGTGGACAGTTTGGTCTCCTTACCTAAGGAAGATTTACCTGCTCTACATGAGATCCTAAGGTGAGTGATTCCTAGGATGAGGGATCAATCCTATGAGGAGCCATGGAGTAACCTAAGCTTACATTCCCTGGAGTTTAGAATTCATGCCTACTCTAATTGAAATATATAAACTGAGAAGAAATATTCTGCTTGGTGCAAAATAATGAATATAAAACATTGTTTCAGAAGAAACCATTTAGGACTGAGATGTGGACAAAGTTTACACTCAATTGATTGTGTATCTTCAGAATTGTCTACTCCAAAGAATTACAGATGCTCATTCATTGAATATATTCAAAAGAGAGGAGGATAGATAATTTGGATATCAGCAAGTTAAGAGATATAGGAATAGTGCAGGAAGGTGGATAAATTAAACATGATCATGTTGTAAAGTAGAGCATGTATGAAGGGCCTAGATTCCCAACCCTATGTAATGTAATGTTAGTAGGGAAATGCAAGATAGTGGAAGGTTGACTTTCTGAAATCACCAGGATGACAGCTACAGAGTTACCAGTTCCCTCAGGTAAGAAACTCCATTCGTGGAAAACAGCAGGTTTTCCTTACTGCATTTTCCAATTGAATTAGGTCTCAACCATTAATGCAGCTGACCTAATATGGGCAGAGATCTGTTTACATGCAAAATACATTGGGAATAGGTAGCTGTCCAACTAATAGAGGTGGTAACTTCATAAAAGCATGAAACTGTTGATGAGAACATCCTGCCATTATGTAAATCTGCCTAAAAGCAAGGCAATAAATTCCAAAAATCATTTTAAGATTTTAAATGCAATAACTTGAGCAAGGGGAAGAAATTTGTAGTTTTAAAATTTGCCTGTAGGTGAGAAACTGAACATTTGTGCTGCTTCAGAAATCACTGGAAAATAATGTTTAAAGGTCACTAAAAGTCTGCACATAGGTATTCTTCATCTTTATTTTTGAGATATGTGTATTTGCATACAACTGTTAAATCCTAATTACTTTAAGTATCCCCAAAATTCTCTTAATAGAACAAAAAAATGCATAGTCACTATAAAATAATACATTCATAATAGAATAACATCTTCATGACACTGCATTGTGATTTTAAACATTTTGTTCTCCAGTCAATTTAAATACTAACATACTGAAGTAAAGTTTAATATTTTGGCCAACTTCATTCAGTAATGAACATACATACCATGTCCATTTTTAAGCATTTTTTCATGCAGGCAGAGGCACATGCAGGGAGGCAAGGTCTGGTGATTGAAAACTATTTGTTCTAAGGAATCAATTTGGAAATTGTGCTGTTTCCTAGCAATAATGGGTGTTTTTTGTTTAAATTGTTTGCAAAATAAACAATTGAAAAGGTTGGAGTAATTTTCACTGTGATAACTCTGTGATACACAAGTTAGTTTCAAAGAAGAGCTACATTGGAGGCAAAACATTAACTTTCTTTGTTTCTCTGTCCACAGATGCTGCCAGATGGGCTGAGCTTTTCTGGAACTTTATTGCTGGAACAGCACAGCAGGTCAGGCAGCATCTAGGGAACAGAAGATTCGACGTTTCGGGCACATGCCCTTCTTCAGGAATGCCCTTCCTGAAGAAGGGCATGTGCCCGAAACGTCGAATCTTCTGTTCCCTAGATGCTGCCTGACCTGCTGTGCTGTTCCAGCAATAAAGTTTCAGCTTTGATCTCCAGCGTCTGCAGACCTCACTTTCTCCCTGAGCTTTTCTGGCACTTCCTGTTTTTGTGTGGATTTCCAGCATCTGCAGTATTTTGCTTTTAGTGAAGTAACCATGTTGTGATGTACCTCTTCACAACGTGGCCTGATTACAGATACTTCCTGATGTGGCACATAAACAAAATCCATCACTCGGTTATTCAATGACAGTAGGGCAGTGTTTCCCAAAGTGGGGTTCAAAAACCTAAAGTGGGGTTCAAAACCCCAAAGCGGGGTCTCAGGATTCTTCTCTCCCCATTTCATAGTCTCCTAGGCTCCTCTTGCCCTACTACCCTGAACTCCCCCATGCATCACTCTTCCCACAGAGGTGTCACAATAATTTTCACGACAAGCTTCAAAATGGATCACTGTGGGAAAACATTTGGTAAGGGCCCCGCATGAGATGAATTCCAAAAGATCCAGAGCTGGTGTCTCACTAGATTTTAATTTATGTTTCAGGTTCATGTACTGTGGATGAACATACATTATCTTATAGATATGAGTGGACTGTTAATTTGGATGTGATGATTCTGAGTGAAAGTTTCTCTTCCATTGAATCGTAATTCACGGTTTGCTCAGTAAAAGTTCTTTAATTTGTGCACTACTTTGACTTATCTGTTTTCAGAAATCACTGAGAAATTAATTTATGTGCAAAAGGTAAATTGAATTCAAACTTATAACTCCCCCTCCCCTTCCCTTGCACTCCCAGTGCAGCTGATCAATTTCAAACAATCTCTAAAAAGACTTACTCAGAAACTTTCAAGTTTATTTCAGAGGCAGGAATGTAATTTGTTGCACACAGGTGGAAAAATAGCCTGTAAGCTTTCAGTAGCAGCGAGGTAAATGATTTAATGTTACCAAGAATCATGCTAATCATTACATTGAGTATAAAACTGATACTCTTGGCAAATGCGAAATTCAACCTAACAGACCACCTAATTAATATGCACCTCCAGGAATTTTGGGATGTATTAAAAGGGGAATAGTAACCATGTCATTTCAAAAACTGAATGAGAGCAACAAAAGCAGGATAGAATTAATGTTTAAAAAAGGAGATTCTTCTTGAATATGGTTGGTTCATTCAGTATGTACAAGTAATATGCAATCCATCTTAACCTTTTCATTCACTTTTTCCTCAATATCCTGTCAGTCACTGATCACTAAGTTCCTGATAATATTGAGCAGGAAACCTGGGGTGGAATTTGACTTGAGGGAACCATGGTGGTTGGACCCACTTAATTCTGGGAGAAACTCTGCATCAGTTTCCTGATGGTGGCAAAAACTCCCCTGATTCAGTTGGAGACCTGAAGGGGCTTAACCAGCACCGTTGAATGTCAATTTTATTATCGAATCGGAGTCAGAGAGTTTTACTGCATGGAAAGAGACCATTTGGCCCATCATGTCCACAGCAGTCATCAAGCATCCATCTATGCTAATCTTAATTTCTAGCACTTGCCCCATAGCCTTGTACATTACGGTGCCTCAAATGTTGAGAGTTCCTGTCTCTACCACCCTTTTAGACAATGGGTTCCAGATACCCATGACCCTCTGGTTGAAAAATACTTGCCTCAATCCACTCTCAATCTCCTGCTCCTTCCTTAAAACTGTACCGCCTGGTTATTGACCCTTCTACTAAGGGGAAAAGTGTCTTCCTATCTATTCTGTTGGTGCCTCTCAGAATTTTGTTTGCCTTAATCAGGTCCCTTTTAGCCTTTTATGCTCAAAAGAAAACATCCCAGCCTGTCTAGTCTCCCTTCATAGCTGTGTTGCTTCAGCCCAGGCAACTTTCTGGTGAATCTCTTCTGCACTTTCTCTGCAATCACACCCTTCCTACTGTGTGGCAATCAGAACTGCACATGTTACTACTGGAATGGCTGAACTAATGTCATATACAGTTCAATCATAACCACGTTAGTCTTGTATTCAGTGCCTGCCTTGATGAATAAAGAAAAGGATTTCATAAGCCTTCTTAACCATTTTAACCACTTCTGTCTTAATTTACTACTAGGTCAAGTCATCCACTTTACCACTGAACAAACTATAGTTCAGTGTTGGCTTATGGATAATATGTGAACCTCATAGCTTCCCTATGCTTAGAAAAGCAACAGATTATTTAATGGGAGAGAGATTGCAGATATCTTTAGTACAGAGGGATCTGGGTGCCCTGGTACGTGAATTGCAAAATTTAAGTGCACAGGCACAACAAGTGATTAGGAAGGTAAATGGGATTCTGTCATCTCCTGTAAGGGGAGTTGAATATGCAAGTAGAGATGTTTTGTTTCAGTTGAAGTGCACTGGTAAGGTCACATCTTCATACACTTTCTTTGTGTATTAAATAATGAAATTGCATTCAATTACTGCAGAGTCTTTCTGCGTTTATGAAGTCGGCAGTTGATAAAATGTACTTAGAACTATTGTGTGTGGGAAGTCTAGATTTCAAGTACGTAGTGGCAGAGTTCCCGTGGTTGTGCTGAGCATATTTGAACAGACGTCCTGAGGGCACTTCAAGGGAAGATTCACTTAACTAAAACCTGGGCTGAAAGATTACATTATCATGAAAGGTTGAGCAGGTTGGGCTGATATCCATTGGAGTTTAGAAGAGAGAAACATGATTTTCTCAAACTATATAACACTCTGAGAAGACTTAAAGAGTAAATGCTGAATCTTACCCCTTTCAGGGTGGGGTAATAGCTCAGGGAAACAGTTTTTAAAAATGGAGTTTCCCATTTAAGGCAGAGAAGAGGAGAAATATTTTCTTTCAGAGTGTTGTTAGTCTGTGGAATTCTCTTCTTCAGAGTGCCATAGAGGTAGAAAAATTGGATATTTTTAAGACTGCGAGTATTGACTGACAAGGTTAAAAGGTTATAGGAGATTGACAGAAAATTAAAGGTGTAATCACATCTGCCATAATTTCCTCAAATGGTGCAGGGCTTGAGGGGGCCAAATGATGTACTCCTGCTCCTAATTCATAAGTTTGTGTGAATACCTCCTGAAGACTATCCAGCAAGAGTTGGGTTTGCCAACAGCTGACATCAGGATGGATGGGGTACTTGCCTCAGACCACATCGCTCCCATATCTCTTAGGACCTTTACATCACAATCCGCATTCCACCCCCACTGACATTTGACAAGGCTTGCAGTCCTTTGGTGATTCCGGGCCTTGAATAGAATTACTGTCAGCTCTCACCAGACAGGACCTCCTCCCTGAGAACCTAGGAAAGGCTAAAAAGGTTCCCATATAAGTGCCTGACAGACATTTAATGCAGTGGAACTGATGAGGGTCCCACACAGATTCTGACTCTTAGATGAGAACCCTGTTAACAATTGAATCCTGACCCTGGTGGAGAAGATGGCATCCCAGTATCAGAACGACCTCAATTTCCTCTGATTTAAATCAATGGAAAAGAAATCACCAGTCGGTTTTGTGATAATATTATCCTCCAACCAGATTTTCCTTTCTGTGCTGTGTTCTGACAAAGCTTAAAACCAAAGAGGCACAAATTGAACATTTGCCCCAAGCTTTCTATAACTTTACAGCCTTCACTTTCCCCACATTATCAGTG
Organism: Chiloscyllium plagiosum; assembly: GCF_037043375.1. Lineage (NCBI taxonomy): Eukaryota > Metazoa > Chordata > Chondrichthyes > Orectolobiformes > Hemiscylliidae > Chiloscyllium > Chiloscyllium plagiosum. Next base: position 42,458,197 of record NW_028270163.1, read on the forward strand.
CAGAAAAAAGTTATGGTACGTTTTATTTATGAGTTTTTCAATGTTTCTATCTTGACATACATATTAAAAGCAGACAGAGAATGTTTGAATTTTAAATTCATATCCATTGCTACAAGCAGAGTTAGTTAGAAACTATATATCATAATTTTTTTTTAGAAACTCCTGGTTTGTTGATCTCACTGTGATTTTTCTCCCAGTGAAATTGGTAAAATTGTCTGGAAAATACGACGTACCTTCTTGCCACTGGTGTAACATTGCTTCATGATATCCCTGCATATCATCTAAAAGACAGAAGCTATTCACACCCACTAGAGCAAGTATTATCAGGATGGAGTATAGGAACTTCCTACATCAACAGTTCCTGTTCCTCTGTTTCTGGAGGTTAGTGTTCTGAATGAATGAATGGGTGAAAATCTACCCCCATTATCCTCAGCATAACTTCATGATCGCAAATCTATTTCCCCTGGAGCTTTTTTTTAACCAACAGGAGAGTCACTCCAAGTGTGTCATATTTTGTGAATTTATATTTTCTAAAGGTTTTATTCAAATATTGATGACACAAGGCAACACTGTCAAGGCTTACATGTTTGAAAATAGCACCTGTCCTGACAGACTAGACAAAATCAAGAATATTCCAAGTAGGGAAAAATAGGGTTTTGCTTTGTAACACACTATTGCACTGGAGATATTTTTAATCAACCTGTTGAAACACAATTATGGAGCAAGTGAGACTTGAATGTTAACCTTCTGACTCAGAGATAGGAGCACTACCACTGTGCCACAAAAGTGCTAATTTCATTTTCTGGAGTGGAATTCAAACTTGGAGCTTCTGATTGAGAGACTACAAGACATCAGAGCTGAAGCAGGCCATTCAGATCACTGAGACTGCTCTGCCATTAAATGAGATCATAGCTTATCCGATAATCTTCAACACCACTTTCCTACCTTTTCCCTGCAACCCTTTATTCCCTAATTGATTAAAAATCTGCCTAACTCAGTCTTGAATATACTTAAATATCCAGCTTTGACAGCTCTCTGTGTTAATGAGTTCCACTGATTAACTACTTCTGAAAGAAGAAATTCTTCTTCATCACTGTCCTAAATGTACGACTCTTAAGATTGTGTCCTCTCATTCTGGCTTATGTCACAAAGAGAAACAACCTCCTTCTTTGCATTTATCCTGTGAAGTACCCTCAGAATATAATATGTTTCATAATGTCGCCTCTTAATCTTCTAAATGCCAGTGATTACTGGGCAAACCTACTCAACTCCTCTCATAAGACAGTCCCTGCAGACCATTATCAGCCAAGTGAATCTTGTCTGGACTGTCTCCAATGTCAGTGTATTGTTCCTTAGATAAGGGACTCAAACCTATTCACAGCTGTGGTCTGACTAGTACCTTGTATAGTTTTAGCAAAACCTCCCTACATTTATACTCCATTTCCTTTGAAGTAAAGGCCAACATTTCATTTGCCTTCCCTATGACCTACTGAATTTGGACACAATCATTTTTGATTCATGGACAAGGCCTCCTAGATCTCTATGTTTGGTAGCTTTCCATATTCTTTCTCCATTTTAATAATATTCAGCTCCTCTACTCTTTCTGCCAAAGTGCACAATCTGACATTTCCCATATTGTAATCCATCTGCCAAACTTTTGCTCACTTGCTTAAACCTATCTTTATCCCATCCAGACTCTTTGCCTTATCCTCACCACTTGCCTTAGCACTTATTTTTATGTCATCTACAAACCAGGCTATAATATATTTATGTTCCTCTTCACAGTGATGAATGTATGTATTGTAAATAATTGTGGCCTCAACATTGAGCCTTGTGGCACTTCACTACTCATAAGTTGATATCACAAGTTCTCATATTCCAGCTCTCTGTCTTCCATGAGTTAGCCAATCCTCTATCCATGTTAATATACTGGCTCTAACACCATGGGCTCTTATCTTATTAAGTAGTCTAATATGTGGAACTTATGAAACACTTTCTGAAAATCCAAATAGATTGCACTCCCTTTATCTATCCTACTTGTTAACTCCTCAAGGAATTCTCAGAAATTTTTCAGGCATGATTTCCCTTTGAGAAGCCACACTGACTCTGCTTGATTATGTTATGTATTTCTAAATGCTCTGCTATTATATCCTTTACAATAGACTCTTAACATCTTCCCAATAATAGACATTAAGCTAACTGCCTGATAATTACTTGTCATTTGTGTCTTTTCCTTTTTAAATAAAAGTGTTACATTGGTGCTTTTCCAATCTTCTGGGACCAATGATTCTTGGAAGATTACCAACGGGGCATCTATTATGTCTATAGCTACTTACTTTAATATCATAGGATGCATCCCATTGAGTCTAGGAGACTTATTGGCCTTTAGCCCCATGAGATACTCTGACAGTTTTTCTCTTGTGATAGTTATTCTGTTTATTTCTTCTCCTCCTTCTGCTCCTTGATTGTTTAGTAATTTTGGAATGTGATTGGTGGCTTCTACTGTGAAGACTGATGCAAAGTATTGATTCAATCCACTGCCATTTCCTGGTTTCCCCATTACTATTGCCCTAGCCTTATCCTCTCAGGGGCATATGTTAACTTCAGCTTCTCTTTCCTTTTTATATGTTGAAAGAAACTTGTTGTTCATCTTGATAATACTCGTAAATTAACTTTCAAAGATTATGAGGTGGCTCACAGTGTCAGGGAGCCGGGTTCGATTCCAGCCTTGAGTGACTCTCTGTATCGAGTTAGCACATTCGCTCCGTGTCTGCGTGGGTTTCCTCCGGGTGCTCCGGTTTCCTCCCAAAGTCCAAAGAAATGCAGGTTAGGTGAATTGGCCAAGCTAAGTTGCCCATAGTGTTCAGTGATGCGTAGTTAGGTGCATTAGTCAAGGGAAATGTAGGGACATAGGTCAAGGTGAATACTCTTTGGAAGGTTGGTGTGGACTTGTTGGGCCAAAAGGTCTGTTTCCACACTGTAGGGATTATTCTTCTATTTTATGTTTTTTACCTATTTTTCTAAATTTCTGAATGCTTTTTGTTGGTTTATAAAATTTGCCCAATCCTCTGCTTATCTCGAATCTTTCCCACGTTATTGTTTTTCTTTCAGTCTGAAATTATTCTTAAATTGTTGTGGTTCTGTTCGCCGAGCTGGAAGTTTTTTTTTAGCTCGGCGAACAGAACCACAACAACGAGCACCCGAGCTACAAATCTTCGCACAAACTTATTCTTAAATTTCCTGGTTAACCATGGTTGGCCTATGCCCTTCCCAGAATCCTTTTTCCTCACTGACAAAACTCTTTCCAATAAGCCACAAACTATTTTAAATGCATACCATTTTCTTCAGCAGTCTTTGTTGCTAAACTTCTTTCCCAGTCCATTCCAGCTAATTCTGCCCTAATTCCTTTGTAATTGTCCTTGTTTAAGCTTAACACAGTTGTTTGCTGCTCAAGTTCCTCCCTCTCAAAGTGCATGCTAAATTATGCCAATTTTTCCTATAGGAACTTTCACTATAGGAACTTTGACATCATGTATTATACCTGACTCATTATACATCACCAGATCCTGATTGGATTTGCAATGAATTGTTCTAGGAAACTGCCCCAAGTGCACTCTATGAATTCTTATTCATGGATGTCTCTGCCAGTTTAACTATCTCATCCTACATGAGACTAAAGTCCCCCAGCAGTGATGCTACCCATTGTATCACAAGAGTTCCAAGTCCACTGTGCTGTAGCAATTGTTTTGACCGCATCATGCAAATGTAATAATTCATGAACGCGTGTTTGCGAGTTCAATTTCTTAGGAGACCTACTTACTTGCAACCTTTTTTGGTTTGCCTTGTTTGGCATTGTTTTGTGATCTCAGTTGGGTAGAATGGCCAAGATGCCATAGTGGAATCGTCCTCTATGGTTTCTTCAACCGATGCAACAAAGTGTGTGCCTATTTTTTCCAGAAAGTTACAGTTTTAAATGTCGTCCAGTCTGACAGAATCATTAAGCTCTTCACATTTGTTTGCTTTTTATCTTGTAGACGCCTGTACACCCACCAGCTGTACACTTCCTTTACTGTTATTCCAGCCAGCTGCATACTTTCTACTTAATATCTGAATCTATGATGCCATTGCACAGCCAGCAGCTCTCAAACAGCTGCAGGTTGCTGAATCATTAGCCACTTTTGAGGGCTATCTGCCAAAATATGAGCAATGTGTTGTAAGAGGCAAGACTCAGTCCTGTCTGTGAAGCTGTACAGTGTTTTGGACAGTAGCTGGTGCACATTTAATGGGATTAGGGTGTATGGTCTCCATCTTAGCTGAATGCTTAGAGGAAGGGGTGGATGGCAAAAGCTTAAAAGCTTGGCTTCCACTCATGTCCAAGTTAAGCCAAGAATTCAATCATTTTAAACCATCTCATTTTAATGATTCCAATGTGTTACAAGCTTACATCATTAATTTTATTGTGTATTGCTATGTTTTTTAGCAGAGGTGTCTAAATTTTAACCAAAATGAGGCGTACTTTTCCGAAACGCACTGAAGCTAAGCAAGGGGGAGTATTCACATATATAATCTTAAATTGCTCTTTATGGTTAAAGAATAAAGTATTGTAGTTAGTGTAATTTAACATCGTCCTTGGAAACCATTCAATAAACATGTTGAAAAGATGATTTTTTTTAACATTGTTTCCATATTAATTATCTTTAAGTAAAAGTTCATTGTTGGGATGTGAATGTTGTTGCCAAGACTATCATTTATTCCCCAATGCTAATTGCTCTTGACAGATGGTGGTGAGCCACCTTTTTGATACGCGGTGTGGGTGTAGCCACAATGCTTTTTGCTGCAGTGATATTGATACAATAATTTGCCAAGCCTTTACAGAGGACAGTTAAGAATGAACCACATTACTGTGGATCTAGAGTCACATGTCAGCCAGACCAAGAAAGATTGGCAGATTTCCTGCCATGAAGATCATCAGTGAACTGAATGCCATTTTTTGACAATCATTGCAAATTTCATTAGCATCATTAATAAGACTGGCACTTTATTAATTAATTGGAAATAAATGTCTGAAGCTGCTGTGTTGAAGTTATAAACTCATGTCTCCAAAGCATTCAGCTAAGACTCAGGATTACAAATCCATTAACATTACCATGAAAATACATTACCCCTAAACAATTAACATCACTAAAATGCATGAGATGCTGTACAGTGAAAAGGTTGAAGTTCAGCAAAGATTTTCTTACTGGTCTTGAGTTCCTGGTGGATTTCACCGTATACACAAGTGGTACAGAAATGGCATATTCAGCCCAATCAGGCCATGTGCATGTTTATGCACCAGACAAGGCTCCTCTCACCCTTCTTTATCTATCCACATCTTCATTACTCTCAATTCTTTATTCCCTCCTGTGTCTAACTTGTTCAGCAGCATTTGTTAACAATTCACAAGCTCTACTCCACAAATCTAAGACAGGTTTAGGGCGGCACGGTGGCACAGTGGTTAGCACTGCTGCCTCACAGCGCCAGAGACCCGGGTTCAATTCCCGCCTCAGGCGACTGACTGTGTGGAGTTTGCACGTTCTCCCCGTGACTGCGTGGGTTTCCTCCGGGTGCTCCGGTTTCCTCCCTCAGTCACAAAGATGTGCAGGTCAGGTGAATTGGCCATGCTAAATTGCCCGTAGTGTTAGGTAAGGGGTAAATGTAGGGATATGGGTGGGTTACGCTTCGGCGGGTCGGTGTGGACTTGTTGGGCCGAAGGGCCTGTTTCCACACTGTAATGTAATCTAATCTAATCTAATGCAATAGAGGTTGGCATAAATTAGTCCTCTTGTAGCATTGATACATCTCAGGATCAGAGCAAACTTGAGGAACAACACAGGACTGTTAATCCACAGATCCAGATAATGTTCTGGGAACAGGGATTCAAACCCTGCCACAACAGGTGGCAGAATTTGAAAAAAGGAATCTGGAATTAAGAGTTTAATGATGATCATGAATCAGTGATTTTGAGAAGATTTGTCTCTCAGGTTGATGATACAGATATAAGTTAGCTTGTTGAGCTGGATGGTTTGATTTTAGACATTTTGTCACCATGGCTAGGTAACATCATCAGTGAGAGGCTCTGGTGAAGCGCTGGTGGTGTGCCCCCCCCTCTCTTTATTTATAGGTTTTGGTTTCTTAAGGAGGGTGATGTCATTTCCTGTTTTTTTTCCAAGGTAAGGTAGATGGAGTCTAAATCGATGTGTTTATTGATGGAATTCCAATCAGAATGCCAGGCCTCGAGGAATTCTCATGTGTATCTTTCTTTCACTTGTCCTAGGATGTGTGTGCTGTCCCACTCAAAGTGGTATCCTTCTTTGTCTGCATGTATGAAAACTAGTTATAATGGGTCTTTTGGTGGTTATTTAGTGGTCATGTATTCTGGTGGCAAGTTTCCTGCTTATTTGTCCAATGTAGTGTTTTTTTACAGTTCTTGCATGGTGTTTTGTAAATTACATTAGTTTTGCTGGTAGTATCTAAGGGATCCTTAAGGTTCATTAGTCGCTATTTAAGTGTGTTGGTAGGTTTGTGGGCTACCATGATGCCAAGGGGTCTGAGTAGTCGGGAAGTCATTTCTGATATGAATTTGATGTAAGGTAATATGGCTATAGTTTTTGGTTGCATTGTGTCTGCTTGTTTGGGTTTGTTTCTGGGGAATCGACAGATTGTGTTTATTAGGTACCCATTTTTCTTGAAAACATTGTATAGGTATTTTTCTTTTGCTGTTTGTAGTTCTTGGGTGCTGCAGTGTGATGTAGCTCATTGAAATAATGTTTTGCTACAGCTCCATTTGTCAGTGTTGTGTTGATTGCTTCTGTAGTTAAGTATTTGGTCTACGTTTATTGTTTTTCTGTAGACGTTGGTTTGAAGCTCTTTATTAACTGTACGTTCAAATATCATGTCTAGGAATGGGAGTCTGTTGTCATTCTCCTCCTCTTTTATTGATTTTATGTCTGTCAGGACATTGGTGATGGTGTTGTATGTTTCCTCTAATTTGTTCCGTTTTGTGATGACAAAGGTGTCATCCATGTAGCGGACCCAAAGTTTGGGTTGGATAGGTGGGAGGGCTGCTTGTTCAAGTCTCTGCATTATTGCTTCTGCTATGAGCCCTGATATTGGTGATCCCATGGGTGTTCCATTGCTTTGTTTGTAGGTTTTGTTATTGAATGTGAAGTGTGTGGTGAGGCACAGGCTTGAAGATGTTGTCATTGCTGATGAGGGTGGTACTGTCTGGTGTTTGTGATCTTGCTTTTCCTAATAGTGATGCCAGTGTTTCATTGGCCAGGTCGATGTTAATTGATGTGAAAAGGGCTGTAACATTTTAGGAGATCATTATTTCATCCTCTTCTATCTTGGTGTCTTTGATGGTGTTTAGGAATTTTGATAGCACATACATATTAGTACAAGTGAAACAAAGACATGCATGAGAATTCCTAGAGGCCTGGCATTCGAACTGAAACTCCATCAATAAACAGATCGATTTAGACCTCATCTACCTTCCCTTGAGAAAAAGAACCGGAAATGGCATCACCCACCTTAAGAAACCAAGACCTATAAATAGTAAGGTTTGTGAAGGTTTGTAGCTCAGGTTGAGGTTTAGGGTGTAGGTTTGCTCGCTGAGCTGTAGGTTTGATATCCAGACGTTTCATTACCTGGCTAGGTAACATCATTAGTGGCGACCTCCAAGTGAAGCGAAGCTGTTTTCTCCTGCATTCTATTTATATCTTTCTCCTGGATGGGGTTCCTGGGGTTTGTGGTTATGTCATTTCCTGTTCGTTTTCTGAGGGGTTGATAGATGGCATCTAAATCTATGCGTTAGCCACCAGGATACATGAACACCAGCTAGCCACAAAAAGACACGACCTTCTCTCCCTCGTAGCTCTACACACAGATGAAAAAAAACACCATTTCGACTGGGACAACACATCCATCCTGGGACAGGCTAAGCAAAGACATGCCAGAGAATTCTTAGAGGCCTGGCACTCCAACCACAACGCCATAAACAAACGCATAGATCTAGATGCCATCTATCAATCCCTCAGAAAATGAACAGGAAATGACATCACAACAAACCCCAGGAACCCCATCCAGGAGAAAGATATAAATAGAATGCAGGAGAAAACAGCTTCACTTCACTTGGAGGTCACCATTGATGATGTTACCTAGCCAGGTAATGAAATGTCTGGCTATCAAACCTACAGCTCAGCGAGCAAATCTACACCCTAAACCTATAAATAGTGAGGTGGGACATACCACCAGCGCTTCACCAGAGACTCTCACCTAGTCATGGTGATGAAATGTCTGAAAACAAACCATCCAGCTCAGCGAGCTAACTTACATCCGTATGACCATGGATCCATTGTCAATTGTCAGAAAACTATCTGATTCACTAATGTCCTTTAGGGAAGGAAAGTGTTATCCTTACCTGGTCTGGGCTACATTTGACTCCAGACCCACAGCAATGTGTTGACTGTTAACTACCCTCTGGGCAATTACGGATGGGCAATAAATGCTGGCCAGGCCAATGCCTGTGGAGGAGGAGTCTTGCCATGTATCTACACTGAACTACAATTTGATCGCAAGCAACATAGACATTATTTGGATCATGCAGTGAGCTGAATTACCATCTGCACCCTCTGGTTTCCTTGTCAAATTTTCCCAATGTCAAGCTTGTGGTGTCTAAATATTGATCAGTCAAGCTGTGCTGTGAACAAGGAGCTTCAAAGGTGTTAATCGCCATCAATTGGCACCTCACTGCCACCTAGCACGAATCACACCACATCTCTTGTGAATAGTAAGAAAGAAGAAGTGAGAGAATGTTAACATTGAGATGGGCCCTGTTTGTGCCCCTGTTCCTTACACTCCATTTGATTCTACCCAAACTCTCCTTAAGAAGTTCAAAACTCGCACCACATTTGGCAAGTGGACTGGTGATTCTCCCCTTGTCTCAGCTCTGTTAAAACCAGAAGTAGCTGAGATCCTTTGTCATTTTTTTTAGTTCTTACCCTCCTGACTAAACAAAACCTATCCAGTTTTGGGGGCTAAAATTGGCCTCTGACTGCACATTTTCTGAATGATATTCAGCTGTTTAAACAAAGTATTGAGAGGTATTTTTACAAGTCATGTAACGGAAAACATTTTCATATTTGAAAAACGACAGAGACTTTTCAGCATTTGAGCTTGCTTGACTCAGACTTTTTGCGTTGTTACAAACAGGTTGCTGTGGACTGAGAAATTGGCCAGGGTTTTGCAATGGGACTGACAGCAACACTGTCAATGTTGACCATCAGTAATCCACTGAAACTGACAGCAATTTGAAGTCCACATAAGTGTGGAAAAGTAGAAGAGCTGTCACCTCCTCCAAAGTTGTGGTATTGAGGCATGCCTGTCAACAATCACCCACTTCACTTCTCTCTCTCTCTCTTCCACTGACACCTCAGTGAATGATCATTGAATTGACAAGAAATTCCATATATGCTCCATTAGTCTTACTCTAAAAACATTAACTTCATAATTGCCACTATACACTCTCAATTGTTCTGAAAATCTAACTTTACAGATAAGGAATGCCAGATATTCCATTTTGTAAAATATTGCACATTTGTTATGATTCAATTGAAAAGGGTGCACTGATAATTGAGCACCACTATTCCATAGCTGTCACTAAAACCAAGATGATCAACTGGATTACTATTCAGGACAAAAGCAGTTCACACCAGGTTTCAACATTAATAGGAAAAAATAATTCATTTATTGTAAGAAAGCTCATTAATTAACAAATGATAAAGTTTGATTACTAGTCTACTATTCGGCAGACTGTTTAACACAAACATATGGTTGAAAAAAATGTAGGAAGAGAAAAACAAATTTTGTACATCAAAGTCCAGACCACAAGAGTGGGATAATTCTCACAGTCCTTTTGATGTTAGCAATGATGACGTTGTCTGCAGAACGATGATCGAACTTTGATTCAATAACTGATTGGGTGGGCTCAGCCCTTTTATTGTTTTGAATTTCTGGAGTCTCCAGGTTTTCTTCGTATTTGCAGGCCTGTAGATTCTCTGAGGACACTAACTAACAAGTCTGTGAAACTGCAACTGAAAAAGTGAATTGAAAAGCTGGACAGTTTTCCCTTAACTGAAAAACCGTTTGTGTCATTCTGTTTCATAAGTATCCATCTCATGGCTCCAAAACGTAATATGTTCTTTTGTAACTAAAATGTACATTACACATAATCCCTCTTGACTTTCAGGTTGCAGACAAAAATATGTAACTATATGGGAGCATCCAACTTCCAGTTTTCAGTTTCTAGTCCAAAAGGAAAACAAAAGTATTTTTTTCATTCATTTTTTGTTACTTTCTATCTTATTCTAATCTTAATTCATTTACTTTGTTAATTAAAATGTTATATTTAAAGTAAAGGTATTTAGTGCATTGAACTTCCTGGTTGCTGTCTCTGAGAATACTTCATTGTGACAGTTTGTCTGTCCTTCTAACTGACATCACTGCTGCTGGACATCTGGAGATCTGTGGAGTTTATTTTGTGAAGACCAGCAATGCCAAGTGCAACGCTTATTAGTGAATTTTCCATCAAATTTGTTTGAATGCTAACTGATCTGTTCTTCACAATAATTCACTGAACTTCTAAAGCCCTTCTGAGGATGTTGCCTCCTAGTTATAGAATCATAGAATCCCGACATTTTGGTAACAGGTCCTTTGGCCCAACAAGTCCACACTGAACCGCCAAAGAGTAACCCACCCAGACCCATTCCCCCACCCTATTATCCTATATTTACCCCTGACTAATGCATCCAACTTACACATCCCTGAACACTACGGGCAATTTGGCATGGCCAATTCACCTAACTTGCATATCTGTGGACTGTGGGAGGAAACCAGAGCACCCAGAGGAAACCCATGCAGATGTGGGGAGAATGTGCAAATTCCTCACATTTGCCTGAGGCTGGAATCAAACCTTGGTACCTGTGAGGCAGCAGTGCCAGCCACTGAGCCACCCTGCTGCCCCTAACGTTTAAAGTGTTGTCTAAGATTTCCTGAAGAACTTAACCTATGTACCCTCTTTACTTCAAAGACCAGGGTTTTCTAACATTAGGGGAAAACGGTAAATAAATATCTACTTAAGCTATGTGAAACAGAATACAAACCAATTTAACTATATGTACTTGCATTTAGCTTACTGAGAAAACCATAGCACATTACTTACATGTACGGAATGAGTCAAATCTATATTTTGAACCTAGCATGTTAGAATGTTTACCAAAGTTTTGAGGATCAATAGGTCACATTTTTAAATTAAAATGAGCAAGACCTGAATTTGACTATCATACATTCGACTTTGTTTACTCTCTGAGGTATGCAAACAATCAAAGATAAAAGTTCCAGTTTGGAAGAGTTGAGTAAAATTAATGTCCTTGTCCTGAAGGCACTTAGTATATTTGTCCAACCTTATCACCTGCATACTTCAAGTTCGACCCTATCACATTCCATAGAAAATATATCTATGGATCCAATGGTATAGAAGCTGCAATGATCTGTATAATAATTCACTATTTAGTTTTGTTGCCATCATGACTTTTAATCCACTTTCAAGCTGATATATATTCAGCACTCTTCTGAAATTATTAGTCACAACTTGCATTGTTGTTATGCCTGGCACAAAGAAAAATGGTTGTGGTTGCTGGTAGTCAATCATCTTAGCTCCAGGTCATCACTGCAGGAGTTCCTCAGGATATGATCCAAGATCCAACTATCTACAGCTGCTTCTGCAATTACCTTCCCTCCAGCATCAGATCAGAGGTGGGGACATCAGCTGATGGTTGAACAATATTCATCACCATTTGCAACTCCTCACATGCTGAATCAGACCATGTACGTTTACAGCAAGACCTGGACAACATCTAGGCTTGGACTGATAAGTGGTCATGACACATAGATGCCAGGCCATTATCATCTCCAACAAGAGACTCCCCCTTAATGATCAATGGCATTATCATCATTGATTTCCCCACTATCAGTATCCTAGAAGTTATCATTAATCAAAAACTGAACTGAACAAGCAATAAAAAAAACCTGTTTTTAAGATATCAGAGGCTAGGTATTCTGCAGCAAGTAACTCACCTCCTGTCTTCTTTTTAATATCTACGCTAGAGTTTAATTTATTGTCACTCCATCCACAACCATCAATGTTCACTCCCTCCACCACTGACTCACCATCTGTGCATTATCCAGGAGAGCACTACAACACTTCATCAAAGTTTCTTCAACAGTACCTTCCAAACCCATGGGGCGGCACAGTGGCTCAGTGGTTAACACTGCTGCCACAGAACACCAGGGACCCGAGTTCGATTCTAGCCTGGGGTCACTGTCTGTTTGCACATTCTCCCCATATCTGTGTGGATTTCCTCTGGGTGCTCCGGTTTCCTCTTACAAGTCAAAAGATATGCAGGTTAGGTGAATTGGCCATGCTAAATTGTCCATTGTGTTTAGAGATTTGTAGGTTAGGTGCATAAATGTAGCATAATAGGGGAATGGGTCTGGGTGGGGTACTCTTCAGAGGGTCAGTATGGACTTGTTGGGCTGAAGGGCCTGTTTTCACATTGTAGGGATTCTAAACAAAACCCCATGACTGCTGCCATCTCGAAGGACAAGATGAGAAGGTAAATGAGAGCATCTCCACTTTCACGTTCTGCTTCATGCCACCTACCATCCTGACTTGGAAATATATCGCTGTTCCTACATTGTCTCTGGTTCAAAATCCTGGAACTTCTGAACAATACTGTGGGGGTTCCTACTCTTCAAGGACTACAGCCATTCAAGAAGGCAACTGACCAACATCTTCTCCAGGGAAATTAGGTAATGGCAATAAATGCTAGCCTAACCAGCAATGTCCAACACTCATGAATGAATAAAATAAATCGGTTGATTAGGCTTAAATGTGATACTGTAGTGGAGCAAAGTGTGGGGCCCACATTTTTCCACACATGGAACAAGACATAAACTTCACCCAAGGACCATGATATACATTCTTTTGGCATGTGTGTCACAAGCAATAATGGTGCACTGGGTGTGGGTCCAAAAATGAAAATGCTGGAAAATCTCAGCAGGTCTGGCAGCATCTGTAAGGAGAGAAAAGAGCTGATGTTTTGAGTCTAACTGACCCTTTGTCAAAGGAGGGCCATTCATAATAACAATATCATTAGCAGAGACACTAAGGTGAATACTGGAAGGGAAATCTTCAAACGAGAAATTCAATGCAGATTCATGGCCAAAGCATCAAAACTTTAAAATATCCTCATCAGCTGAATGATCAATAATAATGTTGAAGAGAATTTTTTTTCTTTCAATATTCCATATCGACATCAACTTTTCAAAATAAGACCATAAGACATAGGAGTGGAAGTAAGGCCATTCGGCCCATCGAGTCCACTCCACATTTCAATGATGGCATTCTCCCTGTCGCCCTTAATTCCTTGTGACATCAAGAATTTATCAATCTCTGCATTGAAGACATTTAGCGTCCCGGCCTCCACTGCACTCTGTGGCAATTAATTCCACAGGCCCACCACTCTCCGCATGTCTCCACATTTCTGTTCTGAATTTACCCCCTCTAATTCTTAGGCTGTGTCCACGGGTCCTAGTCTTGAAATAAGTATTATTTCAATTTACTAATTTGTTTGGTTTTTTGTTAAACTTGTTAAGCATTCAATTTCTTTGCAAACATCCAGAATTGTACTCTTGTGGCCTGACATTTCCGATGCTGATTCATTATCCGAGTAGATCAGGAAGTAATAAAAAAAAAGTTCCACCGATGATATCATAAGCCTTTTTCATTGACTGTAAATTGTTGTACATGCATTAATATTAAACTTTGACTCTTAACTGAACATCAGACATTCCAAAAGCCTGAAATTTTAAATTATTCTTCAGTGGTATTTTGGCTGACCGTCATTTGTTGTCCGTTCCTATTTACCTTTCAGGAAGTGATAGTGAGCTGCCTTCTTGAATCACTGCAGTTGACATTGTGGGTACTTCTGCAGTGCTGTTAGGATTGAAGTTCCAGGAGTTTAATCCAACCACAGTGAAGGGACTACAAAACATTTCCAATTCAGTATTATGAGTGACTTGGAGGGGAACTTGCAGGTGGTAGTGTTCCCATGTATTTGCTCCCCTTAGCCTGATAGTTTTCTGAAGAAGGGCTTATGCCCAAAACATCGATTCTCCTGCTCCTTGGATGCTGCCTGACCTGCTGTGTTTTTCCAACACCACACTCGGGGCTCTGGTAGAGATCATGGGCTTGAAAGGAATCCTGGTGATTTGCTAGAGTGCATCTTGTGGATGGTACACACGGCTACCACCTTGCATTGATGGTGAAGGGAATGAGTATTCAAATTGGTGCATGAGATGCCAATCAAGTAGACTGCTTTGTCCTCGATCATATCAGCTTTGTCTGTGCCTTAGGAGCCACACTGATCCAGGCAAATGGAGAATATTCCATCACACTCCTGATTTTTATCCTGCAGATCAGGGATAGGCTTTACGAGTCTGGAAGACTTACAGCAGAATTTCCAGTCTTTGACCTGCCTCATTCTAGCCTCATTGCTCAAAGCTGCAGCACTCCATAAAAGTTAACTGTGTATACATCCTCTCAACATTTTTGTTTCTCTTTGAAGAGGTCTTGTGGTTCAGTTTCTAATTCCAAATTCTGATACATTTTCAAAATAACCACGCCATCTGGTCTTACCAGTAGTTCTGGCAAACTCCACAATGGTAAATATGATTGTGCAGTTACTATTTCCAAAATATGAAAATATCTCCAATAGAAGATAAAGCACAATTTTAGTTTGAAAATGACTAGAGGTGGAAATGGAAACAATTGTCTTGCCATCTGTCTTTAAAATTAGAAGCTACCATAGCACCAAGTAAACGTTGCGCAGACAATGAGTCAGTCTGGCTAATAATGGCAGATCATCCCACTCCCTGCAATAAAATAAGCCCTTTGAGATAAATTATGTAAGAAATCTATTTCGGACTCACAGTTTGGAGTTTACAGAGTTTATCTTCCCTTCATTCTAATGAAATGCAGGAGCAGCACATCTGCTTTAAACTGGAAATTGTACTCCCATTTGGTTTTCTTCCCTTGACCATAGAACAATGCAGATTCAGGTATACAACCACATCTCCACCACTCTTGACAATGCTACTGTCATATATTTCTCATTATGAAGCCATTCAGACAACAATCACGCTTAAATTAGACATTATAAATGCCAATTGGGGAAGATGTCAGAAGTTGCTCACACTTGCAGAACAAAAGTGAGGACAGCAGAAAAAGAAACTTTTCTTTTTAGAAAAATAGCTCGCTTTGGATTATTCAGTATCCAGGCAAGTTATTGGTAATGTAAAATATCCATGTGACCAGTTGAGTGCCACAAGGATCGGTGCTGGGTCCACTACTTTTCATCATTTATATAAATGATTTGGATGTGAGCATAAGAGGTTAGTAAGTTTGCAGATGACACCAAAATTGGAGGTGTAGTAGGTGTAGTGCATAGTGAAGAAGGTTACCTCAGAATACAACGGGATCTTGATCAGATGGGCCAATGGGCTGAGGAGTGGCAGATGGAGTTTAATTTAGATAAATGCGAGGTGCTGCATTTTAGGAAAGCAAATCTTAGCAGGACTTAGATACTTAATGGTAAGGTCCTAGGGAGTGTTGCTGGACAAAGAGACCTTGGAGTGCAGGTTCATAGCTCCTTGAAGGTAGACCCTCAAGTAGATAGGATAGTGAAGAAGGCATTTGGTATGCTTTCCTTTATTGGTCAGAGTATTGAGTACAGGAATTGGGAGGTCATGTTACGGCTGTACAGGACATTGGTTAGGCCACTTTTGGAATATTGCATGCAATTCTGGTCTCCTTCCTATTGGAAAGACGTTGTGAAATTGAAAGGGTTCTGAAAAGATTTACAAAGATGTTGTCAGGGTTGGAGGATTTGAGCTATAGGGAAAGGTTGAATAGGCTGGGGCTGTTTTTCCTGGAGTGTCTGAGGCTGAGGTTTATAAAATCAAGAGGGGCATGGATAGGTTAAATAGACAATGTATTTTCCCTGGGTTGGAGGAGTCCAGAACTCAAGGGCACAGGTTTAGGATGAGAGGGGAAAGATATAAAAGAGACCTAAGGTGTAACGTTTTCATGAAGAGGGTGGTGCATGTGTGGAAAGGGCTGCCAGAGGCAGTGGTGGAGGCTAATGCAATTGCAACATTTAAAAGGCATCTGGATGGGTATATGATTGGGAGGGTTTAGAGGGATATGGGCCAGTTGCTGGCAGGTGGGACTAGATTGGTTTTGACTATCTGGTTGGCATGGACGAGTTGGACCGAAGGGTCTGTTTCCGTGTTTAACTCAATGACTCTATGACATTCTGTGCACTACTAGTTCTTTCAAAATACACTTGATTTATGATTACAGCAGATTCAATTTTCATCAATATACATTTACAGATTCATACATCATGGAGGATAGATTTTATAATGTCATTGCAGCTATCTAAATTGAACAGAGTAAAGAGTTAACAGGCTGTCATTACCCACAGAAGGTTGCAATCAAGAGTCTTGATGGCATGGATTCAGGTCATTGCAGAGGGCAGCTCTAGCGTTGTTGCCATGCCCTCTTGTCTCATCAGTTAGTCCCTGAACCATGCAATGCAAACACGTAAAATCTCAATCAGGAATGTGAAGTGACCTAATCCAGTCTCCAAATGCAGTGTTGATTAATATTTCCTGTGTGCCAGCAGATTGAAAGCTTGCTTTTGAGTTGGTCACTTCTTAAAGCACAGGAGTGAGGTAAGATAGAATCTACAGTTAATTTTTAAGCAGAACTCTTACAAAAAAGCTATCTCATCCAGGTTTGTAACAAGTTTCTTCAAGTGATCCAAAACCCTTAACTGAATGCACTAATAAGAAGAAAGATGGGAACTTGAACATCCTGACCATGATTAACTGTTGCAATACTAAAAACTTGCAAACCATTTAGTGAGTTTCCAGTGACAAGGCACAAGATTATATGCCACCTCGGCTGGTATTACCTGAAATTTAGGTCAAAGGGTGATTCAATCAAAAATATTCAAGATATTAAAGGAACCTGCTAAGATATATCGGGTTAAATTATTTCCATCAATTGGGCATGGTAATGAGCCAGGGTAGTAAAAACTCAAACCTCTTTTCCACAAAAGACAACTGATAGTAGGTCAATGGTTAATTTTAAATCTGAAATTTACAGATCTCTGTTGGCCAATATTATTAATGAATTAAAGATGTATGGATGGAGCCAAATCACATCACCCACGATATCATTGAAAGGTGAAAAAGATTTCGAGTTAAATTTACAACTCCTGTTGCTAAGCTTCTACAAGTTGTATATAATTGAAATAATAGTTCTTCATGAAAGAGTTCATTCTTAACTTGGCTAATCTGATAGTTGATCAGTCTATTGTTCCACTGGTATCTTTGTATTTTGACTTTTTTTGGGGGAGCAACACCAATATCTATGAAACAAGAATCTTACTCTCATGTTTCTCATGTCTCAGTTCTGCAGAACCAGAAAGTTCTGCAGAACCAGAAAATTCTGCTCAATGCAACAAGTAGCTTTGCATTTAGTGGACCAAATGTCTCAAAGCACTTTACAATCAATGAAAAACTTTCTCAAGAATGGTTTCTGTTGTAGTGTTAAAAAATGCAGTAGCCAATATGTGCCCTCTCAAACAACAATGTGGTAATAATCAGGGTTGTTTTTGTGACATTGATTGAGGGATAAATATCCACCGGGAATAACAACTCTGTTATTTTCCAAGGTAGTGCCACAGGATCTACTATATCCACCCAACAGGCCAGAGGGGCACTTGGGTTAAACCCTCAGGCAAAAGATGATCATGCTACTTTTAAGCGATTGAGCAGAGCTACTAAATCTGTCCCATTGTATCTCCCTTAAAATTCAACAGCAAGTTTTAAAACTTCATTGAGCTCCAGTTTCATCAGAATGGAAATGTGAACTCAGGACAGAAAAAAAATCATATCTGCTGAGGTCCGGCAATGAGTCATCAAACTTTATCTTTCAGGAATTGAACATATCTTTAACGTCGAAGGAATAAATCAACTTTTCAACTGATGTTAAACCAGTCCCTGGGTGAGGTTCCCCAAAGTACCACGGCCTCAAATGACGGGCACCAAATGTTTGAGCCCCCACGTAAGGATGGATGTATTGGTCACACTTTAGTTACTCGTGCCCGTGATTGGTTGCAACAAGTTTAATTTACAAAGGATCCCTCCCTTGTGGATATTTTTCTCCCAGACCAAACAAATTTATGATTTAAAAAGAACCAATTTAAAAAGTTTTTTTTGTCTTAATGTAAAAGTGAGTTTACAAGTTACAAAAATGCAAAGAAATAGTAGCATGCTGTGTCAGTAGTGAAAGGTTTCAATTTGCAAAGTTTTCCAAGCACCCAATATAGAAGCTGTTATATAGAAGCAAGATGGAGAAATAGAGAGAAAATCCAAGAAGAAGTCATTAGGCATCAATCTCACTTGCACTTTATAGAGCAACTTTGTCAGAGCCATGGGAGTTGTCAACGTCTGCCTGTTTAATCAAAGATTGTTATGAAAGATGGGAGAATGTTTTTAAGGATAAAATGGCTAAAATTTCAGATTATCATTTGAATTGATGTTTTAATATGAAACGAGAATTCACTAATAGGACACTTCCGTTGATCTATGTATGTTTTCCAAGGCAATCTGAGACTTCAGTTAATAATAAATGCATTAGCTCCCATTTTCAATTGTGCCTCTCAGAGTTACAGTGTGTTGAAAGTGGAATTAGCAACCAACACTTAGCAAGTGATGATTTTCTTTTCAGTTTTACTGATTTTCTTCCAATTAGTTTTCAAAATGTGGTGACTTGTGCCAGGATTTGTTTCCAGGGTACTATCCATCCTCCAAATACCACAGACATAATCATTCAGTAAACTATCTGACAATGGTATCGTAAACAATGCAATATTTATACCATTCATTTTTCAGCATGAGTTACTGCTGAATTCAAGAACATTTCACTCTTCTTAGCACAATGACAGCAGAAGCTGCTCTACCATCTGAGTTGGGATCAATTAATTCAATGCAGGATAACCAGTGTGAGGTTTCCTTAATCCATTTACAAATGTTGCATCTAGCCTCTGAGCCACTAAGTTTGGCAGGACTTATACGCTTAATGGTAAGGTCTGAGGGAGTGTTGCTGAACAGAGATCTTGGATTGCAGGTTCATAGTTCCTTGAAAGTGGAGTCACAGGTTGATAGGATAGTGAAGAAGGCATTTGGCATGCTTTCCTTTATTGGTCAGAGTATTGAGGTTGGGAGGTAATGTTGTGGCTGCACAGGACATTGATTAGGCCACTTTTGGAATATTGTGCACAATTCTGGTTTCCTTCCTTTCAGAAGGATGTTGCAAAACTTGAAAGGGTTCTGAAAAGATTTACAAGGATGTTGCCAGGGTTGGAGGATTTGAGCTATGGGGAGAGGTTGAATAGGCTGGAGCTATTTTTCCTGGAGCGTTGGAGGCTGAGGGGTGACCTTATCGAGGTTTATAAAATCATGAGGGACATGGATTGGATAAATAAACAAAGTCTTCCCCCTGGGGTGGAGGAGTCCAGAACCGGCAGGCATAGGTTGAGGTTGAGAGGGGAAAGATATAAAAGTGACCTAGAGGGCAACCTTTTCACGTAGAGGGAGGTATGTGTATGGAATGAGCTGCCAGAGGAAATAGTGGAGGCTCGTTCAATTGCAACATTTAAAAGGCATCTGGATAGGTATATGAATAGGAAGGGTTTGGAGGGATATGGGCCAGTGCTGGCAGATGGGACTAGATTCGGTTGGGATATCTGGTCGACATGGATGAGTTAGACCAAAGAGTCTGTTTCCATGCTGTACATCTCTATGATACTATGACTCTAATAAGAACACTCACCTCCATCTACACATGCTGTGCACACTGGTGATACTGTTAATGTTATGCCAGATGATGTGTAATTTGCTTCCTTAGCTTAGTTATTTCCATCTACCATGCTTGAGAAGTTTCCATTGTTCATTGTTTCACTGTTCTCTACATAAAACCTAAACAACACTTTATAATAATGAACAATTAAATGACATTACCACCAGATGATGACATAAACATAAGTACCTGAAAAATAAATCCCTTATTTAATTCAGCCTTTTATACTTTTTTCTCAGTCATATTCATACTGACAAATGTTGACATACTGTTTTCCCTCCATTCTCTACAAATGCTTTCAAGTGGCCATTTGTCTGATATTAAACAGTTAGCTGGTAAAATCCAGGAATAGTACTGCTGAGATATGCCCAGATATTTAGAACAATGCTCTTCTGATGTTACAAATGCTAATCCAATTTTACCTTTAGGGTATTTCTGGAAATGTTAACGTTACACAAATACAGCTAATGTTTCCATTCTGCCAAAGTTTACACTGGAGGATTGCAAAATTTAATGAAATTTTGTTGAACTATCATTGCATTATTAAGTTTATACCATAGAATAATTAACTACTGAGATCAATGTTGTCTCACCAGCAGCATATACGTCAATAGGAGAACCATCATTCTTTGACTATTTCTCTAAAAATAATCCCATGGGGCTCATGGAGTTCAGACTAGAGAATGATTAACTCAAGCAGATCCACTCCGGTGAGGCTCCTCGTAGAATAAATTCAACAGTAAAACCCTCATTGGTGAAATGGAGTGTATAACACAATTCCAAATAGAATAATAGCATTCCATAGCACAGGGGGAAGCTATTCAGCCCATCGTACTTGGACCTGCTCTCTGAATGAACTAATCACGTAATCCAATCCTCTTGGCTGTTCGCCACGTCCTTTTAAACTCTTCTTTTGTCAAATACTTATACTCTTCCCTTTTTAAAGAGTAAAACAATAAATTCTTCAGTTGCTGTTATGAATGGAAGCTCACATGTCCTCATAATAATCTACAAACAAAAAACCCAAACATTTAACCTCTCTCTTCAAACCTTTGTTGCAGGTCTTCAATTTGTGTTGACTTTTTATTTACTCAATGACTTGTGAAAATAATTATTCCATAACAAATTCATTGAGTCAGAATGGACAGCTACTTAATAGGTATTGGAATCACAAATAGAGATTGTTGGAAAAGCCCAGCATGTCTGGCAGCATCTGTGGAGAGAAATCAGTGTTAATGTTTTGGGTCGAGAGATCGTCCCTCAGATCCCTTCTGCCAGACCTCCTGAGCTTTTCCAGCAATCTCAATGTTTATTTCTGATTTGCAGCATCCGCAGTTCTTTCAATTTATATTTAATGGGTATTGACTCAGTTAAATATCATGGAGAATGCCTCAGTTACAATTTCTATAGAGAAAACCAATTCAAGTTTTACAGAATTGAGGTGGTAAGGGGAAACTTACCCTGCAAAAGGAACCCACAGATCAGGGTATCTCCCTGATGATGAATAACTTCAAAAACTCTGTTAAATATCACACAACACCAGTTTATAATCCAACAGGTTTATTTGGTAGTACAGGCTTTCAGAGTGTTGCTCCTTCGTCATGTAGCTAGTGTTTCGTCAGGTAGTCCACTAGCTACCTGATGAAAGAGCAGCACTACAAAAACCTGTTGGACAATAACCTGGTATTATGTGATTTTTAACTTTGTCCACCCCAGCCCAACACTGGGACCTCCACTTCAAAAACTCTGCCATCGCTTCAGGTTCTTCTACTGTCTTGAGTGAATTCCTATGTGGAATTAGAGTATGTTTAATCTTAGTATTTCTTCAGCCAATGTTTTCTTTCTGTAATAACATTGACAGCAACAAGGAACATCGTCATCTGAAGATGCCACTGAACAAAGTCACTTAAGGAATGAAACATTGCTCAAAGTTTGTGGTTCAGTAATTTTTCAGTCCAGGATCTTATCATTAGCCACATTCTCTGCATCAGTCCACCATGGTTGCAGCATTTTTACAAAAAGACTTTGCCAATAATTGTTAAGTCATCCTAGATAATGTGAGTCTTGACTTTGTTTTAAAATGACTGAATACAAGCAATAGAATAAAATCTGAACATCTGAAATTTAACCAATGTGTACCTGATTAGTGTAATTTCACTATGTTTATGAAATGGATGCATCCGCAATCATTGCCTGTCTACATGCCATGCATAACTCCTAATCACTGCATTTTATTTTTTAATTGAATGTTCCTAGTTCATCTATATATTTTACCAAGATTACATACTCGACCATAATTATAAGCAATTGTACGATACCCCATCCTGGCTTATGGTCTGACTGATTTGTTTGTAATTCACACTGCAGTTTTATCCAATCTACCGTAGAAATCAAACATGTGAACAAAAAAAAGTCTACACTAACCTGAACGTAATTAACAGCTGATCTGTTTTAAAATAAACCTGTCAATTTTCACCCCTTTTTCTGCATTCCATTTAAGAGTTCACAGAGTTTGTGGTTATATATATGCATAATTAGAGGTGTGGTTAGCAGACAGAAAGTAGATAGTAAGGAACAGAGCATTTTCAACTTAAGTAACAGAGTAATACAGTTTTGCAGCAGGGAAGGAGGCCCTTCATCCCATCACATCCACAGCAATAATCGAACATCCAATCGATTCTCATCACGTTTACCAGCACTTAGCCCACAGTCTTACATGCTAAGGCATTTCAGGTGATCATCTAAATACTTCTGAAATGCCTTGAGAGTTCCTGCCTATGCCACTCTTTCATGCAGTGTGTTTCAGGTACCCAAAACCCTCTGGGTAAAAGCAAATTCCTCAAATACCACTAAACCTCCTGCTCCTGGCTTTAAAACAGTGCCCCTTAGTTTTTGACCTTCCAACTAATGAGAAAAGTGTACTCCTTTCTAGTTTGCTTATGCCCCTCAAAATTTTGTATATCTCAATCAGATCTCCCTTCAGCCTTCACTGCCCTAAGGAAAACAACTCTACCATGTCTAGTTTCTCTTCACAGCTAAATCACACCAGACTAGCCAACATGCCAGTGAATCTCTTCTGCAACCTCTCCAGTGCAATCATAACCTTCCTACAGTGAGGCGACCAGAACTGCACACAGTCCTCCATCTGTGTCCTTACTAACAATAACATACACCTCTATTATAACCTCTTTGGTCTTATATTCAATGCCTCCACTAAAGTCAGTGACTTATGGGCCTCCTTAATCACATTAACTACCTGTCCTGTTGCCTTCAATGATTTACAGACATACACATCAAGCTCTATCTGATCACCTGTACTTCCCGGAGTCCTACCATTCAGCATGTACTCCCTTGCCTTGTTAATCCTCCCAAAATGTATCACCTTACACTTTTCAAGACTAAATTTCTTTTGCCACTGTTCAGCCTGTCTATATTGTGCTGTAGTCTAAGACGTGCTTCCCTGCTATTCACCACACTTCCAATGTTTGTGTCATCTGAGATCTTAATCATTCTTCCTACATTCATGTTTAGATAATTAAAGTATACAACAAAAAGCAAGGGATTCAGTAACAAACACTGTATCATGTCACTGGACACAGACCTCCAAGTCACAAAAACACCCTTTGACTATCACGGTCTGCTCCCAATTTTGGATCCAATTTGCCAAATGCTCATAGGCTCTTAACTCCTTAACTAGTCTGCCATGTGAGACTCTGTCAAAAGCATTACTGAGTCCATGTAGAAAATACTAACTAAGCTACCCTCATCTATATACTAATTATGTCCTCAAAAAAAATTCAATCAAATCTGTTGATATGATCTCCTCCTTACAAAGTCATGCTGACTATCCTGTTCTAATCTTTGCCTCTTCGAGTGGAGATTATTCCTGTCCCTCAGATCTTTTTCCAAACATTTCCCTCCAACTGATATTATATTCATTGACCTATAATTGCGCTATCTTCCTCCTTGAATAATGGTACTACAATACTGTCCTCCAGTACTGTAGCATCCCTCCTATTGTCAGAAAGGATTTGAAAATTTATGTCAGAGCCTCTGCAATCTCTTCCTTCTCCTCCCACAGCAGTGTGGGATATATCTAACAGGATTAGACAGATTCAGCATTGATTTGTGAAAGGGATATCATGCTTGTCTACTGCCACAAGTCTACTGGAATTTTTGAGGATGTTACTAGTAGAGTTGATAAGTGGGAGTCAGTGGATGTAGTTATAATGGACTTTCAGAAGTCTTTAGATAAAAGAGATTAGCATGCATAATTAAAATTTGAGTGTTTGGGAAAATACATGGCAGATGAAGTATAACATGGATAAATGTGAGTTATCCACTTCGGTAGAAAAAAAAGGAAGGTAGATTATTATCTGAATGGCAATAAATTGGGAAAGTGACAGTTGCAATAAGATCTGGGTGTCCTAGTATGTCGGCTGAAGTAAGCATGCAGGTGCAGCAGCAATGATGAAGGGAACTGATGTGTGGGTCTTCACTGTAAGAGGATTTGAGTACATGAACAGGGGTGTCTTGCTGTAATTGTACAGTGCCTTGCTGAGACCATACCTGAGTATTGTGTGCAGTTTTGGTTTCCTTATCTGAGGAAGGATGTGTTGGCTAGGGAGAGAGTACCATGAAGATTTATTAGCCTGATTAAGATGTCAGGACACATGTATTAAAGAAACACTGGATTGTTTAGAATATACTCACTGGAGTTTAGATTAATGAGCCAGTAATCTCATAAAAACCTACAAAATTTTATTAGGACTAGAGAGTGTAAATGCAGGGAGGATATTCCTAACAATCAGGGAGTCCAGAACCAGGGGTCACATTTTGGACTAATATGAGGAGAAATTTCTTCACCCAGGAATGGTGAGCCTGTGGAATTCTCTGTCACAGAAAGTGTTTGAGGCTAAAACATTGAATGTTTTCAAAAAAAGAGTTAGATATAATTCTTTGGATCAACAGGATCAAAGGGTAGTGGGCAAAAGTGAGAACAGGGGTATTGCGTTAAAGGATCACCTGCTAAAACCGCTTATACCTCCTCCCTAGCAACACTATTTTGTTTTCAAGTGTGTCACAGTGCCCCTTTCAGATTTCTACACCTACATGGTACTGTTCTATTGTGAATGCGGAAGCAAATGCTTATCTAAAACCTCAGCTATGTCTTCCAGCTCCGCAGACAGAACTTTGGTACTAATGGGCCCTTTATTTTCTCTGGTTATTCTCTTGCCCTTAATATATTTTCCTTAATGTTAACTGCAAATGTTTTCATGTCCCCTCTTCGCTCTCCTAATCTCTTTTTTAAGAGATATGGGCCAAGTGCTGGCAAATGGGACCAGATTAGGTTCGGATATCTGATCGGCATAGACGTGTTGGACCGAAGGGTTTGTTACCGTGCTATGGATCTCTATGATTCTATGAGTCTATAAGTACTTTCTGTACTCCTCCAGGAATTCTTCAATTTTTGAGCCTTCAGTATCTCCCATAAGCTTCTTATTTTGTCTCATCTAGCTCGGCAGATCTCCTGACATCCTGTACATCTTTATGGCAAGGAAATTGGAGTCCAAGAGTAAGAAAATCTGGTTGCTCTTATGCAGGATTTTGGTGAGATTGGAGCACTGGGCACAGACTCAGTGTCCTTAGCTATGGAAGGAGATTCTTACCTTGGAGGTACTGCTGGAAAGGTTTGCTGATTGGTTTTTGGGCTGAGAGGTTTGTCCCATGCTGAGTTGATTGAACTGATACTGTCTGGAGTTGAGAAGAATGAAAAAGAGATTCTGAAGGAGCTTGACAGGGCAGTTGTTTTCCCTGGCTGGGGAGCCAAGAATTTGGGAGGCATAGTCCAGGAATAAGTAATCTGTCATTTATGACTGAGATGAGAAGGCATTTCTTCACTCAGCAGGTTGTGAATCTTTGGAATTCTCCAGCTTCGAGGGCTGTGAATGCTTTTTGATTGGCTGAAGTGGTTTTTTTGGACCCCCTTAGGATCGAGGATACAGGGTTCAGATGGAAAAGCTGAATTCTGGTCAAAGATCACTAATGATTTCATGTACAGTGAACAAACTTGAGGAGATGTATGGCCCACTTCTGCTCCTATTTATTACACTGTTATGTTCATATTGCCATTTCTTTTTGACTGTTTATTCGTAACTGTGAAGCCATTCTGGTTTGAGCCAAAGACTTGCATCACCATTTGTGATTCAAATCAGGAAGAACATTCACTGGAAAATTGGACAAACAATCATAGAATGACTATAGCACAGGAAGAGGCCATTTGTCAAGTCATGTCCGGGGCAGCTTTCTAGAGCAGTTCATCCAGTTCTACTCCCTCCCCTTCCCATGTAGCCCTGCAATTATTGTCTCTACAGATTTTTTTGTCCAGTTCCCTTTTGGAAGTCACAATTGGATCTGTCTCCACCGTGTTCTCAGGCAGTGATCCCAAATCCTAACCACTCTCTGCTAATATTTCCTCCCTTGCGTTCCACTTGAGATTCAGCTGACCAGCATTCCTTTTTGTTTCTGAAACAACTCATTAAATAAATTGGAATGAAGGTTATATTATCGTGAACCCAGCATGGAACTCAAGTACTCCAGGAGTTACAAGGCATCATCAGAATGCCCATAAACTGATTACCAAACTGGGGATAAAGATGTCCTTGCATAATTTTTCTTATGTGTTACCCTATTTTCAATGAAAGGCATCCCCATAGTGTTGCATTGCCATAACATGAGAATGGATAGATACCATGTTTTGAGATCTGTCATCTGTGGCCAGAAACTCTTTCTGATGAAAACTTAGTTGTGGCTCAGTTGATAGCAGAAGGTTGTGAGTTTAAACCCACTCCAGGATTTCACCACAAAAATCTAGGCTGAACCTCTCATGCATTATTGATGGCATGAGGCATTAAACTCAAATGTGTTTTATTGTAAAATATCCCCTGACATTATTTAACGGAGGAGCAGAAAAGCTATGCTAAAGTCCTGATAATTTATATCTTCAATCAACTTCACAAAACAGATTATCTGTTTGTTATCACATTATTGTTAGTAGGAATATGCTGGATATAAATTGGCTGCTGCATTTCCTACATTATAGCAGTGACTACACTTCAAAATTATTTTATTGCCCATGAAGCATTTTTGGGAAATCGTGTTGTTATGAAGGATGCAACTTAAATGCAGGTCTTTCTATAATTAAATATTAAAGAGCGCCTAACCTTTGGGCAACCATTTTTCAGTATCATTGAAGCTAACAGGAGCTGGAATCCACATTGGATCAGTTTTTAAATGTTTTATTTGAGGAGTGCTTTGCTCTATTGTGTCACTCCAATACGCCTATTAGCATCATCTATACGTCCTTACCTGCGAAATTGAAGAAAGAATCGTTCAACTATTTATGCATTGCATCAAAAGTGTCTCATCATTAACAGTCTACATTGCCACAGAACTTGATTGAGACCATTTTCTATGGTCTTCTTAAAGCAACATCTGCACATAACATTTCTCCCAGACCAAATTCAATGATCAGTTGCTAGTACGCTGCTTTGTTATTTGGCTGCCCATACTTTATTGCTAATTGTTTTTTATTTTAGGAAACCATTTACTGGCAGGCCTGCAAGAATAGTCCCTGCTGGACAGCAATGATTGGTTCTTTGAATTTCTTCATTTAGAAAGTGGAGCCTAAATTGCTGTAATCTAATTACCTAATGAAATGCAAGCAAAATGACAGAGTGACTTCCAGCATGATCTTTTATCACCAATAAATTCTTTCTTGCTTTTCTACACTCTATGAATCAGGGTGCTGTAGTTAATTATAAGACCACAACCATGGTGTGGTGAGTGTCAGCCTTTGGGTGTGTTACCATGGTAATTCTATTGATCAGCATTCCCACAAACTGAAATCAATACGTCAAGCAAGGCCCTAGCCCTGATTACAATTATTCAGACAAATAACTTAATAATGTTGATTTTCCCCCTTTTCATCATTTTACTTGAGATAAAAATCTTAAGAATATGATCTGAAGTCTTTTTTTAATGGTGCCTTCAGGCTGAAATACTGCACTTTCCTGTACACCACCTATTACTAATGCATACACATTTATGAAACAAGATTAGAATCTAGGAAAGGAGTCTCTATTTGTCTAAGTTTTACAGCATCGGGCATTTCCAGACCTCATAGTGGCTGTGGCCATTAAGCAATGGAAATCAGAAATCCTTTTTGAGATGAAAAAGAAATTATTTAATATGGGTCATTTGACATTTATCTTACCTTAGCATTCCTCTGTGTTTTGGACTGCATCCAATGAAACATTAGTATGTTTATCTTCCTCCTTTTCTTCCAATTAACAATTTCTCCATGACTTAATATTGACCAAATATTTTTTACATGTTTTAGTAAAAAACCTTTTGAAACAAAACTAAAGATGTTTTATTTCTTTCATTAACGTGTTGTATATATTTAATTTTGCTTTCTTTGTTGTAATTTGCCAATACTAGACTGATAATTAAAGTGTCAATATCTTTCAACTAATTAACCTTCAGAATTCTTTTAGTTGCTTTTTTCACATCATTGATAAGGTACATTTAAAAGTGAATTCCTTTCAATAAAACACCATTTCTTTGCAATAGTGATTTCTAGGTTATACTGTTAACATGTAATTACCTGCTATTTAACTCTTTGCGAACTTCAGTGTAGTTTTAAGTAAGTGCTCGTTTCTTGAAGGGACTGTTATATATATAAACCAAGGCAAACTTTGTTTTTGCACATGCATCATATGATCCTTATTTTCAGAGGGAATTAAACAGATAGTTAGGCCAATTTTCCTCCCCACAAAACATTGCCAAAAGAAACTAAATATCCTTATCATTTCATTTTTGCTTCTGGGATTTTGTCATGGGTAATACGATTACTGTCAATGTCCATATGACAGGGAAGACTACACTTTGAAATTATTCATTACACATGACATACTTTGAAGTACTTCTGAGACATTTGAGGTGTGATGTTCTTGGAAATTCAAGGCACAAACATTCTGGGCTTAAAGAAATGTGCCCACCTATCCCATATAACAGAACATCAATAGTGGTGCTTCTGACACCATCTGTGTCCTATCCAAATGTTAGTGGACTGATTGCAGAAATAAGAATCACATTTATTACAACATGGGGTAAACCCTCCTGCTTAATTTAAAACAGCAACACAGAAAAGATTTATTCCATGCAGTAATATGTGAATATTTGAGAGGCCAAGAATTATTTAAAGTAAAACAGAAAACAATTCACCAACAACTATTTACAACTCCTTCCTCTCATCTATCTTTTATTTTCCCTTCTATAATACTGGTCCGATAAAATTCCCCAATTAAGATTTACCAAAAATTCAAGATTTCAAAACCAGCCAGCTGTCAGATTTTCTATTTGGATCTTCCTGTGTCTTCATTTCTTCTTCTTTGGGATTATGCTTCACTGGTCATGGATCGATAAAAATCCCTTTAAGAGAGCTATTTTTCAGGCAGTTTCTACATGCTGGTGGCGTGACAGTTCTCCTAAGCTGTTCAACTTTCCCTGGTCTTATACCCCCAAAGTATCGGATTGTGTCATTGGCTTTTCAGATTGTCAATATATTAAATTCAAACCTGATTGGAATTTAGTATTTTTTGGGATATAATTTAAACTGATAGGCCTAATTTGAATCTGTTTTTGTCTCCAGGCAACCAGCTACCCTTGCTACCCCAGTAGCTAGACCACATGTTACATTGTATCTTACTTAGAACACTTGGTGCTGTCATGTAGTTCTGCTAGCTTTTAACTCTCTTAAAGGTACAGTACACCCACATCTTCATAACACATTTTATTTTGTCAATGTCCTGAATGTACTCCTGGCCTGCCTCCCAGCAGAGTCCACCTAGGTCCACCTTCAAGAGTACAAACCTTACACACTATGCCATGTTCTAAATGAATCAGACTAGTAGGAACCATACTGAATATCAGCCTCATCCTCCACAATCTGGATCATGCATCTTGAAATATGCCTGCAGAGATTTCATTCTTTATTGGAAAATCACAATAACAGACTGTTGACCAGCGGAATCTCTATGAATTGTCAGTGCCATTAAAAAACTGCTATTTCAATGAAGTTTCCTTTCTAATGAATAATTCAACTTTTGAAGAAAGATGAAGTTTGCTTTTTTCCTTTGTGAATTGACAAATCATGGTTTAATGTGCTGAGTGTGAGCTGAACCTGATGGGATACAAATTAGGGTGGGGGTTAATTTGTGAACAGTTGGAGTATTCCAAGAAAAGACTTCAGCTTGGCTTTCCATTTCAAAAATGGTGATTGAACCTATATTTAGATCATATAGTCATGAAACTTGTGTGTAAACATTTGCTATTGAGCTTGAACTATGTGCACATGTGTTCAGATATCTGAGTACTTAACTGGGTGAAGGCAAACCAGGAGAGAGAGTCACTTGGATAATGAGTGCCTGTATGGATTACCAGGCATACTCTAATCAAGCTACAATTGAAATACACTGACCATTGCCTATTTGGATCTCTGAGCAGTTGGAGAGAGAAGATCAACTGTTTGTGTGCTTTAAGCATCTGCTTTGACTGCAAAACTATGATAAGCAGCTGAGATGCTGGAGGGACAAAACTCAGAGAGCAGATTTCTTCTTCTCTCCCACTTAAGCCAACTGAAAAATTCTTGAACCCTGACTGCTGACTGTGAATAACTTCAATTTCACAGTCAGTAATTTTTGGAAGAATTCAATCCACTATAACTGTTTCTAAAAGAGCAGGGAAATAATCCATCTCCATCTTTAAGTTGCCTCAAAGCTGAAAGCATAGGGCCACTGAATAAAAGCAACAGATCCACCAAATTCAGCCTGATATCCTGAACAAGTGAGACTAAAAGCTCTCTTTCTATGCTCTACAACTCTGTGACTCTAGGACATCAATTTCCAAGAGCTGTGCTCTGCTTTAGTTTTATTGGAGCATAAATTGCTTCATCTGTCTTTTCTGAATCTATGTGAAAATGTCAGCTTTGAATGTTTGTATGCACAACATTTTGCTTAATTATTTCGCTTAAATCAGATTAACCCAAAAAATCTAACCCTGTCCTTTATTAAAACTCAAGAAAACTCATCTGTTTGTGTTCTTTTATGATCACAGCACATAATTAGTTAAACAGTTGTTGAACTGGCAAATATATCCATTTTAATAACAAAACCTGTTACAATCAAACGAGGAGAGGGAAAAGATAGGAGCCAATCAATTCCTCCTCACCTGATTGCAGAATTATTTTATGCAAGACATTTGTATACAAATATCATTTGTGCTGAACTGTGACTTGGAATTATGACAGAAACTAATATAGATAACATTCCTTCCTTCCAATATTTTGCTTAAATTTTATGAGTAGCATGATAGGGATAGAGTCAGCTGTTGTGTGAAGGGGAATAGATTTCTTAAGAGATGGCAAAAACTCTTAGCTTTGTCACTTGTGCAGTTAATCATTATTAAAAGAAATGAAAATTGCAAAGTAAGCTTCAATTGCAGGTTGAGTCCCGTAACAAATATTTCTGACATTATTCTTTGGAGCTCCATTTAGACAGTTTATAATATTACATCTTTGGATGTGGTCATGCCAAAAGGAATTACTGAACTGAGATTTGGTTGAAGGCAGACTCTAAATGATAACTTTATGGGCCAGGACTTTGAGGTCAAAAATGAGGAGATTTTTGTTTTGTGCAACTTTAGAACTCTCTGCTTCAGAAGCAGTGAAGATAGGCTCATTGCATATAATAATTGCATTTGCATTGCATTTTAATAATTCTCAAAAAGCAAGGGAATCAGTGTTATCCGAGATAAATGGAGATGAGGAATTCAAGTAGATCAATCATGATCTTCTTCAATGGCAGAACCATCTTAAGGAGTTGAATGGCCTACTGTTCCTAATTTGTATATTTCTATGACCAATTTCTCCTGTTGTATTTTTGACAGTGCAAGTATGGTGGCTTCAAGATGTCTTCTCTTTTCTCTTAAAAATGTTTGAACATTCTTAAACAAATTTACCTGTCAATATTAAATGTGATTCTCTCTGTAGTTCAGCATAATTTATCTTTTGATTCTTTGTTCTGTTTCCTGAGTTTTGCCACAGGCTTCCAATGTAACCTTGGCTCCTATATACTATTACTTCTCTTGTGATCAGATGTGTCTTGTTACAGGCTCAATAATTAATTAATTTGTACCTGTCTATAACATTGATATTATTCTCAGTATATGTCAGCGTGCATTCTGAAACAAGGATATTTAAAAATAAATTTGATTGAGTCTCACATTTGGCAACCACCTGCTTTTGCAAATTCCAAGATCAAAAATCAATAGTCCATTTTTTTGCAACAAACATTGTCAGAACAATTATATGACTAAATAGAACTGGCATAATGTATAGAAGAACTTTACAAAATGAAGTCAGAGGGCAATTAAAGATGAACAATAAATGTTGGCTTGGTCAGCGATGCCCACATCCTATGAAGGAATGACTGAATAAAAAAATCATTGCCTGCATTAAAAGAATGTATAAGTAAAGTAAAATCCAGAAAATGTTCAGCTTCAAGTGCAAAGGGTTACATTTGAATACATCAGCTATTTTCTGAATCTGAGATTTTACATTATTGATTGCTAAATTTACAGCCTGATGGAATTACTTCAATAAATGGTTTAAAGATTCCTGTACAGTGAAATTGCCTGCCTCTTTGCATGTGAAGTTACAGGAACACAATAAAACATGCAAATTTGCACATAATAAATTGCCTCATCTATGGTTTGCTCTGTTTCTGATTGGCAAAGAAAAGACATTTGGTCAGGTACATAAATAGCTGAAAATGTGTTGCTGGAAAAGCGCAGCAGGTCAGGCAGCATCCAAGGAACAGGAGAATCGATGTTTCGGGCATAAGCCCTTCTTCAGGTACATAAATAGGAAAGGTTTTGAGGGATATGGGCCAGGAGCAGACAGATGGGTCTGGTTTAATTTGGTCTTATGGGATTATGTTTGGCCAGGATTTATTGGACTGAAGGGTCTGTTTCAGTGCTTAATACAAATTTGCTTAATCTGAAAGCAAATCCTGAAAAGATGGCAGCCTCTGTCAGGGTCACTATTATAGACCATTTACACAACTATTTTTTAAAATGGTAAATGGTTCTGGCTTTGAATCAATTCAGAATATGTAGAATGGATAAGGATAATGCTTCACATTTTAATAATCAGCGTCAAACACAGGAAATGATCTGATATTGCTTTGGATTCATATTGGCTGCAGTGCCATTGCAATAATTACAAATTAAGTTTTAAAAATTTCCACACAGTAACTGTATAAGATTCACTTGTAAACATTTCAATGTTTGCATAAGTTCCATTGGCCCTATGCTAATAACAACAAATAAGTGGTATTCCAATATGTGACAATGCATATAAATTTAACCCTATGTGTAGACGTACACAGCTCTCTGCTGTCACTAAACACAATACAGTGTCTGCCAGTTGCATATTGTTTTGAACAAAACAACTGTTCTCTTATACAGATGTGTTCTGACAATTTTTGGTCTTTTGCGAAACTCTACAGAAACAGGATTTGAGAATTTAAGTTCAAAAAATGTTCTGGATGGCCTCATTATTTGGGAGCTGATCTGAGGAATACCAAAATTAAAGGAGGGACAATTAGGGATCTAAGCAAAGTGAACCATCTATGGATAAACACAGGGCAACCGGGCAATAGTAAGACTGATCCCCATCGCACCCATTCGGAAGGTAACCTATAAAGGAAGCCACAATGTCCATAAGCTAATGAATTATGATGTGTTTGTGACAATGGATTTTTTCAACAATGGCACTCCAGGTGTTACCAGTTTAGTTCCCCATGCATTTGTGACTGAAAGGTCAGAGCAATGTAGCAAATTAAAATGACAGGTGACTGGAAGCTCAGGGCTGTGCTCACAGACTGAACCAAATTATTCTCAAAGTGATCACCCAATCCTGTATTTAGTCTCTCCAATGTAGACCTGTCTACATTGTGATCAGTGAACACAGTGGCTGCTTCACCTGGAAGGAGTGTTTGGGACCTTGGAGGGTTGGAAGAGAGGAGGTTAAAGGGTAGATGCTGATTCTTCTGAGTTTGCACAGAATAGCAAGTGGAAATGAGAAAGGATGTGTTGGCACTATGGAGTTGTGGGGCATGCTATCATGGAGGAAACAATTCCCTCAAACAACTAAAGGTGAAAGAAAATATGTTCGGTCGTAGTATCATGTTGGAGTTTTTGGAAATAGTGGAGCATGACTTGTACTGAATGTGGATGGTAGTGGAATGGAAGATGAGCACAAAGGAAACACAAACATTGTTCACGATGATGAACATGAATAAATTGCTGCTTTGAATTACCTACAAGGCTGATTAGCTGGCAGCAATATTTGTAATTAAAAGAAAATGTGTAATCATGTGAAATATGTGAAAATGCATTTTCAGTTTCTCTACTGAAATCTCTGCTTATAACGTTCCCTCCCATAATTGTGAAATTTACAGAATATACTGTATAATGGACACTTCTTTAGCTGTTAGAAATACTCCTGTTATTCCAACAGTAGGCTCCCTTTTGTAAAGTGATTTGACATTTTTCGCTTTGCTCCTGTCTAGCAAAAATGAGTCCTACAAGACCCACAACTTGCTCCATCTAGCAGCTCAAGTGAGAACTGGCAAAACTGCTCAGAGACAGAGTACCAGGTTTGAATGCAAGGTATAATTCAATGTTTTGGCATCAATCTTGCTGATGCTGCAGCTAACAGGCCACAAGTAGATTTTAGTTGAACAATACAAGAATATTTAGTATTCCATATACAACACATTGTAAGTTAACACCACATTTGTAAGCACTCTGTTTCAGCTCAGCATTAATTAGTTTCATTGAGACGGATAATGCAAATTATCTAAATGCATTTTAAAAATGATTTGCTTTAAGTATCATTCATTCTAATTTTTATTGGAGGCAGTAATATAGTGTAAAACTTAAAATTGAAGATTGTTGTACTCTTCCTTTTTTTATTGGTTTTACTGTCAATTGTGTGACTAAGGGTGAGCCACCAGATTTTACATAACAACAGACCACCCAAAGAGATATATGGGGCCAAATACTGTCACATGAGACTGCCGAGCATATTAATGAGCAAATTTACTGGGGAAAAAAAACTGTTGGCCAAAATTCCCAGTGAATATATTATGCAGTGTGCATGATTTTGTTGTAGGTTTCAGATACTTTAATGGTTTATTTCATTGTGTTTAGGGGACTGGTCAAATTAGATAGCCATCATCTAGATCAAAGCTGTGTCCTACTAGAAGCTTAGTTTTTCATCTGTTTTTTTCAGATGCTCATGAACAATGCAGAGCAAAAGCATTTGTCATAGAGTTGTATGGACTTCAAATTAAGAGGATAATGGAATCATGTGGTGAAAATAAGAAGCATGTTTTTAACTTGAGTAGCATAAAGTGAAAGAAATAGACCTGAGTATGTATTGCATTAACATAGAGCTTACTTTAGTTTTTGAATTTGTTCATGAATGCAATAACCTTATGTAGAGAGGAGACTGTAAACAATTTATATTTCAATACGTTTCTTATTTATTGCAAACAATAATATACAAAAGGTAAGTTTATTTAAGACAGCTCTTTCCAAACTCACCTAAAGGCAAAATATCTGATTTGATAGTTTTAAGTTACAGAAATACTTTAATGTCCAACTTTTATACAGAAATAAAGAGTTTCAGCCATATTACAGAGTAATTGAATTCTGTACTACTGAATCCCTATTACACTTTTCCAATAAAACTGTTAACAAATATATATTTTTGAATGCCTGTTGTCTTTTTTAAAAAGCAATCTGTACAACCATGCCACAGCTTAATGAAAATAGAGAGAAAACTTTTAAGAGGTTTTTGTAAATGTCAGATAAAAAAAGTTACAAAAAAAGTTTTTCATTTCTCTAGTTAGCAAAAAGTAGTAGCTGAAGCAATTAGCAAATGCTGTAAACTACATTTGCAATCTGCATATTCATTTGAAAATGATCTTCCAGTCTTTTACACGTCTGATTAGCTTAATATAGTTGAGTTTATTTTTTTAACATCCACACAACTGTACAGAAAAGAACTACGTACAAGATGTAAAAAAAAAATGACTTTAATAAGAAACTTTACAAGATAAATAATGTTGGGAATTGATAATTAGAGCTCTTTCCCTCTGAGCACGAAGAGAGCAGTGGACACCCAGAGACAGGGTACAAGCTTCTCTTTCTCCACTTGCATATGAAATAACTACTGATCGGAATGCTGTCTGGTGAAACATTTTGCAGTACCAATGAGGATTTGACAAGATTTAGACTTTCATAGCTCTGGAAGTTGTTTGGCTGCACGCAGTGTGCAGCACATGTGCTGTACTCAGAGGGTTAAAACACTTCCTGTTTTCTTTAATGCGCAAGTTCTCATGCAGGAAGCTGGATGTCAGCTGCAGATTCACTACCTAATGCTTGAACGATGCAGTTTTCTGCGTAGGAATGCTCAGAAACTCAATCCACCTCAATGGCTATTTCATTTCATAAGACAACATATGGCACCTTGTGTGGGGAAGCCTGGTGAAACTATCAGTGCCTCTACAGGTTACAGACAATGCCATCCTGCTTTAAAACTGATATCAAACATTCATCTATTCCTTCCTTTTACGATTCTGGCATTAATCTGCTTTTTATTTCCAACAAGAATTGCAGAAACCCTTCTTTTTCCAAAAGGACACTAAATAGAATGAAAAAAGATACTATTTCATACAAAAATAGGTTTTTATGGCAATAGCAAATGCAATCTGTTAAGTATTCTACCAAAAGTGGTTTGGCATTTGATCTGTCAAAATAAGAGCATTTATTCTCTAAAATATGTATAAATCCCCACACTGCAAATGGCAATGACTCATACACAGTACATACTAAATTCAAAAAAATTAAAGAAAATTCTCCTCACAGAGGATTTCAATACTACGAAATAATAAGTCCAAACACAGGAAATGACCAAACCAGCTGACTTGGTTGCTCAGACTTTGTTCATTCAATGACTTGCTTTAATTTGTCAGTCATGGAATGTTTGAACATTTAAAAAAATCAGTCACCAGTACTGAATGGACACAGCAAAGCACTTTGTGGTAGGACACTTCGGCCACTTCTCACAGCAGTTCATATGAGTGCAGAGAGCACCTCTGTGTGATTCTTATCAATCTCCTTTATGTACTTAAGTCTAGATCAGAAGGTCATTAAGGTCTAGTTAGCTGTGTGTAGACTGGTTGCTCCCAGTGCTGTGGACTGTGGGTTTGGGGAATGGATGGGACTCCTGTGGTGTCAGCAATGGGTGTATACATGGGGCGTTGGGATGGACTCATGTAGGCGAAGGTGGAGTACAGGCCTGTGGTCTGCCCTGCAGCATGGCTGTAATAGGAATTGGTGCTCTGGTGGTCTGAATACTCATATTGGGTGCGAGGAATGGATGGATAAGATGAACTGTAGTGTTGCATATTGAAGGAGCCGTAGTTGATCTGTTGTGGCGAATGTTGCTGCTCATTGTAGTGGCTGGGGCTCAGCTGCTCTGTCTTGATGTGTGTCCTCTGCTGCTGTCCCTGCTCACTGGCGAGGCTGGTCATTGAATGCTGCTTGGACAACCAAGGGTGGGCCGCCTGGGTGACCGAAGTGCTGCTAATCCCGTAGCTGCCAGTGTAGGTGGCCTGAGCATTCTGTGCATGGCCATTGTGGGTGACTGGAACTCCCGGATGCCCGTTCGGTGGGAGGTATTGGTCAAACTCGTTGACATCAAAAGTCTCTATGTTGGACATGACTTCGCTGCTGAGTTCCCCAATATCCACATTGCTGAAATCAATGTGAGGCTGTCTCCCTCCTTCCTGAAGGGGGCGCCCTTCACGTTTCAGATCAGGTTTACCAGGCTGAACCTCTGTCTTGGGAGTGGTGGGAGGTGTTGGAGGTCCTTGAGATTGCCCTGAATGCCAGAAGTGGGGGCGGGCAAAGGGAGGGAGAGAGAGAGAGAAAGAAAGCAGAAATAATTTGATTAATCTGAGCTGCAGCAGCCACGAATGACAACCTCTTAAAATCAAAACCACATTTGGAGCAAGTGTTTTATTTTTGTTAGAAGACAAGTTGTCAATTGTTTCAATGATTTCAAGAAAAGCTCAACGCTCCCTTTACCCTACCTCCCACTCCCAATTTAACTCAAGGTATCCCCAGTCTCTCTCCCACATTTACCTGAGTGTTCTCCGGGGGAATGGACGTCGCTCAGGCTAGAGGCTGAGTGCGGGGAGTCCGCCTGCAGGGCTTTGAACAGGGCGTTGGGCGTGATATGGGTTTGCTCGGCCCCCTCCTCGCTTTCTCCTTGCCCGTTCTTCACCGACTTCCTCCGCCTGGGCTGATATTTGTAGTCAGGATGGTCCTTTTTGTGTTGCACTCTCAGACGCTCCGCTTCTTCCACAAAAGGGCGCTTTTCGCCCTCGTTCAGCAGTCTAAAGTGAAAGCAAGAAAATTGACTTTTTCCCCCTAAAATATATAAAAAAGAGCCATCTTCCACCATCCAGCTCCCCAACTCCAAAGAACCTGAATTAAATAATTTAAAAATAATAAAATAGATTCCACCCCAATAAAGGGAAATGGCACCAACCAACTTTAAATCACTGAATAGCAAAAAAAAAATCCGAATTTAGAAAACTGTGCCGCGCACACCATTGGGCAGAGGCGGATCCCAGGTTTGTCAGGACATCGCTTCGGTCCAGATGCAATGGGGAAGGGGGGGGGGGGGGTGGGTGGGGGTGGTAATGAACATAATTCGCTCTCATCAATTGTCTAAGTCCCCATCCCAAACCCAGCGCGCCAAAGGTAGGTTCGACCGCGACAAATTGAGGAGTGATTTGCTTTGCAGCAGCACCCTCCCCCTTCCCTACCTCCTCCGAGAGCCTGTCCCGAATCCACCACCTCAGGGCACACCCCCCCCCCGGATGCCTAACCCGCCGCCTCCCTGCAGATGACTGCATTTTGCAGCTCGCTCACTCTCCACCGCCCTGAAATGAAGTCTGTCACTCTCGCCTCCACGCATGACTCTGTCCTTAAGACACAATCCAAATGAAATCCCTCCGACGCGGGCAGACGCCAGGAGAGTTTGCAATCCAAAATTAAGTTGCCTCGCTGCATCCACTATCCTCCCACACTACCTGAAATAAGGTTTGTGTTTTATTGCAGCAGCAATTTTAAAAAAAAAAGTGTTTTTTTTTAAAAAGTGACCACGCTCCAGTAGAATCCGCCAGCGGGATAAACTTCCTCTAGGTCGGATGTGCCAAAGGGAGCGGGCTTACCTCCAGAGTTTGCCGAGGGTTTTGCTGAGCTCGGCGTTGTGCAGATGGGGGTATTGGTCGGCGAGTTTCCTCCGCGCCGCTTGAGCCCACACCATGAAGGCGTTCATGGGTCTTTTGACATGAGGTTTGTTCTTGGATGAGCCATTGACACGGACGGGCATGGGCACCAAGGTCCAGTCGTATCCTTTCAACACCTGGGTCACCGCCTCCCGGATACACGCCGGGAACTTGTCGTCCTCGTCCTTCTTGGAATCTAGGCTCTGGGCGCAGAGATCGACCGGGCTTTTCTCACCAGGTTTACTGTTCTCAGCGTCCGAGCCAGCCCCGGATACGCACGGGGAATCGGAGGATTCCTCTGACATGGTCGGGCTGGGCACGTCGGAGAGAGTCTTCTCGTGTTCTTCTGTCATTTTCAGGAAGGGATTGAGGAGATTCATGCAAGAAGAGTTGGGCGGCTGCGCTAGCAAGGAAATAAAATGGTCGAGGAGAACTTGCTCAGTCTCTCTCTCTCTCTCTCTATGTGTGCGCGGAGAAAGTTTCTACTGCGCTCGGAGTTGTAACCAAGTAAGTCTGTTACTGAAACTAGGGCTGTCTTCTGAGTATATTTGACTTGCTAAATAGAGGGGCACACACTCGCATTCGCCAATCGCAATAAACCGCCTAGTGATTTCCATCCGTGCAATTGGTTCAAAGTTTAAGGGGAGGGGTTAAAGGGCGGAGCTGTACCCCTCCCCAGAAAAAAAGAAATCTCTGCTCAGCTGGGAAACCGATGATTGATCAAACCTCAGCTCCATCCACCTCCCCCCCACCACCTCTTTTAACGTGATGTAACTAGATAAAGCGACAGATACCGGTAGATTTAGCAACAGTCTCATTTTGGCTGTTTTTGTTGTTCTTGCCTCAATACCTTGTCTGCACATGTCGCCTGTTTAATTCGCAAGCCGTGTGTTTTGTAAACAGGAAATAGTTCGAACGATTTACTCTCCGAACGTCAGAAGGCTTGTAGTTGTTGCGATTTACTTTTCGCGAGTCCGCGCAGCTATTGTGTTCAATCACCTCTCCTGGAGGTGCATTTCAGCTGCAGTTGAGACAGATTTCTCGATTTTGCAGCCACGATGGTGTGCGTGTGTGTAAACACTGCACTCTCATTGCGAGAATGTCATCTGGCTCGATCTGATGAAATTCCACCAGTCACCATAAATCAGGGGATGCCCTTGCTCGTTATGGTAATATAGCCATTTATTGAGCTGAGTTCGCTCGGAAAGTACCAGCGTGACCATGAAATGCCAGTCAGAAGGTGTACAGTAGTTACACGGTGCGCCGCTCCTGTCCTGGGTAGGAGTTTGCAGTGAAGACTCTGAGCCAGCAGCGTGATAAGGACAGCGTGGAGAGGACAGGGTTTACCAGGAGTAAATTCCCAGTTAATAAAACACTGCTGTACATATTTCAGAGCAGAAAAAAAACAATTTTGAGTAAGCATGTCTGAACCTTAATAATAGTCAAGGCATATGAAAGATACAATAAAGCTTATTAAAATTTCAGCAGCAAGGCGCTTATACCAAGAAGGCACTAGATGAAAACATGATGTCTGCCTTTTTCTGTGCAATTATTTCAGATTTGGAAGGCATTCGCGTGTCCAGTTGACACTGTGTGAAAGTCCTGAGCTAGGTATGTAACCGTACATATGCCAACGCTGAAGGCAGAGGGGCAGTTGGAGTCGTTTTGGGGAATGTGTGGATTTGTTAAAAGTCTCCCGACTCCCAGTGAACGTTTTGGATTTCGGTCAAGTTGTCTGATCCACACGTTTTATTGTGAAGTCTTACACTGGCTGCAGTGATGAAGCCGGAGTGTGCAGTCTCAGAGTTTGTGAACAAAAAAAAGTTGCTTGAAACAACAAAAATAAACAAAGTGGTCAACCCTGTTGCATATCTGTCAGGCCCTTGAACAACACACAGGGATCGAGTTTTCTCGAGTGGGGAGCAGATTATGCTTTGTAGAAACCTGAGAGGTTCTGCTGCTGAGATGCTGGGTCTTGTGAACAATACCAGTCCTTTGGCATTTGGGGAATCCTTCCTGAGGGGTTAATTGAACAATATTCATAACTTTCTAAGCGATGAGTTGCCCGTGGTGTCACGCCGAGTGTGAGTAGGATTCTGCCGCCTTTTCCCCTAACACATTTTTGGTTTTGGGAATCTTAATACAGGGTTCTGTAAATTGCAATCAGGAATAAATGCATCTGATAGCAATGATGGTAATAACATCGTTACAAAGAGTCCCACCCTTGATGGAACATACGGAGGTATGTTTTTGACTGAAATATATAGTTATTGCAGACAGACAAAAAAAATAAATCCCGATTAACATGTCTGCTCGAACGCTACTCTTTGGGATTTTAATTGCAGTTTTCACGGAGCTAAAATAAATTAGTCCCTATAATGAGAGTTGTTAATATTCAAGACACGTTAATAATGACTTTAATTGGTCTTTTAGACATTGTGATTCAACGGTTTCTCAAGCCACATTTGCTCCATTTTCTTTCGTGACAAAAATAGCATGTTAAATGATTCAAGAAATACACAGTTTCGGAAGCTCTTGTCCTGTTGGGTTTGTTTGACAACCACCGAACTCCTAACTTTTTTTTCGTATTACTCCTCTTTTCGATTCGAGATCACTTTGAATCCAAAAATGGATAGGTGTGAACGAGTTTTTTTTTAAAAGGAACACATCATTCTGCTCTGATTGATGGCAAAAATTGCAAAATAAAATCCCGCAAATGCACTTTGCAGGCAAAATAAAAACAGAATGAATTTAGTTTCGTTCCGATAAGATCAGTTTTACAGCTGGAAGGTTTCATAAGCAATCGTAACGTATGGCTTTTATTTTTAAGGACGTGAGAAATATACTTAGTTCATTGTGACTCATTTATGGTTTTATGCCGAGCAACGCTCGCCTTTGTCGGCACGAGTTTGTGGAGTTGGCGAGTGCGGCGGGACTTGCGTCCCCTTAAATAGGCGGGCCGTGAAAAAAATCCTTAATGATCTGGTTAATGACTGCTGTTTATCTTTTGGCGAAGATAACGGCTTGTAAACAAACTCGTGAATCCAGGAGGAACTTCGGGAGGGTGTTAGTACTTCATTGCGACCAGAGGTGGCGCCATCTTCCTAAAAAAAGTTGTTCAACTTTTTCCCGGCTCATCCTTGTGGGAAATGTGTGTGTGTGTGTGTGTGTGTGTCAGCGACTGGCCGATACAGGAATCACAACAGGAGGAATTAAGGAACTCCAAGGCATGCTTCGCTCGTTTGCTAGACATTTTTATTTAACTTTTTTTTTAAAAGTGAGCCCCCTCTTATTTCGGCGTGGGGCTTTTTAATGAAGTGAAACACAAATACATTTGCCTTTTCAGAAATAACATCCCCCGGTCAATAATATTTGAAAAAAAATGTTGTTTTACCTCCAGAAGAAACATGACTTGGGGGAGATATA
This sequence comes from Chiloscyllium plagiosum, assembly GCF_037043375.1. Classification (NCBI taxonomy): domain Eukaryota; kingdom Metazoa; phylum Chordata; class Chondrichthyes; order Orectolobiformes; family Hemiscylliidae; genus Chiloscyllium; species Chiloscyllium plagiosum. The sequence continues at coordinate 42,501,208 of NW_028270163.1, forward strand.
ACTAAATAAATTCAGAGAGAAGGGGCAGTGAGAAAGTGCAATTTCTCTTGCATGGTGAATTTACATTGCGAGGGCTGTTCTGCATTAGAAACGACCATGTAATTGATAGAACCCGGTAAAATGTTAATGGCTCCAAGTGTCCGTGCGCTGTTTGCGGAATTAAGAATAATTTTAATGCAGTCTATTCGTTTTTTGTTAAGAGTTCGTTAAATCTCTAAGTTCACATCCAAACGCCCGAAATAAGTGTTCAGAGAAAACAACTGATAAAATATCGGTAAGAATCGAAGGATATAAAACAAAATCCACACTCTGAATTCTGTTTCTCCTGGCACATTTTTAAATATAAACATCACCAGCATATTCTGGCATTTTCAAACACTGAATAGTCTAAAGATAACATTCAGTTGTTACCATGCAAACACTGTTCTTGATAAATGCACGCTGCTTCGCAAAACAAAAGCAATTATTGCATTTTAAGTCAGACAAAGTCAATCGACGTTTTCTTCCATTAAAATCTGGTTAAATGACGGTTTGCAATCCTGATAAATCTCACACCTATTAAAATACAATTTTACCCGCCTGAAAACTTGTGAAATAATCACAGATAATGTTTTGGAGTGTTAAGGAGGAAAAAACTGAGATGACATGGGTTAAGAGATCAAAACGATGCTTATCCAAAATTAAATTGACCACAAAGTTAAGTGCCGGGCTATATTTTCACTATTTTATAGTTACAACGCTGTATTCCAACTCTGTTATTTCTGCAATACTTATGCCAATATTTTAAAAATTATTTTTAAAAATCATATCAAATTTCAGAAGTGCGAATTCAAGGAATATTTTGAAAACATGCATACAGAAGCGTTTCTGTTGAAGTTCTGTTTTGTCGTGAACTGCACATGTTTTTGAGGTAGGATCGAAATGATCACACCCGCCCCAAGATGAGAGGCATCCCCCTTTCGAACGGGATGCTGTCTGTTTTGAAATACTGCCAGCAATCGTGTTTTCTTTTTAATTGGATAGGAGCAGAATTTATATCAATCCAGGATGGAAAAAAAAATCCCTGGCTGGTACACTGCTTTGCATAAAAAAAAGTCAGCTCACAAGGTTGGAAAATATTCACGCTCCCGTTCTTAGTATAAACCTGAATTAACAGGAGAGAGCGATAAGACATGAACTGAATGATAAGCGCTGGTTTATCATTGCTCGATTCCCAGGCAACACGCCCTCTGATATACACAGATAGTTCACCATCTCCAGGCGTTCTGCTATCATTTAACATAAACGATATTAATGTGACATAAATAGACAGCGCATGTATGTTCTGCGCAGACAATCACTTTTAACGCCAACTTTACAAAAATCGCTGGAAATATACACTGCGCTGCAGGTATGATTCTGTCCTGCCTCCGAATGCGCGGCTGCTTGGCGATTGATACCGAAAAGGTTAAGGTTCACCTAACTGTTTAGCTTTCTAAAAAAAACCGACAGTGCAGCATTCCACACGTTTGAAACCAAGTGTGCGAATTTTGTGGCGCAGAGAATTCGCGATCAGCCGAGACAGATCACGAAGGAGTTGACTACAGTGCAGTGGCGTGGAAAAAGGCAAGGCGAGGAATTCTGGACATCATTTTTCACTCCTCTGTTCTTGACCAACAGGCCAACTTTTGACTTCCTCCCGAAGGGTCAGGTTTGTTGAAGATGGATGCAATGAAAAGGGTGGGGACAAGAAGGTGGCACAGCAATGGGATAGCGCCCATAGCTTTCTGCCCTCTCGCAAATAGTGACTGGACCAAAATAGAAACGCCGTGAAGCAGGGAAGGGAATGCAGTGCATTTGCAAACAGTAAACTAAGCGTCCAGTCTTCTCCTGTTCATTGCGACAGAGGCTGAGCTCCTCCGTGCGCATGCCTGAGCCTGGTCTTTCCTGGTGACTGGGCATCTTGGAAGCAGACTGTTTGTCTTCAATAGCGGCCGGAGATTTGACGAGTTTGTGTGTATGTTTTATGAGTCAGACACAACACAAACTTTAGACCTGTGCTTTGATGCAGAGCCGTAAACTGCGCAATACTTGCATACTGTGTGTAGGAGGAGGAATATCTTCCCAATTTGTTTCGGTACTCTTTGATTGTAGATTAAAGTTTTTTCTTAAGGTAGTCAAGAGCGACTTTTCAGTCTCGAAAACCTCAGTTAAAATCGTTTGCCCACTACACAGTTTTATGCGTGTGTTGTCGCTCAGGACATGTTCACAGCCTTCTTCTTCCCCAGTCACGTTTTCATCTTTTGCAAAGTTGCAGATGTATTGGGAAGATTTTTGTTTCAGCCCCCTCTCCGTAGTGTGCATCTTTTTTCTGTTTAGTGGCACTCGCTTCAATCAAACTTTCAGAACGTCAATTTAAAATATAACAAATTATATAATTAATAACAGGACAAGATTAAATGCTAGCATTTTATTTAATTTGGCTGCACTTTGAATTCTTGACAGGATAACATTTAGTCCAGAAATTTCAAAACAGTAGTTTTATCTTATGTCAGTGAAATGTATTTTAAGCAAGGTGAGAAGTTCTCTTGAAATACTGTCATTAAAATATTGTTTGAAAAAATCGGCTACTTCACTTGGGAAACAGTTTTAAGCAAAAAGGTAAAAGCTTGCACACAGAACAGAGCCACCTTAAACGTCATGGCAGTATCACCTTGTAGGCTCTGAAATGTGTCCAGTCACTATTAACACTCTCACAATGGATGCATTGTTGTTAGGTAAGTTTCAATCAGTAATATTGTATTAAGCTGAGAGAGAACCAAACTGAAATTCGGTTTCAGCTTAATGTCAGTCCAAAGGTCACATAATAAGAGAGAGAGAGAACATTGGAAATTAAAATAGGGAAAATTCGTCCTTTAGGAAAACAACTAGAACTAAATCAATTTCTCATTTTAATCCCCGCAGGACATACCATGCAACATGGCAGGCAGAAATAAGATGGACATTTTGTTATTGGGGGATTTTGGCGTTGACTTGCAAGTGCAGTTTGTAACGGCACTTCATAAAATTGCAATAAAGACCTGTGTATGCCCGGTGTCTTACCGGGTTTTTATCGTGTGTTGGAAGGTGCAATGTTAACCAAGCCAACCCATCAAAGTAACAATGTGCAGTGTTTACTTTTTCATATCCACACCGTGGAATCACACACAGGGAAGAAAAAGCGCAGAATAAGCAGAGCGCGAACTGTACGTCTCTGGACTTTGTTTTATTTATATCTTCCGACCTTATCATCAATAAAGTAATGTCAGGAAAAAAAAACCCTTTACCGTTCAGAGAGAAAGGGCACTCGTTACAGTTGGTGGCACTTCACGCCGCCCAAGTTTTGATTTGTTTTAACTGAGTGCTGGCTACGAATGCTACAGGCTCATCCCCTCAAAATGTTTGGGTGATTTGCTGTCAGCCTTCCTGGTCAATACAGTCATTTGAACGCCCCGCCGAGTCCCCGGAACACGTGTGGGGACAAAATGAGAGACGGTGTGAGCCGGAGAATGATACCGGTCCCCCTCTGTCATGTTAACCGGACTACATTCCATGGCATAATTAATGCCAACAAAATACGAATTCAGATTTCCAGTATTTGAATATGGTTCACCCACTTTAAAATACTCTAATGACGTTTTATCAGACTTCACTCAAAGTCGTTTTCGTGAAGCTATCCCCAATCTGGGATGTCGTCTGGTTATTTATTTAGCTTTCTAAAGTTGTGGAAATATAATTGCTGAGTGTAATATGGGCAGCGCGTGTGGCTGCAGGTACCTGAGCTAATTGAAGGCTTCTAAATTGTAATCGTTTTCAGATGTTTCAGGGCGAATTCATTTCAAAGCACGCGTCCTGTGTTTTGCAGGGGAAATTCTGTCCTTTGCTGCTTGTAACATCGTTTATTTACGTTTGTCAGCGCTCCTGCTGAAATGAGCCTGAAATACTATATGCCAACACCAGCTTAAAACGAAACAGGGACTTTTCAAAATACATACAAACCATTTTCGTTATTATTTCGGTGCCCCTGAGCCGCAAGTTTATTTACATTTTGTTTTGCTGTTTATTCATAATCTTCATTTGTTGCGCCATGAATGAATGTGTAAACTGAAACAGTGACTCCCTCTTCCTCCCTGATCTCTTTGGCCAATGGGACTGGGGTCAACGATTAAATAAAATCTTAGAAAACACGGGTGTGTATGTGTGGGGGATAGTGAGTTATTTTATGTCATTTGATAACAGAGTTTATTATTTTTCATATTCTATATGTACAAAGAACGGACGAACTGTTGGTATTCAACATCCCCCGAACTGGATACATTTTACTCTTCCATTGGCATTTTATGTCTTTGTTTCCCACTTCAATATAACGTGAAGTATGTTAGTGAGGTTCAGTGCTGTCCTGCAGCGACCACGAAGCCACTGCAAATGTAGGGGAAGCAGAGGGCACATAAAGCAGAGGGCAAAATAAAATATCTCAATAAAATGTGCTCTACTTTTGACGTCTGTCGTTTCATTTTACGATCTCGGGGGCCCCAGACTGAAAATCATTGCCGACGCAAAGTTGAGAAACTTGCAAGTGACGAGCAAATCAGAACTAACATATTCAGAGCAGAGTTTGGAAATTTCACCCCACTGTGCAATTGTGCGGTTTGTACTAAAACCTACCTCTCATCGATGAGTGGCGATCATTTCCACTTAGCGTGAGATGCACAGCGGACTTTAACTAAGCGACCGAGACAGCTGCACATTTCTCTCCTCCACCATTATCCAATGTTAAACTCCTCGCCAGGATCTAACAACATTTCGAACAAGCTAAAAAGAAAGACATAGATCCCTTACAAACCAGGACAACAAAGTGTGCAATAGAAGCTGCCAGGTGCTTTCAAACGCGTTCCTTGGTTTGCGTTTGAATCATAAATCAGGCCTGGAAATTTCAAACCTGACCAGAAAGTCCCGCCAAAACCAAACCTGAGAAGAAAGTTACATTGACTGGTCTTGGATTTCTAAATAAAAGAATGGACCCCTATAAAATCGAATAATTAGGAACAGAGAGGGGAATAAGAATCTTAAGCCTGCCGTGCATTGTGTGTGTCTACTTTATTGTATCATTGTCAGGAATTTAACCTTACGTTGGCTATTATTTGGCAATGTATTTGGGAGATCGAATAAAAGCAAGAGAGAAATTGAATCATGCCTTCTACAGGTGAGGATCCTGACCACACCCCCATGTGAGGCAGGTGGAAAGGTGGGAATTGTAACTGGTTCAAAAGGCATGACCGTTAAATTAAAAAAAAACAGAAAGACTAGCAAGAGTTTGAGGGGACTTGCTACCTCCTTATTCAGGCGTGTTTTCTGGGCTGCAATTCTCGCTGCTGGCAATATTGGTCTGTCCTTCAATGCATCAGCTCCCATCCTGGGTGAACATCGTCTTGAACTGCCAATCAGTCAAGGATCTATAGGCCAGAGACGAAAACCATCTTTGTCGAAGAGGTAGCAGACTGACCACTGTTGGTTGTACTGTTTAGATTTCAGAAGAAAATAAAGTCTTAAGATAAACGCAAGGATGTAATGGAGCTGCGACCTGTGTCACGACTTCCATTGAAATTTTCATGACTTATTCGAGAATTGCAGCACTTACGTTTAATTTACCCGTACTCGACGTTGTGAAGTAGAACCGGGTGTTAGGTACTGATGCAAAATGTGCAAGAACTGATTGGTTTCTAAGTTAACACATCATCTGATGTTCAGTATCACTGCAAGCAATAACATTTCACATTGGCTGATGGGGATTGCCGTTCGTGATCCTTTTGCCCCAGTGACCATGATGATTTTCGCTCCTTGGATCCCCAATAGACAATTGTCATTCCGAATTTTACAACAAACAACTGCTTTAAAATCTCATCCATTTTAGTTTCATTTTAGATTTCTTATAATTAATTCCTAACAATGATTATGAGGGTTGGAAATTATTTTTGAATTTGGATGGTTAGTGCCAGTATCTTGTTATCATTGGGACATAAACGACTTCATTTATAGGAATTGGGAATGTTACTTCTAAAGCATAAGTACTTTTGATTTTGAACTGAAGACACATGTTTTGGAGAAAATTGGGACCCATGTTTCAGTAACCAATGTTTTGCCAGAAATTGATTCAAGGAAGCTAAAAAAAATCTTCACCAGTGTACGCAAAATTCGTCCATAACATTATAACAGTAGATCAGATTTTTATTTTCATCACTGGATCTACAGATTGGTGAAAGGGATTGCCTAACTTTATCAATTGGAACAAAATATTGAACTTGATAATCTATACCATGATTTCATATGTAACCATCACTTTTTAATAAATTCTATTTGATATTTTAAAATTAAAAATATTTCCCATTATACAATTGTGAATTTCGTTAGAATACGAACTGAATTTGTAACTTGAAAATGACAGCTTTTGATTGCAAATATGAGAAAATTAAAGTTAGAGTTCAATCATGTATGTTGATTATTTTGAAATCACATTTCCAAACACTGGTGCAGCTTTCTGATAACATGAAAACCCATTAGATTGACTGCTGTAAAAGACAAAAAAAAAGAAACAAAAAGCTTATGGAATACTGAATTCCACATGGAACTCACATTATGAAAGTAATGTTGCTCAATTATTGCATGTGACTCCAGAGCAGAGCAAATGTTGATCCATTTCGCCAAACAGCCTTTGCTATTCTTTTTCTGAATTGGAGTCATCTGATGCATAACCACATGTGCCTTTATATATCCAGTCTGTGAGATGATCAGGAAGTCCAGTTTTTATTGTGACTTCATATATCTTGCAACTGAACCTTTGATAATGAGAGTCTGAAAGAAAAATATTTAAAATGTCAGTTTCTGACTGTCAAAACAGCTGCTTTTTTGTAAAGTTAGAAACGGTTGGATCCAATAACTTATTTAAATGCAAGCAGTGCCTTCTGTATTTCAAACTTTATTTGAACTGTACTTTGAAGAGCTGCATACACAGGGGATTGCATTTGAGCCCAACAAAGATGAGAGGATTGAATTTCTGCAGTATGATATCCTAATTAAGGAGAGGGAGTAGCCGAATGCTTATGCCTCAGGTGTTGTGAAGCAGAGATGTTTCGAAGTTACCGGCTAAACATTGTAGAATTTATATGTTAATATCTGACAACCTGTGATATCTGACTTCATTTTAATAGGATCTAGAATTTAGGACCACCAAATGGATACTGCACCTAAGGAGACCAATTGACCTGTCAGTTTTGTCCTGGAATTTTGCAAGTGTAATTTCATGAATCCCCATCTGCCCTGCAATACTTTGTATTCAGCAGCATAACCAATTGAAATCTGTAATTTAATATGCTTTCACCAGTCTCTTGTGCAGCACATTCCTGATTCTAACCACTCACTGCATAAAAAAGGTGTTTTCTTATTTCACCATTGGTTATTTTCCAGTCACCAGAGATCTGTATCCATTTACTGCTACACCAGTGGGACCAGTTTCTCTCTAACTTGATCTGTCATGATTTTGAACACCTCCATTGAAACACCTCTCAACTTTCACGAAAGAGAGCAATCTCATCCATACACAGAATAGAGCACAATACTCCAGTTGAAGTTGAATCAGTGATTTATAAATGTTCATCATAACCTTTTATGCACCTGTTTATAAAGTCCAGGATCCCATATGCATTTTAACAAGTTTCTTGATCTGTTCCATCAGCTCCAAAATTTATGTACATATACTACTAAATCCCTCTGCTCCTGAACCCAGTTTAGGATTGGATCCTTTTTATCTGTTTTGCCTTTCCTTATTCTTCTTACCACAGTGTATCGCTTCACAGATCTCTGCATTGAATTTTATCTGCCATAAGTTCACCCATTTCACCAGCCTGCTTATGTCCTTTTGAACTCAATCACTATCTCCTCCAATGAAATCTTTCAAATTTACAAATACAAATGTTTGCAATGTATCCACACTATAGATTATTATTCTACTGAGACATGGATAAGATCATTCAGGTGTTATAGATAACACTTGATCTGTGCATTCTATTAGATTGTTTTACCTCACCTGAGGAGGTCAAAGTTTAATTTTTCAGTGTTGTTTTGAATCTGTTCTATTTTCTCTATCAATTTTTACCTCTCCCAGGATTCTGGAATTAGGAGTAAAGGAACAGTGTGCTTAGATGCTGTGTAATTTATTATATTTTATTAAATGTGATAGAAATTTAAAGGCATACTTTTATGTGCTTTTGGTTGAAATGAATAATGTGAGTATAATGTGAGTTAGTGTCACAAGAGATATTAAGCGTGCACCTAATGATTTCCAAGTCACTATATATAGATAGTGAAACTTGTAAATGTAAACATTTTGATAGTAAGACAGACAATAGTTTCAAAATGATTCTCTTGAATAAGTTAATCTACAAAGGATATTACAACACGACAGCAATAAACATCAGTTATGCAACTCTTTTTGTTGAAATGATAAAATAGCAATCATGGTTATCTGAGTTCATTGAGAACTGTAAAACTGTGTGTTTCTTTTCTCGAGTGTAAGTATTACCACTGTAATATAATTACATTTCCAATCAAGTCAAATTTGAAAGATAACTTGAGGTTTCTATGCATTTACATTTAGCAAACAATACATTTCAGATTCTGCATTTTATGTTAGCATATTATTTTATACAAATTCATTTCCAAGGTAAAACAATGTTGAATCAGGACACGCTGCACTTTCATAATAGTAGCCATTAAATGATACTGGTCTGGATACATTTCTTTCTTGATAAAACAACACTGTTATATTACAAAAAAAATTTCAACACACCTCACATCTGTGTAACAATATGGTGCTTTGATTTGGTAACAAAATAGGAAAGCAGAAATGTTGAAAAGGTGAAATAAATAGAAAATACTAGAAATGCACAGCTGGTTACTCAATTAAAAGCATGTCCCTGATTGAATGACCACCTGAGTCTTTCCAGTATTTTCTTTCTCGTTGATGTTTGGAAACTGTACTTATACCTCTGAGGACCTGGAAAAATAGTCGAAGTCTGATGGCGGCAAATTACTCCACCTGTGAACTCTGGAGCAATATTTGCTGCCACTCGCTTTAGATTTCAGTGGGAAAAATCTATCCCAGGGCCAAAAAATAAAAGCCTCCAATTGAATCCAGAAATAAACTTCCTTTTATTGTAGCAAAAACAGTTTAATTCTGATTTTAAATCAACAGTTAGGCTGTAAACCAGATCCCAGGCCATTGGGGAATGATCAGCTCTTAAAGTGTCAGAATTAGCAATTGATGGAGTTGCAAGTTTCCAGGCTTTTTTTTTTAAAAAAAGACTTCGCTCAGATACAATCCACCATATTTTTCCAAGCATTATATCGGAATACATGCCAGAGAAGTTTGCAGTTTTCACATTTGTGAACTAAGTCTATATATATACATAATATATACTGTATACTTATATGTCACAATCAACTATTAATGTAATTATACAATGAATTCTATTTGTCTGACAATCACAAAAACACCTCAACCTTCTTCCAAAAGCTGCTTTTTTTGCACTAGTTGGTGATTCAAAGGAAATGCCTGGAAAACCGAAATGTTCTGAGATTGGTTTCCGACCGGAGACTGAAATCTGTCCTGTTCAGTAATTAAGAAGATATTTATTTCAATTGTCATTGTCTGCATCTTTCCTGAAAGTATAACGTAGTGAGAAAAGGTCAGAGGAATATGTAACATTGATTGGAAGATACCAGATGGCTTTTAATAATTACTTCAAGAAAATGTTTGATATGCAAACTAAGGGATTAATTTCATACTGTTCACAATTAAGAATCCATAGCATTCTTTCATGTGTAAGGAACCTGAGACAAAATCACTGACATATTCCTTCATTACAACATTGGCCTATGTCCAAAGCTAAATTTTGCTTCAGTTTCCACTTGCTAATTATTTTTGGGTGGACTTGGATCATTTCCTGAATTCTATCTGCGTAGCTTTTATGTATCATTATAGGAGCATCATAGAAAATCAATATTAACATTAGCACTGATTTTCTGGTTTATAGATATTTGAACATCGCGCACACTCCAAATTACGACCATATAGACTTGGTGGGAGACACCTGGGAAGCTATAATGGGTAATTCCTGTGCTCCCTTGGAGCGGCTGAGAAGTTATTTGGCTCTGAGTTAGATTCAGTGACTTCAAACAGTCCTGAGTTACTTATCTGGGTAGTTACCCAGGAAATGGAAGGCATCCTCTTATCACTGAACTCCCTCCTCAACTCCTAACCTGACCACCTAGGCTCCCCTGATCCTATGAGTACCCACCAGCACCAAACCTCCACCCAGCTCTTCCCCTCCCCCCTACCCCAGCAGTCCCCTTGACAACCTGAGCTGACATTATTACCTGTGCACCTGCCATCCTATCCAACTACTTCACTCGTCTCACCCCTTTACACGTGCATGCTAAACCCTTATCCATTTATCTCACCCACTCACAAACCTACTTATTCATCCAGTCACTCATAGACTCACAGGAACACACTGAAAAATATTAGAAAAAGTAATGATGCACCTGAAGTAGAAAGTATGTTGAATATAACATTTCAAGCAGTCATTTTAAAATTAAGTGCCCAGTTATTGGTGAGGAGTGCTTCTAATCAGCACTTGGGATGGCTTGAGTGAAACTTCATAACTGGTGAAGTTTTATTCAATTGGTACAATTGAAAGAGATCTAGCAACAGCAATACCAACATTATAAGTTTTTAGAAATACTTATCGAAGTTGGTTTTCTAAATTAATTACTCTTTTGAAAACCTACTTCTGAGAGCTTCCAGTGTTGGAATCACAATCATGGTTTTTAAAGGTGCCTCTTTGAATAGTTGACAAGGATCAAATATTCCATTGCTTTGATTAGATCAGTAAATGTGCTCTATCAGGAATGTTCATGTTAATTAATGGAGTGTATGTTCATGATTTTTGACCCCCCAGCTTGTGCGCGGAGAAGTTACGTACTTTATATTGTACTAATCTTCTTCTTTGTTATACCAGCTGCAGGTTTCTATCTCTTGCGACCCCCTTTGTTTGCTTTAGCCTACATTTCTACAGTTGGGCTGTGTGTGAATTGATTTTTTTTGGTTAGTTTGAGGGCTGGGAATTGGTGTTTACTGTTTCTCTTTACTCTGATCCATGGGAACTTGTGAATGATTTGGAAGGAAGGACCTGAGTTCAAATTGAAGGGCAAGCATTTCTCACAATGACAGGGCAATGAGGAAAGCATTTTCTCATGGCTCCTGTTGGTGGTGGTGTGCAGAGGAAATTAGGAAAAATAATTAACATCCTAATACGATTCTCTTTCTTCCTTTGAAGTGTGCAAACGAACTTTTGAGTTAGCAACTTGAAATGTTCCCAGCAGAGCATGAGCTCCAAGGTATGGATGTTTCTATTTCTGAGGTACAATTGGTGCAAGCATTCTTATGTTTTAATTGTCATCTCCAGTAGAAATGTTGGGCGTGAAGTTTCATCATAGTTGATGTTAAATATGTCTATCAGCAGGGCAGAAGTTTACAATAGATAGGTGGGTTATGGAAGGGGGAGTAATGTGGCAGCGTAATTCTAATTGTGCAAAAATATGATTTCCATTTATGAACTATGGAGCAGAATTGTTTGCTGGTTCCCCATTATATTGCAGAGTTACTTCCAGAAGTAGTTCTATACTCATAGGGCTTTTGCCTCGCCGCAGTAAATAATCCTGCATGATTACACATATATGAGGTGCATTAAGGACATGATAAGATACTTGTATTAGTCCTTCTTTTCAATATTGTAGGCCAGTTTAGTGAGAAAGGAGATAACAAGTTAAAAATAAAGCCATGGCAACTTTTTGAAATTAAACCCTTTCATTTCTCTTCCCATCACTGTTCACATGGTAGTTTTGTTTATGTTCAGTATGTCCAAAGTGTCTCTTGATATTTTCCATAATGAGGTAAGCAGATCCTATTGTGCAAGAGCAAAATTACTGTGATTCAAATATTGGAGATCATGGGAGGTATTTGATTAGTAAGTTTCAGAGCAGCTATATATCCTGCCTTTATCTTCCATGTTACAATGATATACATACATATGATTGCAAAGACAGTACAGAAGTAGGCAATTGGACCCAACCATGCTAATGTTTATTCTCCACATGAAACTCCTCCCAGGTTCTTTCACCAACAGCTATCATTCTGTATTCCCTTCTCCTGCACATGCTTGTCTAGTTCCCCCTTAACTGCATCTATACTATTCTCTTAGACTCCTGCTTGTGGCACTAAATTCCACATTCTGAGTACTCTTTGGGTAAAAATGTCTCTTCTGAATTTAATATTGGATTTCTTATATCGGTGACCTCTATTCATAGTCAAGAGTCTGATTCTGGAAGGGCTTATGCCTGAAACGTCAATTCTCCAACTCCTCGGATGCTGCCTGACCTGCTGTGTTTTTCCAGCACCACACTCTCGATTCTGATCTCCAGCATCTGCAGTGCTCACTTTTTCCAAGGCCTCTAATCATTATATTGTCCTGTAATAGGAAATAATCTCTGTCTATCCACACTACAATCATCATTTTAAGTTCCAAATGCCTCTTTTAGGTCACCCCTCAACCTTTCTTCAAGGGAAAATAGACCCAGTTAGCTAATCCTTTCCTGACATGTATATCTATATGTTTTTGCGAACATTATTTAATCTTCTCTGCAACATAGACTGGAGAGCAGCAAATGTGACTCCACTGTTTGCGAAAGGAAGTAGACAAAAGATGGGTAACTATAGGCCTGTTAGCTTAACTTCTGCAGTGGAGAAAATGCTTGAATATGTAATCAAGCAAGAAATAGTGGGACGTAGAGTCATAGAGATGTCTCGCACAGAAACAGATCCTTTGGTCCAACTCATCCTTGCCAAGCGGATATCCTAAACTAATCTAGTCCCATTTGCCAGCACTTGGTCCAAATCCTTCTAAATCCTTCCTATTCACATACCCATACAGATGTATTTTGAATGTTGGAATTGTACCAGCCTCCACCATTTCCTCTGGCAGCTCATTCCATGCATTGACCACACTCTGCATGAAAAAGTTGCCTGTTAGGTCCCTTTGAAGTTTTTCCCCTCTCACCCTAAACCAATGTCCTCTAGTTCTGGATTCCCCACCCCTGGGAAAAGACCTTGTCTATACACCCTATCCATGCCCCTCATCATTTTATAAACCTCCCAGCCCCAGCATATTCAGCCTCTTCCTACAGCTCAGACTCTCCAAACTTGGCAACATCCTTGTAAATCTTTTTTGAATTCTTTCAAGTTTCACAACATCCTTCCCAAAGGAGGGAGACCAGAATTGTACACAATATTCCAAAGTCTTACAATTGTCCTGTATAGCTGCAACATGACCTCCCAACTCCTATAATCGATGCTCTGACCAATAAAGGAAAGCACACCAAATCCTTCACTATCCTGTCTATCTGTGACTCCACTTTCAAGGAACTATGAACCTGCACTCCCAGGTCTCTTTGTTCAGCAATTCACACGAGGACCTTACGATTAAGTGTATAAGTCCTGCCCTGATTTGCCTTTCCAAAATGCAGCACCTCACATTTATCTAAATTAACTCCATCTGTCACTCCTCGGCCCATTGGCTCATTTGATCATGATCCCGTTGTACCCGAGGTAACCTTCTTCACTGTGCACTACATCTCCAATGTTGGTATCAACTGCAAACTTATACCTCTTATGCTAACTATACCTCTTATGTTCACACCCAAATCATTTACATAAATCATGAAAAGCAGTGCACCCAGCGCCGATCCTTGTGGCATACTACTGGTCACAGGCCCACAGTCTGAAAGGCAACCCTCCACTGCCACCCTTTGTGTTCTACCTTCGAGAACATCCAGAGAGAAATGATCCCATCAGGCAGACACAGCATGGGTTCATGAAAGGCAGGTCATGTTTGACTAATTTACTGGTATTATTTGAGGACATTATGAGCACAATGAACAACAGGGAACCAGTGGATTTCCAGAAGGCATTCAACAAGGTACCACATAAAAGCTTGCTGCATAAGAAAAAGGTGTGTGGTGTTACAGATAATGCATTATCATGGATAGAAGATTAGCTAACTAACAGAAAGCAAAGAGTGGGGATAAATGGGTGTTTTTCTAGTTGGTGATCAGTGGCCACTGGTGTGCCTCAGGGATCAGTGTTAGGACCGCAATTGTTCACTATTTACGCAAGTGATTTAGAGTTGGGGACCAAATGTAGTGTTTTAAAGTTCATAGGTGACATTAAAATGAGTGGTAGAGCAAAGTGTGCAGTGGACATTCAAAGTCTACAGAGGGATGGGGAGGCACAGAGGCCCAATGGTTAGCACTGCTCCCTCAAAGCACCAGGGATCTGGGTTTGATCCTAGCCCTGGGTGGCCATCTCTGTGGGGTTTGCACATTCTCCCTGTGTCTGTGTGGGTTTCCTCCAGGTGCTCTGGTTTCCTCCCACAGTTCAAAAGTGTTCAGGTTAGATAGATTAGACATGTTAAATTGTCCATTCCATCCAGGGATGTGCAGGCGAAGTGGATTAGCCATGGGATACGCAGGGATAATGCAGTGGGGTGGATCTGGGTGGGATGTTCTTTGAAGGATTGGTGTGGACTTGATTGGCTGAATAGCCTGTTTCCACACCATAGGAATTCTATGATACTTATTGCAGAGGAAATCAGCCTACAGTAAAGCCGACAGAGTCAAGTGGAATGGTGGCCTGCATTTGACTGCTTCCTCCCTATATGAGGAGAGGAACCAAGCCCCTGGACAGGTATTGGAGACTGCTCCTGACGTATTGGAGCCTCCTAACTGAAGACTGTCTCCCTTGATTTGGAATTGGCAAAATATTATAAACAATACATATGCTTGGTACCATGAATTGTTGAATGGTGTGGCAATTTCTTATCTTGGTAGACCCTAATAAAGTAATTAAACATTTTTATCTCTAAGTTGTGGTTCATTCAATGGTCAAGTTTGGCTGTCATTACCCTGGCTATCTGACTCTTGCCACCATAGCTGTGTTACTCCCCTTGAGGGGTTGTTTCCTTATGCCCAACAAAACCTCCCTCCATTGATAGACTTCCTGAAAAAAACACTTGCATAGTTCTATGTCTGACCCTAGATGCTTTGGGCTATTCAATAGACCAGATTGATATTCCAAAGAAATAAGTTATGTTGCCAAAAACATTTTTTGTGTAGTTACCCTTTTGAGGACACTAATTCTACTTGTCCACACCAAATTCCCAATGTCTAGCACACTAATGCCAAAAGCTTGGCATTATGATGATAATTTGCAGGGTCTGTCTGTTTCCTGACATTCCGCCAAGTCCATCTTTGGGAGTTTGCCTGAGTGAAATTTCTAGACTTATGCATCTGGGAAAACAAGTAACAGGAGTTTCAAATATGCCCCACAATAATTGTTTTTATAATTTTTTTAATAGAACAATTTCTGAGATGAAGATTAGTCTCTTTCAATTGTTGTGTTTTCTATGAAAATAATTTCCATCACAAATTAAATCAAAAGACCCTTTCCCTTTAGAAGCCGAAACTCATATGATTTTGGCTATGCTCTCAAAGCTAAAACACTGAAATGTTAAGGAACATTGTTTTCAACTGAGCAACTTAAAGCTGATGATCGTTCCTGTTTCAATTGAAGGAGGATGAATTCCTGCAGAATTGGATTAAAGTCTTGAGTCAAAGCTATAGATTTTATGGATGGCTGAATTTTCCATGTCTTGTTCATAAATTTAGAAATTGAGAAGTCCTCAGGGTAGACATGAAAGGCTAATCTGACATTACAGTCTTAATATTCTTAAGTCTGAATCCTTCATCAAAAAAAAGTCCCATAAAAAATACAGATGGGATTTAGATTCCACAAGAAAAGAATCCTCTTTGCAGTCCTCATGGCACAAGTCTAATTGTTTTTACAATTCTATCCCAATTACCTTTCCGGGAGTAGGTTTCCTGAGCTATATCTGGAATGGCCTGAAACCAAAAGAGAAAGTGCTGGAAAATCTCAGCAGGTCTGGCAACATCTGTGAGGAGAGAAAAGAGCTGATGTTTTGAGTCTAACTGACCCTTTGTCAAAGCTTTGTATAATTCAAATGTTTGAAACTCCAACATTAATAACTGCCTTTGCAAGTGATGTTCAACAATAATAACTGTGAGGTAACAGGGATAGAATCATACAGGGTCTTGAATGATGTAGGCTTTGGTGAGAAATGTACCAGAATCTCTCAAGACATTTGGGCAGGTCTACCTTGCTGTTGTGAACGATTTGCTATATCTTTTACTAAAGTTTTAGGTATCAAGGTGAGTTCCAATATGGGAATGGTGAGTTGTCTATTAGAGGAATTATAACTTGTTAATGAATTTAGCGAGTGCACTACTTGCCTCATTAATGTGCAACTTTCTAATATACCACCCATTGTGAACAAACTGGACACTGAGAGTTCTCAACACAGAAGTCAGAGTGGCAACTTTGGCTCACAGCTTGCTCTAAAGGGCCTCCATGTTGGACACTGGGCACCAACATCTCGAGCATGCTCCATGGGTACCAGCCATGTGCACCCCACGATGTCCACATATGTTGACATGCAACGTGTGCAGGCTTCTAAAAACCCTCATGGCACATATTTGATCCACCTACTAGATGCTACATCTACATCTATCATTATAATGATGCAGCCAGGACACTTTGCGTTCAGGGATACACACCCATTCATGGCCTCCACTTGATTGCATTCCTAATCTGTTTGCCTGCTCTTCTAGTAGTCACTCACTCTATGCCTATCTGATCTTCACAGCAGCCTTGCTTTGCTCTTTTGCAATTTGCCCTTCAGCCAGAGTTACCAGTGTTACAGTACAGTTGTACTGCCTTGCAATTTAGCACAGACAGTTTTTCATAGTTGTCAGGAGTCCACAGTCTATTTCATTGTGTTAAAGTACTCAAGTTGATGCCATCAGTGAGAAGGAAGATGTCCACTGTCCTCTGTTCATTTGCAAGTGTTTCAAAAAGTTCATTCATGGGTAATGGGCATTGCTGGCCAGGTTGGCACGTATTGCCATCACTAATTGCCCGGGGGAGGGTTGAGAGTTAAATACATTGCTGCGGTCATGGTAGGCCAGACTGGGTAAGAATGACAGATTTCCTTCCAGGAAGGACATTAGTGAACCAGGTGGATGTTTTATGATAATTGGCTTTGTCACCATTAGGTTGGTGTTTTATTCCAGATTGCTATTAAAATCAGTTGCAAATGCAAGGGTCCTGTCATTCAAAGCCTTATGTACAATCAAGTCACCACAGACATTAGGTCTTGGTGCATGTTGAATACTCCAATTATGTTATTCTTGTTTATTCCTAGGATTTACAGCATCTCCTGGCAACTGAATTTATTTTTTTTGCTCTCTGAATATAACAGAATGGGGATGAGAAAGCGGGATAACTGATGATTTGACAGCCCTTTCAATGCCCTCCTGGTGAAGTAAACTTTGAAGGATCTGTGAAGCACCTTAACATGCATAATTAAGGATGCTATGTAAATGCTTATATGCATCAGCTGGTTTACCAGTTGGCAACATTCTCCTCAAGTCACAGGTTCTGGGTTCACATCCCACTTCAGGACTTGTTTGCAAAAATCAGCTCTGATGCTCTTGTGCAGGGTCAAAGTTAATGGTGTTCTGTTTTAGATGAGACATTAAACCAAAAGCCCATCTGACCTCTCAGGTGATGCTATGGCACTATTCAAAGAAGAGCAACAAATAGATCCATGGCCAAAGAAGTGAATGCCTCAATCAACACCACATGATCAACATCACATTGCTCTTTGTGGGAGTCCGGGCGCAAATTAGCTGTTGCATTTTCAATATTATAAATGACTACTATTCAGAAGTGAATATACATTGTTTGAAAAGTCCAGTGGGTATGTAAACGTATTGTATAAATGCAAATCTTTTCCTTGTTTTCTTTATAAATGCAAGTTGTTAATTTCAAATTCATTTTCTGATTAGAAAATGTAACTGGGTTGCAAAATATCAAGTTTTTTGCCATTTTGTTTGCCTTATTGAATGTTTAATTGTATCTACTTATTTCATGAACAAAACATGAACATAATTAATTAATTGATTTTGTATTATAGGTGAACGTAGTAGAAAGAGTCAATTGTACAGTCTTTGTAAGAAAGTGACCTTCAGCAGTTAGTGGCATGCAATTCCACTTCTACAAAATTGTTATTTCCCTGGTTATGTGTTAAACTTATTCTGTTATAGGCTACAATAGATTGTTTTTAAAAACAATGCAATATATTTTTGGTGACACTATATTTTAAAGAGCTCTTTATTATAATTGTCAGCACTTTTCTGGCAGTAATTTTGTAAATGATTATAAAACAAAAAACTCTGTTACTTTAAAAATTCACAAAAATAAAGTTTGGTTTCCCGCACGTGTAATGTTTTCCTAATGTTAGTTAGGTAGGTTATATTCCTTGCTTTAATGTAAAGAGAAGACCAAATCAGCTTTAACAAAGTAAGTTTGAAATGGTTTGTTATTTGGTTTTTATGAGACAGAGTAGAATAATGGAAGAGCTCTGCCCGTTTTAGTGCAGCATCTTCCTTCTATGTATTTGTCTTCTTTGGTCTCTTCAATCTGTTCCCATGACTTTGATATCAAGGGCAAGATTGTAAATCATTCAATAACCATACACTTACATGGAATTAGGACCAAGCTCTGTAAATTTATTGTATTTTATTTTACTTATTTTATTAAGGAAAGAATGGACATGTGAAGGGCATGAGTTGATTAAGTACTTTGAGCACACATAAAGAGAGGCTTCACATTGTTACTTATTTTAATTTGGTAAAATTACTTTGTTCGTTTTTGTTCCAATGGCCTGCCACTTTAAGGTGATGTCTATTTGTCTTTTGTTCTTTTCAAAAGAGTATAAAGAGGAGCTTTTAGGACCCAGGGTTTTGCTAAAGGAGGCGATAAACATTTGAAATATTGCTTCTATAAATAAATCCAGAGTTAAGTAAAAGATTAGTGTTAGTTTCCACTTCACCTTCTGACTTTTGATGCCAGAGGTGAGGAAGATTTGTATATTTTTATGTCAAAGGATGAAACTCTTCAGGTAGTCGCCTTAGCTTTTGCACCTGCCCACTCATTCTTCGTTCTATATTCTTCTAGCATGCCTATAACCTTGTCCTGACATTGTATGACATTTCAAAATTTGCAGATTACAAATACCTTGCAAGTATTATAAACGAGGATGAGGTTAGTTGTAGACATCAGGAAGACAAAGAACAATTGCATTTATCAGACTCTCACATATTACAGGTTAAGGACATCTGTTATCAAACAATTGAGGACACGAATCTCAAGAAGACAAGGACATGATGGAGGGGATATGGATGTGACAGGTAAGACTCAAGTGTGAAAATAGGAAGACTGGCTTGATGCAACATACAACAAAGCAGCAATTCTAAAAGGTTTTCAAGAACAGAGGCACCAAACCCTAACCTGGGGCTTTATGTGTAGAATAGTTACAGGTCACTGAACAAGGTTGAAATAGAGCACAGAAGAAAGGAAGTTATGATGAATCACCACAAAACCCTGTCCAGGTTTCAACTGGATATTTGTGTCCAATTCTGAATTCTGCATTTTAGAATGAATGGGAAACATTAGAGAAGTTGCAGAAAAAAAACTATATCAGAATGGTTCCAGAGAGAGAGAGAGAGAGAGAGATTCTGGTCGGTACCCAATCAGAGGTGGATCCACAAATAGGTCCTGTAGAAGTCTCCTCTGAGCACACTCCAGAAGTACCTGATGCCCCCTTGCCTCTACCTTACCTGTGACCCACAATCCTGTGGATGTTTAAACCAAAGATGGTGAGCCTGCAGATGCATTGAGTATGTCTGATTCCTCTAGTTAACAATGCCATGAGGGTTGCCTGCTCAAAAGTCAACAAATTCCAGTATTATGGCAGGATTGCTCTACCCTCAGTGCAGACTTTCAGACCTCACCTAAATGTCGGGGTAGGAAGGGAAAAAGAAAGTCTTTTGAGGCAGAGATGAAATGGGCAAAACTCCATTGTAGGTAAATGATCACATTTGTAAATATATGTTTACTTTTCATCAACAGTCATTTGAATAAATGTCATTTGAACTGCAGCTACAAGAATGCAGCGTGAGGACGTGGAACACCTTAGATTCACACCATGTTCCAATTCTGTCCAAAGAATAGCATTTTTTCGATAGCGCGCGCACGCGCGTACTAGCATGAGCATTTGCAATGTTTGAATGAGGGAGCATTGAATGTTGGGAGGCTTCCATCAGTTTGTAAACATAACTTCTATCAGACTCCACAAAAATGGGATGGAATAAACTGAATTGGTATTGAATGGCCTCAGTAACATAAAGACACCTAAAATCAGTTAAAAATGACTTCACATAACTCAGTTCCATTGAAAACAGTTGCTAAACAAGCCCTGTCTGGGTTGCTGAACAGTAGGTTGCTGAACGTGATGTTCCTTCTGATGAGTGCCTTCAACCTCCTAATTGGTGCAATGCTGTGGCTCTCACAGAGCTTTAGCCTGACATAACCTCATTGTTCAGTTGTCTTGAGCAAAGAGCCCAAGGATTAATCAATGTCCTTTGTATTCTACCACAATGAACCCTAAGGGCTGACAAGCATGAGTGCCTCTTTTTGAGGAAATATCTTATGACTCTCTTTGGCCACAGTGGAAGAAGGTGATGCACTGCAGACCGTCTGGGCAGTAAATACATGGCACTCCAAACTCTGCCTCTGTGCAGAATCTAGCACCACTGCCCATCTTTCATGTCCACAAAATCCTGTGGAAGACAAATGACAAAATGGCACATTTGGCTATAAATTCTGCATTAGGAGGCTGCTTTATATCCTTCACAGGTTGCTGCTGATCCTGGGCTTCCAGAACCATGTCTGTGGGTGCTTGTAGTGCAGTGAGCACAGAGACAACATCTTTCGAGCCTGGGCTCAGTGGGGATGATTCCAATGAGTCTTTGTGAGCAAGATCAGAAATGAAGGAGGCTCCAGAAATGTGATCAAACAACTGTCCCAGTTGGCACAAATAATATTTAAACGTCATCCTGGGACATGGAAGCCTATGACAAGAAGGGCAATGGGATGCCTCTGCCTAGACTTTTAACATTGCAAGACTTATACACTCAGATGTTTGTGGCACAAACCCATTTGGCACACGTGTGGTATGATGTATATGTGGCAGAAATAAGGAGACTTTCTCTCCCCTCCCCCATCACATTTCCCAAGAAAGGCAGTGTTGCATTTAAGGTAATATTGTGCACATTTTACAGTCCAAGGTATCAGGTGAGCTGCTCCTGGAGCTTGAAATGAGTTTGTGAATTGTGTAACTTAGATTAAACTTTATCGCTAGTCTTAAATTACTTCCGCCTCAGTGACAGGATTAACTTGTTCTGTTCAATGATATGGTGGAGATTGCTTGTGGCCAGAACTTGTAGTTGACACAGCTTGTCAATGCATGAGATGTATATCCTCAATTCTGTGATAACTGATGTCTTTAACCTATAATATATGTGTGTTTGATTAATGCAATTGTCCTTTGAAAAGTCTCACATCCCTTGCAGGTAGACCCCTTCCCTGGGAGATTTAATGAAAAGCATTTACTCCATGAATGTGGATGTGGTAGCAGCCATTTTTATTTCCATTGTGCACTTGTGGTTTGGATGAGGATGGAAGGTGGTGTGAGTGACACAGTACAGAGTGAGCTGCAGACTCAATCTGTCAATTCTGGTGGCCCCTCCACCTCCAATAAAAGCCTTCTTGTTACTTTCTGCTTTGCTCTCCCTGTCAATCCTGTCATGTCTGATCTTCCCCATATAACCAACCAACTCTTTTATTTAACAGTTCATCTCCCAGTTTTCCCTAGTCATACCAATATAGTTATAGTTATGACTTGAATGCCAGCCCCATGTGATGTTAAAATCAACTTGCAGTGAGAGAGAGACTCACTGAGATCTTTGTGGAGAGAGGAGGAGAACTTCTTCAAGACAGGCAAGCTTGGCAGAGGATTCGCAGTAAGGTTAAAATCAACTAGATTCCTGATGAAGGGCTTTTGCCTGAAACGTCGATTTTCCTGCTCCTCGGATGCTGTCTGACCTGCCGTGCTTTTCCAGCACCACTCTAATCTTGACTCTAATCTCCAGCATCTGAGTAACCACCTCCGCCTACCCCCATGTGATGACTAACTACATCCCTGACTGTGTTGCACTCCAACTGACTTACTGCTAATTCCTGGTTCCACTGAACCATTCAATGACCATGGCCCATCCCTGTAATGGAAGAGAATCTCCAACTCTGAACACTCAGAGTGGCTGACTGTGTCCAAGTCCCTGGCCTAATAGCAAACAATCCCTTAACTGATTGTGACAGAACACCCTGACTGATAATTGTCCCCTTGATTTTATTCAAAATGACTCCCATTAGATTTTGAGACATACCTGTTTAGTTGAAGCACATTCTGTGTGTTTGCAGCAGTAGATCCTGACAAATTCTGAAGGTGTCTCATTACCATGGCATAGTACCAGGCACCAAATTATCCATCTCTTGACTGATCATTGCTAGCAAATGTGACAGGCTGCCTGACCTTATCTACACTAAAGGCAGCACAGGACCTAAGTACACTGGGTGGTACAATGGCTAGCACTGCTGTCTCACAGTACCATGGACCTGGGTTCAATCCTAGCCTTGGGTCACTGTCTGTGTGGAATGTTTTGCATTCTCCCCAGGTCTGTGTGACTTCGTGCTGGGTACTCTGATTTCCTCCCACTGTCCAAAGCTGTGCAGGTTGGCTGGATTGGCCATGTTCTATATTGTAAGATCTGGTTGGGATGCTGTTTGGAGGTCAATGCAGAATGTGATATGATAGCATAGCCTCTTTCTGCAATGTAAGGATTCTGTGGCCTTCTATTTTACTGTTACCCTCTAAGTTCTGAATGAGGTGTCAATGCATATAAAGGCAAGACAAAGTAAGTCAGAGATGTTGTGAGCATCCAAATTAGTGCCAAGTGAGTGAGCTGCACGAATGCAAGCTGAGGATCTTGAGATGCACTCTGTTCTGATGCAGAAATGGGTTCCTTTCTGTGCACACACAGCAGCCTGATTGCAACATTGGATTGAAAGGTATCAGTTAACTCCAAAGCACAATATTAAGGTGGTGAACTGTGTTATGAGTGACTCATAGATATGCCATGGTGAGGCTGGTGCTTGTGTAATGTCAACCTCCATGGATGGATGGTGCAAATGGTCAATGCCCATGGAGTGTGGGCGGTGAATGCCCATGGAGCTTGCCCTGCAGTGTTGGGTACTGCTGGTTACAATGGAATCCCAGACAAGCAAACAATGAGCTATATTTTCACAACTGTCTCATCATTCAAGACCTGGGAAAGTGTCCACTCACTGTTCCCAATGGTGGAAGAACTGTGATCCAGAAGGTGTTGATTGAAGGCAAATAGCATAAGAATCAATGGCAGCATGAGGAATTTTTTCTATGCAGCAAGTGTTTAGGGTTTAAAGTGCACTGCCTAAGAATGTAAAGGATATTAATGGGCTTTCAAAGGGAATTGGTGAAGAAGCTAAGGAGTGAAAGTTTAGATGGCTTTGGGAAAAGAGTGGGGGAACTAGCTGAGTTGTTCCTGAAGAGAGCCATCATAGGCATAGCAGGCCATTTGGCCTCCTTTGTGTTGTAACCATTCTGTATTTCCACAGAATATTGCCAATCTCCTTTTAGCGCCTCTCCAATCTCATATTCTCGAAGAGACCACTCTTGGCCCATTGTATTTTGATGGTGTCATTTGGCTTCATCATTCAGGCTTTGCTTTTTACTTTTTAAGATTTCTTATATTAATCCATTCTCCAAAAGCAATATTCTACTGCTCTCTACTATTACAGCTTTGTTTCTAATCTTTCCTCTCTCAAGGTGGTCTCTCCTGTGACTGTGTCTACTCTGCCCTATTTGTCCTTGCTGTCTGTGTCTAACATCCAAAACAGTTATCTCTGCTACACACAGTAAAACAGAACTTGCAATCATTTACAACCCTCAATGTATGTTTTTGGCACTTATTCACCTGAATGTCTAGCTTGGAAGAGCAGAAGTATTCAAATGATGGTCTCCAATCTGTCTCCTAATCCACTCCTCCAATCACCAATCCTTCACTACACCAGCCTCTAGTCATTGCATTTCATCTTCTGATCTTGACTAGCTGCCCACCCTATCCTGATCCTCCCATTTTCCCACTTCTGGCTTCCTAATGCAACATGCTGGTCATTCTCCTGTGGTCTCCTCTCCTGCATCCTGATTCTCCTCCATTTCTCATTGTGTCTCACCAGCCTCACAGCCATCCTCAGACCTCAGCCCCTAGCCTTACAATTCTCTGATCCAACACTGATTTTTGCCCTAAAACCTCAGTCCTGATTTTTTATGTTAACCTATTTTTCTAATCAGCTTGTCAAGGATGTTATTAGCAACTCTGGAGTAAGTGGGACTTGAATCCGGACCTCACAGTCCAAGGATAAGGACACTACCACTGCACCACAAGGGGGTCCTACCAACAGGGCCTGGATCTGATCTCTGCCCTCAGATCCACTCACCAAGAGTGGATGTGGTGTTTGCAGTGATCTACACTTTTGCCTCGTTATTGCCTTATACTTAGGTCCAATATTGGCCTTGTCAGTGCCTGCCCCCTGTTCTGCCAGCACACCAACATCCAAATATCTAGAGTGACTACTCTTATGCCACTCTCCAAGGTTCCACATTTTATAAAATGCTATGCATTCAAAACTCAACATCATTTGAATCGTGTGCTGTAGGGAATTCTAGGCCTCAAGAAAGCTTGTATTTTCTTATTCTCTGCCTCCCTTTTCACTGCACATTAGTTTCAAAATCCTCAGTTATAAATTTTTATCCTCTCCAACCATGATGTGCTTTGCACTCCTGCTTAATTCTGTTGCAAATCTCTGCCATTTTATCTTTTATAGAATAGAATAGCCTTTATTGTCATGTGCACTCGAATGAGTGCAGTGGAAAATTTGTAATGTTGCCTCTCAGCATTATCTTAGGTACAGGGTACCTAAGTACAGATATTTTAAGTGTTGTTACAGAATTGAAATAGTAAAAAAGAAGACCAGCGTGAGAATACAGAGTTTAAAAGTCCAAAATGATAATAAAAAATATTTTTAAAGTACTTGCGTTATGGTCCTTTTTTCATGAAGTGCGTGCTCCTCAATGCTTCAGAACACAAGGCCTCACTGCCTCCAAGTACTGTCCTCTGCCCCTCTGACCGGTCTGAGCTTGCTGTGCTCCTGCTCTGCGCTCCGGCTGCAACTCGCTTCCTGGTGCTGGCTTGGTCTTTGACACATCTCCCTGACTCCATTCTTCATTCCCCCCAGGTCGGATAGTTATAAGAAGTTAAAAGTTGGTGTGTGTTGGGGGGAAGAACAACTGCAGCAAAGAGGGAAAAAAGAAAGATAAAGGAAAAGGAACCAGCAAGCAGTGGAGCTCAGGCTGGAGTGTCTTACTCTGCTTGTGTTTATAGAGCTCCCTGCTTTGCAAAACTCTCAGTGAGTTTGTGATTTTTGCTTTTCATCTACATAGACAGTCTTGAATTTCTCCTAAATTCCTAAAGTGCTGGAAAGATTCTGTGTTAAAATTAGTCCTTAAACCCTTGCATATACTATGCACATTAAGAATGAAACTTAGAGGTAATTAACATTTCAAGTTTTAACATATTTGAAATGTTAATTTGTTGTTTTTTTATACAACAGGCTTTACCTTAATTTTTCTCTATTGACACACTTGAATATTTTCCTGCTTACTTTCTGCCTCTATGACCTCCCTCATTGCGTTGAATTCTCTTCCTGGAGATCAGGACACAATCTGTAACTGCTGTCTGAGCATCAGTCTGCAGAAGTGATTTTTAAAATAGAACAGATTTTTCAATTTGTTTCTCAGTCCTTGAAAGATTTTTTTAAAGTAAATAACCATTGAATTGGCAATTATTTTCTAGGAATAGAAATGCTACATGCATCAATTCAAGAGAAAGAAGCTCTTGGGATGATGGATTACTTGTAAATATGTATGATTTTTGTAATCTCTTTATTTGGTCCTTTCTCATAATAAAGGACAAATGGGCATTCAAGGTATTAATTTTCCTTATGGAAAAGTGCATCAGAGATTTTGTTGCTCTCTATTTAAATATGGGAATGTCAATTCTTGCATGTTGAGTAATTTACAAGAATTTAATTTGGTATCATTTCTGCACACTGCTACCTGATACTCATGATTCATGCTTTACCTTCAATTGAATCTTATGCTTATGATTGAATGGTTGTCACATTTGATGATGACGGTGTTTGTTTTGGGTGCAGAGTGTCAGGATTCCTGACCTACCTGTATTTGTTCAGATTGAGATGGGCACCTCACAAAATTTATGAATCCTTCTTAGCTGAATGATTGTACTGTTGGATGAATAGCTCTCACCCTGTCTTATGCAGATTATTGCTCTCGATCTCTGCAGTTTGGAGGAGGAACCAGGAAAGGCAGTGTTGTTTGCTGATGTACTGTACCTTAAAGATAAGCTGTAATCAACAGTATTGCTGCAATATAAATTATTACAAAGTGAATAGCAGTACAGACAGAGGGGTCCATGCTGACAGATATGATACTGGAATATGGTAGCAGTTAGTAAGGAGGAGAAATGCCATTGGTCTTGTAGGGGGCAGGAGATCCTTAAGGGCTTCTCTCAGAATGGAATGACAGCAGATGGTCAGGAAGATTAATTCCAGGAGTCTGGACCAGACAGTGGTACCATGAGCTCTAAAGATCTCATGTGGATGGTCAAAGTCATCAACCTATAACAATCCCAGCCACTCACATCGCACAGAACACTACACTGCTATCACTCCCAAAGCAGTACTCTCCCACTTGCCGGATCCATGCCTATTTCACCACATCCTCGCCACCTGCCAATACTGGCAGCCTCACATCTCCCCTGCCTCCATGGACCTTCTGCTTTCAGCTAATGCAGGCACATTACTCAAACCCAGTGCTGCATGACTGCTAATATTCTTATCTTTAGGACAAGGCAACACATAATAAGAAGCAGAGCAGTATTGGCAGGATCAAATTGTGAGCTCACCAGCAAAGATTGTTCTCTGTCTAATGGGGCTGGTTATGACAAGGCACACAGCATGTCAATTGCTGAGAACATTGTGGATGTACTATGTGCCTTATACTGCTTCAGAGCTGTCAGTGCCCCTTCATCCAACAATCAGCTTGGAGAGCAAGCTTCTGACGATGTGACCTTGGACCTTTTGATTCTCATCCTACGTAGCACCATTTTTCTGCTTTGAGACACCTGCGAAATGCTGCTTACCCAAATGCAACAGTTCCTAGGAAAAGGAGAGAGCACAGCAACAGAGAGTTTGTGAAGGCCTTGTCACTTGACCTGACACTAGCTGCAACCAGCTCAGTTACTGGCACTGCATTTAACTTTCGTGACAGATATGGCTTTTGGGATCAGCATGTGGCATGAGTGGGCTACAGACAGCCCAATGATAAGGAATTGTTCAGTTGCCAGCTCAGTAGAGGTGGTGAGGTGCCAATCATCTTCTGCAGAATCTTCATGGGGCAGTGTACAAGAGAATGTTGTTGAGCATGCACATGAGATGCAAGACCTATTTATTGGGCTGTCAGGCAAACTCCTGCCATTGACAAGGATCATGAGCAAACCAAGCTCAAAGTTGAAGAGGGCCTGGTGTTGTCCTTGGTTAGATCACAGAAGTTGCTGGGTCGAAATGGACTTATCCCTAATTTCCCTTAAATCATTATTGTTGCAGAATTCCTGTTTTATTTGAAAGAATATTCAATTTATGTATATGATATCCAGAACAAACTCTTGAATAGAAATTATTTTTAGTATCACTTGGGCATGCCAGAACCAAAACTTAACAAACTCTTCGTTGTTCTAAGTATCTTTAACACTTTTCAAAATGCATTTTCTATTTAGAATGTACACTATATTCAAAAAGAGCAATAAAAATAGAAACAAATGATTTCATACTGTCAAAATTCTTCATATACAATCTAGCAGGACTTCTGCACAGGTGACGATTTAAGAGGAATTGGAGATCAGATAATTTAGAGTGCATATCTTCTGTAATCTGTTTCTGACCATTTACATTTTGCAATCTGTCTCCGAACATATACATTTTTCCACTTACCTTAGCTCTTCAGAAATGTTTCAGCTCACTACCTGAAAACATTTCTGAAATATATAATTAATAAACCTTGAGAATTAGGCTTAACTCCTATTAAAAATGAAATGGGAAATAAATTTTGTATTCAATATCATTAGCTTTGATTGGCTGCTTAGAAGCATAATTGTTGCAGTCCCAACTGTGCAATTGCATACTGACAGGGCTGCATTCTATGGCTGCCCGGTGGCTCAGTGGTTAGCACTGCTGCCTCACAGCACCAGGTTCGATTCCAGCTTTGGTGACTGCCTGTGTGGAGTTTGCACATTCTCCCCGTGTCTGCGTGGGTTTTCTCTGGGTACTCTGGTTTCCTCCCACAGTCCAAAGATGTGCAGGTCAAGTGAGTTGGCCATGCTAAATTGCCCAAAGTGTCAGGTGCGTTAGTTAGTCAGAGGGAAATGGGACTGGGTGGGTTACTCTTCGGAGGGTCAGTGTGGACTTATTGGGCCGAAGGGCCTGTTTCCACACTATAGGGAATCTACCTAAATGGAACAGTTTAGACTCTATCATTTTTTGGATTGTGTGTCTGTTGAACCAAATGTTCTCAGTGGAGTTCTCTGAGTTTGGAAAAAAAGGAGAAAAATCTGTTACTTTTCTTTGGCAGATGGATCTGCTGTGAGCTACTTGTGAAATGGCATATGCTGTAGTTGTAGGGAAGTTTAAAGTCAGAATAACTACAGCCTTTGCAATTTTATAGATGGTAAATATACTGGATCTTTAGAGTACTTGGGTTCAAACCATTCTGTCAGCTGTCATTCAGATTTGAGTATTTGGTTACTGGATAAAGCACTTTATTTTGAGAGAAAGCCAGGGAGAAGGAAGCCAGCAGGTGTAGTAACAATTAACATAACTTCAACTTCTTTTGGTCCATTGAAGAATTGCATTGTAGCACACAGCAGAAAAATATATTCAATCTTATTCCATGGATTAAAAATGTTTGTGCACTGACATGATACATCAGTACAGATCTTAAAACGAAATTTAAAATGGATTGCATCCAATACTTAAGACTGCAAAAAACTTTCATTTAATAGTTCACTTTAGAATGAAAGCATTGTAAAATGATACCACAATTCTCATTTCTACTTTTTACTAAATTAGCTATTGTTATGGATTTTTGTACCAAACTGAAAAACATCTTCAAACTTTTACTCAATAACTCAAGTTTTGGCTTTGAAGGAATTGGAGTAGGTTTTGGTCACCGAAGTAAAAACCTTAAAAATGATTTATTTTAAATTCACTTTGAGACATACTCTACGAATCTGCATCTCTTTAAAAAAATTCTTCTCTTATCACGGTCATCATTTCTAGTTCGGCCATAAACCCACAACTTTGTGAATCAGTCACGATCTTTTTTGAAATGTGGAAATAAGATTATTAACAATGTATAAAGTTTGGCCGTATTTTGAAACTTTGTTGTGGACATAAAAAAAGTAAGGAGATAAGGAAAGCTACCACAAATTAACCAAAGACAGTATTACCTGGAAGCTATTCACTTTTTTTTCTTTTGAATTGTTTCTACTGCAGCCACTGCAGCGTTGATTGCATTTTTTTTGCACTTAACTATGAAAAAGTGTCTCTCATGATGGTAAAGTCTCAGAATTTTGAGGAGGATAACGACTACTGTTGGTGTTTACTTGTTGGACCTGTAAGTTGGCAGAGGTCTTGGGAAATTTCTCAGCTTGATTTCAAGCCACTTTGTAAAATTTCAGAGCAAACACTGTGAGCAAACTGCTAAATCACGTCCATGGTGCCGCCATTCCACTCAGAAATGTTTGGCCTGAGCCCTTTATTAGGTACACACAATGTTTAAATTAGTCCTAAATACCGTTAAGGCTGAAATAACTAGTCTGGAATAATCTCAGATAGTGTGGGATGTTGAAAATGGAAGTCTGAAAGTTTATTTAGTGAGACTGGATTTAGTTGGCCGAGATCTTCACTTCAGAAGTTTGAAATATTTTGGTTTGGTTTAGATTGTCATGTTCACAGTCAGTAGACAATCACATGTCTGTATTGTTAATTCTATGGTAGCAAAAATATATTTACAATAATAACAAACAAATTCAAACAAAGAAATATAATCTATTAGTATTTGTTATTTTTTTTAGCATTCCTTTACTGAAATTACCAGCTAATTGGTTAATGGTTACGAAAGGAGAGGTATCTGTTCATCATTTTAGAGGGTGGATTTTCCTATGAGAAAAGCCATCACATACAGATGATTTATGATTATCTTTAAAATTGGTCCAATTTCTGAATATCTCATAGTTTAGATAGAAAGACAAAGAAATGTTGGAAGCTAAATGTATTTTAAGTATTGAAAACAATACCAAGACTGTGATAAGATTTCATGATAATCATCGGTTCCTATTAACTACCATTTGTGCCCATATAATGGTTTAAAATTTGACCTTGGTGAATGAAAAGCTCAAAAGATAGGTTGGTGAACTGATTTCTGAGTAAGAGAGAGCAACAGTTGAGGCACTACCTCTGCTGTTTGTTTTTGCATTCCTTGAGCTTTGCCCTGGATATAGTTAAATTTCATTCCTGTCAGAAGTCACATTTTAAAGGTACCCATGCAGTCTAACAGACTCTGAGCTATACAATGTTTTGACTATTTTTAATTTCATGAGTAAAGTGATATTTCTGCATGTGCTCTCATAATATTAAAGATTAACTCGTGCGGAGCAGGGCACTGCAGTTGCAATCACTATATGCAACAATCCTTTTTGTTTCAACTTAGTGAAATCGCAGTAAGAAGCAGTTGGCAGACATCTTTAGTCTGTATGTTGTTCTACACAGATACAAGTTTGAGACACTATCTGAAATGTAATAGCTTAAGAGGATTCTCTGATCTGCTGTTCAGTACAGAAAGATGTAGCATACTAACTGTCCTTCCATCTTTCAATCAGCAATGTTTTTATAAGGTGAAATATAACTTGCCCTTGGATTGGGATCATAGCTTTCTACAGGCTGAACTAACCAGCTTTTTTATTTGGTGACTTTTGTCATAGAATCATAGAGTTATATAGATGTACAGCACAGAAAATGACCCTTCGGTCCAATTTATCCATGCCAACCAGATATCCTAAATTAATCTAGTCCCATTTGCCAGCATTTAGCCCATATTTCCCTCCAAACCCTTCCTATTCATATATCCATCCAGATGCCTTTTAAATATTGCAATGGTACCAGCCTCCAACACTTCTGGCAGTTCATTCCATACACACACCACCCAATGTGTGAAAAAGTTGCCCCTTACATCCCTTTTAAATCACTCCTTCCCACTTTAAACCTATGCCTCCTAGTTTTGGATTCCTCTCAGCTGGGGAAAATATCTTGTCTATTTACCCTATGAATCCCCTCATAATATTAGAAACATCTAGAAGGTCAGACCTCAGCATCCAACGCTGCCGGAAAAATAGCCCCAGTCTATTCAGCCTCTTCCTATAGTTCAAACACTCCAACTCTGACAAGATCCTTGTAAATCTTTTCTGAACTTTTTCAATTTTAACAGCAACTTTCCCATGAAAGGGAGATCAAAATTGAATGCAAGATTCCAAAAGTGGCTGAACCAATATCCCATACAGCCACAAAATGACCTCCCAACTCCTATGCTCCAAGTGTTGACCTTGATTACAACATGGACGGCTGGGAGGTCTAATTATCTCTTACAACTATCACTTTCTGACATAATGTCTAGATAGTTTTCTGTCCTCAAAATGCTGCTAAGACTGTTGTTACACTTCTGTAATTGGGTATCTTGTTCAGGCACTAACCAGAATTATGCAGGTCATGATCACTCATAATGTCACAGACAAAACCTTCTGGTATTGCTCAACACCTACGCCCCTATAAATTTCTGGAAACATTTCTGTAGAACTTGGAAGACCTTGGAAACTCGAACTTTTTCAGAAATTAAGTGAATGGCTATCTATTAAAGACAATGCTAAAAGAATGTAACAGTTAAATTGTGATATCTCAAGGTCACCTTTCACTTATTAAAACTAAACAATCTTGTGTTAAATATAACAACAATACTTAAGAGTAACTATCAAGATATTCTGATAACGAAGTGTAAACACATTTATGGACTTGCACTCGAAGATCAAGCTACAATCTTATGTTTAAAAAACTTTTTCATCACTATTGGTATTTAGTGTTCTGGAGCACAATTTCCCAGTGATTCTTCACATATTAAGCCTTCAATCTCAGCTGTGGACTTAGAGAAAGCATTGAATGAATATATGAAAATACTTACACTGAGAGAAAAATCAGAGAATGAGTCAATCAGTAACACTCTGACATATTGTGCAGCAGGAATTTTGATAGCATTATCCACGAAGACTTGGACACTATCACATCCACTCACAAGCTGAAATAAGTGCTTCAATAGAATGCAAAACATGGGAGAAATAGCTCGCTTGGTGGAAGAAGAAAGCTAAACATTGTAAATGAGAAGTGTTCTGCAGTGCTTATGGAGTGCTATTAATATGCATGGATGATACCAATCAACAGAAATGTAACCAAATAGATGCAATGTTGAAAGATTTTTGTCCAATACTATTCCAAAAACAACCTAGTAATGGGATGTATTTCTGATAGCAGGATGCACTCATTAGCGATAAGCAGTATTGCAAATTATTGATTATTTACCTTGTCATATGAGGAGGGACAGTTTTTCCTCTGTAAAAAAGTAATTGAGAAGACTTATAAAAAGGAGTCAATGTATTCTTTAGAATTAATTACTTCATCAAACGATTAACTGCTTTGTAATTTTACAGTTTATCTTCCATCTATTGTAGCCCACCTTCAGCATGAGTCTCATACATCCTGTGGTGTAAAATTCTTATTCTTTGTATGAAATGTTATACAAGTAAATAATTAGATTTACATTGGCAATTTATAGATGTGACTACATTTTAGTAGCAATATAATTCTTAAACAGTTCAGCCTGTGCTCATGATCAGTGCACCACCAGAACCCAAAACAGACAGCTATGAGCTGGACACACATGCATTGAATGGAAGCAATTTTCTTGCAGGAATATATGTAGACTCCTTGCACCCTCTTTCACTGAAGATGTGGAGGTATTAACACGGGTTAATACACAACAACAGGTTACAGGATGGTTCAGAGTGAGGACAGGCAGAAATCTAGAGAGAAAGAGATGACCTCTGAGGTAAGGAGTCAACCTTGCCCTCCAATTCATCTAATGAGACGAGGTAAACTGTGTTGGACTGAGATGAGGAGAAATTTCTAGAACCAGAGAGTGGTAAGCCTGTGGAATACCTTGCCGTAGAAAGTG
Organism: Chiloscyllium plagiosum; assembly: GCF_037043375.1. Lineage (NCBI taxonomy): Eukaryota > Metazoa > Chordata > Chondrichthyes > Orectolobiformes > Hemiscylliidae > Chiloscyllium > Chiloscyllium plagiosum. The sequence goes on from NW_028270163.1 coordinate 42,534,942, forward strand.
GTTGAGATCAAAACATTGTGCAATTTCAAGAAGAATTTGGATATAGCACTTGGGGCTAAAAGGATATGGTTGAGGTGGGTGGAGCATATGGTGGTCCTGGCTTCCTGCACTCATCCCATTTCAATTGAAGACCGAGGGGTGTCTAGTAAAATGCCTGTAACAAATCCTTTTCTTCAGCTGACCCCAAAAGATATCCAATACTATCAGTAGCATTGCACTTGCTCTTTTCTCAGGGAATTTTTGCAAAAAATGTTGCTGCTGGTGATGCCTAGACAAAGAGCCCGAGAAGGTTTCCTGATGTGCTTTGAAAGTCAATTTCAGTGCTGCTGCAGCAGGAGAATAATAAGCAGTGATGAACTTCTCAGCAGTGCTCAAAGTCTTCAGTAACAATTTGTTTATGACCATTCAAAGAAGCATTGAAAATAGGAGCAGGGGTTGGCCATTCAGCCCTTTGAGTTTGCTCCACCATTCATTATGATCATTGGCTGATCATCCAACTCAATAGCCTGTTCCTGCTTCCCCCCCCATATCCTTTGATCCTTTAGCCCCAAGTTTATATCCAAATCCTTCTTGAAATTTCCCAATGTTTTGATCTCAATGATTTCCTACAGGCTTACCAATCTCTGGTTCAAGAAATTTCTCCTCATCTCAGCTCTACACGATTTACCCTGTATCCCTAACAATGACCATTGGTTCTGGACTCCCCCTGTCACCAGGAATGGCCTTCCTGCATTTTCCCTGTCTAGTACTGTTGGAATTTTATGGGTTTAAATGAGAATCCCTCATTCCTCTGAATTCCAATGAATATAATCCGAACTGATTCAATCCTCATATATCAGTCCCACTATCCCAGAAATCAGGTAAACCTCTGGTCTATTCCCTCTCTAGATTGTCACAGTTGGGTGAATGCTGTTATCAACCTAGATATTGTGCAAGCCAAATTGTTGACCGTCAACATGTGATAAGCCCCATGTTTCTACTTGTAAGCTTTACCTCGATAATGTGTGGCATTTCAATTTAAGACCTGATTTTGGGACCAAAGGCTTTTTACCACCTGAAGCAGCCATCAAAATTTCCCTCTTAAGTTTCAAACATCTGTAATTAAGGGAATTGGGATTTTGGTTCAGTTAAACAATTACCTGCATTCTTTCTATCATGAATCATATCTGTGTGTTTTGTTTGCACCTTCATTTCTTTAGTTTTTGCTGCCAGCATTAATGGGATAATGGGATAATGTAAATGAGCTATGTTAGTGCTACCACTAACTGATCCCAGCTTCTGTTGTGGAATGATTAAGGATGTCATGGGTTAATTAGCAAAAACAATGGTTCTTCCCAATGAAAACATGGATTTCAGAAGGCAGGAAATAAAAGGTGATAATATGCTACTTATTTAATTTTGGAGTTTACAAAACATCCAACCAGTGGATAAATTGCAATCCTGGATTTGCAGTGTAAAGGCACAAATTATCTACTGTGTTTTATGTTTTAAATTGTTCTTGTGGAATTTCCTTTTCAGTATTTTTTCACCTTTTCCAAGGACTTATCAATTCTCTTGCATTTTCCGCTGCTGTCACCAATAAACCACAAAATAACAGAGTCTGAGATTAATCTATTGGCATTAGATTAAAACTAAATAATTCCAAAAGATTCCAGGAGTCTGGAGAATATGCAAATGTATGGTGAGGATCTATTTGCTTCCTGTGAAACAAATCAGCTGGCCTATTTGTTTCCTCATTTTGATCTTGAGCTTTGATCTTTCCACCTTGGATTCTGCATGTATCGAACTGAGTAAAGCTTTGAAGCTTTTGGCAAGGGTGAAAAAAGAATGCTGATAACCAATTTACATGTTATTTCCTTATTGACACTGCATTGTGACATGAGTGAACTCAGTTTTATATTAAAGGAGAATTGTTGCAGTTTTGGAAGACACTGGGGGAATATTGGAAGTTTTGTTTCTGATCCTTTGTTACCGGTATATGGCTTTTCTCGTCACGACATTGATTATGTAAGCTAAAAATTGAAGTTTCAATTGTGTTCAATGACTTCTCATTTGAAAGGCCTTGAGGTAGAAGTTCATTTTGGTGAGCAAAGTGAGAGGTATCAGATCAACAGTCTGTTATATATAGCTTGGAATGTGAATGGCTGATCCAACAATGCCTGTTTTCTGCCACCACCATGAGTTTGTATCCCCAAAGATCATCACAAAAATACAATTTTTACACTCTTTTAAATAAAAAAAATGTTTTATAAGGAATATCATTGTATTAATAAATTCTATCAGTCCTATAATCTGTCATTTGAAGACTATATCTGTTAGGCCTTGTTTCAAATTTTGAGATTATAGGTAAAAATCTGTCTAGTCCTCAAAGTCTTTTTTTTGTAAAAGTGGAAGAAAATTCTCTGAAAGGGAGAAAAGAGCAGAACCCTATTGACTGCCATATTTTCCTTGGAGACAGTAAAAAATGACTTTGAAAAAAATTTAATTTTAGAAAGACTGAAACATTTGTGTGGATGTTGAGTTATGTTAGCCAGAGATTTACAACTTGTGTGAAGCAACAAAAAAAGGCTACAATTTTAACTGGTGCTGCACCTTGATTCGTAGAACTGTACATGGAAAGCAATCTGGTGCACTTACAGTTTAACGTGATGAATAAGGTGATAGAACGAATCCTTGAAACCATGATATATGTAGTTTAGAAAATGAAACTATATGTGGTTGAAGGCATGTAGATTGGATGCAGATTGTAACATGCTTGATACTCGTGTACTTAAAAACTACAGATTAGAGTTGGTCAAGAAAATGAAGGAGCTATATCCTTAAAGTAGCAATCCTGCTTTTCAATAATGTCTGCTTTAACCAAGAAAAGACATGAAATGTCAAGGATATAAGTTGTGTGCTTTCCACACTTTAGACATCATTGTGTTATTTTCACAGAATGCTAACAGGGCAGTATTTTTAAAAAGTAAAATGCTTAAACCTAACTTTAATGCATGTGCACTGAAAAATTATTTATGTTACCTTTGAAGGAAAACACATTCAAAGAGTTCTAAATGAATGTAAGTTGATACTTAAATGGCAAAAGTGAACCCAGTATCAAACAGAATTTAATTTCCCTAAATATCAGTTTTTTCAGCATTGTTTAAGTTGCTGTGTATATGAAGAGTTGTTAAATTGACAACTTTGTTGTGGTCATTAAACTTTTCAAAAGATTGAAGCCAAATCTTCCAAATCAAGCCCCTGGTTCTCTGAATTATTTCTTCCTTTGGGGTTAGTGATATAAGGTAGTATAGATATAGGGATACAGGATGTTTATTCCTTGGTGAAAACAGGATCTCTTAGTGCATTCCAAATGCTGCATCTGAGAACCTGCTTCCTCTTTGTGGGGCACCTACAGCTATTTTTCCACCGTGGGGCTGAGAAGGTGCAGGATTTACTTGCCTCTGTTTTTTTGAACCGTCTTCTTGGCTCACCTCATTGAATACCTTTCCAAACAAGCAAACAACCCCCAGAGGTCATTGCCATCAGTGACAGTCTCCCAGTTGTCAGTATCAATAACTACCACATTCATACCTCACTGTGTGTCCTTGTAGCACAGGTATGGATGCACAGGAGGTTGTGACCCAGTGGCCATTCACCAGACAGAGGGTTTTTGGGTAGATACCATCATCCATTCAATAAATGTGGCCAACCAATACATGCAACATTCGCTTAACAATTAGGAATTAGCAAGTTTCAGGACCCCATGGTTGGTGCCCTTGTCTGGCCAAGCAATATTGAGGATGTATATGAACTGGGCAGCTTTTTGTCCTTCCTAGCATTTGTATTGTAGGTCCCTCTATTATAGAGGGATGTGCTGAAGAGGGAGGCTTGGCACACATAGTGTTTGGTGTTCTCAGTTAGGTTGTTGTTCCTCCACACTTTCCTGCTGCTTTTTAAAATTCAATCATGAAATGCAGGCAACATTGGCTAGGCCATCCCTAATGGTCATTAATTGCCAAATACAAATTACATTGGAGAAGGTGGAGGTGCCTTCTGAAACCACTTCAATCCTTGTGGTGTAGGGGCACCCACAGAGCTGTTAGGGAGAGAATCCCAGAAATGTGGCCCAGTGACAGCAAAGGAATGGCAATATAGTTCTAAATATAGATGGTGAATGACTTAGAGGGAAACTTCTAGGTAATAATATCCACATGCATCTGCTGCTCTCGTCCTTCTAGATGGCAAAGGTTAGAATTTGGATGGTGCTGTTGTTTGAACCGTGATGAGTTACTCCTGATGATACTCCCTGCTGCTATCAGGTTGGTGGTGAAGGGTTTGAATGTGGAAGCTGTTTGATGAGGATTGTGGCAAGCATAAATAGTCTTTCTCAGTTCCATTTTGGGTTCAACATCCAGCTGTGCCATAGCAGGCAGACTTTCTATGGTGTGTAGATACTGTGGTATCTACTTAGTGATACTGTTTACCCTGGAATACAACTTAAGATTTTGAGTTCTACCCATCTTTCCAACTATTGGATACAGTTGCTTTTGATGTCACTCTCTTTATTTTCAGCAGAATTATTTTCTTTGCTGATGGACTTTCTTTTAAATTATTCATACATGCCTTGAATTGGGTGGCATGGTGGCTCAGTGGTTAGCACTGCTGCCTCACAGCACCAGGGTCCCAGGTTCAATTCCAACCTTGGGCAACAGTCTGTGAAGAGTTTGCACATTCTCCCAGTGTCTGCGTGGGTTTCCTCCGGGTGCTCCGGTTTCTTCCCATATTCCAAAGATGTACAGGTTAGGTGAATTGGCCATGTTAAATTGCCCATAGTGCCAGGTGCATTAGTCAGAGGGAAATCGATCTGAGTGGGTTACTCTTCGGAGGGTCGGTGTGGACTGGTTGGGCCGAAGGGCCTGCTTCCGCACTGTAGGGAATCTAATATTCCTCTTGTCAAAGAGTATCTTAGTAGTTTGCCATAGTCTTTCCAGACCAGAGGGGCTGCTCTCTAATTATAGAGAGAGTCAGCTGGTGGTGGTTTAACCTGAGGGCTACCAGACTCAGGCAAGGGAAGAGTTTGAGAAAGAGAGTCCTTCATGGTAACCACAGACTGGTGATGGGAATTGAACCCACACTGTTGGCATCACACTGCTCTGCAAACTGACAATCCATCTAACTGAGCTAAACTGATTTCCCTTAATAGTCTAGCAACATTGCAAGCAGCAGTAATTGGTGCACCTAGCTTTATACTAATCTATATAAAATATAATCTGTTTTTATGCCTAATGAAATACTTGTTCCAGCTCGCTTTTGTGGTTCCTGAGCCACCTCCTCAGCATCAAGCATTCACTCTGATGTGTCTTCAATGTCTTGAATTCTGGCCAGTTTGAATCCAAGTGGGATTACAAGTGGGAGGACCCAAAACTATATTTTTGGAATATTTCATTCAATATTTCCCTACTTACTTCCTTTTAATTTGTGTATCATTCTTAAGTTCTTTCCCCAGCCCCAAACTGTGATCCACATTTTCTTTCCCCACTATCCCAATTAACTTCTCTGTTGCTTTAAGCTTAAAACTAAGAATCTTTCATGTCGAAATTTGTCAAGTACCTTTTAGAAATCCACTCATATCATTTTTCTACCACCTTTCACGATTCACTTGGAATACCCCTTTCCTAAAATGTAAGGAAAGGTCTTTGGATGGTCACAATCTTGTTGGCTGCTTATTAGGATCTTATTGGTAACTCTCAAGTTTATACCTTATAAGTAATTCCATGATTTTATCTTTGATGTGCAAGAAAATAAATGGCATTAAAGTGGCAAAAGTACATGAAATTTATTGTATTGTATTGTTTGTCTGCCCAGATTGTACATAAAGCTCTCATTTTTTGAGGTACTCCTCATTGTGATGTATCTCTTTTATCTCTCAGATATGGACATCCACATTGGCTTCATATGATTATGTAGCATGATTAGCTAGACAGTATGTTCCTCTTGTTGCTCTGCTTTGAAAGGTCTCCAACTTCATTTGTTCTCAGCCTGAAGACAGGTCTGACCAACAGCACCGCAATCTCCACCATGAGTAAGGGAAAGGAGGCAGGTCCCAAATCCATGCCAGACAAAACAGGGATCAAACCCCATGCTGTTGGCACCAATCTGATCACATGGATATCCAGCCAACAGAACTCTCAGGATTCTGAGCTGCTGTGGAAACATGCATGTAATCGAATCCAGGAACCGAATTTCTCCTGCTCTGACCCATGATATGAACCTTGGGCTCAGAAGGAGGGACATGATTGCTGTGCCACAACTTTCCTCTACAAGATAGGCAGTTTTATTTAGTAAGTTGATTTAACCAATTATTTAGTAAGAAAGACTAACTTTCTTTGTATCATCAATTTGAATAATTGTTTTCGTTGCAAATGCATTCATGCTCTGAAACTGTGACCTTGTCATGATCCAGCCTTCTTTAGTTCCACATGTATAGGCCAGTCCTCAATTACTTATGTAAGTTATCTCAGTTTACCTTTCAAAACACCCACTTTCAAGCAATAGTGGAGAATTAATGGAGTGTAATTAATACTTAATGAAGTGTAATGTTAGCCAATCAGAGAAAATGGCATGTTTAGGACTTAATGAAAACATGTCTAAAACATTGAGATTAACTCAAATGATCCTCTTAGAGTCATAGAGCCATAGAGATGTACAACACTGAAACAGATCCTTCGGTCCAATTCGTCCATGCTGACCAAATATTCCAACCCAATAGAGTCACACCAGCCAGCACCTGGCCCATACAACTCCGAACCCTTCCTATTCATATACCCATCCAGATGCCTTTTAAATGTTGCAATTGTACCAGCCTCTACCACTTCCTCTGGCAGCTCATACCATAAACGTACCACCATCTGCGTGAAAAAGTTGCCCCTTAGGTCTCTTTTATATCTTTGCCCTCTCACCCTAAACCTATACCCTCGAGTTTTGGACTCTCCCATCCTCGGGAAAAGACTTTGTCTATTTATCCTATCCATACCCCTCATGATTTTATAAACCTCTACATAAACCCTCAGCCTCCGACACTCCAGGGAAAACAGCCCTAGCCTATTCAACCTCTCCCTCTCGCTCAGATCTTCTGACCCTGGCAATATCCTTGTAAATCTTTTCTGAACACTTTCAAGTTTCGCAATATCTTTCTAATAGGAAGGAGACCAGAATTACATGCAATATTCCAACAGTGGTCTAACCAACGTCCTGTACAGCTGCAACATGATCTCCCAACTCCTGTACTCAATATCTGACCAATAAAGGAAAGAATACAAAATGCATTTTTCACTTTCCTACCGACCTGCAACTCTACTTTCAAGGAGCTATAAACCTGCAATCCAAGTTCTCTTTGTTCAGCAACACTCCCTAGGTCCTTACCATTAAGTGTATAAGTCCTGCTAAGATTTGCTTTCCCAAAATGCAGCACCTCGCATTTATCTAAATTAAAATCCATCTGCCACTTCTCACCCAGTTGGACCATCTGATCAAGATCTCGTTGTAATCTGAGGTAATCTTCTTCGCTGTCCACGACACCTCCAATTTTGGTGTCATCTGCAAGCTTACTAACTATATCACTTATGCTCACATCCAGATCATTTATATAAATGATGAAAAGTAGTGGACCCAGCACTGATCCTTGTGGCACTCCACTGGTCACAGGCCTCCAGTCTGAAAAACAACCCTCCTTCATCACCTTCTGTCTTCAAACTTTGAGTCAGTTCTGCATCCAAATGGCTAGTTCTCCCTGTATTCCATGAGATCTAACCTTGCCAACCAGTCTCCCATGTTGAAGAGATTACATTTGTGAAACTATTTCAGACTAATTCCATGTAATGGAATTTCTCTGATGAAAATAAAGTTCACAATCTAAGTATTTAGAATCATAAATATAACTTAACTTTGTGTAAAATTTAAAGAATACTGATAAGTGCTTTTTAGTTGACAAATCACTGTAAATTTTGGATAATTTAATCTGAAACATAGTCACAAAATATAAGATAGTGTTCTGGATTTGTTGTACTTGCTGCAATTTTAAAATACTTATTTGATTCATTATAGGTATAACTCAGGCTAACTATTGCAAGACATATTGAGAATCCTGACAAAGTTCAGCATAGATGACTTGGTGCAAAAAAACATTAACACAAGGCATAGTTTGATACCAGGAGAGCTGTGGGAACTTTTGATAACTTTTAGAATTTCAACCCTGAAAATCCTGTGAAGAATGAACGGAATCCTTTATAGTCCACAGACAAGTGCTAAATGGCAGAGGCAGTTGATTAGTGAGACCAAGTTTTACACCTGTATGCAAGTTTTCTCCTGATACCATTTATCCTTCTTTCAAAGCAGTAGATACTTGGAATTCCTTCTGCTAATTACAGCTGTTTTACATATTGATCAATATATTTGTATGCGTGAAATTTTGAAATCATTACTTGTTCTCAATGTTGAACTTGCAAAGAGTTTTCATTCTAATTTTTTTCACTTCTGCCTGAATGCACTGAGCTGCGTGATACAAGTGTAGACATACTGGTTAACCTCTGGTTAACTCCCCAAATGACCATTAGTTATTAAGATGTGAGCTTTCTTAGACTGATGAACTATCCAACTAAGGATGCCACCATTCTTATATGAATGCGAGCATCAACACATTTGCACTTTCCAGTACCTGTCAGGAATAAATGTTACTTTCTCATCCTAGCATCCCACATCCCTTCTTCCATTCATTATCCTAGAAAAATTGAGATTATTGTAGCATCTCAATTTCAATAGCAATTGTATTTGTCACTTATCTATTGAAGACCTTTCTGAACTGTATACAAACTCTATGTTGTGCATTAGCAACAATTCATTGGGCAGCCCTGTGTTTCTTACTGAATGCCACATTTATTGAAAGCATAAACTAACTTGCTTGAAGACACCCAACCATCTCTTGATGACAGTTGAGTTCTTTTACTGGTGAGAATTACAACCTCATAGATCACATTCAACTTTAAATAATCCAGAACAGAAAAAATTTCTCATCTCAAATATTACATAAACATGTTATATATTCTCATTCTAGTGATTCGAGTATAGGCAGCTGTGACTTTTGGTAAACATCACTATTATTTTATCACTGTGTCATAATTCACTATCATCATGGTGGGCAAATCATTCTCCATTCACTCCTTTTCTATTGTGAATGATCCTGGTCCCATCTGATGGTACTCAGAGGATTGTTACAACGCTCTGTGTATTAATATAAGCTAAGAAACATAGAAAATCGGAGCAGAGTAGGCTATTTGTTCCTTCAAACCTGCTCTGCCATTAAGTATGTTCACAGTTGATCATCCAGTTCAGTACGTTATTTCTGCTTTCTGTCTGTTCCCTTTGATTCTCTTTGTCCTAAGAAATAAATCTAACTTCTTGAAAAGGTTTCAAGGGTCTTTCCCTCTACAACTTAATGTGGAAGAGTATTCTACAGACTCACCATTCTCCAGGTGAAGAAATTTCTCCTGATCTCAGCTCTAAGTGGCCTACTCCGTACCCTTAAACTGCGACACCTGGTTCTAGACTCCCTGGTCATCAGGAACATTCTTCTTATGTTTATCCTGTTCAGTCCTGTTAGCATTTTATAGGTTTCAACAAGATCCCCTCTCATTCTTCTAAACTCCAGTAAATATAGTCCCAAGCTGCTATTATGAATCTAAGTGGCCTTGTTAATGCTGGAATGTATTGATTGTGAGTTATAATGAGTAGAGTGCTAAAAATGGAGAAGTGTAAAACTGGAGCAGCAACTTTATATTTTCAATTAGAGACTAGAGCTGCAAATACCCTAAGAAATAAATGCCTGGTAACTTTGCCCCTTGTGTGTTAAATGCTCTTTAGTAATCTTTGATACCTGATTTATGCTATCATTGTTTTTGTAGAATGAACAGTCTCCTGCAGAGCAGGGATATTAATATTGAAGTGCCTGAGTTCAGGAGAAACAAGCTGTTCATCATTTGGGATAATTGTTTTGCTCATTACCCACGAGAGTTCGCACGGTCCAGGTTCTGAGATTGAGTTTGACTTTGGTTTTCGGACCGCAGCTATATGAACCCACTGGATATGTTTGATCATGGAACAGACTATTTTGAGGGTACTTTATCTAGTCCCTTCCCCAGGCAGGGTGAGCAGACTGAATCTGGAAGAGGGCTGCCCAGCTGTGAAGGAAGCTGCTGAAACACTCGCCTGTTCCTATTCTAAGAGTGAAACAACTGAGTCAAACTCCACATGCAGGTCTGATGCTGGGGATGTCCAGATCTCACAGTTCTATCCACATCATCTCTCGGTGATTGCTGCAGAACTTGGATTATGTGTGTGCGCTAGTTGAATTCCTCTAAGCAGATGCTTGTGCAGAGGTAGTAAGTTGATTTAACCAGTAATTTAGTAAGAAAGATTAACTTTCTTTGTATCATTCACTTTGACTAATTGTTTTATTTGCAAAATGCGTACATGCTCTGAAACTGGAACCTTGTCATGACCAAGCCTTCTTTAGTTCCACATGTACAGGCCAGTGCTCAATTACTTCAGTAAGTTATCTCAGTGCCAAAGCACACCAGGAGTGCCAATGCACACGAAGAGTGCCAAAACACACCAGGAGACCCATACTCCTTGACAGAAGGTGGTTCCATTTCCTGTGTCAAGTAAACCTTAATGCCTGGGGATCTCCTTGATCTCCTGCTGCAGCCTTGATCCACCATCAATAGCTGTTGATACCACACAAATATCTTCCACCTGGGCCACCATTAAGGACTTGTTTTGGATTGTGCTTTGTCTGGTTCCCCCCCTTCGACCTTGCCATCATGGGTGGCCCTGCCCAGCAATTGAGAACTCCAGGCAGCATCGCCAAGCCTCTCCACCACAACAAAGTGACAGTCTACAGAAAAGAGGCAAAATGAGAGACAATTGAATAACATTATTGTATATATTATTACATTAATTGTGCAGCATATTTAAAAAAGAAACTGAGGGCTACTACAGAATGTATAATCTTAGCTAAATGTTGTGGCATGAAATGAGTGTCAAAATGTTCAATAGATTTTCTTATTTTGTTTCATCTTTGCTACACAATTGGTTTGCGTGTTATGTCATCAATTGAATCATGGCCAACATGTGCGCAGTGAATGACATCATACCATGGAATAATTTGTGTGGAAAAAAAGATGTGACATATTGGATGTGAAAAAGCTTTAAGTGGCTGACATTTGTTTATTTAATAAGTCTTGAGCTGTCAGAGCTTTAGTGGGCGATTAGGTTGGGATTTCACTTTATCGGTAATTAGTGGGTGAATTCATATTAAACCTTTGGTTTACCATAAATACATCAGCAGGTTGTACATTTTTAAACTGCCCTTCCCTTTGTAAGTAATACCAAAGTTGCTAGACCTGTTTCAGATAGTTAGATGATAAACACAAACCATGAAACTTACATTTATTTAAAGCAGCAGAGCCAGAACTTGTTGGGATTAGAATTGCAAGTACCATTCTGTTGCTAAAAATCAGAAAATTAACAACGTAGAGGAATTTATAGAAGTATCAGTATTTCAGGTCTTTACCACTAACACAGCATTCTTGTGGGTAGGATAAAGGGATTACTGTTACTTGTTCCTTGGCACCATTCCCTGGGTAAAGTGCAAGACAGGGACAGATGCATTTGGCTCAGATGTTTATATCTAGTTCAGATGGAGGCTTATGAACAATACGATGACCAATTTGATTTTTTCAGTGCATGGACCTTCAAGGTCTGTGCTCAACATCGGAAGTCAATGTGTAAAGAGCCTCAAAGGAACCTTGGAATAGCTGAACAATTCAGGGTTGCATGTGAGAGGAAGTGAATTGATAATGTACTATCCAAACCAGCTTCACAATAATTCAATGAGAAACTTCAGCTAAATTAAATCTGAACAAGTATAAATTACTATTGAATTCAATCCAACTGTATATTTAAATGCATAAAGTTACAGCTGAGCAGTAATAAATATTGCATCATATCCAAATCTAGTGTCACTAAGTAATTTTAAAATCACCCATTCATCAATATCAGGAATTGAAATTAACTCAGCTCAAATTAAGTAGGCTTTATAAGAATTATACAACAAAGATGAATGAAATATTTATCCTATCTTTAAGAATATATAAAATTAATCTATTTGAGGAGTCTTGAATTGTTAACAGAATTTACTCCAGTATACATTACAATAACTTGCAAAATTTGGATTGTAACATCTCAGATAATTTCTGTTGTGCAGCAAATTGATGTCAGTGTAATATTTGGGTAGTTAAAAATGAGGTAAAATGTTGTCTTTTATCTTACATGAACTTATACTGAACAAAAACTAGATGGCATTGAAATTATATTTATTGCTGGTAGAGTGTTAACTTTGGGATATTTTCATGAATATGACTTATAACAAGAAGGATTAAACAAAAGTTTAAAGAAGAAAAACAATGTTGCATTCATTGTAGTGTGTTCATGATGTTTTAAAGCGCTTCACAGTTGATGAAGTATATTTGAATGATGGTCATTTCGAAATGTACTTGCTTTGCTGCAGGTAAATGTGATAGTCAATTTTCACATAACAAGATGCCATAGACAACAACCACCTGATAATTTGTTTTTAATTGCTTAAGAGATAAATGTAGTCCAGGCTCAGGAGAACTCTTCTCATTCTCCAAAAAATGCTTTTGAATCTTTTTATGTGCACTTGAGATGACAATTTGGATCCCTGCTTTATATCTCCTGTGATTGGGTGACATTGTCAGCACCTCCTCAGGAGTGCACTGAACTCCCTGGAGGGGTCTTCAATCTATGATTTCTAACTTGGAGGTGTCAGTCGTGTTACCACTGAGCCAAGCTGACTCTTATGCTACTTCTGATTCTTGCTTTTGTCATGGTCGAAGCAGAGAAGGTTATGTTTCTACTTCTGAGCATTTTGAAAAACTTGAGTCCTGCATGTAATTCATGCTGACATGATCAAGGCCATTTTTAAAGACTGAAACTCCCCCCCACCCACGTGGTTGAAGATGCCCTCCAACGCATCTCATCCATGTGCCACACCCCCTCCCTCGAACCCCACCCCTCTAACCGCAACAAGGACAGAACGCCCCTGAACCTCACATTCCACCCCACCAATCTCCGCATAAATTGCATCATCTGCTGACATTTCTGGAACATACAAATGGACCCCACCACCAGGGATATGTTTCTCTCCCCACCCATATCTGCTTTCCGTAAAGACCATTCTCTCTGTGACTACCTGGTCAGGTTCACACCCCCTAACAAGCCACCATCCCCTCCTAGCACTTTCCCCTACCACCGCAGGAACTGCAAAACTTGCACCCACACCTCCCCCATTACCTCCATCCAAGGACCCAAAGGACCCTTCCACATTCATCCAAGTTTCACTTGCACTTCCACGCATGTCATTTGTTGTATCCATTGCTCCCGATGCAGTCTCCTCTACACTGGGGAGAGTGGACGCCTTCTTGAAGAGTGCTTTAGAGAACATCTCTGAGACACCCACACCAATCAACCCCAAAACCTTATGGCCGAACATTTCAAGTTCCCCATCCACTCTGCTGAGTACATGCAGGACCTGGGCCTCCTCCATCGCCATTCCCAAGCCACCCGACACCTGGAGGAAGAACGCCTTATCTTCCACCTCGGGACCCTTCAACCCCAGGGCATCAATGTGGACTTCACCAGTTTCCTCATTTCCCCTTCCCCCACCTTACCCGAGTTACAACCTTCCACCTCAGCACCACCCTAATGTACTGTCGCACCTGTCCATCGTCCTTCACACCTATCCACTCCACCCTTCTCTCTTACCTACCACCTTTACCCCCACCTTCATCCACCTATTGCACTCTCAGCTACCTTCTCCCAAGCCCCATCCCCCTCCCATTTATCTCTCCACCCCTGAGGCTCTCAGCTTCATTCCTGATGAAGCAGTCCGGCCCAAAACGTCGAATTTTCTGCTCCTTGGATGCTGCCTGACCTACTGCGCTTTTCCAGCAACATACTCTCAACTATAGAAAACTATTGACAAGAAGGAATAATTGAGTAATTGCCAAGCTACCAGCAAAAGGGATCTTCAGTAGCTCCAACAATTGGAGAGCCATAACAATTCTGTCAGTACGTGGTAATATCTTCAGCATGGTACACCTTAACAGATTGAAGGCGGAGGTACACAGTACGTACACAGTACCCTTTGTGAAGATCATGCTGCCAGCAGAATTTTATACTCAGGATCCCTTTGTTATCAACCTGATTGATTTCAAGAAGATGTTCAGTAACATCTATTCAATGTCACTCTGGTATATCACAGGAGACTACAGCATTCCATCTTCTAAACCTTCTGGCATAACATCAGTTGCTGCATGAAAACCCAGGTATAACGGATACCTTCAGCATCATCACAGAGGTATAGTCAGGCTATGTGCACTCGCCAATCCTTTTCCACTTGACTATTGATTTCATTGAGGAACATGATGGTGTGTGCTGATTTTGGTATCCTTATGGCAACACCAGCAGTTGATGGATCTGGACTTTGCAGATAAAATGGGCTGGACTGTCAATTAACAATCAAGCATTACTCGTTGTAATGCATGACCACTAGTCTAGCGAGCAGTGGCCTCAAGGTTGGTCTCTGCATTAGCTGCAAGGATATCAAGGTAGTGATGATTGGATGGCAATGAAATGTACAGCATGCCAACCTGTTCCTCTCCACAGGAAGCACATCTCTGGGAGGACTGTTGGAGAGATTGATATACACATGACAAACTTAGTCTAATTAACAAAGAAAGACAATGAAGGAATAATGCCATCACTTCAGAATAGCGAGGGTTGGAGGAAAACTTAGAGCTTATGATTTAGCTGATTGCTGTCCTTCTTCTTCATAGTGAAGGTCATGGGAGGGTGACTTTGATTACGGAACATTGATGAGTTGATGAAGTGCGTCCGATAGACCATATGTACTGCTAGTGATGGAAGTTGTGTGTGCTGAGCTTGCAACAGAGTTGCCAATCAAGCAAAAGTCTCAGAGCTGGTTGGAATGAACTTCTTGTGGTTGTACTTGTCTTGTTCTTCATGATTACCAGACATCATGAAATTGTTGTCTGTTTTATGCTAGTTTCTACTGAGTAACAATTTCTAAATTATTGATGATAATGACATGGTGATGCTATTCAAAGTCAGGGAGAAACGGCTGGGTTGCCTTTTATTTAAGTTGCTCAGAGTTAAGAGTGTGGTGCTGGAAAAGCATAGCAGGTCAGACAGCATCTGAGGAGCAGGAGAATCGATTATTCGAGCAGCATCCCTTCATCAGGAACGAGGCTTGTGGGTCGGGGGAGCTGAGAGACAAATGGAAGGCGGGTGGGTCTGGGGGCAAGGTAGCTGAGAATGCAATAGGTAGATGGAGGTGGGGGGGAAAGGTGATAGGTCGGAGAGGAGGGTGGAGTGGATAGATGGGAAAGACAATGAACAGGTTAAGAGGGCGGTCCCAAATCAGAGGCTTGGGACTGGGATAAGGTGTTGGGAGGGGAAATGAGGAAACTGGTAAAATCCACATTAATCCCATGTGGTTGCAGGGTCCCCAGGCAGAAGATGGAGCATTCTTCTTTCAGGCGTTGTGTGGTTGGGGTTTGGTGATGGAGGAGGCCCTGGACTTGCATGTCCTTGGTGGAATGGGAGGGGGAGTTGAAGTGTTCAGCCATGGGACGGTGGGGTTGGTTGGTGCGGGTATCCCAGAGATGTTCTCTGAAATGACTCACAAGTTGGTTTCCTGTCTCCCCAATGTAGAGGTGGCCACATCGGGTGCAATGGATACAGTAGAAGTATACTCCGCACCTTCATCTATTCCACCCTCCTCTCCAACCTATTACCTTCTCCGCCTCCTTCATCTACCTTCCCCCATTTATCCCAGTCCCAAGCCTCCAACTCAGCACTGCCCTCTTGACCTGTCCATCATTTTTCCCATCTATCCGCTCCACCCTCCTCTCTGACTATCACCTTCTCCCCCACTTTCACCTATCCTCCCCCCATCTTATCCCAGTCCCAAGACTCCAACTTAGCACCGCTCTCTTGACCTGTCAATCATCTTTCCAATCTATCTGCTCTACCCTCTTCTCCGATCTATCACCTTTCCCCACCTCCATCCAGCTATTGCATTCTCAGCAACCTTCGCCCCAGCCCCACCCCCTTCCCATTTTGCTCTCAGCCTCCTGGCCCATAAGCCTCATTCCTGATGAAGGGCTCATGCCCAAAACATTGATTCACTTGCTCCTCGGATGCTGCCTGACCTGCTGTACTTTTCCAGCATCACACTCTCAACTCTGATCTCTGCAGTCCTCACGTTTTCCTATTTAAGTTGCTCAGGTTACCATTTATATGATGTGAATATCATCTACCAAGTGATAGCCCAAACCTGGGAATTGTTCTGATGCTGCTGTGGATTGTTGTGGACTGCATTAAAGGGATCATGAATAAGATTAAACACTGCAATTGTGATTGAACAGCCCCCAGTTCTGACCTTGTCATGGAAGAAAGGCCAGTGATAAACAGTGGAAGAAGATGAACTGAGGATGTTTCCTTAGGAACTCTGACAGTAACTGCCAAGGCTTTAGTGATTGGCTTTTAGCAAGCTCAATTATCATCATTTGTGTCAGCAATGAGTTTAGCCAGTGTGAAGCAAGATAGTTTATTTGTATCATTGTTTGCCTACCTTGATCAGAGAGTTTGGGCACGGCATATGGTTGACATACACTGTTTGGGTACAAGTAAAGTTTGCACTATGCTTATCACAACACTGACATCTTCATTAGCTCTGACATACTTATGCAGCAGATTCTTTAAATTAACACCTGAGGTGACATTGAAACATTTGTTCCTTGTTCAGTAAACCTAATTCAGTAACTTGTTGGCAGTGAGACAGTGAAAAAGAGCAATTAGTGTTTATTAGAGGAGGCTAGTGAAAACATTAATCTTTTCTTATCACATGTTGAGCTATTCCACTGACCTGCTGTTGCTTGCATTGTTCATGTCATTATGATAACAGGAGAAAACTTTAACTATGTTTTGGGTATTCTTTTGGGAATGTGAACATTGAAATCACATCAAGACTGGCAGAAGCAAATGTCATTTTAGCAGTTTTATTTTGCCCTGTAATGTCATATATCCCTTAATTTCGCTTGTCTGTAAAATGAGATGCAAATATTCAGAAATTCTTACTAGTGATCTGAAGAAGGCTCATGTTTCTAATTTAGATGCCACATTTATGGTATAAAACATATAGTCATAGATATGTACAGTATGGAAACAGATCCTTCGGTCCAACCCATCCATGCTGACCAGATATCCCAAATCAATCTAGTCCCACCTGCCAGCACCTGGCCCATATCCCTCCAAACCCTTCCTATTCATATACCCATCCAAATATGTTTTAAATGTTGCAATTGTACCAGCCTCCGCCACTTCCTCTGGCAACTCATTCCATACGTGTGCCACCCTCTGTGTGATAGATTCCAACAACCTTTTGTCAATATTATTTATGTTCTGTGTATGACTTTCACTTTTGGAATATTGTGTGCAATTCTGGTTTCCCTGCTATAGGAAGGATGTTGTGAAACTTGAAAGATTTCAGAAAAAAATTACAAGGATGTTGCCAGGATTTGAGGGTTTGAGCTATCGGGAGAGGCTGAATAGGCTGGGGCTGTTTGCCCTGGAGTATCGGAGGCTGAGGGGTGACCATACAGAAGTTTATAAAATCATGAAGGGCATGAATAGGATAAATAATAAGGTATTTTCCTGGGTTAGTGGAGTCCAACTAGAAGGGATAGGTTTAGGGTGAGAGGAGACAGATTTAAAAGGGACTAAGAGGCAACTTATCATGCAGAGGATGGTACGTGTATGAAATAAGCTGCCAGAGGAAGTGGTGGAGGCTGGTACAATTACAGCATTTAAAAGGCATCTGGATGGGTATATGAACAGGAAGGGTTTGGAGCAATTTGGGCCATTTGCTGGCAAACGGGACTAGAATAGGTTGGAATATCTGATCGGCATGGACGAGTTGGATCGAAGGGTCAGTTTCTGTGTTGTACATCTCTACAACTCTGTGACTTTAAATGTCAGTGAATGGTATTCTTTAACAGTTTAATATAAGCCAGGTCATGCCATTCTGACAGCGATTTTCAGCAATATGGAATATACTTTTTTTTGAAGTGTATGGGTTTGTAAGTCTACATGTGTATGGGTTTGTAAGTCTAAAATCTTGGAGCTTGTAAAGTTTACTCCTTGTATTACCTGTTCATATCCACATGTTTTGTAATCTTGTGACTATTGGCTGCAGAAAATTTGCCTTCAACAAACCTTTTGTTCACAATAATAACTTCACCGGAAGAGGATTAGCAAAAAAAAAGAGAATATTTAATTTATTGAACAATTTGCTAAGGATGCTATTATGAAGAATGGTTTAACTGTATTGATTGTATTCCCAGTGGACTGTTGTAAAATAAAAGCATCAATTGTGAACCATAGTTGCCTGATACTACATCAATAAACAACCAATGGTATTAATTTAAACTAGGTATATATGAAATAATATTAAGACTGTAACCTCACTTCAAAGCTTAAATGACAATTATGAACCACTTTAGCTTTGTTGTCATGGTTTGTGTGAATCTGTGCCCATCAATGAGGCTACTGTCTTGTAATTACTCATGGCTATCTATTATTCTCTGTACATAGTGTTGTCGATTAAGTGTTGGTTGCAATCTGCAGGACACTGTCTTTGCTTAAGCAGATCCAAAGCTTGGCTGCACTTTCAGGAGAAGAATATATTCCTGAGACATTGCAGTTCACTAGTGAAATGAAATGGAAGGGAAGGCCAGTTGTTTAGCAGGTCATTCTGTGGCATCTTCTTGCAATTAGAGAATCAGAGAATGCTGTAAAAGAGTATTTGGGGAGTTGATAATTTTAAAGGTGGAAGGATGAAAAAGGTACTGTGGGAATGTAAGTATGAAAAGGATTGTGCCTGTTTTATTTGGCTTTGTTGATATGATATTCTAAAATATACAATGAACTGAAAGGTCGCGAATGTAGCCCCATGTTTAAAAAAAAAGAGGGAGAGAGAAAAATAAGGAATTTAGACCAATTAACCTGACATTGTTGGTGGGGAAAATGCTGGAGTCAATTACTAAGGATGTAATAACTGAACATTTGGAAAGTGGTGACAGAATCGGCTCTAGTCAGCGTGGATTCACAAAAGGGAATTTTTTAAAGCAAGTGACCAGTAGAGTTAACGAGAGTGGATCAGTGGATGTTGTATACCAGACTTTCAAAAGGCTTTTGACAAGGTTCCACACAAGCGATTAGTCAGCAAGATTAAAGCTCATGGTATTGGAGATAATGTATTGACATGGATAGATAACTGGTTGGCAGCCAAGAAGCAGAACGTTAGAGTAAATGGGTCTTTTTCAGAGTGGCAGGCAGTGACGAATGGGGTACCTCAGGGTTCAGCGCTGGGACCTTGACTATTCACAGTACATATCAATGATTTGGATGAAGGAATTGAATGCAATATATCCAAATTTGCATACGACACAAGCTGGGTGGCACTGTGTGCTATGAAGAGGTTGCTGAGAGGCTGTATGGTGACTTGGACAGGCTGGCTGAGTGGCAATTACTTGGCAAATGCAATATCATGTGGATAAATGTGAAATTATCCACTTTGGTGGCAAAAACAGGAAGGCAGATTATTATCTGAATGGTGGCAGTTTAGGAAAAGGTGAGGTGCAATGAGACCAGGGTGTCATGGTGGAACAATTACTGAAGGTTGGCACACAGGTGCAGCAGGCAGTGAGGAAAGTGTCACAATGTTGGTCTTCCCACAAGATTACTATGCCCTTGAGTTTTTTTTCAGAGAGGGAGTAATTGGTCAGGCTCCAACTAGGCTCGGTTTGAAAGGTTTATTGGGGCCATTTTTGTTTACCCCAACAGATAATGCCTCCGGCCTAAGGCTTTCATGTCTTAATAGAAAGGGATAATCAAAGGGGAATGTCCCTGTGTAGCTAGCCTTCGTTTAGGTTGGAGTTTTTGATTCAGTTCAGCAGCAGTGTGTGTGAAGAAGGGCTGCTGGGGCAAGTCCAGCTTGATATTCTCTCTCTTTTTCAAGCCTGTGAGCCCTGGTTTGTTTCATTTTTATTTTTTGTGCTAAAGGATGTGTTTATTTGGACTGTTGCTAGTATTTTCAGAACAGCATCATTAAGTCGGGATAGTCTGTCAGGTTTTGCATTGGATAAGTCATCTGGTATTCTATTTTCTGTTCTTTGTGTTTCATTCTGTAATTTTGTAAATAAATTGTTTGTTTAAAACTTGGCAGTCAAAGCAACTAATCCACTCTGGGAATATCCACTATACACATTTACCTAAACAAATAGCAATGTTATGATCTGGGCTACCTGCTTAAGAATGTTTTTGAGGCATTGGGCCTGGTCCATAAAAAAAGCTCATGGCATTCTGAATTTCATAGTGAGAGGATTTGAGTATAGGAGTAAGAATGTCTTGCTACAGTTATACAGGACCTTGATGAGGCCACACCTTGAATATTGTGTGCAGTTTTGGTCTCCTAGTGTGAGGAATGACATTATTCCAACTCAGAGAGTTCAGTGAAGGTTCACCAAACTGGTTCCTGGGATAGGACTGACATACGAGGAAAGACTGGATTGACTCGGCTTGTACTCACTGGAATTTGGAAGAATGAGGGGGAATCTCGTAGAAACATATAAAATCCTGATGGGACTGGAAGGCTAGATGCAAGGAGAATTTTTCCGATGAGGGGAAAGCCCTGAACTAGGGGTCACAGTCTAAGAATAAGGGGTAAGTCATTCAGGACTGAGATGAGGAAGAATTTCTTCACTCAGAGAGTTGTGAACCTGTGGAATTCTCTCCCACACGAAGCTGTATTCAAGATGGTGCTAGACATGGCCCTTGTAGCTAAAGGGATTAAGGGATATGGAGAGAAAGTGGGAGTGGGATACTTAAAGTACATGATAAGCCATGATCAGGCTTGAAGGGCCGAATAGCCTACTTTGGCATCTATTTCCAATTTTTGTATATTATAATGATTCTGTCCATATATTAACAATTTTTCACTTAGATGTTTTATTATACAGGCTGCTCTGCTATGACGTGCATTTCATCAAAGCAAATTGGCTATAATGTGATTGATGAATTGTGGACTGTGTTTGGATAATGCAAACTTTCTTCTGAACAGGTATAGCAATTTTCTACAGTGCGATTTTCGAGAGCAGTTTTCCATAGCGTGATTTTCTATAGTGTTTGCAGAGGGACACGTTTTTAACTGTCATGTTAAAGCAGAATGCACTGCAGTTCTGAACAATAATCACAAAGAAATATCTCTAGGTTTCCATTTGCAATGTAGTCTTCTGTAGTTGTTTTAACCTTAGCTTCGTGTTCACTATTTTCTATTGCAGGGAACACTTTAGACACAGAGGTGTAGTGGGACCATTTATCTTTATCTCTCATCCGTTGCTATTGCCGTCCAACTTTGCATGTTTTTATAAAGTTTTCATTCAAATGAGAGTTTTAAAGTTTGCCTACTCCATCAATGTTTCACTTTGTCTGCAGGATTAATGCATTACTTTACGAAGTGATACATTGCAAGCTAGTTTGATTGTATTGGTTCATCTGGAAAATCTTTCCCCTCTTGCAACATCCTGTCAAAAAGAAGAGGTTGGTAATTTCCTGGCAAGTATTTTATAGAACACTCATACAAGCAGTTCCAGGAAAGTTCACAGAATATTGCATAGTTTCACTAACCATCTTTGGAGTTTTTTTTCACCTTACTTCCTCCTGCCCTGTTGATGTCTCTGTCATTACCTAACTAAGGAATACACGAGAAATAGCATGTGTAGCTGCATCATGCCAGTCTGTGATGAAGCATCCTTTATCAACCTGTTGGGAAACCAAACCTTTCTCTTAGAATTTGGAAAAAGTTCCTCTACAGGCCAGTGACTAAATGTTCCTGTTTTGGAGACCAAATTCAGACCATGCATTGCTAACTGCGGGAGTGAAATGCATTGGCTTACACACTGTTGAGACAGTTAAAACTGATATCAGTCTGAGAATCAGTAATAATGGGTATAAATTTGAAGTTTAAAATTAATGCATAGTGTTGAGAAAGTTGGACAATGTCACATCTGCCAATACCATCGTGTGTTATCTTGTGCTTTTAGCTCATTATCTGCACAAGGGAGGTGTTGCAAGAATTATTCAGTGGATTTCACAGCAAAGAAGATAGATTGTTCTTGCCACATGCACTGGCGTTCAACTATTTCACAATATGCGTACTTTTGCAAATTTATACTTGCGGTCTGAGGTCTTGTCAGTGCTTTTCTGTCTTGCAAAGGCAGTTGGGAGCTGGAAAGCGATCTGAAGGATTTGTGTAATCAGCAGTGGAGAGGTGGGAAAGAGGGTCCCCACTTCCTCAATACCACCTGTCCCTCTACCTTCATTTCCTGGTCATCATCTATTCAGAGAAACATAGAATGTAGGAGTAGAAGTAGGCCATTTGGCCCTTTGTACCAGCTCCACCTTTCAATATGATCATGGCTGATCATCCAACTCAGCATCCTGTTCCCATTATCTCCCTATATCTTTTGATCCATTTAGCTCTAAAACCTGTATCTAATTCCTTCTTAAAAACAAATGCTTCAACTGCTTTCTTTGGCAGAGAATTCTACGGACTTACTGGTCTTCCGGTGACCATATTTCTCCTCATTTTAGTTCTAAATTATTTGCCCTATATCTTTAAACTGATTCTGGATCCCTCGGTCAAGAGGACCATGCTTAATGCATTTACTCTGTCTAGTCCTGTCAGAATTTTCTAGGTTTCAATGAGATTCCATCCTAAACTCCAGTGGATATAGTCCTAACTGATCCTTCACATGTCAGTCCCAACATCCCAGGAATCATTCTAGCAAACCTTTGTTGCATTCTGTCCATAACGAGAACATCATCCTTTAGATAAGAAGGCCAAAATTCTGTCCATGTCAGTATTCTACCCTAATTCCATGTGCTTTAATTTTTCAAGCTAATCTCTTATGTGGGATCTTATCAACAGCCTACTGAAGGTCCAAGTAAACCACATCCATTGGCTCCCTTTATCAATTCTACCAGTTACATCCTTGAAAAGTTCTAGTAGATTTGTCAAGTTTGATATTCTCTTTCTAAATCCATACTGACTCTATCCAATCCTATCATTGTTTTCTAAGTGCTCTGCTATTAAATCTTTTATAATGGACCCTAGTATTTTCCCTACTACGAGTGCCAGGTTAACTGGTCTATAATTCCCTGTTATATCATTCTCTCAACTCCTTTTTTAAATTGTGGGGTTACATCATCTCCTCTTCAATCCATAGGAACTGTTCCTGAGTCTATTCAATCCTTAAAGATGACTGCCAATGTATCCACTATTTCTTGGGCCACTTCTGTAAGTACTCTGTGATGTAGATTATCAGGCTGTATAATTTTATTGGCTTTTAATTCAATTAATTTCCACAACAGTATTTGTGTATTAATACTGATTTCCTTCAGTTCCTCTTTCACACTGGATCCTGTTGTTCCCCAAAATTTTAGATACGTTATTTGTGTCCTCCTTTGTAAAGCCAAAACCAAAGTATGTATTTAATTGGTCTGTAATCTCTTTGTTCCCAGTTATAACTGCCCCAGCTTTTGACTGCTTTTGGCTGTCCATTAGATTTCTTCACTTTTATAACATCCCTTGCTTTACCAAATGTCTTATTAAAATCTAAATCTGCAACAGCCATTGACTTTCAATCAGAAAGACAATCTGTAAGTTCCTTAAATTTACAACCAATGTAAATAACACTTATTCCTGGGTCACCTATTGCAGTCCTGAACACAGTTCCCACCTTCTAAGCATTACTCTCATGGGTCTTGTGTTCTGCATCTTTCATACTAAATCCTGAAGAATAATTGTTTTCAGCCTTCAGGTCACCAAAAGAGTCTTAAAGGAGAAATGATTAGAAATAACCAGAATCCTCCAGATTTGTACTAAGATGGAAAATTGAATTTTTTTGTGAAGCAATGTAACTGAATCAAAGCATTAAAACATATATTGAGGGCTATTCTAATAATGTAAACTCGGCTAGAGTCTGACAGTATGAACTTGTCTTTGACTTCTTTGTTTCCTTCAGATGCTCTAGATAACAAGGCAGTCAAAAAGTGGCCCTTCCATGCATCTTGCTGAATATGGGCATTGTGTGACCAGTCTGTTACTGAATCTACTGATAGCGGATAAGAACAGGTTTTTGGAATGTCTTAGAACAGAGTCAAATTGTTTCGGCCAGACAAGAATATTTTATGTAAATTGTTTCAGTAGAGAGATTTGAGGTAGTGTGATGCTTTATATGAAAAAGCAAGGGTTTTGTAGGGAAAACGACCTCCAAGAAAGGTGACATTTGAGAGAACAATTGCTATGTTGTTTGCCTGCTTTGCCGTTATGAATGGAGCCTAAGAGAAGGTGTCCTTGGACTTCTGTTAATAGTGTACATCTTCTTCTGGCTTCAGGATTAGCTTCATATAGGGAGATGTAGACAATTTTCAAAGCAGTACAGGCACATTGTGTGGTGTTCCAGCATTCACCTGCGTGCATAGGCAGGCTTCTCAGCCTGTGCAAACACCTGTTGTACTGGCTTCTACCCTGTTTAACACAGTGGCAACTTAATGAGTTATTCACCAGGAATGGAAAATTCAGCTTCATTGTCTAAAGTACAGCTACTTTATACAAGAACAATTTAGTTTTTATCAACTATGTTGCTCTTAACGTTTATGTAGTCTCTACTGTGCCCATAGGAAACTCCATTAGGAATATTATACCTTCGCAATGGGTGGTGGTCTGCTGAATGATCTACATAGTACAGCAATGGTAAGAGGAAATGATGTATTTTTAAAAAAAGAAATGCACTGCAATTGAACAGCACATTCTGGAAAATGGAAATTGTTTTATACTCTAAAATACTCATAGTAGTTTATGCTAAACAAATATCTTGTTTGCTGCAATATTTTGTTAAGATTACTCATCATGCATTTCCACTTAAATGTCAGCATTTAATTTGTTGCCACATTACTGTCAACCAAAATGATGAGAAAGAAACTTGATAACAATGTGATATATTTTGTCAAGAATATGACAGCTACCGCATGAAAGTTAATATGACTCCTTACTTAGCTCTATAACCCTGGCATCTGATGTTACATTCTTGATTCATTTGCATTTCTATGGTATACCTGCACTGTGTAATTGGAAGCTGGTTTGTTAAAAGCTTTGCAGGATCAAAAATTTCTGAGAGTGGGAACCAGGAGGCCCTACTGCAATATTCCACAATTTGTGATCTCACAAACTGTGATCTCCTTCTTGCTGTGTTGTACCATGCAGATGAAGTTGCATTTACAAGTCAGAAATAAAAAAAAAGGCCTTGTAGCATTTTAAATTCCAGAATTTCAATTTTGTTTGAGAAGAAAACATCCTTTTTGGCTGAACTTACTTATTATCAAAGATTACCTACTGTAAAATTTGTGTTACCTCTCATTCTCTTTTTGACCTTGTTTTCCCTTCTGACAGTACTGCTTGTAAATCAGTTGGAGACGACTGTACATAACTTTGGAATTTATGGTTACCGGTTACTTCAGCCATAAACCTGCCATTATGTTTACTTTATTAACTTATTTTAAGCAAATTATTCACGACTTAATGGGATACATTGCAAATTTCAACAGTAGTGCAGTGATTTAAAGTTAATTTTGAAAACAGTAGGTTGACATTTGATTTTAAGAATTTCTTAAAATAAAATTGAACAGATATAGTATGCAGGCGACAAACCTTAAATGTTGCATATTAATTGTAAGAATGTTTCTAAAAGCCATACAAATAAAATTATAATACAAACAACAGCCAGTACTGTGGAAGAAAGGCACAAATGGATGAGCACTTTCTCTTTGTTCATTCCTTCAAGGTTGCATCAGCCAAATTTAATAACTAAATTGTTCTTGCCAACTATTAAATATATCCTATTGTGAGATGACTAAGTCCTGATATTAAGTAATTGCATTGTCAAGCATGTTTATACAACTGCAGTAGGCAAAATTATTTCCCACTGGAAATTTTAGAAGTTACATTATAATTAGATTAATATTTTAAAAATGTGGTATCTCATACAAAATACCAAAAAGATCACTATAAAAGTCAGTGTTACTATGAATGAATAATATAGGATGCCATTTTCACAGGACTAAATATACTATTTAATTGAGAGATGTCAGCTACTCAAAAGTTTACAATACTAAAGGCATTCAGCATAAATATTCTGTTTCTAAGTATTAGTTTTTTGTGATAGTTGTAATCTGTTTTAACCATATTTGTCCACAGAATTTGACACTGAGCCACACACAAGCTGTACAGCAGTAAATAGAAATCATAATGTTTTATTGTGCTGTGTTATCTCCTGAAGATGTTCTCTGTCTTCATAAATTCAAAATGAAGCATCTAGGTTTTTGAATGTAGAATGCTACTTTTAGAGCTGAGTTACTGTTGATGAAGGCTGAGAAACATCTATATGTCTTTTTTGAATCTGGCTATAACATCTGAGGGAGTTTTGAAAGAATGTGCAAAGCTGCTAATAATTTGATACCTCTGTAATTATTTCTGTTGTATATATATTTTGAAAGGTTGTTAAATTTTAGGAGAATATATTGTGGAGCCGGAATGGGGAACAAGAAAAGCTACGAAAATACGGAAAGAAATATAAAATAAAGCATATTTGTTTTCATAGTGATAAAAGATGACGTTTTCTTCCCCATTAAATCATTGAGCTTATATTTTTGAAATCCAGCTGAATAGTTTTTGTTGACACAGGACAAACCCTCTTTTGGACCCCTCAAAACCATTATGAAGATATATAGTATAATTCCCAAATGAGTATTTGCTTTATGCAGTCCAAACGTATTTGCTGAAAATAGGATCACTTGGGATGAAATATTTTAAATGAAAGGGTACTTTTTTTTTGCAAAACCATGACCAGATTATTTTTTAAATTCATAAAATGTACTAATTATTTCATTTTCAATAGATCTGAAAATTACTTTGATTTACAGGGATCTTTGGGTTGAAAGAGATCCATTTATTTTAGGAGAAACACTTTGATTTTGCAAAATAGTTGAGTCACATGCTGTTAAAACATCTACTGGAATCAAAGGATTTGAAATGTACCATTTAAAATATGTTGTCCAAGTCTGGAAAAAGAATAAAAACCCTACAGGATTCACATTGTATGACTTACGGTATCATATATGATTGTATTGTATTTCTGGAAAAAGTTTTAGTAAGATTTGAAAATAAACTTTTTGGCAATGACTCAAAGAGATAAAATATTCACTCACCATGCAATTTCATTTTGTGGCAGGCCAGTGAGTTATTGCTGAGTCATGATGAAACATATGAGACAATTTTACTTCAAAGCCATAGTAATTACACACACAATTAAATGATTTTCTGTGAATGAATGTAAAATTACAACTGTTACTTTCCCCTTTGTTGACAGCATGGTGTCCCGCTCAATGGCTTAAATTGACTAATAAAAATACACACAATAATCTCTTCATATTAAATTGCAGCCTTAAACATGCTAAGTGTAAGTTCTGAAATATACTGTCAAAATTAACAAGTATTGATTTTTACACCGTCACAAATTGACCATTGTGCCTATGCTTCTTTCCCCATGCTGATTTACGTGACCAAATATGTATTATCAGAACTGTCTTTGCCATGAATCCATTCATTGTGATCTGTCCAGAATGGAGGAAATTTTGATTATTTGTATTTGAGTATCTCAGATCATTGTGCTTTACACATTACAGGGGCAGAATAAAATTTGAAATTCTTCATCAGATTTTCACTTTCAGTATTATTCATTTTACTTTGAGATAATAGTAAACATATTTAGTGGAGGAAATAATGCCACCATTATTGTTGTAAGTTGCATGTTAACTCATATTAAACATGATGAAAATCAATAAAACCAGCATTACAGAATCACTTTGTACATTTTTTTCACCATCCTGACATTTACCGACCGTGTTGTCATGGTTGAGAATCTCTAAACGACCCTGTCGTAAAGTCCATGTAAGTAGAGTTTCCTCTGCCTAACATGAACTGTGCACATTTTCTTTGTTGGAATGCATTTCTATGATTATCCTTACAAAAACTTTCGCCTCAAACTTCTGATGCTCTATGAAAGATGCCAGGCTTCAGCATGGCAGGGAAATCTATACGGGTAGGTGACCATTTGCTAGCCGCTTTGGTCTTCTTGATGGCTCAAGTTTAGTGCTAAATACCAGCATTACTCATCACCAAAATGCAACTCTTGGTGTAAGATTGCTTTGCGAAAACAAAATGACTAGTCTGAGGCTGTCTCCTGAACCCGGGATATGAGCCGTAAGACCTTATTGACTGAGTTCACCTTTTCTGCAACTTCTTAATATTTAAACTGAAAAGTAAGAAACAAGAGTAAAATGAACATGAGGACATTATAACTTTGGAGGATATGTACGCACAGCAGCAGGAGGACACGAGAAATGTCAACTGTTGCATAATCTTTTTCTGCTTTGGTTATACGTTTAGAATTTATATAAAACCATAGCAAATATGCGCTTGTCACGTTTCAGCGGGTATTGATGTACTCACAGCCAATGAATTGTTGGAGTGTATTTAAAATATGTTTGCAGTTTTGATATGATTTTGTCAAAGCCAGCCAAACAATTCCTAAAGCAAAAGAGTATCAGCCTATCATATTGTGCATTATTTTCTATTGTGCTTTGTGGATAATTAAGTGTCTGGGAAAAAAAATGCACTTCAGCAGTAAGAGTCTGTGTTCAAATCATGCTGAATTACTGAAACAATTACCGTCTCTGTAAAAGTATTCGTGAATTAGCCTCTACCTGCTCATTACTCTTTTGTATCAGCTGCTTAATGGAGTATCTTAGATTTTGAAATCCTGAATCCACTGCATTAAAAAAAACTCACTGCTGCGAAATGTGTTTTAATTTAATTCTGTGCTTGTTAACTTCAAAGAAATTAATTGACATTTCCTTGATATAATGTGGAAGTGCTGAACAGCAACAGTGCAAATGATGTGTTACTGTGTGGTACTTCATTGACATAACGGGTGTACCGCAGAATGGAGTAGCAGATACATGTTTGAGATGCTGATTTCCCCACACAGTGCTCTTTGGATCTGAGCCAAGTTGTCGGCAAGTAATCATGTGGGGGTCAGGCTATTTCCCAGAGGCAAAGAGAAATCAGAGAATCAAAATGGACCATTCTTGCACAACTCCAAGTCTTCAACTTATAGCAATCGGAGCAGAGGTCTGAGAGCAGGTCCCCTGTCAATTGGATAATTGTGTACTGTGGAGGAACCCAAAAGGGTAGAAAGATAACTAGTTATTTCATCTTTCATAAGAAGCTTCTGCATGTCTGAATTTTAAAAACTGAGCTATGATTGTGTGTTTGTCTCTCTTTAAAAATAGAATGGATTGGGGATTTGTGAATATTGATGTAATTTTACACCAATATCATTTATAGAACAGCATTGAAAATAAAGGTGCAACTTGAGATGTGACAGGTTTATAGACAATTATAGGTGAATGGTGATGGGGCATAATACAGAGTAAAGGCTTTTGTACTGTTTGTCACTGACTCCGTGAATGCTTCATATTAACATTTAAGACGGAAAACGTTTTAAACTTTGCAGGGGAAAAAAAAATCTGTTCCCCAAGGATTAGGGCTGACTGAAATCAGCTGTGCATATCTACTTTTCCAGTTAATTCTAATTGAAATGTGGTGTCTCAAATGCAATGGAGATTATGGGGCAATTAATTGTGGCAAATGAAATAAAAGACAGAGTATGAAGTACACTGCTTAAGTCGTGAAAGTTAAAGTAAAATTCATATCCCACAAACGAAACTTGAGTGGATAATGTAAATTTCTTATGGTCACCCATACAAATACATTGTAATATTCTAGTGAAATAAACCTTAAACACATGAGCCATCATGGCCCCCGAAGCAAATTTTCTTTCCTCTTCTGATTTTCTCTTCTACTCGTTTATCACTATTGCTACGCTGGTCTAAACCATATTGCGGTTCTTATTTAAGGCAAAAGTATTTGAATCCTAAGGGTTTAATTTCTTCTGAATTTACATAAATTTGCTTTTAAAATAAACTTGTTTCTGGTAACTTTAAACAACCACTCAAAGGAGATTTACACAAGCTCAAATCCTTTGTAGCTGATTTGTGGTAAGCTACTGAAGGTTTGCTTTGGTGCCTTAATACTTTTAAGGAACGCTGGAGAAATAAAAGCAGCTCAATTCTCTATAGCTTTAATTCTCTTAATAAAGATAGAGTATTATTTAGATCAAAATGCATGCATCTTGTAACTCTGTGACGACTTTTATAATTATATACATTATATATAGATTCCTGACAAATCGTTTAAAAAGTGGAACCGATACTGAGAGTTACCCATTCTGCAGTTCCAAGCATTGAAATTGCCAGTACTTCTTAATTTATGGAATAATACACACTTTGTCATGTGAATAATGGGCGTTATCACAATTAGAATGCAGCTTGGAAAATATACAGGTGAGTTTTAAAAAAAAGACTGTAATTGTGCAAGCAATTTCCTTGTGTGCTCAGTGACCAAAATAATTAAATTTACTTTCCTGGCAAAGAGTACAGTTCTCTGGTAAAATATATGTATGTGGGTTGTAACTCATTAATATGTTATTTTCCATATACGAGAATTCCCAAGTCATTTGTAGTTCAGAGAAAATTGAGCTACTTTCAGATGTGTCATGAGGTTTCACGTTTTGTAGGGGAACAACACTGGGTTTTGAGACACATTCTGATCAAAAGTTTAACTACATCCAAATACAACTAATTCACTTGCATTACACAGCCACTTTGTCCCATTATTTGTTAAACTTTCAGCCTATACCTTATTTCATGCGTTATTTGCTCTGTGCCTGTTTTAATTTCTCCCTTATTTCTTGGAGTACTTACCTCATCAATGAAGAAGCTCACTGTGGAAGAAAGCAACTTATTTGCATTTTGGGCGACAGAGGTGTTCCACAGGTAGATTCTTTGTGTATTGTCCAGAAAATATAGCTGGGGTCAGATTCACTTGTTAGATTAGATTTCCTACAGTATGGAAACAGACCCTTCAGCCCAACAAGTCCACACCAACCCTCTAAAGAGTAGCCCACCCATACCCCTATCCTATATTTTACCCCTGTCACTATGGGCAATTTAGTATGGCCAATTCACCTGACCTGCACATCTTTGGATTGTGGGAGGAAAACGGAACACCCGGAGGAAACCCATACTGACACAGGGAGAATGTGCAAACTCCACACAGACAGTTGCTTGAGGTGGGAATCGAACCTAGGTCTCTGGTGCTGTGAGGCAGCAGTGCTAACCACTGAGCCACTATGCACCCCACTGTGGCCATTGACCACCCTCCCCATGACCTACCACCTCCATCCCCCCCCATTCACCTATTGTACTATTTGCTGCCTTCTCCCCAGCAACCACCACACCCCCCTCCCCCCACATTTATCTCTCCACCTTGGAGGCTTCCTGCCTCTATTCCTGATGAAGGGCTTTTGCCCGAAACATCAATTTTCCTGCTCCTCGGATGCTGCCTGACCTGCTGTGCTTTTCCAGCACCACTCTGATCTAAACTCTGGTTTCCAGCATCTACAGTCCTCACTTTTGCCACCACTGCCAGTTTCCCTAGCTCTTCACCCTATAGCAATGTGATATGCTTTAAGGAGCTGGTAATTGAGGTGACATTGTTGATTGGCATATGATTAACCAGGTGATACTCAACTGTGGGGTGTATCTGCCATTCAATTGTCATATTCCAGCACCATGAAAGTCTTCTCTTTGCCAGTACCTTCCATATTGCTCTCCACTGCTATTGTACTGTGACTCTACAGATCCTCAGGATTGCAACTTTGTAATTAATATTCTTGCCAGAGTGAGCATGGATTTTCAAAAGGGAAATCATGCTTGACAAATCAGGGTGTAACCAGTAGAGTTGCTATAGTGGAACCTGTGAATGTGGTTTACTTAGACTTTCAGAAGGCTTTCGATAAAGTCCCACATAAGAGATTAGTGTGTAAGATTGAAGTGCAAGGAATTGGGGATAATGTCCTGACACAGATAGAGGACGAAGTGGAAGTGAGTACTTCAGATGCTGGAGATTAAAGTCAAGATTAGAGTGGTGCTGGAAAAGCACAGCAGGTCAGGTAGCATGTGAGGAGCAGGAAAATCAACGTTTCAGGCAAAGGCCCTTCATCAGGAGGGCATTTGCTTGAAATGTCGATTTTCTTGCTTCCTGGATGCTGCCTGACCTGCAGTGCTTTTCCAGCACCACTCTAATCTTGACAAACAGAGAACTGGTTGACAGACAGAAAGCAAAGAGGAGGATCTTTTTTGGAGTGGCAGTTAGTGACAAATGGCATAAAAATGGGATCAGTTCACAGACCCCAGTTACTCATAATATATAGATATATATGATTTGGATGAAGGAAGTAAATGTATAACATCCAAGTTTGCAGATCATACAAAGTTGGCTGGGAGGGTGTTTGATGAAGGGGTTGCAGAGATGTTTCAGTGTCATTTAGACAGGTTGAGTAAGTAGGCAAATGCATGACAAATGAAATGTAATGTGGATAAATGTGAGGTTATTCACTTGATAGCAAAAACAGGAGGGCAGATTATTATATGAATGGCATTGGATTGGGAAATAGGAAGTGCAATGAGATCTGGGAATCCTGTAAATCAGTCGCTGAAAGTAAGTATGCAGGTGCAGCAGACAATGAAGAATTCAAATGATATGTTGGCTTTCACAGTGAGAGGATTCAAATACAGGAGCCGGGATATCTTTCTGCAATTATACAGGACCTTGGTGCAATTACACCTGGAGTATTGTGTGCAGTTTTAGTCACCTTATTTGAAAAAAATATTTTGGCTATAGAGGGAGTGCAACAAAGTTTACCAGACGTATTCCTGGGATAGCAGGATACTTGTGGAGAGATTAGATCAGCTCTGCCTATACACCAGAGTTTAGAAGAATGAGAGGTGGACGCAACCTCTTCGAAATCAATAGAATGTTTGCAGGGCTAGACAGGGTAGATGCAGGAAGGATATTCCTGATGACTCGGGAGTCCAGAACCAGGCATCACAGTGTAGGGATATAAGGTAGATCACGAGGTGAGTAGAAATGATTTCATCCAGAGAATGGGGAGCTTGTGGAATTCTCTACCACATAAAGCATTTGATGCCAGAACGTTAAATGTCTTCAAAAAGAAGTTAGATATAGTGGTTATAGCTAAAGGCATATGGGGAAAATGGGAACAGGCTGCTGAGTTGGATAATCAGCCATGATTATATTAAATGGCAGAGAGGCTCAGTAGGCCGAATGGCCTGCTCCTATTTTCTTCGTTTATATGTTGGCCTTATTATCAACTGAATTTGCCTCAAATTATCATGACTTGTATGTTTGCAATAACAGAAAGCCTTTTCATTGTTGTGAAAATGATGGA
Source organism: Chiloscyllium plagiosum (assembly GCF_037043375.1). Taxonomy (NCBI): domain Eukaryota; kingdom Metazoa; phylum Chordata; class Chondrichthyes; order Orectolobiformes; family Hemiscylliidae; genus Chiloscyllium; species Chiloscyllium plagiosum. The sequence goes on from NW_028270163.1 coordinate 42,568,697, forward strand.
CAAGGCTAGAAATGAGGAGTCATAACCTGTACATAGCACCTACCATTTTCATTTGTGTGTGTGTTTTCCACACACAAGGTAGCTGCCCTTATTAATTAGTAGCTGCCTTCACTCGTGACCTGTTGTCACAGTGTCTGAAACCTGATTTATAGAGATTAGAGCTGGTAGGAGCAGAACTGAATTTTACAACGTTGTTTGAATAGCCAGAATACCCTTTTGGATACTTAAGGTATTCTTTGGATATACTCCAGGGACACTTATGGGATATGTCAGCTGACCATTGGGAGAAATATGGTGCCCTTTACAATGATTAAGACGAGACATGAATGTGTGCTTTATTGCACAAGCTCATTAACTGGCAAACCCATGAGATGTCCACAGCCCTGTTAAAAGCAACTGTCAAAAGTGTCAAAAGAAACTATCAAAAAGATCAATCGGCTCCTGCCCTTCAAATATTTGAAAAGAAAATCATTGTCTGGAATTATTGCTTACTGTTTCACTCTGCTGATATAGTGTGAGATCTACCATTACTGGAATAGTATTACATGACTGATTCCACAACCTTTTACTATTATGGTGGGTTGCATGCCATTTCACAGGTTTATTTACAGTACCAAGTGCTATAAATGTTTGAGTTGTTTTGATTTATTATTGTCACATGTACCTAGGTTGAAAGATTTTTCAACCCAGGAAAAATACTCTGACCATCCATTCTATCCATGCCTCTCATAATTCTGTAAACGTCTATCAGACGTCTATCAATCTCCAATGTTCAAGTGAAAACAAACCAAGTTTATCCAATCTCTTCACAGATTCTGCCAGACCTGCTGAGCTTTCTCAGCAACTTCTGTTTTTGCTTCTGATTTACAGCATCCGCTCTTCTTTTGATTTCTGATTGAATGTTGACCATTTTAACTGTTTATCCCTTCACAAATGTTGTCTGACCTACTGGGTATTTCCAGCAAAAAATTGTTTGAAGGAGTCTCATTGGCAGTACAGTGTCTTCAGTCAAATTTTAATTCTGGTGAGCCCTTTACTCTCCGGGTTCCCTGTCTTTCCCAAACTGCCCTCTCCATTGTCTCAGAAGATTGAACTATTTTGTGTACATAGATTGAGGTAAACTGCACCGGTTTTAAAAAGTTCAATTTTAATCATGTTAGTTCCCTATTTTCCTGTGGAATTAAAATACCTCTGCACTTCAGAGCTAACACATGCATTATATGATCAATAATTTCTGTGCTATCAATAATGAAGTATTAACTACTTTTTTGCCAGCAGATGGGAAATATTATTAGTGTTCATGGGTGTAAAGGCTTGTAATATAGCATTAAGCAAACTTGAACATTTTCTTTCTAACACTGTGCTCATGATATGGCATTTACCAGAATGGCAGCATTAGTGAAGAAAACCCCAGCTCATTTTTAAACAGAGATGACATATGATGGTCTATACAACAGTGTCAGCTGGTCTTGAGCTTCTTGACAGATCAAATTCGGAAGACAAGGAGCATCAGGGAGGTCAGAGTCTATTATGCACCCAGAGCTCTTTACTAACCCACGCCTCAGCCAGGTACTGTTTGGCAAAACTACACCTCAAAAAGAAAGTTACAAATGAATTATATAAACATCGAGAAATAAATCTGTGAAAATCTGTAGCATTAGTATTGTGCTTTCAGCAAGTTTAAATGACAATTAACACACAACTAATTTGTTTCAGGCAGGTCTGGGGACTTTGGAGTGGTGCTGGAAAAGCACAGCAGGTCAGGCAGCATCCGAAGAGCAGGAAAAATTTACGTTTCGGGCAAAAGCCCAATCAGGCCTTTCCCGATGCTGCCTGACCTGCTGTGCTTTTCCATCAACACTCTAATCTTGACTCTAATCTCCAACATCTGCAGTACTCACTTCTGCCTAGGTCTGGGGACTTGCCAGGGCAAGTGTAGAACTGTGGTGATAGATGCTCAGTTTCAATACGTTAGTGACTATATTGGTTCAAATCTGGAATTCATTCCCCGTAAGGATAGTTGAGGCCAAAGCCATCATAACATTTAAGAAGTATTTGAATGTATACTTGTGATTCTAAGACATACAAGACCATGGGCCAAATGGGCGGCCGGTGGCACAGTGGTTAGCACTGCTGCCTCACAGCGCCAAGAGACCCAGGTTCAATTCCCTTCTCAGGCGACTCTCTGTGTGGAGTTTGTACATTCTCCCTGTGTCTGCGTGGGTTTCCTCCGGGTGCTGCGGTTTCCTCCCACAATCCAAAAATGTGCAGGTCAGGTGAATTGGCCATGCTAAATTGCCCGTAGTGTTAGGTGAAGGGGTAAAGGTAGGAGACTGGATTTGGGTGGGTTGCACTTCGGCGGGTCGGTGTGGACTTGTTGGGCTGATGGGCCTGTTTCCACACTGTAAGTAATCTAATCTAATCTAAAGAATGCTGGAAAATTAGATTAAAATAGTTAGGTGGTTGTTTTTGACCAGCACAAATTAATTAGGCCAAAGGGTCTTTTTCTGTGCTGTAACACTCTGTGACTATGGCTGTATAACACCAATGAGGTATATATATGTAGCATTCAAGAAAGGTAATCAGGAAAAGCTAGGGAACTATAAACAAGTGAGCCTGATATCAGTGGTGGGCAGATTGTTGGAGGGGATTCTGAGGGACAGCATTTCCATGTATTTGGAAAGGCAAAGACTGATTAGGGATAGTCAACATGGCTTTGTGCATGGGAAATTGTGTCTCATGAACTTTTTTAATTGAATTTTTTTGAAGAAGTGACGACGAGGATTGATGAAGGCAGAATGGTGGACATTGTCCATGTGTACTTCAGTAAGGTGTTTGACAAGGTTCCTCACAGTAGACTGGTTTAAAAATTTAGATCACATGGAATACAGGGAGAATTTGGATTCAATTTGGGTAGCCATTTGGATACAAAATTGGGTAGAAGGTAATAGACAGAAGATGGTAGTGGAGGGTTGTTTTTCAGACTGGAGGCTTGTAATCAGTGGTATGCCACCGGGATTGGTGCTGGGTCCATTGCTTTTTGTCATTTATATAAATGACTTGGATGTGAATATAGGAGGTAAATTTGAAGATGACACTAAAATTGCTGGTGAAGTGGACAGCAAAGAAGGCTACCACAGATTACAATGGGACATTGATCAGATGGGCTGATGGGCGAAGGATGGGCAGATAGCATTTAATCCAGGTAAATGTGAGGTAAATCAGGGCAGGACTTAATGGCAAGGTCCTGTGGAATATTATCGAACAAAGAGACCTTGGAGTGCAGGTTCATTGTTCCTTGAAAGTGGAGTCGCAGATAGATAGGATAGTGGAGACGACATTTGGTATGCTTGCCGTCATTGGTCAGGTCATTGAGTACAGGAGTTGGGACGTCATCTTGTGGTTGTACAGGACATTAGTTAGGCCACTTTTGGAATATTGCATTCAATTCTGGTCTCCCTCCTATCAGAAGGATGTTGTTAAACTTGAAAGGGTTCAGAAAAAATTTACAAGGATGTTGCCAGGGTTGGAGGGTTTGAGCTATAGGGAGAGACTGAATAGGCTGGGGCTATTTTCCCCGGAGCATCAGAGGTTGAGAGGTGAGCCCTTATAGAGTTTATAAAATCATGAGGGGCATGGATAGGGTAAATAGCCAAAGTCTTTTCCCCAGGGTATGGGAATCCAAAACTAGACATCATAGTTTTATGGTGAGAGGGGGAAGTTTTGAAAAGGACATTAGGGGTAACTTTTTCACATAGAGGGTGGTGCATGTGTGAAATGAGCTGTCAGAGGAAGTGGTGGAGGCTGGTACAATTACAACATTTGAAAGACATCTGGATGGATGTATGAAAAAGGAAGGGCTTAGAGGGATATGGGCTGAGTGCTGGCAAATGGGACTAGATTAATTTAGTCAGCATGGACGAGTTAGGCTGAAGAGTCTGTATCTGTGCTGTACATCTCTATGACTCTATGTGGCTACATTATTCATCAGCAGGATAGCATAGTCTGCTTGTCCAAATGGGGTATCCTCACTGCTAAAGAATTCTGACTGTTAAATTGCACAGGTTTAAGCCAATCATTGACACCTTTTCCCAAACACATCATCCATCCATTCAATCCCAATCCCCACGTTGTCTTGCAAAACAACAAATTGAGTGAATAATTGGTTTCTTGAAATTGCTGGTTACTTGGTCTAAGCAATTTTCCTCACCCTTCAGTCTTGCTTCTAAACCCTTAGGTAAAGAACATACAATGAGTAATATACAAGTGACAAGAATCTCACCAAGCAGGAACCATCACAGTAGTTTCAATATTTGAACAGCATTTAGCCTACATTGCAACACACCCCTGAGAGAATTATTGGAAAGATATGAATGCACTGTATATCTCAGGCCATGAGATTTTTAATACAGCGTGCCTATTTGTTGACATGCTGTGAAACAGGAGGAGATAGTGAGAAGTTTATAGAAATGATGAAAGCAATAGTGTATGATGATGATGCTGTATTGGGAAGTCTTTCCCTAAAGTTTTTCTTTAGAATTAGCGGAGCATTTTTAAAATTTTTCTTTTTAACAATGATTTATACCGCTGATTTGCTATATACAAAGGTTTGAAAGAAATAGCCTTTAAACTGAAGGCAATTTTTGGTGTCCTTGTGACAGTAAAACGATACTAACAATAAGAAACTTTGGTTATGAGGCAAGACTTGGATCTGTGGACAGAACAGAGAATATCTAGAGGAGATCTGATCTTTGTAAAGTTACAAAGGGTCTGAATAAAATATATAGAAAATACCTGTTTCCTCTGATTGGGAAGTCAATGATGAAGAGTCGACAGTTAAAAAGGCTGAGGAGAGAAATTGGAGAATTTTTTATGTAGAGAGGTTTAAACAATTTGCTGTACGGTTGATTAAGGCAGAGACAATGCAACTTTTATAAGAAAGTAGAGGAAGAAACAGAGCTAAAGAATGGCACAATGAATTGGTTCAAGTGCAGTGACTGTGCTGTGAAATTCCATGGTTCAATATACTATTGTTGTAATTTAAACTTTACTACTAATAGTATTGTCAATGCCGTAGTCTTCCTCCTGAGGATTTATAAATGATTCTGTGCATGTATATCGTAATGTTTCACCTTAATGCATCACAGACCCAGATAGCTCTGCCTGTATGTTTGACCTGGCCTGGAATTAGATACTGCAATACTTTAGGTTCTGGCAAGGAGTTGTCATCAAATTAGGAAACAGCTGTTTTTGCTTCGATATGAGAGTTGCTGTTGAAAGCTGAATCTTCCAGGTGACCACTGATATCCACCTTCAGTGCGCATCACTGTGAAGGTTTTGACTTTCTCCCTAAACAAATTGAAGCAGTGAGTTTCACAATACAAAATGTATCTGTGCCAGCACACTAAACCAGTTCCACTGTGTTACTCTTCCCTACAGTCTCAAAATTTTTACTGCTTCAACTGTTTACCCATTTAACATTCCTAAAATGTTCTCACCAATCACATTAAAACCATCTTGGTGCTCACCAATTCCAACGATGATGTGCGTGTGAGATATTGCACGTACCTGGATCATCCACTTGAACAGCACTCTGTGGATATCACTTACACTCCATGATCATTAGAGTTTGCTGCAATGTTTACAAGGAAGTGAGTGTGTTTTTCTGTGTTCTTGCTCACAAAATACATTCAGTTTAGTTGCTGGGAATGGCAATGGAGGAGGTCATTTGAGGTACAGAGCTAATAATAGAAAATAAAGACAAATCTTAAACTGGCATTTTAAGAAGAGCCACATCAGAGAGCCATGGCGATGCCATGCTTTCAGTAACCTCTTAATTAACCCAGTGTCAGGTTTCTAGGTCTGCTGGCAGAGAGAGTTATAGTAGGACTAAATCTTCAACTTTTACATTGTAGATCTCCTGGATTCTGTCCCTCTGGTCTGGGATCCAATTTAGCTAGTGTTGAGCTTTGAGACCTTTTACTGAGTTCTGCTGCAAACTCGATGCAAACAGAGTTTAGCTAAATTGTACTGAGAAGAAGAATGTAACATTGGTTTAAATCTGTCACCAAATTACAGGGATCTCCTGGCACCTGGCAACAATGATATCATCAAGTAGGATGAGCAGCCAATCATACTGAAGTATCCACATTGACAGCAATTTCTTACTTGGATGCTGTGAACTGAGCTTCTAGTTTTTGTTTGTACTTTGGTTTAAATAAGTTACAGTACTGTTTTAGATGCCTTTCTTTCTATCAGTATACATTTACTTGTGAGCACTATTTGTCATTTTTCTTTAGAACACCTCTTCCTATCTTCAAACTCTGGTTATTGAGGGATTGTTCCTACTACCTCAGATCTGTTTCTTACTGTTTACTATAATTTGCAATCATTGATTATCTGCTGTCTTCCTCCTTTCTGTCACATATGATGTGAATCTATTGCTCGAATTGCCCAGATTGTGTTATTTATATTGGTGAGGTGGCTGGTTAACCAGCTGAGCAACATTCTTGCATGCATTTTGTAGCAGTTTTATTGTACTCTCCTGCACTGAACTTTATTCAAGTGCACAAAGAAAAATGTGCCTAAAAATATACTACCACAACACCTAATAATCTTATTGGTGTGTAATGTTTTGGGAGTGTATTCAGGAGTTTCGCTTTGCTGAATTATGTGACATGATTGTGTTTGTTATAAGTTGCTAGATTTATCTAAATATTACACGTTCGACGGTAACACTGTGTGCACATTGACATTGCAATAAAGAGTGCTTTCAAGATAACAATATATTCTATTAGCATCATCAATAGTTTGCAGGTGCTAGTGTTGTAGAGCATAGTGCTAGCCTTTAGCTCCACAGTCAGTTACAAAAGTGTAACACAAAAACTGATTTGAAGTGTTTGCTCGTGTCTCACCTGAAATGATGGCTCCTTAATGCTCTTTAATCCCCTGTTTGATTTAATGGTCAATTAATTTCTAGACTGTAATCACAAAGTAAGACTCAACTATACAAGTCATGTTAACAGTGGTAGTGAATGCATTAGCAGAGTGAAGTGTGATCAAAACTGAGCATTATTAAAATATTCCAAAGGGAATTGAGGGACTGCTGTGTGCTCTGTTTTAGAGAGACATGGTTCACCTCCCACTTCACCTGACTGTGTGTTATAACCTGAGGATTTCTCAATCCGCCCCAGATGGACCTCATGGCATCCTTGGACAAGGCAAAGAGTGGAGGTGTCTGCTTCCTGACCAACACCTCTGATGTGACGACCCTGATATGAGTTACTGTTCCTGGGACTTACAGTATCTAATGGTGAAGTGTCGTCCCTGCAACCTGCTATTGGAGTTTGCTTCTGCTATCCTGACAGCAGTTTACATCCCAGCCCATGTGGAAGTGAAGACCACAATTGATTGAATTATACACAGCCACAAATAGCCTTGAGACGGAATACCCCGAGACCTTGTTCATTGTCACTGGTGACTTCAAAAGGCCAACCTCAAGAGTGTGCAACCAAAATACCACCAATACATCTCCTGCCCCAACAGAGGCCCCAACACTATGGACCATTGCTAACCAACCATCAAAGATGTCTAGCAGTCCATTCCCTGTCTGCATTTTGGTTAATTAAAGGGGAAAAAATGGCAGAAAGCTACAGAACAAAGCAATTCGGCTGCCCTCGTTCATGAATGACAAAATGCCAGCATTCAAGCTCACCAGGTAGTAGGGAAAGCTAATGGAATGGTGACATTTATTTCAAATTGAATGGCTTATAAAGGTAGGGGGGTTTGCGAAAACTATACAAGACCACAGATGGAACACTTTGAATAATGTTGAAACCCTTATCTAAGGAACGATATACTGGCATTGGAGGCAGTTCAGAGAAGATTCAATGGGCTGCTACCTGGTATAAATGAACTCTGTTATGTGGAGAGATTGAGACTCAAAATGTTAATTCTGCTTTCTTCCCACAGATTCTGCCAGGCCTGTTGAGTTTCTCCAGCATTTTCCGTTTTTGTTTCAGAACCCCAGCTGAATCACTCCAGCCAAGTATCATTCTGGTGAATCTCTTCAACATCCTATGTTTTTGGATAACAAGAGTGTCTTAAAGTTACCTAGGCAGAGGTTTTAAAACTATGAAGCACAGTGGCCTGCAGTTCCAATTTGCTGCTTATTATTTTTCAGGATGGGAGTGGTGAGGGAATTAAGAGCAGCTGAAGGAGCTACCTTTTATAGAAGTAGTAGTTCAGATGTAATCAAGTATCCAACTACATTGTCACAGTTATAAGACATCCCCAAGGTTAGTTTTGGATATATCTCTCTGTGTAAAGCCAAATTCTAATTTGTAGCTGCAGACAAGCAACTTCAGCTATCCATCTTAGTCTCACTTCCAGCCTCCGGTGTAACAGTTAAAATGTCACAATGTCAGATAACTTGCAGATGTTGTCACGGTGCATGTGTGGGTTAAGTGGCGAGTAATTTAGCATGAGCATATGCCAAAAATGTTGCAGCTGTCAGAAAGATGCAGCGTAATAAATATTAAATTAATGATTGACAATTGACTCCCAACAAGGAGGTCATAAGTTCAGGTTCCAGGGTTGTCTGTCACTTGAGCCTGTGTGCCTGAAGTTGGGTAGTTTGGTCAGGTCACAGCTGAGGTGCCAGATGAAGTACCATGTGCAAAGAGGGCGTTGTGCCTCAGGAGAGGAAGCAAAATTCATTATTTGCTGGTCTCCAAAGGGATTCACATTCTTTGTGGCATATCGATGAAGTGGGATTGCTGGCAATCATAGAAAATTCTGGTGCAAACTCAGTCTTGTCATCCTGCTTAGTGTAAGGATGCATAACAGTAAAAGACTACACAATTTAAAACACAGGAAAAGAATCAAATTTGTAAAATATAATTCACACTAAATTCTAAATTATATGCTTTCTTATGCTTTAAGCAAGGAAGTTGACAGCAAAGGAATAAAAGGCCTTCTCAATATGATGTAGCACAAAATGGTATGGGAGGTTTCATAGAATTCCTGCAGTGTGGAAACAGGCTCTTCGGCCCAAGAAGTCCACACTGACCCTCCAAAGTGTAACCCACCCAGATCCATTCCCCTACCCTATTATCCCATATTTACCCCTGCCAAACACACCAAAACTACATATCCCTGAACACTATGGGCAATTTAGCATGGCCAATTCACCTAACCTGCATATCTTTAGACTGTGGTAGGAAACCAGAGCAAATCTACACAGACAAAGGGACAATGTGCAAACTCCACACAAGCAGTTGCCTGAGACTGCAATTGAACCTGGGTCCCTGGTGCTGTGAAGCAACAGTGCTAACCATTGAGTCACCATGCCACGTATGGTGCAACAGAAGCTATTTAAATTTTTTATCATTCTGGTTTATGTTCATTTTTAATGTGAAGAGTATGTGTCCATAAATTTGGAAGAGCTAGGTCATCACAATAATTTAAAATGAAATATTCAGGCTTCCAAGGAGAAATCTCAACTCTCTTCTTTATTTTTCTTGTCCATTACATTATTGTAAAGGCTCAAAACTTCGTAATGTAGTCAATCTTTTAAATCACTTTAATAAGTTGAAACATCAATATTAGACTGAGTAATCCAAAGTTATTGCTCAATTTGTGCATTTATTTACTTTTTAAATTTTTTATATAGGTGACACATGGTCCATTAAATCTCCTGGAGTGGCTTTGATTGCCTCTGGGTTTAGATTAATCTTTCCCTCCTTGACACTTTTTCTTTCTCTCTCTGGCTTTTTGCCTCTCCCAGGGTATTGTATGGCTGCAGGGATGGGATATTGTAGGGGTGGGGAGCAGTGAGATGGAGTGTTGAGTCATGATGCCCTTGTCATCATCATGATGTGATCAACTATCCAGCCTTTTGTATCATACATTTCATAGGTTCTTTTGTGATTTCATTCTCTTTTAGATAAAATATCAACTCTGTAAAATTTAAAGCACACACAAGGTTAGCATTCTTTTATTTATCTAGCTGTCTTCCAACTCCATTAACTAATCCTTGTTATGGACAATTTCAGGAAATGACGTGGTCTGCATTTCTGAAGCAGCATTACACAAATTTTGAGGAAGACAGAAACCATTGTATTCAGTCCAGGCATGAGATTGGTTCCCATGCCACACATCCTACTCTTTTCCCGACATTGCCTGAGGCTGGATCAAATTGTTTCACTACGTCAGTGTTATATTTAAACCTGATATTTATTCAATCCATATATTTGTGTCATCACTAAAGCTACCTATCCCCAACTCCACAATATTGCTTGTCACCTCCCCTCACCTCAACTCACATGGTGCTGAACCATTCACCTTTGCCTTTGTCATCTCTCAATGTCACTATTCCGATGCACTCTTGGCTGACTTCCCATTCTCTATCCTCAGGAATGACCTATCACCCTCACCTTGACCTCTTTCCACCTATCACATTTCTGACGCCCCTCCCCCAAGTCCCTCCTCCCTACCTTTTATCTTAGCCTGCTGGACAAACTTTCCTCATTCCTGAAGAAGGGCTTATGCCTGAAACGTCGATTCTCCTGTTCCCTGGATGCTGCCTGACATGCTGCGCTTTTCTAGCAACACATTTTCAGCTCTGATCTCCAGCATCTGTAGACCTCACTTTCTCCTCTATCCTCAGGAAACCTGGGAGCCTCCAAAACTCTGCCCCTGTTTTCTAAGTGGTTTGCAATGCCTTGATTTTAAGATTCTCTTCCTTGTTTTCAAATTCCTGCATGACCTCAATCCTCCCGATCTGAAAAATGTTCATCACCTTTGCAAGTCTTTGAGATATTTTTGCTTACCTAAATATTTGAGAACTCCTAAATCTAATTGCTTTATGTTTAGCTAGTGTGTTTGAAGTTTCCAAGACCATAAGCTCTAGAATTAGTTGTCTAAATGTCTCCCCCTCTCCCTCTCCTTTCTCTTTAAAAGCTACTTCTTTGACCAAGCTTTTGGTAGTCTGATCTAATGTCCACTTGTTTGCTGTCAGATTTTACTTGGTAACAATCCTGTTAAGCACCTTGGGAGTTTTAGTGCTGTATAAATGCAACCTGTTGCTGCATGTCATCATGTGTATCTATTAATGGTGCAAAATTTGTTGTATGATTGTTCTTGTGCCTATTTTATCCAAGATATTTGTGAAGTCCTTGGCACAGTAGCAGCCAGAAACATTCAGAATTTAGAACTGCATAAGCTACTGATATTTTTCTTGTTGTGGCCACAGCAGACTCCCTCTGTGGGTACAAGTGTGTGTGAAAGTTTTACATTAACAAAGTGAGTCTTGTGAACTTAAAAACATTACATTGCTTCATTTCTTATAAAGGAAAGACTCTGTAAGTGTCAATTATTTGTCTCCAAACTATAAACAATAAACTTGAGTGTAACATGAATATTTAATACATTTCTAAATCAATACAAAAGTTATAACATGTCATGTGCTCAATCATACACCAGGAAATGAAAGACATTTTTCACCAACTTCACTTTGTAACATGATAACTTAATTATGGCAGATATGAAATGTTTGGATTTTCTCCCAGCTTTGCACTGTTAACTAGTAGCAGGACACTGAGTCTAGTTTGGACATGTCATAACTCTGTTTGTGAGACTGCTGCTATCGCTTTGCAGCTGGTTTCCTGGCACATGAGCGATGAATAGTGTTCATAACCATTGAGTTTGGAGTGGACTGGTTCCTGTTGGCAGCCTCGACATCTGCCACTTATATTGGGGAAATGATTGTGACCTTGCTAGCTCCAACTGTTCTGATAGCCTTCCACCTTTCACGAGTGCTTTTTGGTATAATTGACTAGAGACACAACATTTGACTATTTATATTTTGATTTTTCATTCAGTGTGCTCAGCATCAGTAATATCACATGTGGTTGCTGACTGCCTCGGTTGTGTGCAATATTCACGAATTGTTTGTTTGCTTCTTGCAATAGTTGGTCACATGTTGTATTTTGTTTGGGTGTGTCAATAGATTTTTTGTCAACTCATTTTCTGAAGGTGTCAGAGTCACAAATGTATCTCCAAGTTCTGCATCACGAATAGTGGAGAAATAGGGCCTTTCCTCTTGTGTCATTTGTGATTTCAAGACTTGCTAACATACCTTTGAAACATCACAACCTCTTTTGTCAATGTGGAATATAAATAATGCTTTCAATGTTCATTAAAAGATGATAGATTGGACTTAGGCAGTGTTTTCAGCAGGTAGTGTCATATGGTCAGCTTGTGCATCAGTTATACATGATTTTTAATACCCACTAACATCAGAGATATATAACACATCAGATATCAGCCATATATATATAAATGTCGCCATTATTGCGAACATAATTTTAATAAACTGATTCTGTACTCTAATTTCTGATTTCTCTCCACAGATGCTGCTAGTCCTGATGAGTTTTCCAGCAATTTTTGTTTTTAATTTTGTTTCTAATTTCCAGCATCCACAGTTCTTGAAGTTTTTTGATTCTGTAAATAATTGCACATAAAATGAAAATGGCTGTATTTTCTATAACATTTCTTATACTAATGCAGAATAAAATCTGCAGATTTGGTTTTTACTTTAATCTTGCATTGTATCACCATGAGCATTTTTTTAAAAGATGAGATGATTTTGTGCTCTTTGACAATGTATCCTGCATTTTAGGAAGTTAACAATGAAAAGCCAGGACTACAGTAATAAGTTAGCTTCTGCGTTATTGACTGAAAGTCACATTTGCAACCAGTAACCACTCCCATACAAATAAAACAAGGCTAATAATTTAGTCCCATTCTGTAGTTTCAATTCAGTCTTTTAAAAACAAAGTTAACTGGAGGTACCTCGGGATGTCCCACAGCATCCAATGAAGTACTTTAGAAGTGACATTAGTATTTAAAAATAGGAAACTTGACAACTAATTTGCTCAGAGCCAAGTCTCTCTGTTGTCGTGCTCAAATTACACTAAGGGTTGAGAAGGTTGAAGGTCCAAACAAAGCAACTGCTTTTTATACAAGTATACATTCAGGGTCAGAAGTCACATGACAGCTGGTTATTAGTCTAACAAGTTTATTTGAAATCGCAAGTTTTTGCAGCTCTGCTGCTTTGTCAGGTGATGAAGAGCAGCACTCCGAAAGCTTGTATTTTCAAATAAACCTGTTGGACTATAACCTGGTGTCTTGTGACTTCTGACTTTGCCCACTCCAGTTCAATATTGGCTCTGCCACATAATGGCATACATTTAGGGATACAGCTTGTGAAGAGACTTTCTCCCCAGTTATAATATGTTTCACATATTTATGCACTTTCCAGCCATGTCGGCTATTCAGGCATCCTAATTATTATATTACTACAGGTTAGCTGAAATTATTACAGCAGTTTGTAATTCTTTGTGAAACTAAATGAGTCTCTGGTTGATGCATTCTACAGTGATCAAGTTCTTTGTAAAGCTAATCAATTATTCGACACTGCACATTCCACAATGATCATGTCTCATTACATTTTAAAACAGTTATCTACTCTGTGTTTACAGTGATTATTTCTTTAGAACTTTATACTAGTTTTTGCCGTACATGCATTAAAGTAGTCATGTCCCCTTTGTAACTTTAAACAGATTTCCACTCTGCCTCTTTTCCACAATCATTTCTCTATAATGTTAAATGACTTCTCACTTTACACATATTATCGCGGTCATGGAATTTTAAGCAAGTCTTGGTCTTGAGTTAGACATGCCTTGATTCCTTTCAATGCCTGCAGTCATGCTTCACCCCTTCTATTTAGCTGGCTATTAATTTCTTCATCTATATTTTCCTTTCACCAAAAACCTCATTGAAAAGAATGCTCAGATATTCTGTTTTCGTGATGTCGATTGAGGGATAAATATTGGCCAGGACAGATTAAAACACTGTCCGACTTTTCTTACTATGTGTCATGGAAATGTATGTATTCAACAGGGAGGACAGACAAGCCACTGTTTGAAGTCTCATCTGAAAGATAATATTGCTACATTCTGGTCCGCCAGCAGTGCTGCGCTGAAGTCCACATGACCCTGAAGTTTTGGGGCTAGGTTATATTCTCAAAACTTTGAAGTGGAACTTGGATTCCCAATCTCCTGATTCAGAGACAAGAGAACTGCTGCTGAGTCAAGGCTGACTCAACAAGTGACTTTAATTTTAATTCAACCCCAATGACTGTATATAATAACTTGCTTGACTTTTCAACTAAAGTTTATCCAAGTTAACATTTTTGGATGCAAAAATATGATAGGATATGGTGATGTTCGATTTATGATATAAACTATATTGCTTAAGGCATATCTTTTAATAGATTATTCAAAGACCATACAAAAGCACTTTCCTATAACACTGATATACCATGAAGTCTAATATGGTGCAAATTGATTATGTACCCTTTTTAACAGCAGAGCTGAGAAAGTATTATGGCTGTAACATGCCATTCATTGTAATCCAGCAAAACCATTTTGACTGCTCAAATTAAATCTAATAAGATATGAATTCGGCCTCCCCTCAAAACCTGATATTTTACCATACTTAGTATCTGTCATCACAGTTTACAATGTTACAGCAAGGAAAAAACATGTCTCATGTATTTAAGCACAGACGCCTGAGCTTCCTCTTTTGCCAGCTATTCGAAACTGTCCTGCACAGCTATTTGCAATGTAGGAGAAATTGTAGGTTAAGTTTGTATATCATGCTGCAATGACTCATGTGGAACAATCAATGCGGTTGCTGAGTCTAAATCCTTTTTAACATCCTTTCACTAAGGAGTACATAATATAATATTTTACTGGTAAGTTATGCTGGGAACTTACAGCATTCTTCTTTTGGCATCCTCTATGGGTGAAGATCTGCTGTTAGTGTCTGATGGACACTTTTAAAATATTGGAGGAGAAAGTGAAGACTGCAGATGTTGGAGATCAGAGTAGAGAGTGTGGCATTGGAAAAGCATAGCAGGTCAGGCAGCATCGAGAAGCAGGAGAATCGATATTTTGAGTATAAGCCCTTCATCAGGAATGAGGCTTGTGGACCAGGGGAGCTGAGAGATAAATGGGAAAGGGGTGGACCTGGGGGAAATGTAGCTGGGAATGTGATAGGTAGATGAAGGTGGGGTGATAGGTCAGAGAGGAGGGTGGAACGCTTAGGTGGGAAGGAGGATGGTGGTGAGTTGGAGGTTTGGGACTGGGATAAAGTGGGGGTAGGGAAATGAGGAAACTGGTGAAATCCACATTGATCCCGTGTGGTTGCAGGGTCCCAAGGTGGAAGATGAGGCGTTCTTCCTCCAGGCATCAGGTGGTTTGGGTTTGGTGATGGAGGAGGTCCAGGACTTGCTTGTCCTCAGTAGAGTGGGAGGGAGAGTTAAAATGTTCAGCCACAGGGCAGTGGGGTTGGTTGGTGCGGGTGTCCCAGAGATGTTCTCTGAAATGATCCACAAGTTGGCATCCTGTCTCCCTAATGTAGAGGAGACCATGGATACAGTAGATGCATGTGTGGAAGTAAAGGTAAATTTTTGTTGGATGTGAAAGGATCCTTTGGGGTCTTGGAAGGAGGTGAGGGGGATGTGTGGGCACAGGTTTTGCACTTCTTGCATTGGCAGGGGAAGGTGCCGGAAGTGGGGTGTGGGCTGGGGGGAGCATGGATCTGACAAGGGAGTCATGGAGGAAGTGGTCTCTCTGAAATGCAGATAGTGTGGAGAGGGAAATATACCCCAGTGATGGGATCTGTTTGTAGGTGCAGATGTGATGGAGGATGATGTGATGTATCTGGAGGTTGGTGGGGTGGAGAGTGAGGAACAGTGGGGGTTCTGCCCTTGTTGCATTGGGAGGGGTAGGGTTTCAGGGTGGATGTGGAGAAGTGCAGGAGATGCACTGGAGGGCATTGTCGACCATGTGGGAGGGGAAATTGTGGTCTGTGAAGAAGAAAGCCATCTGGGATGTTTTATGATGGAATTGGTCCTCCTGGGAGTAGATGTGACAGAGGTGGAAGAATTGGGAATAGGGGATGGTGCTTTTCCAGGAGGCAGGATGGGAGGAGGTGTAGTCCAGATAGCAATGGGAGTCGATGGGCTTGTCGTAGATGTCCATGGTTAGTTGGTCGCCGCAGATGGAGATGGAGAGATCCTGGAAAGGGAGGGAGGTGTCTGTGGTGGTCTCGTGAATTGGACATGATTTGGAGATGCTGGTGTTGGACTGGGGTGTACAAAGTTAAAACTCACACAACACCAGGTTATAGTTCAACAGGTTTAATTGGAAGCACTAGCTTTCGGAGCGCTGCTCCTTCATCAGGTGGTTGATGACCTGATGAAGGATTAGCGCTCCAAAAGCTATTGCTTCCATTTAAACCTGTTGGACTATAACCTGGTATTGGGTGAGTTCTAACCTAGTGAATTGGAGGTTGGGGTGGGAGGTGCTGGTGAATTTGATGACCTGTTCAACCTCCTCATGGGAGCATGAGGTAGCACCAATACAGTAATCGACTTTTAAAACCATGCGTGGATAGCTGGATAAAGAGATTTCTTGAAAAGTGGACTTCTCCACATTAAGTTTTAATGAAAATCATTTCTGCTATTCTGTACTTCCATAATAATTGACTTTTACTCATCAGCATAATAAGCATTACCATCACTGTTATTCCAAAGTGAATGATGTGTTCAATGAAACTTCCTTCACTGTTTCAACCATGGAACAATTCAATCAAATACTAACTCAAAACCCAAATTAAAGTTTAAATGTTTAACTTACTACTCAATATCACGCTATAATCCATTTAAGTATTCTTACCAATAGCCATTAGGAAGTGTCTTTCAGTTTTTTTTGTGAAAAATATCTCCTTTGTAATTGTACTCATTCAGCAGCCTTGCTCTATTTAGGAACTCATCAACAGAAATGTCTCATGTTAATGACTTTCTTAATACTTCACAGCACAGTCACCTGGACACCTTGGTACTGTATGTATCTTTCCAATCATTAAACACAGCATACACTTGAGTTTGGAGCAGGAGCAAGCTATTTGGCATCCATGAGCCTGCTCCACTGATTTGAACTGCAATGCTCTCCACCTCAGGTTTAGCTGTTTAATGAACATGACATTGAGAGAAGCTGGAAAGCTGAATGTATATTAAACTTAATAATGGCAGTAATATTTCACCAATATACACCTGTTGCGTACATTTTACAGATGTTCTTAACATTTCAGTTATTTTAAAATCACCAAAATAGCAATGATCTGAATATTTGATTGTTAAGAAGTACATTAGATTATGAAATTAATTAAATTAAGAGACTAAATGTTACAAAAGTCATTTGTAAGTATGCTAGAGTTTCTCATATATTGTTGGTTAGCGTTGCAAGTTAGAGGTAACCTAGCATTAATGTGTCAAACTTTCATCGTGTTTTACCACAAAATTCCGTTCCAGTGGCATCATGAGTGGAAGCAGTGAGCAGAATTTGCTGGATTGGGACTTGAATTGTGTATTGAAATTTTTTCTATGCGTGACAATTAATGAATTCACTTTCATTGTAGCCAGTCAGATAGAGCTATAGTTTTAGAACGTTAATGCCTATACCAGTTCATGTCATGAGATCTGAATTTTATTGCTCAGAAGAATTGGATATTTCACAGATAATTTCGTTTGTGTGAGAAAAGAGGAAGCGGGTTAATTTGAATGACTTTCACCTTCCTCTTGGTTGGCGGTGATATTGTTAGAGACTTTTCAAGAAAGTACTCATTCATTTCCTTGGTCAAGACTCAAAGAAACCTAAAAATGGATGAGAAATGAAGGGATGGGAAAATGAAATATGAAGGTGCAAATCAAGGTGCTAATCAAGACATGGAGATTTCAGTTGCTTTAAATAGCTGTTCAAAAGCAGTCATTTCTGTTGTGTTTATTTCTGTTAGAACCTTACAATATTATTTTTGCAGATGTTAGGAAATTAAAAACAGGCCTGTGTTCTGCATTGTCAGAGAAATTCAACTCTTGTTTAAAAAGAACCAAGTGTAACTTTTGTGGTAATTGTGAACTTAAAACTAAAGTTGACATGATGGTTAAATTGGTTTCCCTACTTTGTTAATACACAGTGCCAATGGCAATAAAAAAAATTAAAATTGATTTTCAGAAGAGGCTTGGTGTAATTTTTTTCTTGCAAGTTTATTTTGATGTCATTTTATTGCTATTTCCTGTCCTTCATATATCCAAGGCCATGCATCCTGAACTCCAGCAGAGAAGATTGGCATCTCAGATATTGTCATAAACTTTGTTAGTCCTTCTTCATGGACAGCCAGTGAAATGATGAAGTGTGACTTAAGGCAACATAGTATAAAGGATACAATTCCAAAGAGGATTCAGAAACTTGGGATTATATGCGTATAAATTGTTGAACGACATGATAGCTATAAAGGCACATGGATCGTGGGATTTAAAAATAGAGACATGGGACAAAATCGTACAGAGGTCTGAATGACTTGAGCTGTGTTGGGAAATGTGGCAGAATTGCATGAGAAGACCAATTAGGTCTCTTTTCATTTCGGGACCACCTTGCTCCATCTTTTAAACTAAGTTTCAGGAGTTGAGGAAAGATGCTTGCCAGGTAGTAGGAAGTTGCCTATTAAGGGGGATTATTGCTTGTGGATAAACTTGCTAACTGTGCATTTTACCTCATTAATATGCAGTTTCCAATCTTATGATGTGCCCCTGAGCAAACCAGAGGCTGAAAATTCTCAACCTGACTTTAGAGTGGGCACTGGGCAGCTCACCATTGGCTGCAAAGAGCATGCATGTTGTTCTCCAAAGAAAGCATCTCAAGGCACGATCCATGGGCGCAAGTTGTGCATAACCCTTATCCATCTGATAATTATTAAATGCTCAGGATCCTCACAGCACCTCTCCGATCCATTAACAGCATGCTTGGGAAGCACAGAATTGCATTGCAGCGTATGGCAGCAACTAATAATGGTAGTGCACAGGGCCAGGCACCCCATTCATGGAGTGGACCATGCGACACCTCAGGGCTGCTCATTTGCTCACTTAGCACTTGCTCTCAGCAACTTCTAATGTGCTTCCAGTATTCATTGCTTGCCTTGCCCTCCTTGGCCATGCTTTGCTGTTAGGGTGTTAGTACTTCAACCAGAGACGAAAGCCTGTATGTGAAGATCCCTTCTGTAGAAAGAGAGGATGTGTCTTGACAGTGGGTATTACTAATCGTCCAATGGTAACTTGGAAAGGGTGTTTAGCTGGGATATAGCCAAGGATTTGGTAAAGTGTGTGACCTGGCGGTTACATAGTGACGAGGAGTGGAGAGTGTAGTTTTGTATGTGTGAGGGAGTGTCAGCCATGCTGCTCTGTCCCATGAGCAGAGTGGCTTTATGGCTGCTGTGCCATTATGTTGCCGAAGAGGGGCAATGTTGGACTGCCAACACCTAGTGCGTTGCGGCTTTTTAAAGTTGCTAGGGTTGCCAGTCTTTCAGTGAATTACCACGGAGTGGTGTGTTGTTCTGGGAGAAGCAAGTTGTCAGATGAGGCTAGAATCAGATAAGAGGATTCTGCAGGCAGGAGTAAGTAGTTAATGAGGTGAGTCTCCTAAGATATGGTGATAGTCCTCACAAGGCCTCGCTGAGAGAAACCCTCTGTGTATTTTTAAAAAAAATGACACTTTGCTGCAAAAAGTAAGATTCAGCCCATGGATTACAAAAGCAAAGAATTTATGGCAAAGTTAAGAATGGTTTTAATGGGAATCTGGGGTACATTGCTGAACATTTCACTTTAGGAAAGATGCACAGACTGTCAGGTCGGTGTTGCAGAATGAGAGATTGACAAGAATAATTGCAGGGATGAGGGACATCATATGTGATTAGTTTGGAAAACACTGACATTATTCTTAGGGAAGAAGAGGTTGAGAGGAGACTTGATGCATGCGTTCAGAACCATAAGGGCCTATAAAAAGTTTACACTGGTGGAAGGATCAATCACAGAAGGACACCAATTTAAGGTGAAGCTTCGGCTGCAGATGGAAACTTGCGAGTGTTTAAGATCTAGGATGCATTGTTTCAGAGTGTGGTGGAGACAAATTCAGTGGTATCCTGGGAAGGGAATTGGATAACATGATGACAAGAATAATTGCAGGTCTGTATTGAAATGCTGGGACAATAGAATTTACTGAGTTGCTCTTACACACAGCCAGCATGACTATGATTTCCAAAGGAACCATTGCTTATTATTGTTCCTCTTGTCAGGTAGACACCTCACACACTTTTGAAATGTGGTTTGCATTGCAATAGACATGGTTAACTTAGTGGTTGCAACAGCCTAAGTTCAACAGTCAGCCGCATGATATCAAGCATAGTGTTAACAATCGATTCTACAAATGTAAATGGCATATGTGAATGAGCTACCTTAAAGATTTCTTGGACATTTCTTTATTTCAGTACAATAGACTTATATTTATCCAAAGGCTTTCATGACCTCATGATGTCCTGAAGAACTTCACAGTCAATGAAGTCCTTTCCAAGCATGGTCTATGCTGTAGAGATGATATTGTACTTTACTAAAGGGGGCAAAATTTGTCCAATGTAATCATTTGTTTCCCCCTCAACTTTGGAAATGCTGTACCACAGTGCAGATGTTGAATAATTGAAACAATTCATATATTAACAATTTGGAAACTGACGCTATTAATTCAAACATGTGTGTTCACTATTTTTTAAATGTACAAACAGGTTAGCACTAAGCATTGTCATCAAATGTGTACAGAGCTGAAATTAAATCATATTTTACACTGATAGTGTTTAGCTTTTATTCTCTCTGACCTAAATCAATCATTTTAAGGCTTATTTGCTGATCAATGCAACAAGCAATTGTAATACTGTTTTAAAAAGTTTTATTAACTGCACAGAAATGTCTTTTGTAAAAACACTTTAATGCAATAGAATAGTAAAGTTACTGAGGTAGCTCTTTATCCTGTAGTGAGATCAGTTTCAACTCAGTAGGGTAACTTCTTAATTAGGGCAGGCATCGCAGCCTGCAGCCTGGACCCCTTTCTGCCTTCTAGCATTTCATGAAGGAAATTGTCCTTGCTTATTTCCTGAGATTCTGTATTTGAAAAGTGTGTGTGATTTCAAGGAGAGGAAAGAAAGTGTAATTTAATCAAGTTTATTAGATTTTAAGGAACATTTTAGTGTCCTTTCTCTCCCTTTGCTGTTCTATTTGACAGCTAATGTATGAGATTTCACATTTCCGTTGCATAACCAGGGAGATTTCTAACTCAAGTGAAACTAGATGATACAGCTGAATAGAAAGCATTGCAAAGTCGTTGATCCATCTGACAGGTTATTGATGTTTCAGCTCTGAGAATGATTTTTTTTCATAGTTCGTTCACAACTGTTGGAAAAAGTTTATCTTCACCCTGTCTCCTGTGAAGTTAAGAAGGAACACACCACTTTATAATTAGAAATTGTCATTTTAAGTAAACCGTATTCAGAAATATTCACGTGTGCTTATAATTTTAAGGAGACTAAGGCACATCTACTAAAGGTAAAATTTTGATTATTGATTATTGTAATGTTATCCTTGAAGTAAGTGCCTTTTATATTTAAATTGAAGAAAGTATTCTCTTTCATTTACTGTATTTATGGGAAATATCAGTTCAGAGATGAAGAAAGTAATCATAGACACTGGGTAATTCATAATGCTTCAGACAGCCATCTGAAGATGATTGTTCAAGAGCAGCATTGGAAGGAATGTGACCTCTGATGGGGCAAGAAGAATTGAAAGGTTCCGGAAAGTAGCAGTGAAGAAAAGAAAAAAAACTAACTAGGAGACAGACATTCATTTCAATTCAGTAATTAGGTGCAAATTGAAGGCCAGCATTGCTTACCAAATTACAGCATTGTCATTCATTATGAAGATATCTGAAGTTTCCTCGGGAAAAGGAAATGAGGTTAGAAGAGTCAGTATGTGCTGATACCTCTTGAAAAATATGAAATGCAGATGGCTGCTTGAACCCAAGTCCACCAGCTGTGGCACAATATACTGAGGTCATATAGCTCTATGGCTCACCAAGACACTGTTGCCTATGATTGATCAGTAAAGTTGGTACATTCATGGAACGTGGAGCGCAGTCATTACAAATTGGGATTCTTCCCAATTGACTCCAAACAACAGTGCAAGGCAATATTTCAATGGATTGGCAGATTGTTTTTATTAGACAAGCATCAGTCTGTGCCCTGTGCTGGTGGGTTGTGCAATTTTAGCTGAATAAATTTGGAGATGGCCTTCAGTTCACCTCTGCAATCCATTAACCCCCACTTTATTGGTTGGGTGGGGGTAGAAAATGATATCAGCATGTAATTTGGCAAATTACCCAAAAGCTTTGCAATGGAGAAGTCTGTGAATGCTCTGCAGAGACTAAATGAAGGCAAGTAACAAAAGCTGGGAAGGAATTTCAAAGTCTCTAATGTGAGATTTAAAATTTTTAATAAATAACGAGTACAATTGTGTTTGAAGGTATTCATTACCTTGCTCATTGTCATCTCATACATCAGTGGAATGAAACCCAAAATATGCTGTTGCCAATATTTGAACAGAAATACTGGAAATGCATTTTGTAAAATTTAAATAAACTTACAGCTCCACAAGATGAAGCATACTGATGTATATTTATTTTTTAACGAATTGTGAAATTTTGAATTAATTCTATTGAAGGCACAAACCTTAAAAAGTTATTGGATCCATCAATACTTTTGAGGGCAAACAGTAATTTACAGGCAATCTCATGTACCATCACTCTTCCTTACTGCATATGTCAGTGATTATATTCTAACTAGAAAACTGGATGTTTAAATTAAATTTGTAAGATGGAGAAGCAATGTAGAGAATTTATGGTAGAAAAGCTGTTGGGTAAAAGTTGTATATGGTGAGAAAGGGAGAGAAAATATGAAGTTCAGATGACACAATTGTTCCAATAGTGTGCCTCATGTCAATAATCAATTTGTGACAATAATCAAATAAAAAGTAAATTAGTTTATAATATCAATGTGCACAATTTACATATATGAAACAAATGTAATATTTTACATCTGCTTCTACTCCCTCACATTCAAGTCTGTCCGTTTGACCTGAAATGAGCTTAAGGTAATTTGCTTTCCCTTTTCTAGGAGACTGGTGTCTGTACCTGTTGCAAAAAGAAAGTCAGTGAAGATGAAGGTTTTGAAAGTTGCCATGCAGTCAATTATACTTTAGGTGCAAGACATATCTGAAGGTAAGTCTTATTACATGAAATATTAACCAGCATTTTCTTTCCGATGAGTGAGATGACCTATTATATGTTGCATGACATAGAATGGAAGCTTGGAATTCAAGCTTCTTCTTTTTGAATCTTGTATTGTAATCCAACAATTTTAAAGCTGACTATAAATACTTTGTAAATGTAAGGATTGAGGATTCAATTGGCACACCTATGCCTATTGTTAGGTATGAATCAGCCTTTGCTTTGCTTTAAGAATAGACAGTGAAAGAAAACCAACAACTTTTCAACAGCAAAATTTGACTGAGAAACATATTTTAAACTGGTCTTTCAGTCATATTCCAGTTTCTTCAACTAAATTTTGTGACTTTTTATTTAGAACTTGCAAATATGTTTTTCCAATGGTTTTCCATTAAGATTGTACTGGTAGCATTGTTTGCTGTACTTGATATGTTTTAACTTGATCAGACTTTTGGAAAAAAGAATACTGGAGATTGACATGAAAGAAAAAAATCCCCATGTACCATGAGACTGTTCAATTTATACAAAGTGTTGCTCTTAATCTGTCTATAAAACCTAATACCTGTCCAGAGAATATTAGGACAGGGTACAACTGCTCAGGAGGGGGAAGAGAGGAAGAAAAGGAGAAAGCAAAGTTGGCTTCAGTGCCCTAACCAGAGCAATTAATACTTTCTGAAGTTATGAGTCTTAATCTCTAGGGTAATTATAGAACCATCCGTGTGGAGCAAGAGGAAGGGAAAATCTCGGAAGTTTTTCCTCAGTAATTGATTATAAAGGAGGAAGGAAGGATGTCTTGAGGAAGGCCATGCAGCTTCTTGACTGTATATTATTAGTTGTTGCAGTCTTGTTGAAAGAAGAGGTTTTGGTGCTTTTAATACCCAGAAGTGTAGCTATGCATGTTAATAAGTTGAAATGTCTGTAAGGCAACTGAAAGGCTGTCGTTGACATATGCCATAGTAAAGTCATAAAGCTAACCTTCTGTAACTTATATGGGTGAATGTGGTATTCAATTCTGAAACTGTGTGCCAAACAACTTGAATATGATTGTTAAGGATTTGAGAAACTTTCTTTTGCTGGGCGGCTCGGTGGCACAGTGGTTAGCACTGCTGCCTCACAGCGCCAGAGACCCGGGTTCAATTCCCGCCTCAGGCGACTGACTGTGTGGAGTTTGCACATTCTCCCCGTGTCTGCACGGGTTTCCTCCGGGTGCTCCGGTTTCCTCCCACAGTCCAAAGATGTGCAGGTCAGGTGAATTGGCTATACTAAATTGCCCGTAGTGTTAAATAAGGAGTAAATGTAGGGGTATGGGTGGGTTGCGCTTCGGCAGGTCGGTGTGGACTTGTTGGGCCGAAGGGCCTGTTTCCACACTGTAAGTAATCTAATCTCAATATTTTCAGATCATTTGTTTTGCAAGTTACAATGGGAAGTAAACCATATGAGTTTTTATAATGCAGGATATATGTCAGCACTTGAATGTTCAACTAATTTACAGCATAGTGTATGAAATAAAGTATAAAGTTGTGCTCAACTTCTGCAGTGAAACCTTAGAGACCTTCATTCAAAGAAGATTATCTAATGTAATCGTAACTACAGATCAAAGGAAGAGAAAAATAAGTAAGTGGCAGATTTTGAAATATTTCAGCTGAGGTTCATATGGTAGCACCTTCAATTCTGCTCCAGAAAGTTCAAGCCCCATATTCCAACTGGTGAGCACATCATTGACACATCTCGGCAGCTGGTTGAGGAAGAAGTGCCCACGGTCGCTGATGTTAGCTAGTTGGAAACTAGACTCCTGTTCAGCCCCCAGGGCAGTAAATGAATCCATGGTGTCGACCATTGATAACATTGTTCCAAATGTACAGATTGTTACTGGAATAGCAGGCTTGTGTGTGTGAGACACAGGCTAAATTGGATTGAAGTCTGGAGGAGTGCACCAATGTTAGCAGTACCATCTTGGCTCTGGTATGTGTGCATCTGGCTGGCTCTCATGTTGGTGACTGACTTGGGATGTCCTGCAAAATACAGACCTACATTCCATTGTTTCAGCCATTGGCTTAATGTTAGTGGCAAGGGAGCAGGGAATGAGGGACCTCTCCCTTGACGAAGGTGCCCCTTGTTGTCAAAGAGGTGCGACCAGTGGCCATGACAGAAAGGGAATCACATGTAACCCTCCTTCCTCCCAGTTTTCTCCCCTCCACCCAACCCCAGATGTTTCCTTTTGGGACACTCCAGATGTTCCATACACACCGCCACATCATAGCCTTCATCCTGCCTGAGGTCCACACTCCTCAGCTCTACTACTTAAATGATTCAACTGTGAATGCAGATAAATTAGAGGAGACAGAATGAAACTGTATCCCAAAAGGATGGAGTTACTTTATTACAGAAAGAAAGCTTGAAGGCACAATTTAATTCATTCGAGGGGGTGTGAGCCTGTAACTGAATAGGACACTCTCAGCATGACTGGGACCATAATCACTTGACTGCCTACATCATCCAGGTCAACAGGCTCCCCTGCAGTGCAGGCTCCCTCTACATTCGCTGCATACCCTGTAGTTGAAGGGCAAGGATTGAAAAACAGGGTTAAGGCAGTTGGACAGCATGGGTGAAGGTTCATTGCACATAAGCCTTCATAATGGGGAGGTAATGACCTAGTATTATCATTGCTGGACTGTTAATTCAGAGACCCAGGTCATGTTCTGGGGACCTGGGTTCAAATCCCACCATGACAGATGGTGGAATTTGAATTCAACAAACATCTGGAATTAGGAGTCTAATGATGACCATGAATCATTGCCGACTGTTCGAAAACCCATCTGGTTCACTCATGTCCTGCAGGGAAAGAAACTGCCATCCTTAACTGGTCTCGCCTACATGTGACTCCAGACCCACAGAAATGTGGTTTACTCTTAACTGCCCTCTGGGCAATTAGGGATGGTCTAGCCAGTGATGCCCTCATCTCGTGAATGAATAAAAAGGACATCAGTAAATACATAGGCTCTCTAAATGATCACATATCCGATTAAGTCATTCTAGCTGTTGGGTCAGACTGAGAGCTACCATGTCAGAGTTAAGCAGTCTCTTCAGTCATAATAAGGAGGAAAGAAGTCATAGTGATGAGGCATTGGTCATCTTTGAGAAGTATCCTGGATGACAACAGATTTCAGACATCCTTCAACTATCCCGTTCATGAGTGCAGTTAAAACTCAGCAATTTATTAGGGAGATCATGGAGATCAAAGTTGTGAAAATGTGTTGGCAGTGATTTTTCATCCTTATGGTGCAGTGGAGATTTGGTGGAAGGTGGACCATGACCCAGGTTATGCTCCTGAGAGTAAGTTCCAGGGTCCGCCTGAAAGGTGAGATTCCGCATACTATTCATATATCCTGTGAAGATACATAAGATGATGTATATCATAATATCTATCATTATTTATGGAATGCAGTAATATCTTTATTCCTATAGTTCATGGAACCTCCAGCAATATTAATGTTGCATTTAACAAAAAATTTTTAAAATCAAGATATCTTTTATAACTAAAATCCATTAAAGAGCCATAGAAATGTTGAAACATCAAATGCAAATATAGGTCACAGGAAGTCAGCTTGCTAGTCTTGGCTAGGTCTTATGGGAGTGGGAGGTAAACCTGGTAGAAAAAATTACTTGCTGCATTATTGATTGAAATTGTACCAGTGTCCATGTCTAACCAGTTCCTCCTTTACTTGATTGAACAATATTTATTCACAGGTTATACATAAGTGAATTGGAAAAAAAAAAGCATGATATCAATGCATATTTCTTTCAGTGATGCTGCAAGACAGCAGTAACATGAACTGACTAAACTACTTAGAAACGTTGGGAAGCAATTTTGTATAAGCCAGCTGTGTTCCTCTTCAAAGTACTGATCACTAACAGCTGTTAGAATTGTAACATGTGAAATGTTCGAAGTACATAAACTATCTTAGGCATCACACCCTGTTGGTTTTGGCAAACAAATTGTGGCCTCTTACATTATAAATGATACTGAAGTAGGAACACAATTTTATTATGGCAATTTTAATCTAATTTGCCCATGGTGAAATAGGCTCAGATGATAACTGGTTTACACCATCTAATTTTTCTCCAATGTATTGTGAATATATTTTTAAACAACCTGCTCAGACATATTGCAACACATCTCTGGAGCAGGTGGGACTTGAAGCCAGGCCTCATGCATCCAATGGCGTGTATACTTTGGTCAATTGGGTAAAACCAATACTAAGCCAATTTAATTGGTTTTCTGAAACAAAAGCAGAAATTGCTGGAGAAACTCAGTCGGTCTGGCAGCACCTGTGGGAAGAAAGCAGAGTTAAAGTTTTGAGTCTGGTAACCTTTCATCAGGACTGTAAGCAGTGAAGATGGATTAGCTGGGTTGGGGGGTGGAGGGTGTTGATGGGGAGAGGTGAGTGGATCAATGAAGACAAAGCCCAGACAGACAGAGATATGAAAGGAGAAAGTAAACAAGGAAATTTGGGATAGCAGGCCAGGACAGGAGAAAAGCTGAATAAGTGCTAATGAGAACTAAGAGAAGGAGAAAATGAGTGAGTTGTACTGAAATCAACCCCTACAATGTGATATGTAAACAGAATTTGCTGGAAAAGCTCAGCAGCAGGTCTGGCAGCATCGGTGGAGAGAAATCAGAGTTAACGTTTTGGTTCTGGTGATCCTTCCTCAGAACCCTTCCTCATAGCATGTGATATTGGGTTGAGGAGAACATGAGAATGGGTGACTGTGCTAAAAACAACCCATTTCATATCAGGACTGGGTGTTGGGGGTGGGGTTTAAAAATTATGGAAGGATGGAATCAGGCTGTAAATTTAGCTTGATGTTGGACCTGAGAGGCTGCAGAGTATCCATGCAGAAAATGAAATGTTTTTTGAGTTTGTGCTGAGGCTCATTGGAACACTGCAACAGGCCTGTGACAGAGATATTGGTGTGGGAACACAGTCATGGGTTGAAGCGGCGGCAACTGGAAGCTCAGAGTTATTTTTGCAGACAGACCTGGGTATTCTGCAAAGTAGGTTGTATTCAATATAGCTCACCAATTCTTTCCTACTCTTACTTCTTATTATCACTTAATCAGATTTTCTTATATCCAGGTTTGCTATCCATAATCTCCTTGTTCACCTACCCCTGTCTCCGGGGCTCCATTTCCTCATACCTGCTCCCATCTCCCTAATCCCCACCCCTCACCCCAACTTCACCTTCAGCACAAATACCACTTGTTCCGAGCTGCTAACAGTTATGACGAAGAGTCACCAGAGTTGAAACATTATTTCTGCTTTCTTCCCATAGATACTGCTGGACCTGCTGTGTTTCTCGAGCAGTTTCTGTTTTTGTTTCAGATCTCTATTATCCGCAGTTCTTTGTTTTAATGCATTTGTTTCCTTCCCAGTGAGTTCAGCAACATTACTCCAATGTCTTTTTTTTGTGGTTTCTGCATTTCACGTAGATCCCTTGAAAATGGAAAGTTCCTAAAGAATTAAGAAAAGCAAGCCCAGCGAAGTTTTCCTACTTGATCTTCAAGTTGAAGACCAATTGGAAATGGTTGACGATATCTTGGTTTGAATTTCATTGTTCCTTTGCTCCACTGAGCCTGCCCTAGACTTTAGTTAGGCCTGTTTTTTTAAAATAAGTATGTTATATTTTCTACGGCCCAGGTATCACATTCGGTCCAACAGTTATTTTGTGGGACAATAGTGGTAGACAGAGAGGATTTAGTGTTTTGTGATGTTGTAATGTTTATTGTAAAATTCCTTTTTCCGAAAGTAGCACGATTTGTATTTGTATTTTCTATTTGTATCCCGTAGTGTCACTGATCATTGGTGCAAAAAAGTGATATCATCACTTTCAATTTTAATTTGAATTAGTAAAGGATTTTTCATTGTAATACATTTCATGCAAAATTCTTGATAGTTCGTCTACCTGGGGCATCATTTTTGGAATGCACCATGACCCTGAACAGTCTAAGTTCCCTGTCGCGAGCTGTCATACATCTAATTTATTGAAGGAATATATCACATTAGTTTTGAAATGTTATAGATATGACCATAGAAACATATTAGAAACATTAGCAGCAGAAGTGCTACTCCACCAATTCAATAAATTCATGGCTGATTTGAGTGTAGCCTTAATTCCACATCCCCACCTACCCTGATATCCTTTGACTCCCTTATTAAGATGTGAATTTATCCACCTTTCATTAAAGATACTAAAGACTCTGCCTCCACCACTCTTTAGGGAACAGAGTTCATCAGACTTGTGACATAGAACATAGAACAATACAGCACAGAACAGGCCCTTTGGCCCTCGATATTGCACCGACCTGTGAACTATTCTCAGCTCGTCCCCCTACACTATCCCAAAATCATCCATGTGCTTAACTAAGGATTGTTAATCTCCCTAATGTGGCTGAGTTGACTACATTACCAGGTAGGGCATTCCACGCCCTTACCACTCTCTGTGTAAAGAACCTGCCTCTGACATCTGTCTGAAATCTATTACGCCTCAATTTGTAGTTATGCCCTCTCGTACAAGCTGACGTCATCATCCTAGGAAAAAGTCTTTCCCTGTCTACCCTATCTAATCCTCTAATCATCTTGTATGTCTCCATCAAATCCCCTATTAGCCGCCTTCTTTCCAATGAGAACAGACCCAAGTCTCTCAGCCTTTCCTCATAAGACCTTACCTCCAGACCAGGCAACATCCTGGTAAATCTCCTCTGCACCTTTTCCAATGCTTCCATATCCTTCCTGTAATGGGGCGACCAGAACTGTACACAATATTCCAAGTGTGGCCGCACCAGCGTTTTGTATAGCTGCAGCATGATATTGCGGTTCCGGGACACAATCCCTCTACCAATGAAACCTAACACACTGTATGCCTTCTTAACAGCACTATCCACCTGGGTGGCAACTTTCAGGGATCTATGCACATGAACTCCAAGATCCCTCTGCACATCCACTCTACCAAGAATCTTTCCATTGACCCCATACTCTGCCTTCCTGTTATTCTTCCCAAAGTGCATCACCTTACATTTAGCTGCATTGAACTCCATTTTCCACATCTCAGCCCAATTCTGCAGTTTATCCAAGTCCCCCTGCAACCTGTAATATTCTTCCAAACTGTCCACTACTCCACCGCCTTTAGTGTCATCTGCAAATTTACTAATCCATCCACCTATGCCTGCGTCTAAGTCATTTATAAAAATGACAAACAACAGTGGTCCCAAAACAGATCCTTGTGGCACACCACTAGTAACTGGAATCCACACGGAATATGTTCCATCAACCACCACTCGCTGCCTTCTTTCAGAAAGCCAGTTTCTAATCCAAACTGCTAAATCACCCTCAATTCCATGCCTCTGCATTTTCTCCATCAGCCTGCCATGTGGAACCTTATCAAAGGCTTTACTGAAGTCCATGTATACCACGTCAACTGCCCAACCTCATCTACATGCTTGGTCATCTTCTCAAAAAACTCAATGAGATTTGTGAGACACGACCTACCCTTGATGAAACCATGTTGACTATCTGAAATCAAATTGTTGTTTGCTTGATGATTATAAATCTTATCTCTAATAAGCCTTTCCAAAACCTTTCCTACAACAAAAGTAAGGCTCACTGGTCTATAATTACCTGGGTCATCTCTGCTGCCCTTCTTGAACAAGGGCACAACATTTGCAATTCTCTAGTCCTCAGGTACTAAACCTGTAGACAATGATGACTCAAATATCAAAGCCAAAGGCTCTGCTATCGCCTTCCTAGTTTCCCAGAGAATCCTCAGATAAATCCCATCCGGCTCAGGGGACTTGTCTACTTTCATTCCTTCTAGAATTGATAACACCTGTGCGTAACTAACCTTGATCCTTTCTTGTCCAATATCTCTTACCTCATTCTTTCCTCTACAATATTCTCCTTTTTCTGAGTGAACACTGATGAGAAATGTTCATTTAGCATCTCTCCAATCTCTACAGGGTCCACACTCAACTTCCCACTTCTGTCTTTGACTGGCCCTATTCCTACCTTAATCATCCTTTTATTCTTCACATACCTATAGAAAGCTTTAGGGTTCTTCTTTATTCTGTTTGCTAAAGACTGCTCGTGTCCTATCTTTGCTCTTCTTAACTCTCTCTTTAAATCCTTCCTTTTACCTTTTGAGAGAAATGATTTCTCCTCATCACCATCTTAAATAAGAGAACCCTTATCTCTTAAACGGTGCCTCATAATTCTTTTATCATATTGTTTTATGCTCACATCTGAGAGTTTAGGTTCAAGACAGAATCATCAAGGAAAAGGCAAAATCAAGAACTGTCTTCAAGCTTAGGCTTCTTTAGAAATCTGATTGTTTGCATATTAATACTAAATACAACTCCATATGTGAATCTGAGACATACCAGGATGCAAATTAATATTATTCAAAACTTTTCTCTGCAAGTGCTCTCTTTAGCAATCTCACAAAAGTCTATCTAACTAATTTCATCCATACTGTGCTGCTAGTGCCTAGTGGGGAACAGCTCCATGACATCATCACAATGTTGTTCCAGGAACTTAAAGCCCTTATACAATGTTCCTCCCAAGGTTCCCTCTCTCATTGATTAACATATATAAATAATCTTAATTTTTATGCTATATTTCATTACGTTTCACATCCTTTCCCAAGTCTTTAACTTGATCCATCTATATTCATAGGTGGAGAGGGAACATCAATGACATTGTATTGAAACACATGAGGTAAGCCCAGTGAGCTTTATTTTTCTCTGTTGCTTCTGTCAGATCAGAGGCTTAATCAATCTAGTGACTGGACCTGAATAGGCAGTAGGTGCTGAAGGGTCTTGCAATTTTCCATCTGCAGGAATGTAAGGAGAAGTTAGCTTGTTTCTTCTTCTCTGTCAGCAGCGTTCGGATCTGGTGATAGCATAACATCTCTGTGAAAACAGTAATGCCGCTCATTCAAAGGTAGTGGTTCCTCATGTATGGAAACTTGTTCAGTTTTAGTACTGACCTGTCCTTCAGGACTTGCTGCAAGGCATGAACATATTTGTTAGCTCGGTGATGAGTTAGTTCTTTAGACTGTCGCACATATCTGAGCAGGGATCTCTTTTCCTCCAATAAATGCTGGAGAGTTTTGTGTTTGCTGATATGGGGTTTTTGAACCATGCCGGTGACGTGATACTGCAGCAACAAATTGATTCGGATTTCAATGTTGATTTTGTCACATGCGGTATATTTTCCAGATTAAAGGCATGTCTCCTCTGCATTACTGTATTGAAGAAGTCAATAGTCTCTGTAGAATGTTCTACATCAAATGGAACTTTAGATGCTCAATGCTTCCTGAACAATTTTCCAGATTTTGTATCCACTGCTATTTAGACTGCTTATTTTAGAATTAGATTGAAGAAGCTCAGCGACCAATTTACCTAATGGATCAATGACAGTTATGTTGCAAATTAGTTCTTGTTATAAGTTTCCACAGTTGAATGGTTCAAACAGTACATACAGATCATCAATGATGCGACCTCTCGTCTCCACTGGAAGTTGATACCTTATATTGAAGCATGATTTTGCCATGTCTTATCTATTCTTCAAGTGAAATGTTAATGAAAAAACTATGACAAGGTTATCAAATGTAATTTGTTTCTCTTTGGTCTATTGTCTGTCCGACACATGTAGTAAGGAAATGGTCCAACCTGTTCTGCATTTGATTTGGTGTCCAATGCTTAAGGTGTTTAAAATATTAATAATTGTGCTTTCCACATTTACCAATTTGCTGATAGATCAAATGGATCTGATAGCTTGCATTTACCTCATGAAAGGATCAGAGCCAGTGAATTTGGATACATTGGCTGATTGTGTTTGGTGTTTGAAGTGGTTGATTATTTTGTTGAATTGGAGAATGATTATTTAGACATTGATCTCCTTGTACTAAACTCATTTTGTTGCCTTGTTGTATTCTTAGTTGATTAAAGATATTGTTGTTACTGCTGTTATAGATCATCAGCATTCAATGCAATCTGCAAGCATTTAGTTATAACTGGAGTTCCAGCTCCAAGAAATTCTGAGTTCACTCTTAGTATTATGTGTTTCTTGCCAGATTCAAAATACTTTAAATGACAATCTGTGGATTCATAGAATCCCTAAAGTATGGAAGCAGGCCATTTGGTCCATCAAGTCCACTCCTACCCTCCAAAGAATATCTCACCCAGACCTGGCCCCTACCCTATACCTGTAATCCTGCGTTTTTCATGGCTAATTCACCTTAGCCTACACAACCCTGGACACTATGGGCAATTTAGCATGGCTAATCCACCCTAACCTGCACATCCTTGGATGGTGGGAGAAATCCAAGAGCCCATACAGAGAGAATCTGCAAACTTTACACAGACATGGGGAGAATGTGCAAACTTTACACAGTCGAGCAAGGATGGAATGGAACTCATGTCTCTGGTGCTGTGAGGCAGCAGAGCTAAACACTGAGCCATTGTGCCACCTGATTCTGTCTTGTTGAATCTTACAATGGGTTTCAAGCTCCTGGGAGCTTGAAAGTTCAGCTGCTGTCCATTGCAACCTTCCTAAGCTATAGCTGAAGATTTCTCTATCTTGTGTGACAAGGTGATGTCCATCTCTCGCAACATATTCTATGATGTATCTTCATCACAGCTTATCATGGTGTAAGATCCCTCTGGTAGACTTTCTGTACTACACTCTTTACTGGTAAGGATCTACAGGGCCTGCTTGATCTAGTTAGGGCAGTCAAGAAAGAATACTGCATGTTTGAGGGAGAAGATGCTCTTATCTTAAATGAGATGTAGTTTATTGCACGAAAGCAGGAGGGTACAAGTTATATCGGAATGATTGTCATTGTTATTAAGACTTTGTTAGGACTTAGTCATTTGAGGCCGAACACTGTTCGTTTTGGGTAGTATTTAATGCATTCCTTAGCATTAACCCTTTCAGATTGTTACAATCAGGGATTGTGAAACAGCCAGGAGGCCCATTGAGTTTTGGTGTGCTTAAGAATATCATTTATCTTATTCCTTAAGATCTAAAAACTTGTAAGATTTTCATATAAAGAAAAGCATGGAAGAAGTTAGTGGGAGAACGGTCAACTAAAACAATAAAATTGTCTCTCATAAACAAAGAAACAGTTGCATTTTGTCATCCAATCTTTATCAAAATAAGATATGCTGCAATATTTGAATGCCCCATTTGTGTGAAAATTGTTACACAGAAAATGCGTAGCAATCACATTGTACAACTTGAACAATTACAGGAAGCGTTGTTATATCTGAGAGCTGAGGGATCTGACTTAAATAGATATATTTCTCACATTTGAAATGACCTGGCAAGGTTTGTGTTGCTTTTCTTATGTGGATGTTTTTGAAATGAAGTTGCACCCAGCAGGTTGTGAAATTTGAAGACAGATAAAAGGGACAGATTCTGTTTGAAATTTTGAATGTAACACATCTGGCAGAAACCTTTATAAAAGGAGAATATGCACGAGACTTCTTGTTAATAGTTGGCTGGAAAAACCTTTTTTTGTTGTGTCAAAACAAATTAAGTTTGATTCCAAATAAGCTTCAATTTGTAGGGGTATTTTTGTGAATGTTTGCTCTTGTTGTTGTAGTTTTCTGACTGGATTTGTTTTAACAATTTTCAATGGTTCTGGTTTTGTCTCAGAATATAGTTGTTACTGGGTGGAATAATGGATACAATGCATAATTGTAAATTGCATAATCTGGGATAAAGTATACTTGAAATGGATATGGTGGTAAAGCAGATTTGTAGCAGCATTTTGTATGATGTGTATGATCTTTTGCGACTGTGAAAATGTATAGAAGTGGTAGCCATTTAAAGATGGTAAATTTTTACTCTGGTTTGACAGTCACATTCTAGCTTTGACAAGGTGGGCAGTCATTGAAACTCTCAATTCACTCCAGAGACCATGCATTTGTTGGGCTTCGAAAGTTTCACTAATGTTTGCCTACATGGCTTTTCATGTTCACAACATTGTGTAAATTCATGCATGATGCAAGATTATTGTTTGGAAGATAACAGTGATTTTGCAAAATACTGCTTTGATAGGACGGAGTAATCCAAAGGCTGCTTGACTGTTGCCAGGATCTCTTTTTTTTAAAGAGTATTTGAAATGTCTTTGTCACTATGAAGATTATTAGTTTCTTTTTGATTGCAGCTGATGAGATTGGTGCAGGTGGCTTACTGTAGTTATACTGTGGACAGCATTGTTAGCAAGCAATCAAGTTTGATGAAAAAGAGACTGGAAAGTTTCTAATAAGAAATGTATTTTAATCCATTATTGATACATAATGTCATCTAGATTTGCATCAAAAGGACAATGGTTAATTAGAAGAGATCACAATATAGTAATCTAAATACAGGTATCAAATGACAGAGTAAAGTGCAGTTGTAGATAACTACTACATTAACAGCTGGATGTTTATTTTGATATGTGCCAGTGAGTTTATGAACTGCCTGTATTCAGTTTTGAGTTTACTTGGACTGACCATGCACATTGTGAGTGTTTATGTTGTGCTGTTAGTAGTGTCAACTTCAAGATGTTCACAATTACAGTATCTTTACTGTAGTTCACAGGAATATCACTTTACAATTGGTGACAAAGTAATTCTACTGGGATTATATAAGGAGTTTTAAAAAATGTAACATTCTTTATAATACCAATGTGGCTTGGAAGCATAAAGTTGTTTGTGTTAAATATGAAAAACTATGGTAACACTTAGATTCAGTGCTAAGTCTTATTTTTCTGTATTTTTGATTGTGGATTGCAAAGGGAAAATGACTATTTTTAAAATCAAGAATTATTGAAAAGATTTCTGCACCTTTTGAAAACAAGCTACCAGCACTTATTGCAAGTTGTTTGTTTAACAGGATGGGGGCGTGTGGTTTAAATGCAGACAAGCAGGTACCACGGAGTATTTACAAAGTGAGATTTGGCCAGCAACAAATGGTTGATTGGTTTATCTCATGCATTGGATCAGGATGCATCTCAGCACTCCTCGTTTGCTTTCTTAGGACTAACTTTGCCCTTACTCGCTTACTCACATGATCTCTGCCCTAACTTTTTGCATTTCTTTGGACACGCAGGACAGAATGTGTCCAAAGAAACACAGAATTTCCTGAGTCCTCCACATAAGTGGAGCAGGTAAAAGAGGAATTTGATGGTCTCTGGGAGAGCAGAAATAGTCTTCTGAGGGGGAAGGTGAGTACATTGAGCAGGAGGAACTTTACTTTTTGCATGACAGAGTGCTACAGCTGCAGTGTTGTAGCAACAAGCTTGACACAGTTTAACTGGCACCCAGTTCCAGTAGCGATGAGTTGGGTGCCATAATCACTCATTCACTCTAAACAAAAAACAAACCATTCCTGTCTCTTCCAAGTAGCAAATACAGCTTAGGTTTGTTTATACTTTGCTTTTGCTGAATAAGAGAGAATGTTTTTAACCATTTGAAGGCTTCCATGTACGTGATGCTCCCACGTTGATCAATGAGAAAATGTCAGATTAGATGGTGTGTAAGGGAAAGAGCAGCACTCCCTTCAAGAGGATTTTAAGATAGGGTAACCTGTGTTGTGTGGTTCTTAAATAGCAATAAATGTACTCTTGTACTTGCAATGAATGTTAGCCATGCAGCTTGTGTGCCTCAGAAGCATCTGTTTCTCATTCCCCTCTGTGACGATGCTCTGGCTTTAAGAGGTGTATGTTGTCCTGGTTTTTTTTTAAAGAGAAAGATTGAATGAGAGGTGTTAAGCAGTCTGTAGTAACATAAATAACTTGTGAGGCCTTGGGGTCTTTTTAAAAGTTGGAGTAATAGAAGCAGCCTGGATGTGTGTGGCCGGCTCCCACACACCAGGATCTCCATTTTTTTTAGCTTTTAGATATGGCTGCTGGAGTTTTGATGAAGTAGAAGCTATTTTCTCCCTCTCTTGGTTACAGCTGGAAGCTGGGGTTTCTCTTACTGCAGACATTACATGTGAGAAGATCTCAATTTCCCTTTTTGCCAAGGGTATGTTTATGGGATGCCAAGATATTGAAACAATTAATTAGCAACAGTTACTGTATCTATTATTCTGTTAAGTTTTCCAACAGACTTATTCTAAGTTCTTTTTTCTTGTGTTGTATTTTAACTATAGTGCTTGAGTAAATTGTGTTTCACTTAACGCCAAGTAGTTTGACTAATTGAATTGCACCTAGAACACAGCACTTTATATTTGCCTTTAAAATAAGAAAAAGCTAGGGTCTCGGCCATTTTCTTAAAATACTTTGAGCAGCCTGGGTCTGGTCTGGTCCATATCACCTCCCATTACAGGAATGATGAAGGGCAGCTATTGGCTGGCATTGCTTGACCTGGTGCAAGTCTGAATGTTTAAAAATAGTGCGTGTGTTAGGATTCCTGGGTCGTCTTGGCAGTGATGAGAATACCCACCATGGCTGAGTGGAGGATAATGTGAGTGGGGTGCCACAGAGGAATGCTGCCTCACCAGGGATTCTATGATGTGTTTGCAAGTTGTGCTTCAGCAAACAGCATGGAAAACCTAACTTCTGTCTCTGAATGCCGATGTATTTTAGCTGTAAAACCAGAGAGATATTATGGAGGACATGACATAATGGACCTTTAACTGACCTTAAAAAGTGACGCATTGTAAGGAGCATAGTGAAGACTCAGAGGAACAATCACCCAGCATCTCAACTCAGGAACTGTAATGTGAAGTCTCCTGCAGTCTTTGCACCATTATTTGTGTTGTCCCTGAGTGTCATATTCCTATTTTAAAAACTATAAAACACAGGCTGTGCATTTACAAATGTAATTTTTGGCACGGAATCAACAGCACAAACCTGGTTTCTCTGACAGCAGGAATGAGCAGTCATTTTCAATGGCTTAAAGAAATCATGTTGAGTTTGGTAACAAAAAGAAAAGATGAAAATGAGTACACTTTTCTAAAACAAAAGAGAGGTTATTGACAACTAATAATTATGTAGCAAATCTCCATAATTGTCTGTTTTCCAGAATTTAAACAGTTTCTCCCTTGTTATTTTGCATGGGGTGTAAAGTAAGCTTTGGTCACTGTACTGGAGAAAAGAGTTGGAGAGAGTAGAAAGGAATCATTGATAGTACAAGAACAAGGGGACACCAATGTAAGGTTTGGCCAAGAAAGACATGGTGAATGTGGGAAAGATCCTCTTGACACAGCGACTGGTAATGACCTTGAACATGCACAGTGACAAGATCTGTGGAACCAGAGAAATCAATGATTTCAAAAGAAAATTGGATCAGCAATTAAGTGAAAGAAACTTGTAGTGCCTTGAGGGGGCTCAGTTTGATTGAATTGATCTGCAGAGAGCTAACGTAATCTCAATGGGCTGAATAACACCATCCAGTGGTGATGTAATGCCTCTATAATTTTCTGCTTTTGATGACTTTGTTATGCAGTGAGGATGAGTGAGTTCAATATTTTCATTGGAAGTATAAATATTTCAAATCAAGTTAGACAACAATTTTAGCACAATTACATTCTTATAGAATAAAATAGAATCCCTATAGTGTGGAAATAGGCCCTGCAGCCTAACAAGTCCACACCAACCCTCTGAAGAATATCCCATCCAAACCCATGCACCTAACCTATACATCCCTGAACATTATGGGCAATTTAGCATGGCCAATTCAACTTACCTGCACATCTTTGGATTGTAGGAGGAAACCGGAGCACCCGGAGGAAACCCACTTGGGGAATGTGCAAACTCCACACAGACAGTCACCCAAGGCTGGAATCGAACCTGGGTCCCTGGCCCTGTGAGGCAGCAGTGCTGATCAATATAAATAGGACATTTGGATTTACTTTTGAAATAGCTGGAGAGTTTGCTAAAAAGAAACCCACTCTGCAATGATACTTGTTACAAAACAACCAAATAGCACTTGGTATTGGACTGAAGATTTTTGGTCACAAAGAGTTTGTGGAGTGAAATCAGCAGTACTTGCAAACCCCACATGAATGCAAAGATTGAACAGGAAATAGTAAAGGAATTTGGTCTTGCTCTAACATTTCTACTTGACCTGGATTTTTTCTGGATGGTTTAATTGCTGAAAGATCGAAATGAAATGTTCAAAAAAAAAAGAAGCCAAATAATATTATCAGTATAAAGTACATTAAACTGAGAGAGTTCTGAAATTCTTTGAAATATGTCTCTCCTTACTGCCATTTTAGTACGAGGATTTCTTTACAACCGTATTCCTTTTTCATCAGCGTCAGAAACTGAGAAATATAAACATATATGTATCTATATGCAATTACCCTGTTTTGATAAACGCTTAATACCTCTTGCAGCTTACCTTAAATCTATGCTCTGGTCATTGATCTCTCCACCAAGAGGACAAGTTCCTTCCTGTCTACCCTATCTGTCCCCCTCATAATTTTGGATATCTCAATCATGTCCCTTCTCAGTGTCTTCCATTCCAAGGCCAACAACCGCAGTCTGTCCAATCTCTCTTCATAACTAAACCTCTCCAGCTCAGGCACCAGATTCTGGATTAGTGGTGCTGGAAGAGCACAGCAGTTCAGGCAGCATCCAAGGAGCTTCAAAATCGACATTTCAGGCAAAAGCCCTTCATCTGATTTCGAAGCTCCTTGGATGCTGCCTGAACTGCTGTGCTCTTCCAGCACCACTAATCCAGAATCTGGTTTCCAGCATCTGCAGTCATTGTTTTTACCTTGTTGATTTTACCCTACTGCGAATCCTCTTGCAAGGATGCCTGCCTTGAAGAAGTTTTCCTCCTCTCTCTACAAGAATCTCAGGGAGTCCCTCTCCCACTGCAACTCCCAGGTCATTTCCTCTGTCCTGAAGCTCTTCAACCATGTTGTGAGACCTTTATTCCTGATGAAGGGCTTTTGCCCGAAACGTCGATTTCGAAGCTCCTTGGATGCTGCCTGAACTGCTGTGCTCTTCCAGCACCACTAATCCAGAATCTGGTTTCCAGCATCTGCAGTCATTATTTTTACCCCTTTTTGCTCAGGCAACATCCTGGTAAACCTTCTCCGAACCCTTTCCAGTGCAATCCCACCTCTTCTATCATGTGGATTCCAGAATTGCACCCAATACTCTAGGCACAGCTCAACACATTTTTCATTCAGTTCCAGAAGAATCTCCCTGCCCTTAAATGGAATGCTTCAAGGCAAGTATCCCATATGTTGTCTTAACCACTTTGTCTACCTTTCACGCTGCTTTATGGGACTAATGGACAAGTACATTAAGGTCCTTCTGATCCTTGTGCCTCCCATGGTCCTACATTCATCATGAATTCCTTTGTGTTATTTGTCCTGCACAGCACATCACCTCACACTCATCCAGACTGAATTCCATTTGCCAATGCTCAGCCCATGGGACCTGCCCATCTATAACCTTCTGTAAACTAAGGTTATCCTCCTCACTATTTACCACCCCACCAAATTTCATATAATCCGCGAACTTACTGATCAACTCTCCTACATTCAAGTCT
The DNA here is from genome assembly GCF_037043375.1 of Chiloscyllium plagiosum. Taxonomy (NCBI): domain Eukaryota; kingdom Metazoa; phylum Chordata; class Chondrichthyes; order Orectolobiformes; family Hemiscylliidae; genus Chiloscyllium; species Chiloscyllium plagiosum. The sequence continues at coordinate 42,609,545 of NW_028270163.1, forward strand.
AAATCATTTACATATAGCAAACAGCAAGGGTCCCGACATTGATCCATGTGAGACTACACTGGACACAGATGTCCTGTCATTAAAAACACCCCTCAATTATCACCCTCTGCTTCCAGCCACTCTGCCAATTCTGGATCTATTTAGCCAAATTTGCTTGGATCCGAAGGACACCTGTCTTCTCTATCAGTCTCCCATGCAGGACCGTATCAAAAGCTTTGCTGAAGTCTAAGTAGACCATGTGGAGTACATTACCCTCATGTACACACTTGGTTGTCTCTTTAAAAATGTCAATCGAGTTGGTCAGATGTGACCTCCCCTTAACATAACTATGCTAGCTGTTTATGGTTAATCCCTGTTTCTCTGAGTTGCATATTAATTCTGTTCCTTAGAATTGCCTCCAGTTCTTTCCCTACCACTGATGTCAGACTGCCTGCCTGCATTTTCCTGGTTTATCCCTTGCTCCCTATGTAAATAAAGCAAAAATATTGGCTGCCCTCCAGTTCTCTGGTACCTCTCCTGTGGCCAGAGAGGAATCAAAAATTATTGCCAGTGTCCCTGCTATTTCCTTCCTTGCCTTATTCAACAGCCTGAGATACATTTCATCCTGCCCTGAAGATTTACCTACTTTAAGCCTGACAGAACATTCAGAATCTCCTCTCTATCTAAACCGCAGTCATGCATTCTGATTTCTTTATCCATATCAACCCTCTCATTAGTAAGCACCATTGCAAAGTATGAATTTAGAACCCTACCTATGTCCTTCAGCTTCAAGCACAAATTACCACTGTGGTCCTTAATGGGCCCTATTCTTTCCCTAGTTATCCTTTTACTCTTAACATACTTTTAAAATTGCATAACATTTCCGTTACTTTATCAACCAATATACTTTCATATACCTTTTTTGCTCTCCTAATTTCCTTTTTAAGTTTCTCCTGACATATTCTGCACTCCTCCAGGATTTTTTGCTGTTCTGAGCTCTTAGTATTTGCCATAAGTCCACCTTTTTCTCTTTATTCAATCCTGTTTATCACTTGACATCCAAAATTTGCTGGATTTTATTGTTCCTACCTTTGTCTTTATTGGAATATATTGGCCATGTACTCTTCCTATTATTTTATTGAACATATCTTATTGCTGTGATATAGATTTACTTAAAAACATCAGTTCCAGTCAACTCTGGCCAAACCATCTCTGATCTTATGAATATCAGCCATCCCCCAGTTGAGAACTTTGATTGTCCTTTCCATAACAATCTTGAATCTAATAGAGTTACAATCACTGTTTGCCCCAAAGATAGTTCAACCACTTGATCAGCTTCATTAGTCAAAGTTAAATCCAAGATTGACCCCTTTCTGGGAGGGTCTTTTATATACAGTGTTCACTTTAAAAAATGTTCTGGATGCATTTCCACTCCCTCCTTCATGTTGTGGCTACACCAGTCATTGTGGTGAATGAGGCCAAACAGGAGATTTTTCTCTTTGTTAAAAGGCATATTTCGAAACATCTTTTAGATAATAAGACCATAAGAGGTAGAAGCAGAAATTAGGCCATTTGGCCCATTGAATCTGCTCTGCCATTCAATCATGGCTGATACATCTTTTCAACCCCATTCTCCCACTTTCTCTCCATAACCTTTGATCCCCTTGACAATCAAGAACCTGTCTAACCCTGTCTTAAATATATTCAATCTCCTGGCCTTCACAGCCTCCTGTAGCAATAAATTCCACAGATTCACCAGTGTTTGGCTAAAGAAGTTTCTCCTTATCTCTGTTCTAAATTGAACATTGGTTAGGCCACTGTTGAAATATTGTGTGCAGTTCTGGTCTTCTTCCTATTGGAATGATGCTGTCAAACTTGAAAGGGTTCAGAAAAGATTCACAAGGATGTTGCCAGGGTTAAAGGATATGAGCTATAGGGAGAGGTTGAATAGGCTGGTGCCCCCAATCATTTGAAACACCATCGAGTATAGTCCCAGAATCTTCAAACGTTCCTCATGAGTTAAGCCTTTCATTTCTGGCATCATTCTTGTGAACCTCCTCTGGACCCACCCCAGGGCCAGTACGTCCTTCCTGTGGTATGGGACCCAAAATTGCTCCCAATACTCTTTTTTTTTTATATAGATATTTTTATTGAAAATTTAACATGTTTTTACAAGTTTACAAATTTAAAAAAAACAAGTATAAACATTGATATACAATTAAATCTTAAATAAATAATAGCCAAAATCTATCAAATAAAAGAAGAGATACCGAGAGAAAAAAAGACAAAACTTAACTAACTACTAATCTAACCTACAACTAACCAGAATGTATGATTAAATCTCTTACATTACTCAAGAAAAGAAAAAGCGACAGATAACACAGAAATTGAGTAGTAAAGTACATGCTCGGAATCAGATCGTAACAAAACCCATATTCGTGCAGGATTCCTCTCCCAAGGGCCCCGGACCAGCCAGGGTCGTTGTCTCAATTAGATAAAATGGCCTTGATATAATGGCCAAAATATCTGTATCTATGTAATTCAAGAAGGGCTGCTATATTTTATTGAATAATTCGGTTTTTTGGTGCACTATGTTTGTAAGGAAGTCAACGGCAATATATTCCATGATTAATCTGTGCCAATTTGAAAGTCCAGGAGGGCCCTCAGCCATCCAGTTTACCAAAATATTTTTCCTTGCACAGAAAGAGAGAATGGAAAATAATCTCTTCCTGTGTACATCCAGGGAGGGTAAGCTCGAAAAACCCAAAAGGAGAGATACTGGATCCACTCTAATTTCCGTTCCCACGATTTCTGTCAGGGCATTTGCTACTTTAGTCCAATATTTATGGATCTTATGACAGGTCCATAAGTAGTGTACAAGAGTGTCCACCTCTGTTTTACATTTGGGACACATTGGAGAGGCTCCTGCCTTAAATTTTGCCAGTCGGTCAGGTGCTATATGGGCCCTGTGAAGTATCTTTAACTGAATGGCCTGGGTTCTGTTGCAGATGGAGATTTTTCTGGCATTTTCCCAAATGTCATTCCACATTTGTATAGAGATTTCCAGCCCCAAATCCTGATCCCATGTTTTAAGCAGATTGTCCATATCTTCCGATACTTCATCATGTAATAAATGATAAATAGTGCTGACTGAAGGTACCCCCATTGGCCATAACACTCTACATTCTCTGTCTGATTTATAAAGACTATCTAATAGCGTAGTCTTCTTCTGTATGTAATCTCGAATTTGGAAGTATCGAAAGAGATCACCATTAAGTAATCCAAATTTCTGATGCAGCTGTTCAAAAGACATCAGGACCCCTTCCTTAAACAGATCCCCTAAACAGGAGATACCCCTGGATCTCCAGAGTTTGAATGTGGCATCTGTAAGCCCCGGTTGAAACCCCCATGCCCCCACTATCGGAGTACAAGGGGATGCTTTATGTGAATTGCCCTCATTTTGCTGCATTATATTCCAAGCTTTAATTGTATTTAGAATTACAGGGTTTTTACAGTGATCCGTGATGATTTTTCTCTTGTTTGAAAATAAGAGGTTAATAAGTGGGCATTTTACTTGAGAAGCCTCGATGTCTAGCCAGATTGATTGCGGGTCAGACAAGACCCAATTGGCTATGTAGCTTAATAGGGGACTGATATTTCCTAAAATCTGGAAAATCCAGTCCTCCCCTTGCCTGTCTGTGGAAGCTGTAGCTTCATCAGCTTAATGAGGGGCTGTCTATGATTCCAGATGAAGGAGCCCAGCCAGCCATACAATTTGCATAGTCCCAACCTCGGCAGCATCACCAGAAGCATTCTCATAGGGTATAGGAGACGGACATTCATTTTAATTAGTGCTATTCTACCCAACCAGGAAATTGGAAGGCCTCCCCATCGCTGGAGGTCCTGCCTTGTCCTCTCCAGTAAATGCACAAAGTTAGCCTCATATAGCTGGCCAAATACTGGGGTGATAAAATGCCTAAATATAAGAAACCCTCCAGGGAGACTGAAAGGGAAAGTGGGATCCGTCCGATAGGTGGGAGCGAGGCTGCCCATTGGCATAGTCTCCGATTTTGAAAAATTATTTTTTTAGCCTGAGAATGCACTAAATGTATTAATAACTTGGATTAAGTGAGGCACAGACATCAAAGGATTACTGAGGAAGAGGAGAACATCATCTGCATAAAGGGTAATTTATGTTTACCTGTTCCAACGCTCGGGGACGTTATATTCGGGTCAGCCCGTATAGCTTCTGCTAGTGACTCGATTAATAGCGTAAATAGCAATGCTGAAAGAGTACATCCCTGACGGCAGCCCCTACCCACACTGAAGTATCTGAGCCTAGTCCGTTGGTAATCACAACTGCTTTGGGATCATTATACAGTGTTGAGACCCATTTGGCAAACAGATATGACCATTCAATCCTGTCGAATGCCTTTTCCGCGTCTAATGAGACTACTACTCCTGGTATCTTTCCCTGATGGCAGGCTTGAATCACATTCAAAACCCTTCTAACATTATTGGATGATCTACAGCCCTTTATAAACTCCGTCTGATCCTCCTTTATGATGTACGGCTATACCCTTTCTAGCCTCAATGCTAACGTTTTCAAAAGGATTTTAAAATCTACATTTAGCAAGGATATTGGTCTGCATGATGCGCAATCTTCTGGGTCCTTTCCTTTTTTGAGAATAAGAGAGATATTCGCTCCTTTCAGCGAAGGCGGGAGACAGCCCTGACTATATGAGTAGTTATACATGTCCATAAGTGGACCTGCCAATATTCCCGTAAATTCTTTATAGAATTCAGCTTGAAAGCCATCTGGGTCAGGTGCCTTACCGCTCTGAAGTTGCCTGATTGCGTCAAGTATTTCTTGGCTTGTTAAGGGAAAATTCAGGACCGATATCTGTACCGGAGTTAGGTCCAGAAAGGTCAAGTTTTTAAAAAATGACTGCATTCTCCTAGCTCTATCTTCGCAATCCTGCGATTTATATAAATCAGAATAAAATTTTCTAAAGATTGCGTGAATCCTTTTATGATCATGAGTCAGAGTACCCACACTTTCCTTGATAGGCGTGATAGTTTGAGGGCTCGTTTTTTTCTTTGCGAGAAATGCTAAGTATCTACCAGGTTTATCACCAAATTCATATAACCTTTGTTTTGCAAATAATATTTTCCTCTTAGCCGTTTGGGTAAGCGTGCTGTTCAGAGCTGTCCTAAGGGCTGTAATCCTTTGTAATTTGATAATAGAAGGTCTGTCAGCGTATGCTATTTCAGCCGCTTTTAAGCGAGCTTCGAGCAGACACTGTTGTTCTCCCTTTAATTTTTTCTGGGTTGCTGTGTATGAGATGATCAAACCTCACGCGTAAGCTTTGATGGTCTCCCACATCATTGATGGGTTGCTAGCCGTACCTGAATTAATTTCTAAAACAGTTTTAAATTCTTGAGAGAAGTACTTTACAAATTTATTGTCTTTCATCAGGATGGAGTCCATACGCCAATGCCGGGGGGATGTCTCATTGTTCCTCGCCTTGATTTCCATATATACAGCAGCGTGATTGGAAATTGTTATACTACCTACTTTACAGGATGATATGGAATTTTAAAAAATCGAAGGGGCAAAAAACATACCAATTCTGGTGTGATATTTATGTGGATTGGAGTAAAAGAAAAATCTCTGCACTGTGGATGAAGGCATCTTCATACATCTACAAGTCCTAATTCTTTGTTCAAATCCACCAATTGTCTGGATCTGGGGGATACTCCTGCAGTACTCTTGTGAATCCTATCTATTTCCATGTCCGTAATACAATTAAAATCTCCCCCTATAATTGTATGACGAGCACCGAGAGCCATGAATTTGGAGAAGGCTTCCATTATAAATTTAAAAGGATGTGCCGGGGGACAATACAGATTTAAAATCCCACATTCCTCTCCATTTATAAGAGCTTTAATCAGAATATATCGTCCAGATTCGTCTTTTATCTGATTTAGGATTTTGAAAGGGAGCTTCTTCCGGATAAGGATGACAACTCACCTGCTTTTTGAGCTGAATGAAGAAAAGAAGGCCTGATCAAATCCACCCTGTTGTAATTTCAAGTGTTCTTTATCCATTAAGTGTGTCTCCTGTAGGAGAGCTATATCAACCCTTTCTTTCTTGAGGTTTGATAATATTTTCTTCCTTTTGATTGGAGAATTATTCCACTAAACATTCCAGGTGCACCATTTAATTGACTGATTAACCATAATCGTCCAGGCAATCTGAGACCCGTCGGGAGAAGAAACCCCATCCAAAACATCCCGAGCATAGAACATATAAAATTCACAAAAATCGAGGTTCTTTAATACACTCATATCAATCGAATAAAAAACTATTTCTAAATAGCAAAAATATAAAACATATTTAAACAGAGATTTTCCCCCTTGTTCCCAGGGGGCATCAATTCCTTTCCAAAAGCCCATCATATCCTCGCCCAACCTGTGCCCCATCCTTGACCCAGGCACCCCATGATAAAATAAAGAAAGTTCAAATATACTACAAAGCTAGAGTTAACAGTGAGTACCCTACCCCTCCCCACCCACACCAACACCTAGATATATTTGGTAACGTTAATACCATGTATGAACATATATAACTATAAAATTACAGTCTCAACAAATAATAATTAAATATAGTAATACAAAATAACAGGGGAAAACAGCTCCGCTCTTAAAGACAGAGATAAAATATGATAAGGTAACCACCTCCCCCACCTACAATAACTAGACCTCCCGATAACCCCTCTCCCTACCCCCCAGAGATAATATTAAACAGTAAGGTAATGAAAGGAAAAAAAGTGGGTAAACCGGGGTGGGGGGAGGGCAGAACAAAATCATTCACCACTCAAATTAAATCTTACAATTTATCTAAGAGAGTCCAGAAATTCCTTGGCCTTCTCTGGCGATCCGAAGTTGTACATGGACCCTTCATGGCTAAAACGTAGCGTCGCTGGGTAGTGCAGGGAGTACTGAATGTTTAAGTCCCTTAAACGCTTCTTCGCTTCGTCAAACGCCTTTCTCTTTCGGAGAAGTCCTGGAATAGCATAATCTTGGATCCTTTATAAACCATGGCTTGGGGATCTTTCCCAAGATTTCTGGAAGTTTCTAAGAGCATCTGCCTCTCCTTGTAGCTCTGCAGCCAGAACAGGATCGGGCAGGGGCACTGGTTCGAGCCGGGCCCATGCATTGTAACCTGGTAGGGTCATTCCACCCTTACCTGGCCTGATCCAGCCTCCAGATTTAATAGCTGTGGAAGCCACTGCTTGAGGAACGCTGTAAGCTGGCCTTTATCTTCCCGTTCGGGAAGGCCCAGCAAACGAATTTTTTTTGATGAACTCGATTCTCGAGGTTGTCGACGTGATTTTCTAAGGTCCGGACTCGCTGTTCGAGAGTCCGGACCGACCCACAGCCGATTCTGCTGTAATCTTGGAGGTCGCGACCTTTAGCTCTGCCCTTCCGATTTGGCGCTCAATTTCCTCAATGTCTCGGTCATGCTTTTGTAGCATAGCCGAGAGTGAATTCCATCTGCTCCGGGACTCTTTGATGAAGGCGTCGATCTTCGCGTCAAGTTTGGAAATTACTTCCAAGACCATAGATAAGTCCCCCTGGGCGCCTGTGGACACTTCTGCTGCAGCCGGGGAGGGTGGCAGAGGGGTTCCTGTGTGCTGAGAGCTGTGGGCATCTTTCCCCTTAGTCATTTTTGCAGGAGACTAGACTGTTTAAATTTAGTACAGAGCAACTAATTACATTAAGTAAAAACTATTTTAAATGATTTGGAAAGTACGGTGGAGGCGGGCGGCCCACTTTGCCCAAGTCTTGGGAGGAGCACTATAGACATAGACTTGCTGGGTCGTCGCCATCTTGGATCTTCCGCTCCCAATACTCTTAATGTGGACTGACCAGAGCTCTATAAAGCCTAGAAGTACATCCCTGCTTTTATATTCTAGTCTTCGCGAGATGAATGACAACATTGTATTTGCCTTCCTAATTATCGACTCAATCTACAAGTTTACTTTAAGAGAAGAGAATCTTTACAAATAGTACATATTAGATACCAGAATATGATTAGACACAGAAATGTAAATATTAAGATGTTGTAATTCAAAGAAAATACTGAAATGCCTCACTTCAAAAAGTGCTGTAAGAGACAAGATTGATTTTGAGGATCTGGAACAATTTGATTTCTTTAAGATCCAATTTTTTTCGAAAACTTGTGAGAGTACAATTACGAGGTAACACTTTCTTATCACATCTGAAAATATAAGTTGATTTTCTTATGGAACATGTGTTGATTTTAGTTTCACAGATTTCTTCACCCTTAACTTTGGTGATGTCATGTTTTGGTTTCAACTTGAGTGTGTTGAAATGTTCATCTGTAAACTGCAGCTTGAACATCATCCCAACTGGAGTATGGGTTTGCATAAGAAATGGTGAGGCCAGCAGTTAATGTGGGACAAGTTGTAAAACTACAATTTGTGGCATGTATATTTGGACCACGAGCACTGTTGGGCAGTCTTAGATTACTTACAGTGCGGAAACAGGCCCTTCGGCCCAACAAGTCCACACTGACCCTCCGAAGAGCAACCCACCCAGACCCATTCCCCTACATTTACCCCTTCACCTAACACTACAGGCAATTTAGCATGGCCAATTCACCTAACCTGCACCTTTTTGGACTGTGGGAGGAAACCAGAGCACCCGGAGGAAACCCATGCAGACACGGGGAGAATGTGCAAACTCCACACAGACAGTTGCCTGATTGGAATTGAACCCAGGTCTCTGGCACCGTGAGGCAGCAGTGCTAACCACTGTGCCATCGTGCCACCAGAATCTTGATAATTCTGATGACATGTTTCAACTTTATCTGTGGCTATTTGCAAAGCAGGCAATAGTTTGCACAACATTGAACTTGATCACCATTTCCTGCTATGTCTACTCCTGTCCTGCAGTGCCAAGCTTTCCTAACACTTCGTAACAATTCCACTCCATCAGCATTGATGTAAAGCTTGTCTGTCACAGCACTTTCAACCCCTGCCTTAATGCTTGTGTCTATTTTTTGTAGTCCTCATAATACTTCTTGGAATAGTTAAAAACACATTTAAAATATAAGTAATCTTTGAAAAGGCTGAAACAATTCCCAACCTTATGTGGGCATTTCCTTTTAAGCATTGATTAGAATTCTTTAAGGCTGATGTTTTCAATTTCCCACACATCATGTTACCTTTCTCAAGCTCCCAGTATCGGGTCAAGGTGATTTGGGAGCATGCCATGCATTAGGGAGTGACCTCGACACACAGTGCAAAATCAGCCTGGGGAGCATTTTTTCCAAAAATACTCTGGTGAGAACAGATGACAGGTAGAATGAGGAAATGAAAGTGATTTATTTATATGTTGGTTCAGGAAAAATTTCTTTCAGCTCTTCATTATAATATGTATTCAAACCTAAGCTTCTGTGAGTGATTGTAATGACAGTAATCTCTCAATAAAACAAGTTGAAATGTAATTATTTGATCAGTCACTATAAATGTAAGTATGGTTTATTCAAGCTGAGTTTAACTTGGCACTCTCAAATCATATCTAGATCGGTCTGAACTGATTTTTTTAGGAAAAATTAACCTTTAGACTACAATGCGATGTAAGGTGAGATATATAGTTCAGAATCTGGACTCAAAACGAGCATCATATGGGTTTTGATCTGTGTGTATGAGGGGGGTTTAATGCTTAACTTCTCAATATTTCTGGAGCTTTTTTTTAGAAAATGATCTAATCGAGAGGGAGTTCCTAGGAGATATTGGGAATTTCTTTGTATTGGGAGAATTTTTGTTTTGCATTGGGAGAGTTTTATGATTGGGCAGAGTGAAAATTGAGGTGTGATGATCTACTTTTAGTCAGAAGGATCAGAAATAAATATATTTTTTTTCTTACGTGCAAAGCTCATAGCTTGGAAAGCTTTTAGTTGTAGTTCATTGAAGTTTAATATCAAAAGAGTTAATCAAAAAAACTTAATGTAGGTTACCCCTGTGTAAGGAGTTTAGTTGAAGTTTCCAGACCAGAAGTGTTTTGTTAGAACCCTGGAGGGGGTAGTTGAAGTTGAAAAAGTCTGAATGCAGTTATATGAATAATCAAGGAAGACATCCAAACTCTCAAGACAAGGAATCCAAAGACACAGTTAGTCAAATGTGTAGATGTGATAGAGATTCTCTCTGGTGTTTGAGTACTGAAAAATGATAATGTTGGGCGAGATAGGAATGTACTTTTGCTGTATATTTTGAAATGTTTCAAATTGTGTTACATATAAATAGTTTGGTTTATTGTATTTTGTCTTCTTTGCATGATGAACATCTGTTTTATCGTTGAAACCAGATCTGCAGCATTATGTGTTTTTGTTTCAGTGAAAAATCACTTCATTAAATAAAAACAAAACAAAATATGAACCATCCAGTTAGATTTTAGTCTGGGATCTAACTTGTCCTGTTGTAACATTGGCATAATAATAGACGAACGTAATGTTGAAACACCAACCCTTGGATATATAATCTGCTTTGTCCAAGTCGAAGAGTGTGGTGCTGGAAAAGCACAGCCAGTCAGGCAGCATCCGAGGAGCAGGAGAATCGATGTTTCGAGCATAAACTCTTCATTAGGAATGCCATTCTTCCAGTTGATAATCATCCAATCCTATTGGACTTATGGTTTAAAAAATACCATTTGATGTAATATCTTGAAGAATGGCAGGATGATTTTCTTCATTTTTCAGGTATCTCCAATAATTTTGGCTGCAGAAATAAAACAGGATATTTTCAGTATCCTTGACATCTTAGATCATATTTCATTTTGTTCTTATTTAATGAGGTGATTTTTCACTGAAACACAAACATGCAACACTGCAGATTTGGTTTCAACAGTAAAACAGTTGTTAATTTGCAACACAGAGGCCATGTAGGGTTCGTGGTTCTGGGGATCGAGGTGGGTGACAGTGATGTCGGGGAGATGTTGGAGGCAATAGTAAAGGTGGTGGAGCAGATGTCCTGGTGGAAGGTGGGTACAGGAGCAGATAAGATAGAGTGAGAAATCCCTTCATAAAGCTTGCCACAAGTCAGATTAAACAATAAAAATAAGATTCATCCAGTCATAGTTGCTGCTCGATGATCTGAAATCACCATTGAAAGCTTAAGGGGAAAGTCATGAAAAGTTTTACTGACATCAAGATACTGATGCTTTAAATCTCTGTGTTTTCTCACATTGCTCATGGCACAGCAGGAAAGGGAGAAGAGGACCCTGTGATTTTGAAGCCAGTTTGGAAGGGAGCAGGGCATGTAAAATCCTGTGGGTGACCTTCACTTTGCCTGTCCATGGCACCCTCACCTAAACCCTGTCTGAAATTTTAGAATGGGTGAAGGAGACCTGGACATATCCCCACATGCCTCCTGCCAAGATTCAACAGTGACAGCAAGGCACATGCCATACAAGAAGCATACCACTTTGAGCTTCTGGTATCTGGGGTAAGGGGTGAGAAGACCTTCTTTGGCTGATCGTCTGGGGCCAATTGGAGGCATCCCTACCCCAGGGGTCCTCCCCCCTTTAACCTTTACCCCGTTGCTGAGACCCTTGGACATACTGTTTTGTTGAAACCACATGTGTAGGAATTGGGGACTTGAGTCCCAGGCAATTTTGAGTACAGTTTTGGTATCTTTCAAAATTTACACTGCATGCTTCACCTATTGTATTTGCATATGTTAAATGAAAGCATTAACCAAATAAATATGCCATTTATATCCATTCTAAACTCTTTTTCTTTACTCTGCAGCCTTACTGCATTTACTTCTTCTCTAAGTGATCATCATGTTTGGCTGGTGTTAACCAGTTTAGCAGCATTCCACTGTTCTTTATTTGAAGTATTTGGAGTTGTGTACTCTTTCTTGTCACTGAATCTTATTTCAGATTTATTGGATCAGCAGTGTGAACCTTCTTGAGCCGGGGTGCTTGGCAAGAACCAAGTTTCAATCATTTGTTTAAAATTTGACGTCCGTAACACAATAGATCTCCTCGAGATTTGTTCTCTTCACTCCTGTTCGGCCACTTTACTTACATTCCGAATTGGCAGCAATGTTGGGTGTTCAGTGGAACTTGAGCTGAATGTAACAGGAGGCAGTGATGAATTGTAGCTTCGCCCACTTTGGTGTTTTGTTTAGCTGGCTTCTTTACAGCCTCTACCAAATGCTGTTACGCAATCAGAGATCATTTGGAGGTGAATATGAACTTAACTCTTCCTCCAATTACCAAGGTTTGTGGTGTTTGAGCTGATCAAGTGTATAAGATAACTCCAATTTTTTCGGGGGGACCAGATATCATGAGTGGAATCTTTTAAGGGTCTAAGTGATGTAAGATTTATGGCAGAACTGCACAAGAAGTCCATCAAGGTCTATCTCAACCTTGGGAGCATCATGCTCCATCTTCTATGTTTTTAACAAGGGGCGCAGTGAGTTTCTCACGAGACAGCAGCATGTTGTCAATTAAGGGGGATTAACACTGGTTAAATGCCTTGTTTACAGGCCAAGCCACCTCATTAGTATTCGAGGAGAAAGTGAGGGCTGCAGATGCTGGAGATCAGAGCTGAAAATGTGTTGCTGGAAAAGCGCAGCAGGTCAGGCAGCATCCAAGGAACAGGAGAATCGATGTTTCGGACGTTTCGGCCATTCCTGAAGAAGGGCTTATGCCCGAAACGTCGATTCTCCTGTTCCTTGGATGCTGCCTGACCTGCTGCCCTTTTCCAGCAACACATTTTCACCTCATTAGTATTCACCATCCTCTTACCAAGCAAGCTAGATGTTGAGAAAACTTGACAGGGAATTCAAAGTGGGTGTCTGGTGATTTCAGCTCGCTGCTGGCTCTGAAAATCCTCCACATTGAGCATTGCACACCAGCATCCTATTGCACGCTCTATGGCGTGCTGGCCACAAGTACCCCACAGCCACGGGCATTGACAGGTGGCAGCCACTATGAACCTTCATGCCACATCTCTGAGCAACTCACAGGATGTCTCTGCATTTCAAAGCTGCACCTTAGGCTGTACTGGCAGCTACGTTTAACACTGCAGCAAAACTCTTAGTCATAGAGTCATGGAAATGTACAGCATGGAAACAGACCCTTCGGTCCAACCCGTCCATGCCGACCAGATATTCCAACCCAATCTAATCCCACCTGCCAGCACCCGGCCTATATCCCTCCAAACCCTTCCTATTCATATACCCATCCAAATGCCTTTTAAATGTTGCAATTGTATCAGCCTCCACCACTTCCTCTGGCAGCTCATTCCATACACGTACCAACCTCTGCATGAAAAGGTTGCTCCTTAGGTCTCTTTTATATCTTTCCCCTCTCACCCTAAACCGATGCCCTCTAGTTCTGGACTCCCCGACCACAGGGAAAAGACTTTTCCAATGCCCCTCATAATTTTGTAAACCTCGATAAGGTCACCGCTCAATCTCCAACGCTCCAGGGAAAACAGCCCTAGCCTGTTCAGCCTCTCCCTATAACTCAAATCCTCCAACACTGGCAACATCCTTGTAAATCTTTTCTGAACCCTGTCAAGTTTCACAACATCTTTCTGATAGGAAGGAGACCAGAATTGCACGCAATATTCCAACAGTGGCCTAACCAATGTTCTGTACAGCTGCAACATGACCTCCCAACTCCTGTATTCAATACTCTGACCAATAAAGGAGAGCATACCAAATGCCTTCTTCACTATCCTATCCACCTGCGACTTCACTTTCAAGGAGCTATGAACCTGCACTCCAAGGTCTCTTTGTTCAGCAACACTCCCTCGGACCTTACCATTAAGTGTATAAGTCCTGCTAAGATTTGCTTTCCCAAAATGCAACACCTCGCATTTATCTGAATTAAACTCCATCTGCCACTTCTCAGCCCATTGGCCCATCTGATCAAGATCCTGTTGTAATCTGAGGTAACCTTCTTCGCTGTCCACTACACTTCCACTTTTGGTATCATCTGCAAACTTACTAACTGTACCTCTTATGCTCGCATCCAAATCATTTATGTAAATGACAAAAAATAGAGGACTCAGCACCGATCCTTGCGGCACTCCACTGGTCACAGTCCTCCAGTCTGAAAAACAACCCTCCACCACCCTCTGTCTTCAAACTTTGAGCCAATTCTATATCCAAATGGCTAGTTCTCCCTGTATTCCATGAGATCTAACCTTGCTAACCCCAAGGTTCCAATGGGGAACCTTGTTGAACGTCTTACTGAAATCCATATAGATCACATCTACTGCTCTGCCCTCATTAATCTTCTTTGTTACTTCTTCAAAAAACTCAATCAAGTTTGTGAGACATGATTTCCCATGCCATATTGACGATCCCTAATCAGTCCTTACCTTTCCAAATACATGTACATCCTGTCCCTCAGGATTACCTCCAACAACTTGCCCATCACCGACGTCAGGCTCACTGGCCTATAGTTCCCTGGCTTGTCCTTACCACCCTTCTTAAACAGTGGCACCACGTTAGCCAACCTCCAGTCTTCTGGCACCTCACCTGTGACTATCGAGATACAAATATCTCAGCAAGATGGCCAGTAATCACTTCCCTAGCTTCCCACAGAGTTCGAGGGTACACCTGATCAGGTCCCAGGGATTTATCCACCTTTATGCATTTTAAGATATCTACCACTTCCTCCTCTGTAATATGGACATTTTGCAAGGGGTCACCATCTATTTCCCTAATTCTATATCTTACATATCCTTTTCCACAGTAAATACTGATGCAAAATACTCGTTTAGTATCTCCCCCATTTTCTTTGAGGGGACCTATTCTCTCCTTAGTTACCTTTTTGTCCTTAACCTCTTTGTAAAAACCCTTTGGATTCTCCTTAATTCTATTTGCCAAAACTATCTCATGTCCCCTTTTTGCCTTCCTGATTTCCCTCTTAAGTATACTCCTACTGCCTTTATACTCTTCTAAGGATTCACTCGATCGATCCTGTTGATTCCTTACATATGCTTCCTTTTTCTTTAACCAAGCCCTCAATGTCTTTGGTCATCCAGCATTCCCTATACCTACCAGCCTTTTCTTTCACCCTAACAGGAATATACCTTCTCTGGATTCTCATTATCTCATTCCTGAAGGCTTCCCATTTTCCAGCCGTCCCTTTACCTGCGAACATCTGCCTCCAATCAGCTTTCGAAAGTTCTTGTCTAATACTGTCAAAATTGGCCTTTCTCCAATTTAGAACTTCAACTTTTAGATCTGGTCTATCTTTTTCCATCACTATTTTAAATCTAATAGAATTATGGTCGCTGGCCCCAAAGTGTTCTCCGACTGACACCTCAGTCACCTGCCCTGCCTTATTTCCCAAGAGTAAGTCAAGTTTTGCACCTTCTCTAGTCGGTACATCCACATACTGAATCAGCAAATTTTCTTGTACACACTTAACAAATTCCTCTCCATCTAAACCCTTAATGCTATGGCAGTCCCAGTCTATGTTTGGAAAGTTAAAATCCCCTACCATAACCACCCTATTATGCCTACAGATAGCTGAGATCTCTGTACAAGTTTGTTTTTCAATTTCCCTCTGAATGTTAGGGAGTCTATAATACAATCCCAATAAGGTGATCATCCCTTTCTTATTTCTCAGTTCCACCCAAATAACTTCCCTGGATGTATTTCTGGGAATATCCTCCCTCAGCGCAGCTGTAATGCTATCCCTTATCAAAAATGCCACTCCCCCTCCTCTCTTGCCTCCCTTTCTATCCTTCCTGTAGCGTTTGTATCCTGGAACATTAAGCTGCCAGTCCTGCCCATCCCTGAACCATGTTTCTGTAATTGCTATGATATCCCAGTCCCATGTTCCTAACCATGCCCTGAGTTCATCTGCCATCCCTGTTAGGCCCCTTGCATTGAAACAAATGCAATTTAATTTATTAGTCCTACCTTGTCCCTGCCTGCCCTGACTGTTTGACTCTCTTCTGTTCTCAACTGTACCAGTCTCAGATTGATCTTTTTCCTCACTATCTCCCTGGGTTCCCCCCCCCCCCCCCACCTTACTATTTAAATCCTCCCGAGCAGCTCTAGCAAATTTCCTTGCCAGTATATTAGTCCCCTTCCAAATTAGGTGCAATCCATCCTTCTTGTCCAGGTCATTTCTACCCCAAAAAAGATTCCAATGATCCACAAATGTGAACTCTTCTCCCATACACCAGCTCCTCAGCCATGCATTCAACTGCTGTATCCTCCTATTCCTGCCCCCACTAGCTCGTAGCACCGGGAGTATTCCAGATATTACTACTCTCGAGGACCTCTTTTTTAAATTCCCGCCTAACTCTCTGTAATCACTCTTCAGAACCTCAACCTTTTCCCTTCCTATGTTGTTGGTTCCAATGTGGATAATGACCTCTTGCTGTCCCCTCGTCCCCTCTCCCCCTTGAGAACATTCTGCACCCTCTCTGAGACATCATTGATCCTGGCACCAGGGAAGCAACACACCATTCTGATTTTTCGCTGCTGACCACAGAAACGTCTGTCTGTACCTCGGACTAGAGAATCCCCTAACACAATTGATCTCTTAGAACCCAACATACCCCTCGGTGCATTAGAGCCAGTCTCAATACCAGAAACTTGGCTGTTCGTCCTACGTTCCCCTGTGAATCAATCACCCCCTACATTTTCCAAAACAGCACACTTGTTTGAAATGGGTATAGCCACAGAAGTCTCCTGCACTAGGTGCCTACCTCTCTTACCTTTGCTGGAGTTAACCCATCTATGTGACTGTATCTGAGACTTTTCCCCATTCCTATAATTGCCGTCCATCACATACTGTTACTGTTGCAAATTCCTCATTGCTTCTAATTGTCTCTCTAATTGATCCTTTCGATATGATAAGATTCGCAACCAACAGCATTTATTGCAGATATAATCCGCAGTAACCTTTAAACGTTGTTTAAACTCCCACATCTGACAAGAAGTACACAATACTCTACTAAAGGCCATTTTTGCTCCTTCACAATCTACAGACTCAGAAAATAACACCGTCCTAATCCTCTACAAAACACTGACCCAGGTTAAATGAATAGTTATGGCTTATATTCTAAGTTTAATCGAGAAACATATCTCAAAAAACCATATAATCAACAAAGAACCCACTCTACCCACTACTGCAGACTTTCTGTAGGCCGCTTAAAGAATGAACTTATCTCATTCTGTGCTGTGAACTTCGCCCAAACAGTTCCTCCAAGATCAATTGTGAATATCACTGTTTGTTCATTTTCCCAGACGCACTCTGATGTCCAGCGATACGTGAATTCAAACCGCAAAGGCAGTAACTGTACAGGTTCACTCCAGTGTCAGTTTCTCTCGCTCTCTCGCTCTCTCTCTCTCTCTCTCTCTCTCTCTCTCTCCTGCACTGACCTCACCATGTGCTTCCTTTGTCTGTTTTTCTCCCTTTTAAAACTGCTGTTGTTTTGACTTTTCTTTTCCAAAGTTACAAAACAATGCAACAGCATATAAAACAGTAAATACTGCTCTTGGAATTTGAGGAAATCACCTCCAAAACCTAAAATACCTCAAAAAAGGAGCAGCTGTTACAGCCAGAAATTTTTCCCATCCTCCATCTTAGATTACTCTTAGCTCATGGACTGAACCAGACTCAGGGCTCTTCGTTTGCTGTTATCGTGCTCACTTACTCCAAGTCTGCTTGGCCTCTCCCAGCATTCTACCAAGTGTGCCTTGCTTTTTTTGGCTTTTCCCCCCAGCCCAAGTTATCAGGCTCAAACTACTGACTTTACCAGGTACCCACTCATGTTTCCATGTCAAGTTTTCTTGATGTCTTGCTTGCTTGGAGAATTTGACAAGATAGAAAGCTAAATATTAATGAGGTGAGTTGAGATATAAAAGAGGTATTTAATCACTGTCAATTGGTAACTTGCTACTGCCCTATGAGATTCCCACCACACCACTTGTGGAAGATACAGAAGGCGGAGTGCTGAGATGATCCTCGCCAGCCTTCCTATCCGATTTTACCTAAAATCTCATGCTAGCCCACATCCCTCAGACCTCCTTAGGATTCCGGCCCATATAACTGATCAGATTAAGAAGTGCCTGCAAGAAATAACAAACATACATTGCAGTTCCATCAGCAGTATCTAATAAATCACAGAATTGTTATGGCACAGAGGAGGCAATTTGGTCCAACCTGCCTGCCTATAAACCTTTACATTTGTATTTCAAAAAGGCATTCATGGATCTTGTTCATGTTGAATGGAATAGGTGGATGATTATTGAAGGAACAAACCTGTAGCATGAGTGGAAAGATGTGCGATCCTCGCTTCATGTTTTGTGTGGTTCATTACCAATGGCAAAGTGTCATCAGACCATTCAAAAGCTGTAGAATAGTCAACTAAATGTATGGAATGGAAGATGATTTGTTGTTGAGGGATGATTCTGAAGGGGTAAGTACCAATTCTGATCGAGAGTGGGATTCCAAAGATGATAGGTGAAAAGGAGGACTGCAGATGCTGGAGATTAGAGTCGAGGGTATGTTGCTGGAAAAGCACAGCAGGTCAGGCAGCATCTGAAGAGCAGGAATATCAATGTTTCGGGTATAAGCCCTTCATCAGGAATTCCGAAGATGATAGTCTGTCCAAAGAACAAACTGAAATTGATAAAAGATGCATGAGAAAGCAATGAATTCAACTGCTTTAAGCACTTTGATTGTGATTAAAAGTGCATTTTTACTAGCACTTCACTCATTAAACCATGCCACATTCACTTAATATGAATGAAATGCATTGACATTTAAAAATGATGACAGCCCACGCTTATGCTTCACATTTTATACTTGGTATATAAGTTGCCCTCAGTCCTGTATGTTTTTCAGGAGTTTTGGAGGCTTCAGACCTTGACTTTCTGCAGCAATGAATGGTATTCCTTTTGGCCATTTATAAACAAGCTGAAATACATCTTTAATGATGTGCCAAGAGATTTTTATCAGTGAAAAGAATTTTTCATTTCAGGGTAAACCTCTCCTCTCCTACTATTTATGCAGGATATTGTATGTGAACAAAGTGAAACAAAGTGCTGTTAATGTTCTTCCATCAATAAGTGCAGTTACATGTTTGAGTAGTTTCGGTATTAACTATGTCATTCAGTTTGCTAAATGTTACTTAACCTATTATTTATTTCCACTAATGTATACATCCATCACTATCTTTTTGATCTATATTGAATTTCTCCCTTTTGCAAACCTGGCTGATAGTATCTTCCTTCACTGCAGAAAATATTACTAAACTGTGTACTCCTATTTTAAAGAATGATGAGGCCACATTGTTTGCTGAGAAACTTTTCATATTTAGAAGCAACCTCAGGATTTTTAAAAACATGGTGTGCTTTTCTAAATATCCCATAACAATTGTTCAAGAAAAATGATATATTTGAACATCATTGCTTTAGGGTTGCTAGATTACTACAAAATAAATAGTCTGCAATCTCATTTCATTTTCCTCCCCTTTCCTTTTCAGTTTGCTCCAGTGTTATCCACCAATTCCTGATCAAAAGAATGGATAGGTGATCCACTTGCCAAGCTCTGTCAGTGCTGGTCTGTTGTTCTTCACAGGGGAGGTGAGATTAATGAGTATTGTCTTGTCTTCTGTTCTTCGCTCAGGAGAGCAGCACATCTGCAGTTGAAAAAAAATGCATCATTATAGGGAATTGCTGGCACCAATCTGCTGCCTGCTATTGAACGCTGCAGTTTGCTACTGTACAATCCACAGTGTCACTAACCCTCTTGTTGATTGAAAACAAATAGCTCTTTATACTGCACAAAAAAAGGGTTAGTCTGTTTTTAGAGGCCTAGATTTGCTCCTCCCCTCTGTGCCACATTTTCTTAAACAACTGCAATCAAAACTGCACCATTTCAGGACAATGAGAGGTTTCATTACAATTTTTTTCTCAGATTAATCAGTATTGGATTTTCTTTCTTTTTGTTTAGGGATCTTGCCATCACTGACTAGGTCAGCATTTATTCAAATGCTCTTCATTTTGTCTCAAACACTGCCTATTTTTAAAAATAATTACATTTAAAAACTTTACATTTTATACTTACTTTGAAAATCATTCATTGATATTCCTTGACAAAATCCCTGATTAAAACGATGAAATGCAGCGGAGATTTGAAGATTTGATTTTGAAATTTTGCCCTCAGATATTTCTGCAGTGCATTTTAAAATTTGTTTATTTCTAATAGAGAAAATTAATGCCTGATTTCATGTTATTTTCAGGACAAGGTTATTCAATATTCTTCACACAAATCTGGCTCTGACCAACATACCGTTTATCAAGTAAAAGTAAACAAGAAATTATTGAAAGTTTTTTTCTTAAATAAAATTTAATTGGACTCAAATTTTTGATAATTTATCAAAGGATATAAAAGTCTCAATTAACATAATTTTTAATTGTTTATAGGATTTTGTAAACAAGGCCTAAATAATATTTGTGTTCATATTGTTGCTGCAATGTAAAATGTAAAGTTGTTTTGTCATAGCTTAAAATAGTATTGTTTGACTAGAAATTTTCAATAAATCGATCTGTGTCTGTAGTTATAACATCGCGTCACTCTACTGATTCAGCAGCATATGCTTTGGGCACCTCCTATTATTTAAGGATGACTTTAAAAACATATTTGCATTGCCATTCACATTTCATTAACCTCCTTGGGTGAGTTTTAAGTCTGCTGGAAACTTGGCTGATGGCTATTAAAAGTGAATGAGCTATTTAACCACACAAATCCCTCCTGCCTGTGCTTCAAATTGAGAAGACTTTGGAGGAGTATGAGCTACCCATCTAAAGCAATCAGAATCTTTGTATCATCCTCACAATGGGGCCCCATTTGCATCAATATGACCCCAATTGGGACTTGAGGGTGAAGTCACCACAGCTTTACCACTAGGTAGAAGCAGGCGTATGATTTGATTGTTGAATCTAAAGCTATTCTTGAATGCAGGCAGCAGGGACACCAGAGCAATCAGCCCTGCCAAAACAAGTTGTGACCACCCTATTCCCCAGACTGCCCTTCCTCTCACTTATAACTAGCTAGATCTTACCAGGATATCCTCATTGCCACTTACCTGGAAATGTGAGCCACCAGCTATTTGTTTGTCAGCTGTGGGCTGTTATTCTGTCCCCTCTTCACCTCTGTTCCATGTGAGAATTTAATTGATGGCATTGAAATGGTATCTGTCCTTATCTGAAATCCACCCAGTCCTAACATGGAACCCTCTGAGTTTCAGTCCTATAATAACCTGTCATTTTAGTAGAAATTAAAACTAAGTCTGTTGATATACAACTATTATGATTGTGATAAAATTGTTCCTGTAGGCTGATGCCTTACTTTTTGCAGAGCTTGAATTGTGAAATCTGCATTGATATGTCGTACCTTGTGTACAAAAGCTTGAGCCATTTTCACACAGGGCCGAAGACTGTGATTGCTATCGGCAAGTGAGAAAAGGGTGTGCCTGGTGGCAGATAAATCCCACATGTGTCCTTAAAGGAGCATGGTCCTGACCAATTTCGAGCAGTGTAGATTTTTAAGTAGAGAAAGAGATCATTGTGCCAAGCCTCTCCTTCTGAAATAATTATCCACTTACTCGCATTCCTCTGACTTTTCTCCATACTGATATTCCCATTTCAGATTTTTAACTCCTCTTTTAGATGCTACTGTAGATTCCATTGACTCCATTGTTAAAAAAAGACTTCTACCCTATTCCTTTATACTTTTGGTGATTATTTAGTGACATGATAGCTGGTGAAAATTAGTCTTGCTCACTTATTTTATCAAAACGCTTCACGATTGTGAATTTCTCTACCAAATCCCCCTCTTAACTTTCAATTGGAAAAAAAGAATCCAGTTTCTCTGGACGCATTTCGTAACTGGCACCATTGAGAGTTTAATTTTGTATTCTCTCCAAGATCCTGACTTCCTCCCTGAACTGCACCCAGTAAATGTAAATTAGCATCTTTTTATGAATGTTCTTCGCCAAATATTTTTAAAATTTTACCTGTGAGCACAAGATGCAGTTATATAGAGATAAGCTCATTGTTGCAATGCTTAGTTTATATTTCCTGTATTATAACAGTAAGTGCAATTTAAAAATAAATAATTGTAATGCATATTGGGAAATTCTGTTGCAAAGTCATGATATAAATTCATTATTTTGTGTAATGTAGATTGCCTTCCATTTAGAAACACAAATGTATGCCAAATTGTCTAATGTTTTTCCAAAAAGTAGCTAAATCTGTGCGTAAAGTAAACTTTAGTTGACCTGACCTGACTGACAATAGATTGAGTATTCATGACACAGGTTTAGGAGGCAGTACCTTAATTTTTCAAAAGCATTTGAACATATCTTCTCATTTGTTCCTAATACTGAGAGGGCACTAGACATAATTCGAAGGGCAATTTTCCTGGTCTTCGGATGCTGCCTGACCTGGTGTGCTTTTCCAGCATCACTCTAATCTTGACTCTAATCTCCAGCATCTGCAGTACCCACTTCTGCATAATTCAGATTAAGTCATGCAGCATCTGTGGAGAGAGAAATAGTGTTAGTATTTCAGATCAATCACCTTTCATCAGAACTGCAGGAAGTAAGAAATGTTTTGAGTTTGAGTAAGGTTTTGAATAGAAAATGAGGTCTGCAGATGCTGGAGATCAGAGATGGAAATGTGTTGCTGGAGAAGTGCAGCAGGTCAGGCAGCATCTAGGGAACAGGAGAATCGACGTTTCGGGCATTAGCCCTTCTTCAGGAATCAGGAAACTTGGCATCATGCTTGAGGACTGAACAAAGCAAAGATGTTGCCCAATAAGGTTTTGAATAAGTGATGAATGTTACAAGAAGGAAACATCTCTGCTGAGTGGAAGGGAGGGATACAGTTAATAATAAAAGAGTTTGTCTTTTAGGGATAAAAGGAATGGCGCTAGGACAAGAGGAAAAAAAATGTGCCTAAACCAGAGATGTTGGCGTTTGAGAGTAAACAGAACAGAAAACACAAAATATGCAGAGAAAAGTAATCAAGTAGGGAGCAGAGACTAAAACCTGAAATTGTTGAATTCAATACTGAGCCAGGAAATCTATAGAATGCCCTAATGAAAGATGAGGTGCTATTTCTCAAGCTTGTGTTGAGCTTTCCTGGAGCACTGCAGCAGACTAAAGGTAGAGATGTTACTGTGAGATAAAGAATTGACATGATAGGCCATTGAAAACTTGGCATCATGCTTGAGGACTGAACAAAGCAAAGAAGTTGCCCAATCTGCATTTGTCCTCCCTAATGTAAAGAAGGTTATATTTTGAGCAGCGATTCCTGTACAAAATTGAAAGAAGTACATAAAAATTGCTGTTTCACCAGAAGGAGGTTTGGGGCCCCGGATGGTGAAGACAGAGAAGCTTAAAGTGAAGCAGTTAGATCTCTTGTTTTTGCATGGAAACGTGCTGCTGGAAGGCAATGGATGACTGGGTGAATGAGAAATGGACCAGGGCATCGTGGAGAAGATGGCTTGTGTGGAATGCTGGAAGGGGAGATGAGCGGGAAAATATGTTTCTGGCTTTGGTGTTGATCTTCTTTGTTGAAAGACACCCTCAACTCTTCAGAAAGTCATCATGCTTAAGTTAGCTGTGAGGACAGAAAACCAATCCTGTGTGCTGTCATATCGATCAAAAACATGAATGACTGAGTGCATTATTTTGAACAGGTTTTTATTCAGGAATTCTAAAACTAGTTTATAATGCATGGTATATATAAAAAAATTAACTTTTGCTCAAAGTACTTGTCAGATGATATTCACCCCATATCCCCTCCATTCAGTGCTGTACCTCTTCCATCCCCTATAGTGTCTGAACACCGTGAAAATGAATATTGTCTGTGATGAGATCTCTTTTGTATGTAATCAAAAATACAAATACATGGCTGCCATAGGAGCAGTTATGGTCTGAGTCACTAATTGTTTACCTGGGCTGTCAGAACTTAAGGCTATAATTAGCGAGAACACTCTGTAACTAAAGGAAATAACTGACCCATTTTACCAGAACAGCTATTGATAGTTCTTCAAATGGTCTTGAGAAACACCTCATAACAGATATTGTGTTGCAATATTTTATCTGATATATTACAGGATCATTTTCTTTGGAGATTGGTTTGCTGCATTTTGGAAAGTGTAGCATATTTCATGTATGTATGTGAGGTACATACAAAACTGATGTTCCAGTTATCAAGTGGCAAAATATACTTTGCCATAATCTGAATATTGAAGTGGATTTTCTGAACTTTTGCTTCTAACACTGTTCCTATCATAATGTTACCCCACTTAATTTTCCATTTGTTATTTTAGAAATGGAAAAATCTATTCGGTATGTTGTCTTCTGGGCCTGAGTCCCTAATGTTGTGATGTTTGAGATCAGCTCAAACAATGCTCCTCAGTTTAAAACAAATTTGGTGGCTGCAGTGGCATTGTGGTGGGAAGGGGTGATACACATATTCATGTTTTTGGAAAAAGTAGTTAACTCTTATCAGATTTTATTTCCTTAGGACTCAATGTGAAAGGTATCTGTTTATAAAGAAGAACAAAGAAAATTTACAGCCCAGGAACGGCCCTTCAGCTCTCCAAGCCTGAGCCGTTCCAAATGTACTGTCTAAACCTGTCGGTCAATTCCTAAGCATCTGTATCCCTCTGCTCCCCACCTACTCATGCATTTGTCCAGATGCATCTTAAATGAATCTACCGTGCCTGCCTCAACCACCTCTGCTGGCAACGTGTTCCAAAGGCCCACCACTCTCTGTGTGAAGTACTTACCATGTGTATCCCCCTTAAACTTTCCACCTCTCACCTTGAAAGCGTGACCCTCTTGTTTTGAATCCCTCACCCTGGGAAAAAGCTTGTCTCTATTCACCCTGTCTATACCCTTCATGATTTTGTAAACCTCAATCAGGTCCCCCCTCAATCTCCTTTTTTCTAGTGAAAATAAATCTAACCTACTCAACCTTTCTTAATAGCTAGCACCTTTCATACCAGGCCAACATCCTCGTAAACCTTCTCTGCACCCTCTCCAAAGCGTCCACATCCTTTTGGTAATGTGGCGACCAGAACTGTACACAATATTCTAAATGCGGCTGAACCAATGTTTTGTACAATTTTAACATGACTTGCCAGCTCTTATATTCATTGCCCCGTCCAATGAAGGCAAGCATACTATATATCTTCTTGACCACTCTATCCACCTGTGCAGCAATCTTCAGGGTACAGTGGACCTGCACTCCCAGATCTCTCTGCCCATCAATTTTTCCCAAGGCTCTTCCGTTCATTGTATAATTCGGTCTAGAATTAGTCTTGTCTAAATGCATCACCTCACATTTTTCTGGATTGAAAACCATCTGCCACTTTTCCGCCCAACTCTCCAGTCTATCTATATCCTCCTGTATTCTCTGACAGTCCATAATGCTTTCTGCTACTCCACCAATCTTTGTGTCATCTACAAACTTGCTGATCATACCAACAGTGCCCTCTTCTAGATCATTTATGTATATTACAAACAACAGTGGCCCTAACACTGACCCTTGTGGAACATCACTGGTCACCTTTCTCCATTTCGAGAAATTCCCTTCAACTATTACTCTCTGTCTCCTGTTGCTCAACCAGTTCTTTATCCACCGAGCTAGAACACCCTGCACACCATGTGACTTCACTTTCTCCATTAGTCTACCATGGGGAACCTTATCAAATGCCGAAAGTCCATGTATATGGCATCAACAGCCCTTCCTTCATCTAACAACTTGGTCACTTCCTCAAAGAACTCCATTAAGTTGGTAATGCACGATCTCCCTCGCACAAAACCATGTTGTCTACCACTGATAAGCCCATTCTTTTCTAAATATAAATAGATCCTATCCCTCTTCAGTTTGTACTGATGTATGACTAGTTATTTCAGATTATGCACTATAATCATAGAAACTGCAAAGAAAGTTATGGGCACAGCAACTGATCTGAAAAGGTGCTGAATTAATAAGGAAGAAAAAACAATTAAGACATAGTCTTTGCAACTGGGCACTACAAATTTTGTTGCTAACATGGATTCAAGAAGATTCAAGAAGATAATTGTTCCTTCCTTATTGTAGGTGCAGGAAGATTATGTCAGCTGTGAGAAAAGATTAGATAGGTTTGGGTCATTATATTTGGAGTGTAGGAGGCTGAAGGGAGGCCTAAAAAATTGAGGTAAAGAGATAGGAAGGACCTAAAGTTATTATAAGAGTGGTCAATAATAGGAGGCTTAGTTCATGTCATTTTTAATTACTAGCTGACTGACCAATGGATCATAACTTTCTTAAAATCATTATAATTTAATCTTTGAATATCTCCATCAGAGTTTCTCAAAAGTTATGATAGGATTCTAGCTTCTTCAGTCTGTCCTCATTACAATAGATTCTCACCTCCAGCAAATCTTTCATCCCTGCCTTTGTCCATGATGTCAGTTCTAAAATGAGGGAGATAGATTTGGATAAAGTATCATACAAGTTTGGCAGTATCCAATGCTCAGTGCTTGAGTAAAAGCTTGCTTTTTCATGAGCTTATTGCAAATGGGAAAAATGTAAACCATAGAGAGAAAATCAAAATTATATCCTGGATTTTCGATGAAAGATCTTTCCCAGATACATTAACCCGAAGCTGTTGAATCATTTTGCATTGCCAGAACTTTTTTTTTTGTGAGCAGTACATTATTTTCAGATGACAATATGTTCCTGACATATTGTGAAATTATATGGATGTGTTAATTTTATAATGTACCTAATGCATCCCACTTCCATTAAGTAAAATAAAAAAAAAACAGAATAATTGTAAGGCGCTAAGAGCTTATTTTTGCATAGTTTTTTTCTCGGACTCTCTATTAACTCACAGTAAAACAATGGCTGCCATTTATTACTTTCAGTTTGTTTATGTTGGTGTCAGTGTGGAAAACACAGTGTAGATTGACAAAGCGTAAGATATAAATCATTTTTGCAAGCCATTATTAAGATGTAAATCACTGTTTTAGTTTAGCCATCAATGACCATTTAAGAATAAAAACTAGTGAGGCATTTATTTTGCTCTTAATTTACAGCTCTGACTAGACATTTATGAAGAATAATAAACAAATCTTTTTGTGTGTTGTGGTCTACATCACATGGGATCTGTTCGAGGTTGAGGTGCTATGTTAAAATGGTTCCTTGTGTATAAGAGTGAAAATAAATGATCAGGTTTATTACTGCTATTGAAAATACAGGTTTATTTTTTAAAAATAAATTTCCTACATCATTGGACAGAGTAATCACAGATAAACAAACCAACCAAATGAGCTAATTGCACAATTTAGTTCAAATTTTTAGCATAGGCTGGTATTTGATTTTTTTTTACTTCTGAGAGAAGATGTTTTATCTGATCCGTGTAGTACTGTAATAGCTAGCAGAAAATTGAAATGGAAATCTTTTCTGTAATCTTCAAATTGTGCGCCTTAATAAGGTTTTAATGTTTGAGGACACTGAATTACAATAATGAAGGTCTAACAAATGTACTGCATTCTACTTAGTCTTTTTTTCAAAACTCCTGCCAAGCTGTGGGCAATGTTGCATTTATTGTCTATTCATATTGCTGCGATATCGATGCCCTTGTTGTTCCCCAGCCTGCCTAATGGGAGCAGGGTCTTTCAGTGGTTACAGTTTCAGTTGATTACCTCAGGTGGCTAGTTTGTGATACAGAGTGATACTGACAGTTCAAGTCACACACTGACTGAGATCACCATGACTAACCCACCCTCTCGACCTGCCCTTCGCCTGACGTTTGGTGAATCTCTGGTTCAACTTGCGACCAGTCATTTCTCTCTAATGAGAGAGCAGCCTTATGGTCCTCTAAGAATTTGTCAGCTACTCATTGTTGAATGTAGAAAAGATTGATTTCCCATCCAATTCTGCCCGAATTTGCTGCCACCCACTTTTACTGTGGAGCTGACCTGGGTTGCAGATGCAAGCACTGTATTACATTGTATACCTTAAGAATAAATTCTGATCAGTCTGTTGGACTGCAGTGCAAATGTAACTGATGCAGAGGTTTTACCCTGCAGCAACCCAACTGAATGACATGTAGCAGTGCCAACTGACTGGCATCTCTACAAGCAGTTTCAAAAGAGTCACGTGTTTGCAAGCACTTAGATCATTAGGATCTCTGTGCCATTATGAACAGTATATTTCCATGAACATTCCATGATTGCTTTGTGATCCTTTTCCCCCCTCATTACCTACCATTAGGCACAGAAAGGACACCACTTCTTCAGTTTTAAAATGGTGCGTGATCACCACTGAAGGCTGTGCTAGTATTGACAGCAGTTTCCACGAGTAACAGTCATTCACGCTC
This sequence comes from Chiloscyllium plagiosum, assembly GCF_037043375.1. Taxonomy (NCBI): domain Eukaryota; kingdom Metazoa; phylum Chordata; class Chondrichthyes; order Orectolobiformes; family Hemiscylliidae; genus Chiloscyllium; species Chiloscyllium plagiosum. Next base: position 42,637,997 of record NW_028270163.1, read on the forward strand.
CTCGTTTTTCAAAATGCCTGAGGATGATTCCCAGAGGGTAAGTCACTTTGTTGATGGCATCTTTTTACAGTCACGCTGTGCTTGAACAACACGAAGAAGTGTCTGATGATCATCAGGAACATTGAATAGCATTTGGAAGCGAGGATTCAGATGCTTTGATCATTCTGCAGACTTGCTATGGACTGGACTAAATCAGTCACTTCATTATTGTGGATTGCTGCGTTCTTTACAAATGAATACCAGAAAGTGGATTTGAGTAGGAGGAATTAAAAGCAACAAAAAGAAGAACATCAAAAAAGGAAGAATGGAAGAAGCTGAGACCACAACTGTAAGAAGTGGTGGTGAGTGAGGGAATAGGTACAGCCTCACTTTTAGGGACCTTCTCAACCCCTTATCTGAAAAAAAAGGTCCTCAGCAGTAATTGTGCTTGTTAGACCTTCATCACTACCTTGACTGATAACAGCAGCTTCCAAAGTTAATGGGCGGCACGGTGGCACAGTGGTTAGCACTGCTGCCTCACAGAGCCAGAGACCCAGGTTTGCAAATTCTCCCCGTGTCTGTGTGGGTTTCCTCCGGGTGCTCCGGTTTCCTCCCACAGTCCAAAAATGTGAATTGGCCATGCTAAATTGCCCATAGTGTTAGGTGAAGGGGTAAATGTAGGGGAATGGGTCTGGGTGGGTTGGTCTTTGACGGGTCGGTGTGGACTTGTTGGGCCGAAAGGCCTGTTTCCACACTGTAAGTAACCTAAGTAAAGCTAAGTTTAAAAAAAAAGTTCATTCAGTCATGTCTACACCGATGATTTTCTGATAATGCAGAAATGGAACTTGAATGAGAATGAATTCAGGACCAAAGTTACAAATGAAGCATGCTTGGTAATTTAGTTCTCAGTGTTTGAAACTCCAGGAAATGACAACACACTGGCTGGACTCCTCCACATTCCCAGCTACAATGGTGAAGCTCTTTCTCATGCATTCCAAAACCAGATGTAACCTACAGGTAGTTCTCCTAAAATGTCGCGGTTGCGTTCCAGCAAAATCTTGCTTAATAGAAAATTGCTTACTGTCATATAAATAATGGAGCCTATGGGAAAAGTGGGGTTAGAGGCAGACCAACAAAAAATATCACTCGCAATTGCTCAAAAATTACCCAAATGTCAAATGCAACGTATAGCACAGCCTAAACGAAGGTTGAGATCATATTTATTAACGAAAGAAGAGTAAATTTAACACAATACATTTAAAAAATATAAGAAAGCAGCTCTCTGTGCAGTGCCTTTCACAGAAAGCTGCTCTGTTGGCAGCTGATATTGCACATGAGCAAAACAGTGCAGGGACTTCAGCACAGGCATCGGTGCATGCACAGGATGGCATGGGCATTGGCGCAAGTGCAGGATGGCACAGAAATCAGCACGTGCATGGGCATCTTCGCATGTACAAACCAGCATGGAGCCTTTGATGTAGACATTGGCATAGGCACTGAATGAAGCATGTGAACCAATCCCTGCTGGAACCACACTATTGTCAATTGAGGTAAGTGTTCTCAAAAATACCATTCCCTAATTCTTCAGTGACGTTATAGCCAAATCGCGCTGTCGAAACGCACGTTATCCAGAACTGCCTGTACTTAACGTGAAGTGTGCAGCTTTGTTCTCTTTGTTGTAAGTCTGCATTTCTATTCAGATCAGTGAAGCAGTTACTCTGTAAGCTATCTGGCCTGTTTGATTCTGTGCCAATGGTTGGGAATGATGCAGTCTGCTATTAAGCCTTCTCAGAAGGCTTCTCCTTCTCCGAGATGTCTTCTTTTGGAAGGGGGTAGGCCCTGTCACTTGTTGAAGATTAGGATGGCACTGATAAGTAGAAGGTAACAGATGCTGACCTCTAGTCAGGCCACACATGTGGGCATACTTTCAGAAGGATGCAACTAACATACAGCAACTATGTTAGCAGTGCCTCCCTGCACCCAACCCCCCCGGCCCCCCCCCCAACTGGCACTGTTATCCAGCATTTGTTGCTTCTGCTTTGATAATGCCATCAGGTTTCTTGGCCTTCCCCTGCCTAATTGCACCCAATAGTTCATTGACTAGTCTCGTTTCTGTGGTGATGCTCCCAGAGTTGACCATTTCAGCACTCTCCTTCCCTGTCGAGTGAGTAAACGGGTGTCTTGCACTGGTGCAAGCTGGAAGTCTTAAGTATGCCAAATTGCTAGGCATTATAGAGAAAACCCAGAACAAAGAGAATGAAATGGTTTGCTTATGTAACAAGAAATAATTCCATATCATCTATTGCCTCAGTTTGTTGCGTGCTATAAAAGTCTGGAACTGGGATAGGCCTGAATGTTGATGCATGAATATTAGAAAGTAGTTCCAACACAAAAATAAATCACTGTTTTCCAGTCCACACATGCGGTATAAACCCAAGTAAATAATTTTAATGGAGCACAGGAAAAACCATGTATCATAAACAATTACATTAATGGGTTACTTAATAGGACACATGCATAACAGAACTCAGGGCTATAATTAACTGGAACATTCTGTAACTGGGGAGGTAACTGACCAGTTTTTATTGCAGCCACTATTTATACTACTCCAGCTACAGAGAATGACACTCCATAAATTGCAATTTGTTAAAATGCAGAAGAGGTACGAAACAGTAGCCATCACAATATGGTGTCAAACTTATCCTCTGGTGATTTGTGTTATATTTTCTTCCAGTCCTATTCCCATTCTTTGTATCTGAAATACAAAGGGAATCCATAAAACGGTGCTGCATCAAGAACACAGAGGAGTGCTGGCAAAATCCACAAATTTCTCATGATACACGAATGAATAAGGTCAGAGCACTCCAGAGTCAAGGGATAAGTAGAATGGAAAGTTACAGCTGGCTGCAAAACAGAAAGCAGAGAGCAGGAGTAAAGGATTGCTATTCAGAGTGACAGACAGAAGGTAGGAAGTGGGGGCCCCGTCGGGACTAAAGCTGGAACTACTGCCCACAGTGTCGATTAACTATTTCAACTTTGGAGTCAAACACACAATTTCTAAGTTTCTAGATGGCAAAAAATTGGAAGGAATGGCCAGTATTGAAGAGGGACTGAAACAAATTAAAGAAGACAGCAATAAATTTGCAGAATTGGTATATAACAGCAAATTAGTTAAACGTAGGCTTTACATTGCTTGGAAAATAACAATCTATATGAAGTAGCAAAACAAAGCGATATGGGGGTGCGGGGTAGTATCAATACACAAATCACTGAAATTTGTGATACTGGCTAATAAAGTCATAAAAGCTGACCAATGACTTGCAATTACTTCTAGAGAGAGAAAATTGAGAAGTTATGATAAACTTGTAGCAAATCTTGGTTTGATCACACATAGAACACTGTTTACCATACTGATCAAAAGAGAACAGATGCAGAAATGGACCAGGTGAAAGGGTAGACATTGTTAGGACAATACTCAAACGGCACGAATATACTTTTCACTTTAGTTTCTTTCCTCTTGAAAAGAGATGGCAAATGGAGATCTTTAAAATTATAACAGATTGTGATTGATTTGACTTGGAGAATATTTCCACTAGTGGGCAAGAGGCCATCAAGATAAGGTAGTCACTGAGAAATCAAATCAGAAGTTTGATGCCTTAAGAGGGAGGTTCAACAAGTAAATGAGGGTGAGGAGTAAAGAGGGTTATACTAATAGAATCGGAAGAGGAAGGATAGGAGGCAGCCTGAGTGGATAATTGATGCCAGGACTGATTGACTGGTGCATTCACCCCACTGTATTTTTGCATTTTATGTAAAAAGGTAAAGTTGCTATGGTCCTACTAAATCATTAGAAAGAGATAACTGGTGGCAGTTTGACCTGAGGGTCACCATGCCTCAGGTGATAGGAGAGGTTGAGAAGGAGATGTCCTCCTTGGTAATCTTAGCTGGTGCAGGAATTTAAGGCACACTGTTGGCATCACTCTGCATTGCAAGGCCAGCTGTCCAGCCAACTGAGCTAACTGACCCCTATATTTTACCTAACCCATTAGAAAGGAAATTAGCTTGGATTTTCCAATCAGGGTAGGCCCAGCCTAAATTGATGCAAGAATAACATCCACCGAATTTGCAGTGTTCTGACCTGATGCTCATTTCTGCACTTGGTGTCAGTTGAATGAGATGAATAAGCTTACACAAAAAAAGTCTGTAATTTATTGATTGGTTATTTCTTAATGGAGAAAGGGGAGATGATGGTGAGGCAGTAATACCACTGAACTAGTAATCCACAACATGGGTTGCTGGTGAAATTTAATTAATAATGAAGAGATCTGGAATTCAGAAGGTAGTCTCAGTGACGGATGAGAGTATTGGTTTCGATTCTTACCTTGTCTGACTTGTGTATGACTGTAATACCATAAAAATGCTGATTTCTAACTGGCCTCTCAAGCAATTCAGTTAAAAGGAATTAGGGATGGGCAATAAATATTGGCCTTGCCGGTGGTGCTCACATACCATGAAAGACTGGAAAAAGAATGTGGAAAAAGTCATCGGGGGATTGTGATAATCCTTGTGCTGCTGTTGGATCATTGCATTTCCTTATCCTTTATAACACTGCAATCTGCCATGGACTGTGTACAACTCCAAAAAGGAACTCAAGCAGAGCCACCCTCGCTCTCCACATGTGGGATTAGATTCAAAAGAGGTGAAGCTAGACTCTGGACAGCTTTTGCAACTGATTTCATTTTCATATTTGAAGTAATAGTAGGTTCAAAATGAGCAAAATCGATTGTCAAAATAGTGCAAGTATCGGGGGAACAGGCATGTCCCAGGAATGTTGAAAAATAAATTTTACACCTATAATGCTGAGATTCCCATGATTTCTAAATCCACACTTGCCAAAACTGCAGGCTCCTTATATTGTCTCTGCAATAAAAATGACTGAATGTAACTGTGTAACTGTGGCTTAAGTTATGGCCAATCCTGCCCCACTATATTTGTAGTACAGGACATAATCTCATGTGTTATAAGGCATCTATTCAGGTTCTCTGTTGCACTTTTGAAACTATGGGTGAGCATTCACTCTTTTTTTTTCTGGATGGCAAATGTGCTGAGGCAGGAATGTGAAGGCAAAGAGGAAAGACCATTGGCTGAAGTGTACATACAGTGCCATTGCCTCACTGTGTCCTAAGATTGCATTATAATTAGTTTTATCAAAGAGTCTTTTTATATGTGTTCATCAATGTAACCATTGTAATCTCCCCAGCAATTCTGAAGCTCAACCATTTTAAAAGCAGCTCATCAATTAGTGTTATTAGCAAATTGTGTCATCACTTCTGTGTCTGCTCAACATCACTTATCGTATTTCCTGTATGTACTGTTGTGTATTCTCTCACCCTTGCACTCTGCCTACCATCTTCTGTCCTTACTCAAGCTGCAGGCGAGAAGATCTGTTGAAATCGTTCCTGGAGACGCTCAGACTGTTAGTAAGGTCTGTACAAGCTTGGTCAGGCTGTATTACAAGACTTTTCTACATCTCGTCAGCACCTGAAGCAATACATTGTCAAAAGAAAATTGTGTGATTATTTGGGTAGATGCATGTCCTTTGGGTATAGATGAAAACAGGTATTACACTGTCAGGAATTACTCAAGAGGTGTCAGGAACAATAGCCTTGTCTGACTGAATGCCAGTTGAACGTGAGGACTGCAGATGCTGGAGATCAGAGCTGAAAATGTGTTGCTGGAAAAGCGCAGCAGGTCAGGCAGCATCCAAGGAGCAGGAGAATCGATGTTTCGGGCATGAGCCCTTCTTCAGGAATGAGGAAAGTGTGCTAAGCGGGCTAAGATAAAAGGTAGGGAGGAGGGACTTGGGGGAGGGGCGTTGGAAATGCGATTGGTGGAAGGAGGTTAAGGTGAGGGTAATAGGCCGGAGTGGGGTTTGGGCCGGAGAGGTCGGGAAGATGATTGCAGGTTAGGAAGGTGGTGCTGAGTTCGAGGGTTGGGGCTGAGACAAGGTGGGGACAAGGGGAAATGAGGAAACTGGAGAAGTCTGAGTTCATCCCTTGTGGTTGGAGGGCTCCTGGGTGGAAGATGAAGTGCTCTTCCTCCAGCCGTCGTGTTGCTATGGTCTGGCGATGGAGGAGACAAAGGACCTGCATGTCCTTGGTGGCTTGGTGGAATGGGAGGGGGAGTTGAAGTGTCCTACTGCCCCCTTGACCATGACCCCACCTCCCACCAACAACCATCATCTTCCAGACCATTCATAACCTCATCACCTCAGGGGATCTCCCATCCACCACCTCCAACCTCATAGTCCCACAACCCCGCACCGCCCGTTTCTACCTCCTGCCCAAAATCCACAAACCTGACTGCCCAGGCCGACCCATTGTCTCAGCCTGCTCCTGCCCCACCGAACTCATCTCTGCATAACTCGACACGGTCCTGTCCCCCTTAGTCCAAGAACTCCCCACCTACGTTCGGGACACCACCCTCCACCTCCTCCATGATTTTCGCTTCCCCGGTCCCCAACGCCTTATCTTCACCATGGACATCCAGTCCCTGTACACCTCCATCCCCCATCACGAAGGACTCAAAGCCCTCCGCTTCTTCCTTTCCCGCCGTACCAACCAGTACCCTTCCACTGACACCCTCCTTCGACTGACTGAACTGGTCCTCACTCTGAACAACTCCTGTTTCCAATCTTCCCACTTCCTCAAAACCAAAGGAGTAGCCATGGGCACCCGCATGAGCCCTAGCTATGCCTGCCTCTTCATAGGATATGTGGAACAGTCCATCTTCCGCAGCTACACTGGCACCACCCCCCACCTTTTCCTCCGCTACATCGATGACTGTATCGGCGCTGCCTCGTGCTCCCACGAGGAGGTTGAACAGTTCATCCACTTTACCAACACCTTCCACCCCAACCTCAAATTTACCTGGACCATCTCAGACTCCTCCCTCCTCATCCTAGACCTCTCCATTTCTATCTCGGGCGACCGAATCAACACGGACATTTACTATAAACAGATGACTCTCACAGCTACCTAGACTACACCTCCTCCCACCCTGCCCCCTGTAAAAACAACATCCCATATTCCCAATTCCTTCGTCTCCACCGCATCTGCTCCCAGGAGGACCAGTTCTAATACCGAACAACCCAGATGGCCTCCTTTTTCAAAGACCGCAATTTCCCCCCAGACGTGATCGACGATGCTCTCCACCACATCTCCTCCGCTTCCCGCTCCTCCGCCCTTGAGTCCCGCCCCTCCAATCTCCACCAGGACAGAACCCCACTGGTCCTCACCTACCACCCACCAACCTCCATATACATCGTATCATCCGCTGTCATTTCCGCCATCTCCAAATGGACCCCACCACCAGGGATATATTTCCCTCCCCTCCCCTGTCAGCATTCCGAAAAGACCACTCCCTCCGTGACTCCCTCGTCAGGTCCACACCCCCCACCAACCCAACCTCCACTCCCGGCACCTTTGCCTGCAACCGCAAGAAATGCAAAACTTGTGCCCACACCTCCCCCCTTACTTCCCTCCAAGGCCCCAAGGAATCCTTCCATATCCGCCACAAATTCACCTGCACCTCCACACACATCATTTACTGCATCCGCTGCACCCGATGTGGCCTCCTCTATATTGGGGAGATAGGCCGCCTACTTGCGGAACGTTTCAGAGAACACCTCTGGGACACCCGGACCAACCAACCCAACCACCCCGTGGCTCAACACTTCAACTCCCCCTCCCACTCCACCAAGGATATGCAGGTCCTTGGACTCCTCCATCGCCAGACCTTAGCAACACGACGACTGGAGGAAGAGCACCTCATCTTCTGCCTAGGAACCCTCCAACCACAGGGGATGAACTCAGATTTCTCCAGTTTCCTCATTTCCCCTCCCCCCACCTTGTCTCAGTCCCAACCCTCGAACTCACCACCACCTTCCTAACCTGCAATCTTCTTCCTGACCTCTCCGGCCCCACCCCCACTCTGGCCTATCACCCTCACCTTAACCTCCTTCCACCTATCCCATTTCCAACGCCCCTCCCCCAAGTCCCTCCTCCCTACCATTTATCTTAGCCCGCTTGGCACACTATCCTCATTCCTGAAGAAGGGCTCATGCCCGAAACGTCAATTCCCCTGCTTCTTGGATGCTGCCTGACCTGCTGCGCTTTTCCAGCAACACATTTTCAGCTCTGAATGCCAGCTGAGACTTGTAATCTTGGTCACATAATGCCGGGACAGTGATCTGTGCTAAAACAAAAGCACTGTACCTTCAGAAGCGTGTAATAACATATCTGAGCAGAAAATCTTTGATTAAAAAATAACCTACACAGCTCTACTTCTGATCCACCACCCCGTCTCCCAGTGGTCTCTCTGTTCAAGTCCCACCTTCTCCAGAGGTGTGTAATAGCATCTCTGTACAGGCTGATTTGAAAATATCTACCTGAGAAGTGAGAATTGAGTTCTCGAATATGATGTGGATGGTCCCAAATAAACTTGATATGCCAATCATGGAGTCCTCTCCCATTCGTTTGGACTGTGGTGTTGTATGAGGGAACTACATTGACGCATCAATGTTCGAAATTCAAGACTCCCAAAAAACATTATACAAGCATCATAAGGTTGAAATTTCCCAATATTTAGCCAACCTCAGGGAGTTTCCTACAGGGTTTTTCTTCTTGAGTCTGAATGAATTTTCTCATGTTAATTTATTGGGTCACCTGACTAAATACACATTGTACCTCCCTGATGCTGCTTTCATGTGATATTGTGCTTAGCAACAGTGTAAGTGCTCACCAGCACTGCAACTCTCCGATGTCCAAGCCACCAGCACCATATTTATTACCCAGCTGCACACTAGCTCCAATGCTGTCAGAAAGTGCTTTTCACAGTTTCAGTGTACAAAGATTTCCAAGGCAGATAGTGAAAGGGGCAAATTGGCAACTGACATTTCAGGTACTGGAGAGGAAGGCACCCCAGAGAACTGCTGGAGACCAGACAGGGGAGCCAATAATGACTCTACAAAGTCACAAACAGATGCAGGAACTGCAGACAGATGTCATAGAATCATAGAATCCCGACAGTGTGGAAGCAAGCCATTTAGCCCATTGAGTCCACACCAATCCTCTGAAAAACATCCCTCCCAAACCCACCCCCAACCCTATCCCAGTAACCCAGCATTTCCCATTGCTAACCTACACATCCCTGGACACAATGGATAATTTTGCATGGCCAATCCACCTGCACATCTTTGGACTGTGGAAGGAACCTGGAGCGACTGAACAAAACCCATGCAGACCCGGGAGAATGTGCAAACTCCACACAGACAGCCGCCTGAGGCTGGAATTGAAACTGGGTCCCTGGCCCTGTCAGGCAGCAGTGCTAACCACTGAATCATCATGTTGCCATGTCAGAGACACTCAGGAAACTGGATCAAATATTGGAGGAGACTATACATGTTAGCTACACAATGCTGGCTCCAGCCTGTGTACATCTGGCTATCTCCATGAGATGGTGGCTATGATGGAGAGCCAGGCCCAGCAGAATGTTCAGTGACTGCCAGAGATACACATTAACCTACACTCCATCATTGTAGCCATTCGTAGTCAGCACTAATAGCAAGCAGATTTGGGACCTTGATCTCACTTCACGTGGCCTTTCCTCACAAGGAGATAGGGCACTGCCAATCAGAGGAGGACCAACACAGGTATATCTGATTGCAGCAGGTACCCTTGTCTTTTCCAACCACCTGACTGAGGTCAAACACAGATAGTGCAATGCAACCCTTTCATTCACTAAGGATATAGAGGGACAGATGATAGGCTTCTTCAAGATGAGACTCCATGATGAGTTGCATTGCACTATCTGTGTTTGACCTCAGTCAGGTGGTTATGTAATGGAACTATTATGTGTGGGTTGTTGTAGGAAGTCTCAGCAGCCAAATTTGTGAGGCATCTGGCCCTTGGAACACAGCAGGAGCTTGAGAGTTACAAAGGATATGGACAATGTAGCAGCTTCAAGGGTACCTGGTGCAGACATCTAAGATGTAATTCTTTGATCAGAGATAAGCTGAACATTGATGAATAGAATTCTTTCCTGTGAATGGAATTGCTCATGTCATGATATAGAGCTCTCAATGAAGATGACACTGTTCTGTTACAATGTCCCAGGACATCCACATTTGGTGATTATACTTTGCCTCTCTTCTCTGGATGACACGCTATTGTTGTGCTTCCTGCAATTTTTCCACATCATGAGGTGAACACCTTCTTTATTCAACATTTTTCCTTTAAGTAGAGGCTGCTTCATAGCCACTGGAGGTTGCTGTTGGTCCTGGGCTTCATAATGTAGATGTTCCTCCTGAAAATCTATGGCCATTCATTATGCAGCAGCCACACCAACAATAACACAGGCTATGTCTGGATCAATTTGGCGATGGCTGAGATAATCCTTTGTGTGGAACACACACACACACACACACACACACACACACACACACACACACACACACACACACACACACACACATTCACACGTGCGCACACAGACACATGGACATGCACACAAAGACACACACACTCAGCCATGTGCACACACAGACACACACCCACACACTGCCACGTGCAGTGTTAAAATGGAGCAATATATTATCTGTGAGTTGGACAAGTTTCATGATGACGTGGTGAGACTCGAGCTTTGCTGTTGCCAGTCTCTGCAAATGCATGGGTCAGGTGATCAATAGCTATGGATTGTGCTCTGAAATGCCATGGTGGAGGCATGAAGAAGAGGCTGCAGTCACCAGATAGTAGCTCTGACTGTTATGCCCACAACTGGCACCATTCAGTTTCTCTCTACCATCGGGGAAAAGACTGACTTGCATATAAATGAGGTGTGGTTAAGTATTAGTGAGTACTAATACGTGCAATAGTTCCTTTGTCACTCACTAACAAGATTCTCACCTACCTGTAAAAACCTGAAGGAGAAAATTGGACCCTTTTTTCTTAATATCAAAAATTGAATTTTTCCATTCTCTTCATACTTTCCCTACTGTCCTGCCATTGCTTTATCATTCAAAGGCTGTGAAATTATCACCCTTCATTATCTATGTGGATGCAGATTGAATTGTTTGATTAAACTAATAGCATTGTTTTCTTAGTTCGTACACCTCTGGAAATCTCTTTGTCTTATGTTATTGAAGTCACAGGTAGGGACACTATCACCATACAAAACGTCACCTTCTGCTGGTGGATATACTAATGGGCATTTGTCCGCGGGTAAGTATGGATATATATACACACAACCATGTCACAGCCTCTTTTGTTAAACAAATCTCTGATGGCAACACTGTTTGGATGAATGGAGCTGTATTGGCCTCTGATGTGAGAGAACTTGAATCCTTTTCATGTTCTTTGAAAAACATAGCCACAGGGAATTTTAAAAGATAAAGAGTCATGGCACTATTCTAGGTGGTTACACAGGAGTAAGATTGCATCGCAACAATTAATGCAAGGGCAAAAGTAAAAAAGTAAGAATATGGCTAAGACTTGGCCCAATTTGTTTTTAATTTTTATATTGGGTTCCTCAAATTAACTTAAGTGTGCAGCTCAGTCTCTTGCAGTACATTGTAAATTGAAGCATGGGTAACTCAGTGTTAAGTGCAGAGTTAGATTAGACAATTGTATGGATACTTTCTCCCCTCATCAGAGCCTTTCTCACTAGTTTCAAACCGAGTCCTAAACAATAAAAAACAAAGTACTCTGATGCTAGAAATCCAAAACAATAATAGAAATTGCTGGAGAAACTCGGCATGTCTGGCAGCATCTATTGATGAGATTAGATTTCCTACAGTATGGAAGCAAGCCATTTGGCCCAACAAGTTCACACCGACCCTCCAAAGAGTAACCCACCCAGACCCATAATGCCTACCTGATATTTACCGCTGAATAATGCCCCCAACACTATGGGGAATTTAGCATGGCCAATTCACCTGACCTGCACATCTTTGGACCGTGGAAGGAAACGGGAACACCTAGAGGAAACCCACACAGACACATGGAGAATGTGCAAACTCCACACAGATAGTCATCCGAGGCCGGAATTGAACCCGGGTCCCTGGCGCTGTGAGGCAGCAGTGCTAACCACTGAGTCACTGTGTTGCCCTATTCTTTTTTTACCTCCCCCTCCTGCTCCCTCTCTGTCTCTGACCATGTCTCTCCCCCGTCTCTCCCAGCATCCGTGGAGAGAAAGCAGTGTTAACGTTTCAAGTCCAGTAACCCTTCTTCAGTTCAACTTCTGCAAACTTAAGTTCTTCAGTTCTGAAGAAGGGTCACTAGAGTCGAAGCATTAACTCTGCTTTTTCTCCACAGATGCTGCCAGACCTACTGAGATTCGCCAGCAATTTCTGTTTTTGTTTCAACCAAGTCTTGCCCTGTTTCAAATGGGAGCTTCCTGCTTCTATTTATACTCTTAAGTGCATGATGGCTCAGGGGCAGCACGGTGGCTCAGTGGTTAGCACTGTTGCCTGATAGTACCAGGGACTTGGGTTTGATTCCAGCCTCTGGCAACTGTCTGTGTGGTGTTTGCCCATTCTCCCTGTATCTGTGTGGGTTTCCTCCAAGTGCTCCAGTTTCCTCCCACAGTCCAAAGATGCGCAGGTCAGGTGAGTTGGCCATGTTAAATTGCCCATAGTGTTCAGGGATGTGTTGGTTAGGTGCATTGTTCAGAGGTAAATACAGGATAATAGGGTAGGGGAGTGGGTCTGGGTGGGTTACACATTGGAGGGTGTGTGTGGACTTATTGGGCTGAAGGGTCTGTTTCCACACTATCGAGAATCTATGAGAAGTATATTGATGCTAGATGACCAATGACCTAGTGGGATGAATATTTAGCTAATTTCCAATAGGTAACTCCCTCTGATAATAAAAAGACAGGTAACGCCAGTTAGAAAATATACCATGATTGTTACTTATAGAGATGGCCAGAAGATTTTTTGCAGCAAGTATCGGCTTTGTATTTTGGCACAGCTGAGTTGGACTTCAAGTGCTTGTCCCAGCGAGAAATAAAATAAACTGCTCCCTCACCTAATGGTGTAACTGTCAAGAGTTTCAACAACACCCAGTGAGTAATCACCTAGTTATTGGCAAGTGACTATTACTGTTATCATGCAATTGTTCATGAGTTCAGTTGAAGGTTAACCACATTAGACTGTAAATGGATTGGCCCATTGGTCAGCAACCAAATAGTTCTATATGCTTTAATATTTGATGGAAATAAAGCTAACCTCAATAAGGTTAAGCTTGTACTCATACTGCCAGCAAAAACCTCCTTCTTCTCTACTGCGGCCATAATGCCATTTATGAATGTAATGTGCCCTGTCACATATTTATTCATCTGTTTATATCTGTCCATTTGCAATTGAAGTGTATCAACTACATGCCATGAGGGGCCAGACAGATGTTCACCATTTCGACAGCATTTCTCTGTGAGGTATACGTTTCAGTTGTTCACACTTTGAGCTGACAGCCTCTTTCACAAAGGACAATCTTTCTTCACTGAATTGGAACTTCCAAATATCAGTCCATCTGATAGACTTGGAGGTAGCAATGAAGACTAGCAATCAACTGAAAAGCTTTTCTTTCTCTGTTGGATACACATGAGGCTAGATTCAAATAATTGCGGATGCTGGAAATCAGCAACAAAAACAATATCAGAAATTTCTGGAAAATCTCAGCAGGTCTGGCAGCATCTGTGGAGAGAAAGCAGAGTTAACATTTCAGGTTCAGTGACCCTTCTTTAGAACTTATAACAAATAATTAGGTACTGTTAGTTTCTATATGTTGCTGTGATAGGGCACTTCATGTTTGTCCACAGCATATGAATTAGCATTGGGATAAATCATCTAGCCTCTTAAGACCTGATCTACCCTTCAATAAAAGCATGGTTAACCATTCACATTTGCACCACCTTCCAATGCTCTGCCTTTATCCCTAGATTTCCTTTGTGTCTGAAAAGCTATTTTTCTTAGTCCTAACTGTATTGACTTTTTGAGCCTTTACCACACCCATGTTATACAGGATTCCGAAGAATCAGAATGTTTTGAATAAAAAAAAACTCCCCATCCCTTATCCTGAGATTACACGCCATAATTCTGGAGTCTGAGGGCAAACAGCCTCTCAGGAACCTGCCCTGGCAAGCCCTCACAAACTGGGCAAACACCTCCGGACAGCATGCTGCTAAAATGCAACCTAAAAGATTATCTTTCAATTTCCTTAAAGAAGTTTTCCATGGTCTACCTTTCCATGGCTGTTTTCTTAAATGAAATTCCTTCAAAGCGGGCTGCAGTTGCTGTTTTGAGAGAAGGTGCACATTCCTAGCATCAAAGCATTAATTGGTATTATCTCATCATTCCTGCATTATCTTATTATTCCTGTCACTGTTTTTTGTTGAGTTGCAAGAGTATGGAAGTCAGTTGGAAATGAGGTTGGCATGTTGAGAAGGGAGCAAGTTTGAGGTGGGGGAGGCGGGGGGGAGTTTATGACTTTGGAAATGGTTTTCAGTTCCTTTTTATGCATAACCTTGAATAGCCATGCATTAACTATGGAAAGTAGTCATATTAGCTAAGTAGTACAGTCAATATTCCTGGAGAAATGCAAGGAATGATGTTATTGATCAGTGAATATATAATACACTGGAAGCAGCCAGTTAACTCCACCTCTGAGCACATGTTCAAATCTTTGCACCCAGCTTTACAAATTGATACCAGTTCAAATGACATCACTACTAAAAGCTGCATTTGTACGTAGCAGAACCAAAACTTTGCAGTTGCCAGAAATTGCTGAGGAAACAGCAGATTAGTCAGCATCTGGGGAGAGGGACATGGGGTTTGAGTATTTCATGTTGATGTCCTTTCATTGACTAGGAAGGTAAGTAAATACAGAGCCAGGGTAAAGGGTGGTGAAATTGAAGAAAGGATTGTGATTGAGTGAAAAATAGGAGTGATGAAATGCTGAAAGAAATGGCAAAGATTATGCTAAGACGATACACAAAGAAACTAAAGATGGGATCATATTCTGTGGTAACAATTCACATCTTCTATTGTTTCTTCACTTGTCTCATTATCTGTTTTAAATTGTGATTTTATGTCACCTTTTTTTTCTGAATTATTTCATTAAGTAATGGATTTTGTTTTCAGCATGGAAATGATCTTTTTTGATGTGCTTATAAAAGCAACACAAGCTTTAAAAAACTCTGTTGGCAACAATGGTGAAGAAACACTTCTGTATTTTCATATAACATTCCTTTGTCTGCTATTTTAACTCGGGCGATAACCCATTTAATTTCAATGAACCGATTCTGTCTGTGAATGTCGAATGCACTGCTGGTTACTAGTTTTGTGGATTTCAGCTCACAGATTTAATATGGCATATCAGGGATTAGATTCACAAAATTAAAAAGAAAGGACCCTGTAAAATTTCTGTAACATTGAAAGTCTATCACCCTTGTGAGGTAAAGAAAATTGGGTTTGAAAAGCAAAATATTATAAAAAGTTCCACAATAATATGAAATGAATTAATTTCAATCTTTACCGATTGATTTTCCTCAGGGAGCAGACAGAGCCCAGGCTCACTAGCAAATAAATTTTGTGCCTCAGTATATGTACTCCCTGTAATTTCTAGTTACATCACTGCTAAAAACTGCATTTCTTGTACTTTTCCCTTGCAATAAAAAATGATCGAGTGTTAAGTATAGCTGTGGCTTAAGTTATGGCGAGCTGTGTCACACTGCATTCATAGTCAAAGTCATGTTCTCATATGTTATAAGACTTCCATTCAAGTCTATTGTTGCTGTGGGTCAGACTTTTGACCCTATGGCCAGCATTCACTAGCTTTCTGGGATGGCAAATATGCTGAGGCAGAGACTTAACAACTAAAAGGCCATTTCCTTAAATGCACGTACATGCAGTTGCCTCGACTCATTCTTGAGATCATATTATAATGATTTTATTAAAGACTATTTCGAATTGCTAAACATGCAGTATTTTTCACACATTCTGTATCCTTTTATTTGCACTAATTATTATGGGTATTCGAATCTCCTCAGAAATTCCAAAGCTTCAAGTGCTTTAAATATAGACCATCAAGTTTCATTATTGGTAAATTTCATATGGTGATGCTCTTTCTCTGTTCTTCATCTTATGTTTTTTAAGGATGCATTTTGATGCCATTTAAGGCTTACCATTTGGCACTGTACAGAACATATACCACTGACAGGTTGTTTTTGAGTCAGATATCTGAAGTTTATTTATAACACTAAATATATGCAAAACTACTGCATCACAGAGTCACAAACAAAATCTGGGTCTGTGCGAACTGGTGGTATATGACACATATGCTGATTGACTGTACTGACCCCATAACACAGAAGCATTGATATCGCAACACGTGATGCGTTGGAAAAACACAGCTGGTCAGGCAGCATCAGAGGAACGGGAGAGTCGGCGTTTCGAGCATAAGGTCTTCATCTCATTCCTGATGAAGAGCTTATGCTCGAAGCATCGACTCTCCTGCTCCTCAGATGCTGGTGGTATGTTTATATTGGACATCGCATGTTGTGAGGAGAAAGTGAGGACTGCAGATTGCTGGAGATCAGAATGAAAAAGTGTGGCACTGGAAAAGCATAGCCAGTCAGGCAGCATCCGAGGAGCAGGAGAGTCCATGTTTCGAGCATAAGCCCTTCATCAGGAATGTAATGAAGACCTTAAGCTTGAAGCGTCGACTCTCCTGCTCCTCGGATGTTGCCTGACCAGCTGTGCTTTTCCAACGCATCACACTTTGTGATATCATGCAGCTGTCTAAAAGTTCCAGTCTTGATTGGTCTGGAATCTGTGCCATAATACTACATCTTTCCCTTTATTTTTCAAAGAATTGGGACCTTTTTTTCCAATAACATGCACAAGGATGCATATATATATATCTATATATATATATACACACACACATAATTTTCTTTATATATTCAGATAATGCCTTGGTGGACATACAATATGCTCAATTCTTGTCCAAATACAGTTGTCACATCTTAACTGTGTAGATTCTGTGTGTGCTATCTGTTATCAGGGACGTTTGTCTTGGATGTGTGGTTGTTGTCTGGCATGATATTCTTCAGTATCCCAGTTGTCACCCTGTGTGATGGGTCTTGATGATATGCAGTTTGGATATGTCATTTATTTCTTTGCAGGACTTGGTCATTGCTCTTTACTGTATCATGAAAGGCTGGACAAATGACATACTATCCATCAAACCGCAAACCCATGTTTTCAGATGAGAACAGTGCACTCTCCTGTTTGCCCTGGTTCATGCTGGGATAAATATCTGCATTCTTGTCAATTATGCTCGGGTATTATTTTCTTGCCCCCTTCTTCCCACAATGTAGAGTGCAGATATGTTAGGTGGTGACAGTGTAGGATGGAAGAACTGTGTGGATCTGATGACCAAACATGAATTGTTGCCCAGATTGTAGAATGTAGAGTTAACATAGCTCTCCAAAACTCTTGGCAAATCCCTTTCCACCTGACTATCATAGATTTTACAGCAAGGACAGCGTATTGTGTGAGCTGTATGACCAAGGGGAATTAGGGGGAGCACATCTCGAAGATAGTAACACGCTACCTCCACTGTTCCAAATATTAAGGGAAAAAGGAATGCATACCTGTCTAATTTAATTATTGTGTGGTTTCATTTTGAAGAAGGGCCACTGGACCCAAAACACTAACTCTGCTTTCTCTCCACAGATGCTGCCAGACCTGCTGAGTTTTTTCCAGCAATTTCTGATTTTACAACCATTTTATGGGATGGGGAGAGTAATATTAGGGTCAACCGAGCTTTTAACAAGCTCACCCAACCTTTAATTATTTAATTGTTTTATGATGGGCTTGCTACCAATTTCAGGTGCCACCAGTTGTATAATGAGAGTGAGAGTGAGGGGTGGGTGGCAGGAATATGAGCTAGCTACCTGACCATTATTACATGCCTCCCCACTGAGAACACAACTGGAAGTGAAATGTA
This sequence comes from Chiloscyllium plagiosum, assembly GCF_037043375.1. Taxonomy (NCBI): domain Eukaryota; kingdom Metazoa; phylum Chordata; class Chondrichthyes; order Orectolobiformes; family Hemiscylliidae; genus Chiloscyllium; species Chiloscyllium plagiosum. The sequence goes on from NW_028270163.1 coordinate 42,656,044, forward strand.
ATAGCTTACCCTCTTATCTTCCTTCACAGGGAGAATATAAGTGATCTCTCGTGTTTCCTTTAAGATGAATATATGTTTTTTGAAATAACTTTGTTGGAATTATGTATACTTTAAGACCTTTATCCAATCATTTCAGCATTTCAATAGCTGAATATTGGGAAGTGTAGATGATGAAAACTGCACTTATTAGCAGCCAGAATCCAGACCAGGCGGAGAATGCGCCAAGACTGGAACCTCTGGAGGTGCTGAAGTAAAGTTAGGAGGTGCAAGAGATGGCCCCTTAATGTCTGAAGTGAAATCTGATAGTCATCTAAAATAATATTTTTTTTCTCATAACCAATGCCAATTCTTAACCAATTGGTCATGGGATTAGACGTGAGAGTTCTACAAATTTTAAAATGAAACAAGACCATCTATTGGGAAGCTACTGTAACAGAATAATTGCTGTGTAAACCATTGATACTCTTAAGACTAAAATATCATTTTCCAAGTGGTCCATTTCAACTCTACAATGATTTCATAATCCTGCAACCAGGGATCTCTCTCTTCACCATGATTTAGAAATATAATGACGGCTGCATTTTTTAACAAGAGCCTGAGATTAATAAAATATTGAATCATGTATATAAGTTTTCCCACATGAATTACCAACAACTGTTACTGCTTGGACTAAAAATTAACTGTATCTGTGCGATTCTGATAGTCTTGCGAATTATTCTGCAGTTTTGATGCATCTGACGTCAGTCACTTCATTATGACAGTGTCCTTCTAAACATTATGTAATCTTTGTTGTGAATTGTTGATTGCCTTCTTGTTCACTTAGTTTTGATTTTGACACTGCACCCCTGCTTCTGAAATGTAAATAAAGTTCTGGGCTAACATTTTTGTGTGCATGATAACAGTTGACCAGGACTAATCTGCATCTATCAGTCACTCATATTTCTGATACAAGCTGTATGTTTGAATAAAATACACAATAGAACACATTTTCTTACTGGAAATGTTGAGAAAATTGAACATTCGAAGTGATCCTTTTAATTTTTGTTATTGAAGAGTTGATTCATGCATGGTAGTTTAAAATGTTTCGCCGTCAACAAAAGAACAATGTTACCGCATAATGTGTAAGTTGAGTAACAGTCTACTCAACACCCCAACTCTAATAAAAATGCCACTTGCTGTAAAAAAAAAACTGAAAAGGATATTCTTATGACTTTATGCCTTAGTTAACTTTATGTTTATGAGACTTCATCAAGCGTCCCGAGGTTGCAGTATTTTTGCGGTTTATTTTTGAAACACATTTATGACCCTTTCAATATTGCAGGCTTACAGTAAAAAAACTACAAAATGAACAGTCCCTGATGACAGCCTTGGCGGCACTCCTGGGTGGTTCAGGAAAACTGGAATGTGGCAACAGCTCTGATGGCGGTGGAAATAAAATGGTGTCTTTGAACTCCTGTGATGTTGACTATTTTCACAGCAACAGGAGCTTGAATATTAATGCATTTGATGTGTTTCGGGAGGCTTAGAAACTAGGTTTTATAAAATTAACCTTTGTCTCCTTCTTTTAGTAAACTGAGATGATGTGTTTCACTTACAGAATGATTGACCACTGACTGATGTTCAGCACAGTGAATAAGAAAGACAACCTTAAAGAGTGAAATCATGGAGAAACATTAGGTGATTACGGCAGGCTGGATTTCATAGTTTCTGTTGAGATAATTTAGCATCTTGTTTATATTGTCTTCTGTTTCAAGTGTTATGTGGGCCAATGTAAAATGGAAAAACTGAATTATTGTTTAACAAATACTAGTTTGCATAATATCTCTGATTAATGAAGCTTTAGTCAGAAAGAAGTGGTTTGAATATTTTGGAAGCCTTGGGTTATCGTATCACAATTATTTTAACAGTGCTAAATAACTTGATTATCAAAAATACTCTCAGCAATCAATGTGCCCATCTCGTCTTTGTTTATTCCTCCTCTGGGGAAGGAGAACCCATAGCTCATCCTCGAGCTACCATAGTAAATGAATCTGCAGCAGGATAAGGCTTACAACAGCTGGCAATTCTACAAGAACATTTTCGATGCTCATTTTACACTTGACTATTAAGATAAATTTGTCACGCTAATTTCAAAATTTATTTTGTGACTGCATATCCGGTATAGTTTATTTTTACTTTCCCCTGTGTTGCTCAAGGGCAGAATTTGATCTGGGTTAGAGTGTCTGTATCTGTTCACATCCACCCACATGCATTTTAAGAAGGAAAATTAACAATGTCACTCTACACTGCACCTGTACAATACAACAATTTTCATTATCTCGAGCCCACCTTTAATAAAGCTAACATTAATTTAAAACTGGTCAAGTTCTCTTTCCAACAGCAGTTTCAAAATTAACTTACAAAACTTCTCCAAAATCTAGTTTGAGGTATGCCGTAGCAAATTAAAGCTCATTCCTTTCTTATTTTTACTACTAAGGACCCCCAACTTGACAAACTAGCATTACATCTAACTTCAAGATAGTTTATTAGCCTTCTTTAGAGGAAACCATAGCTGTCCTAAGAATGTGCAATCATGATGAAAGTTCTTGAGTTTTGTCCATCAAGTTATTACAGGGATAGAATCTGAGGTGTAGATGTAATAAATATACGATTATTGAATGAGTTCCAAAAAGCTTCTTCAGTTGATTTCTCCTTTTTGAAATTGAAATCTTTTACCATTGAACAACAAAAATTGATAGATATACATGAAGGTATAATCTGTGCAAAAGGTGCTTTTTATAAATTTATGTTGAACATTTTAAAGTTGTATAGAACAATAAAATAATATTCAATACACCTCCTTAGAAGACTTCCCTGTTCAGCCCTTGTTTGGTGTTGCTACAGTCTGGAAAACATTCTAGAAACTGATCAAATAGAAACAATCTTAATGTTGACTTAATTTTAACAGTGAAAAGCACTCATTGGTGGGATTGTTACTAAAAGTTCAACACAATTTCCAAACAAAGACAAATAGAAAGTTAGAATATTGGAACTGAATGATACTGTAGCCTTTTATCTGATTTTAAGGTTAAGACTATACTATTCAGTGAGTCAAGTGAAGTGTTAGAGTGGGTTTTATTTGGAATTTAATCAATCCAGTGGCTCTGTGTTCTAATATATTGTTTTATGTTTCAAATGTTAAATTTGCCAACATAAATTGAAAAATGGAAACTCCTGAATTATTCTGTTCATATTGCTGTTGTTGACACAGCAGTGGCAGGATATGGGGTTGTGTCTCTAACTTTCTACATGTTGACTTCCTGGTGTAATTTAGGATGCTTTGGCTTGGGAGTGGGAGGGGGAATTGTAGGGGAAAGTGGTGGAGTTAGATGTGGGTAGTGGTGGGGGTTTAGAGGAGTGAGCTTCAAGCACTTCCCTGCACAGAGAGTGGAAGCTGTGGGCTGAGTCATCAACCAGCAACTGGTTGCAGAACATGTAACAAGGAAGCAAATTTCTTCTCTACCTTCCTGGTGGAAACAATAGATGAATGACACACAGCAAAGGGATTTGGGAAAAATACAGCATTCAAATGAATCAAAGAAACAGATTCCCATTCTTACCAATAGTTCAGTTGATCAGACTATGACTAGCCCCTGGAGTGTGTTCAGAGGAGGTTCATGAGAATGGTCCCAGGAATGAAAAGCTTAACATAAGAATAACATTTGAGGACTCTGGGTTTATACTTGATGGAATTTAGAAGGATGAGGGGGAAATCTAATTGAAACATGCAAAATACTGAATAGCCTGGAAAGAGTAGATGTTGGAAAGATGGTTCAGTTGTTAGGAGAGACTAGGACCGGAGTGCACAGCCTTAGAGTAAAGGGAAGACCTTTTAGAATGGAGGCAAGGAGAAACTTCTTTAGCCAGAGAGTGGTGAATCTCTGGAATTCACTGCCACAGAAGACTGTGGAGGCCAGGTCATTGAGTATATTTCAGGTTCTTTAGTATCAAGGTAATTAAAGGTTACAGGGAGAAAGCGGGAGAATAGGGTTGAGAAACTTATCAGCTGTGATTGAATGGCGAAGCAGACTCAATGGGCTGAATTGCCTAACTTCTGCTCGTCTGCCTCATGGTCTTGTGGTCTTAAGATCTGCTTTGGAGTTAAACGTTATATTTGTAGCAATGTGTTCAGATGAAAGGGGCCAAAATTTGGCATATTCCATTGCTTAGGTATGAGAGACACACAAATCATGAACTATCCGCGCTGGGTTTGTTGGAAGTCTGTAGCAAGCATATTTTATATTCCCAACTCATTAACATGATTGTAATGCTTGCTGTCAGTTGCATGTGCACTGCACAGGGCCATGCAACATCATACAGTTGACCTTCTATTCTTAAAGAGAGTCACTCACTCTTAATTGGAAACTATAGTGAATTACACAAGATATGTTATTGCTACAATGCTAACCAAGGAAAAGGGGAAATCAGGGCAGACAGATAGCTTTACACTTATAAATGCATTACTGGAAACCTTTGTGCTGGAGATAGGCAGAAAAGGAAATACCATGGTTTCATAGGGCCAAAAGACCCTTAAAGACCACCATCTGAATTAGGATCAAATGGCCAAGGATCTCATCTGGATATTTGCAGCTGGCAGCTGTGCTCCATGAGGTCTCATGACCTGGCATGGGTGATCAAGGGCAGTGAATGCATTTTCACAACATGATATCTCGCCATCACTTTGCTGGATTCTCACTCTGCTCAATGCACCACATCCCTCTGCTCCAGTTTCTGGCACTCCATCTCATCCTCATACATATTCAATTGCTGCCAGCCTCAGACTGACTTCTCTCAGCCTCTATACACCTCCAGCTATTTAGTTCTGGCAGTCACGCATATACTCTGCTACACAATCACTGGCATTCTGCTTCTCTCTTGCAGAGCTAGATGGCACACAGTAGAAGGGAGAACAGCAGAACCAATGGTGAATTACTAGTCCTGTGTCTCCTGATCTCTACAGAGGAAATTATTTTCTACATGATTCGGGCAATATCACTGAAGGTGATGGTATATTTCTGCCTTGAGCCCCTTCTCAACTTCCATTCAGACTCAGCCTGCCAGCACACATGATGAATAAGCTGTAGATGGTGTTATAATAAACTGCTTGCTTTCCACACAATATTCAGTTTCCTCCTGTTGATTTAGTGCAGCTACTCACTCAACTGCAACAGTCCAGGATGAAGCAACCCCATCATCTGACCTGATATACACAGCCACTATTTCAGATGTTGGCACTGCACATGCTTTGGAGGCACGTTGATGGACTGGATGGGCTGCAACGAAATCAGGGGAAAAGGATAGTTCATTTGTTAGTTCCTTAGAGGTGATGTTGCACCTGAGTTTTGCTACAGAAGCCCTGGATGAGAATATCCATGTGACAGCAAAGAAGACTGCAACGCTGGGCTTGACAGCAAGATGCTGGGTCCATTGGCTGATCGAGCAGACAGTCTCCTGCCTCCATTAAGGATTATTGAAGGGTCTGATGCCAAGTTGGCAGAAGGCACTTTGTGTTGAGTTCACCCTTTCTGTAGCCTCTGCCCCACCTCCATCATGCTGCAGATCCACAGGCAAATGCAGCCCTGTGCCTTTTGCAGTGTTTGGACAAGTCATCTATTCCTCTGCCCTCTCTAGGATGCAGTAACATTCTCTGTCAAATACAGGAATTCGCCAAAATACTCTGAACTACTCCAGAGTACTCTGCATAATAAGTTCTTCAAAATGACCTTATCTGCATGTTGGGAACATGACCCCGCTCTGATGCAGGTCCTAAATGACAACTCAATGCTTTACCTTCAAAAAGTGATATTGCTATTCAGTGAAGCAGCGTGGTCAAAACGAGGAAGTCTTGCATCACTGCAGCTATTGGTTGGGTGTACTATATCACTTGAACATTGTTCAGGAGCATTGGCACTCAAAATTGCCATATAAGGGGCACCTCATTAAGACAGATTTTCATACAGAGCCTGTGCAAGCTTGAAGGGCACAATGCTTACATCATGGTCCTGCAGAAACCAAATTCACAAGTGAAAATTCTGAATTGTTTGTGATGGCTTGTTCGTTACAAACAGGACTTGATTCTGTTTGACTCAGTTCCAATTTCACTTCAGATTATCAATATTAGAATAATAGCATTTGTAGATTGAGCCAAGATCAAATTGGCTTTAATGAAATCACAACATTGGTAATAACAGATCAGCTGACTCTTGTTTGGTATACCTAACCAATTCTTTTTATTAAAGTCACCACGAAAGAAAATTAGTCAAGCCGGAGAGGGGTATGTATAATAAACAACTAACATGCTATCTGTTTCTTGACCTTCCAAAATTGATTACGTTCTCATAGAGTGACACAAATGCAAAGTAATTCAGATAATGGAAATCTCAAATAAGAACAAAACAAAATTGGGACTAATTAGGGAAGCAGTGGTATCGTGCTAATGTCTGAAAGCTCAGGCTAGTATTCTGGGGACATGGGCTCAAATCCCATCACAACAGCCAGTGAAATTTGAATTCACTAAGTTCTAGAATTAAAAGCTAGTCCAATAACAATCATGAAAACAGTGTGATTGTTATATAAACCCATCGTTCACTGATCTCCTTCTAAGTAAAGACATCTGCTTTCCTTATCGGGTCTGGTCCACATGTGATTTCAGGCTAACTGTATTGTAGTTGACTGTAAACAGCCCTCTGAAATGGCCTCTCATGCCACTTAGTTTAAGGACAATTAGGAATGAATAAGAAATGCCAGACTTGCCAACAATGCCCACATTCCCTACAAAGGTTGAAATAAAACTGAACAGCTCTCTTAGCATCTATGAACTATGAAACTGAGTCAGCAGTTTAGTTTGGTGTACCTGTTGACAAAACCTTAAGTATAGTACTGTGCAAGTTTAAATAATTTCTCTCTCTGTTGCCTCTTTAATATTCAGTCCTAATGATAGGTCATCAAATTGAATTTTAACTGTTTTTCTCCCTTCGTAGATTTAGTATTTCTGGTCTGTTTGGTTTTTATTCCAAAAAATAGTGTTTAGGAATAAAGAGGTATAATAATAAAAGTATTAATATTCTTTGGGGTTAACATTTTAGGCTTAAATTTCCCTGATAATAAAAAATATTGCTTTGCTTCTGTTATTAACAGATTCTTAGTTTCTTCTTATATTCCATGATATGTTAAATTTTTGCAGAGATTGTTTAAACCAGATAATGCATTGGTTTGAGGCATATGCACAGCAAGATACTTGTATATGGAAAAGAAAGAAAAATTAGCAGATCGTATGCTGGCTATTGATACAACTATAGATTGTCATCAACAAATGTCAAGGAAAAAGATTCTTGGATCACTGGGGTATATTTTGTGGTAAACATAAATTCTACAAGAGAGACGGCTTGCACCTAAATAGGTTAGGGACCAGTATTCTGGCAGGCAGGTTTTCTACTGCAACATCGCTAGATTTAAACTAAGTAGCGGGGGAGGAGGGGACAAGCTGGATGTTTAAAAAGGAAATTGAAGGGAAAGTTAGAACAAGAGAAGTCAAGAAAGACATCTGTATTAATGAGGCAGAAAACTCGGAAAGGCATCATGCTGTAAGGTTGAGTGAAATAAGGGTTGATGGGAAGGGTGAGAGCAGTAACAAATTAAAAATACTATACCTGAATGCATGAAGCATTAGACATAAGATGGATGAGCTTGAGGCTCTTTTGGAAATTGGCAGATACGAAATTGTGGGGATAACAGACGTGGCTTCAAGTGGACAGGGCCTGGGAAATGAATATTCAAGGATACACGTGTTATCGTAAGGACAGACTGACGGGCAGAGGGGGTGGGGTGGCCTTGTTAGTAAGGGATGATATTCAGTCCCTTGCGCGGGGGGACCTAGAGTCAGGAGATGTAGAGTCAGTGTGGATAGAGCTTCGAAATACCAAGAGTAAAAAGACCCTCTTGGGAGTCATCTACAGGCCCCCAAACAGTAGTCTGGATGTCGGATGTAAGTTAAATCAGGAGCTGAAATTGGCCTGTCGCAAAGATGTCACTACAGTTGTTATGGGGGATTTTAACATGCAGGTAGACTGGGAGAATCAGGATGGTATTGGGCCTCAAGAAAGAGACTTTGTGGAGTGCCTCAGAGATGGATTCTTAGAGCAGCTGGTGCTGGAGCCGACCAGGGAGAAGGCAATTCTGGATCTGGTATTGTGTAACGAACCAGAATTAGTCAGAGACCTCGAAGTGAACGAGCCATTGGGAAGTAGTGACCATAATACAATAAGCTTCAATCTGCAATTTGAGAGGGAGAGGGTACAGTCGGAAGTGACAGTACTTCTATTGAATAAAGCGAATTATGGAGCTATGAGGGAGGAGCTGGCCAAAGTTCAATGGTGCAATACCTTAGCAGGGATGACCATGGAGGAACAATGGCGGATATTTCTGTGTATAATGCAGAAGTTGCAGGATCAGTTCATTCCTAAAAGGAAGAAAGATCCCAGGAGGAGGCATGGGCGGCCGTGGCTGACGAGGGAAGTAAAGAAACATATAAAGTTAAAAGAGAAAAAGTATAACATAGCTAAGATAAGTGGGAAAACTGAGGACTGGGAAGCTTTTAAAGAGCAACAGAGGATTACTAAGAAGGAAATACGCAGAGGAAAAATGAGGTACGAAGGTAAACTGGCCAAGAATATTAAGGAGGATAGTAAAAGCTTTTTTAGGTATGTGCAAGGCAAAAAAATGGTTAGGACAAAAATTGGGCCCTTGAAGACAGAAACAGGGGCATATATTACTAGGAACAAAGAAATGGCAGAGGAATTAAATGGGTACTTCAGATCTGTGTTCACTTGGGAAGACACAAGCCGACTACCTCAATGGAATCAATTTATGTAAAGGGGCAGTACAGAGAGATCTGGGTGTTCTTGTACACCAGTCAATGAAGGCAAGCATGCAGGTACAGCAGGTAGTGAAGAAGGCTAATAGCATGCTGGCCTTCATAACAAGAGGAATTGAGTATAGAAGCAAAGAGGTGCTTCTGCAGCTGTACAGGGCCCTGGTGAGACCACACCTGGAGTACTGTGTGCAGTTCTGGTCTCCAAATTTGAGAAAAGACATTCTGGCTATTGAGGGAGTGCAGCGTAGGTTCACGAGGTCAATTCCTGGAATGGCAGGATTACCTTACACTGAAAGACTGAAGCGACTGGTCTTGTATACCCTTGAGTTTCGAAGATTGAGAGGGGATCTGATTGAGACGTATAAGATTATGAAAGGATTGGACACTCTGGCAGTAGGAAACATATTTCCACTGATGGGTGAGTGCCGAACCAGAGGACACAGCTTAAAAATACGGGGTAGACCATTTAGGACAGAGCTCAGGAGAAACTTCTTCACCCAGAAAGTGGTGGCTGTGTGGAATGCTCTGCCACAGGGGGCAGTGGAGGCCCAGTCTCTGGATTCATTTAAGAAGGAGTTGGATAGAGCTCTCAAAGATAGTGGAATCAAGGGTTATGGAGATAAGGCAGGAACAGGATACTGATTAGGAATGATCAGCCATGATTATATTGAATGGCGGTGCAGGCTCAAAGGGCTGAATGGCCTACTCCTGCACCTATTGTCTATTGTCTATTGTCTAATAATTAGCAAAATTATTTTCCATATACCAATAACTTAATTATCAAATTAATGTAGAGTTATTTATCTTGAGATTATTGTCCGATAAAATATTTGATTTTGTTTTATATATTCATTCATTACAGACCATTTCCTAAAGCTGTAATTGATCACACACTTGTTCATTTCCAAGCATGTTATACACAGGAAATCAAGTTCTAATAGGTGAACTGGGGTTACAGGAATAAGAGAGACAGATACAATTCTATCATAATATAAAACAAATAAGTGGGAATACTGGAAATCTGAAACAAAATCATAAATTGCTGGAAAAAATGTATTCTAGATGCGCCTAGATATAGCACTTGCAGCGAAAGGGGAGAAAACAGAATTAGGCTATTGAGTTGGATGATCAGCCATGATCATGCTGAATAGCAGAGCAGGCTAGAAGGGCTGAATGGCCTCCTCCTGCTCCTGTCTTCTACGTTTCTATGTTTCTATGTAAAATCAACAGGTATGGCAGGATCTGTGAAGAAAAAGCAGAGTTAATGTTTCAAGTGCAGTGACCCATCAGAAAATAAACGTAAACTCTGCTGAATAACCATAAATGCTGGGAGACCTATTGAGTTTCTGTAGCTGTACTTCCATCCCTATTTTTGTTATCAATCTGTTGTTATTTTTGCACAATAATTTTGCATAAGATTATTATTTGTATATAAATAGCAACACAAAGCAAGTAAAACAGCAACCTAGGAGGTAAATGGAGCAATGTTGGTTGGAACATAGGTTATCTGCAATACTGGTTGAGGACCTGGAAGATACAAAACTGAGCCACACCAGTGACAGCAAATGTAATTCAAGTGAAAAGCTTACTTAGCCACTCTTTTTACAAATACACAGGTGTAAGTTTATAAAGAGAAGTATTGACGCAAACGTATTACATCCATCCATAGCTTTGCGGGAAAATAGACACTACTTCTCAAAGCAGAATGGAAAAATAAAGGGACTGGGTAGAGGGGTAGGTCTGCGTGGAATGTTCTTTGGTGGGCTTCCACACTGCAGGGATTCTCTAATTGTTGGGATCCAGGAGTTAGGTGGCCGTGACTCCCTTTGCCTAGCAAATATATGTGAAACTGCCCAATGCTGGAAGTTAGCTGGCTTCCCTGGCCAGGGCATTAAAACAACAATGTAATAAATCCCTTCCATTGAATTCATAGTTGCCATTGTCCAAAATACCTGGAAAAATAAATGCACAATGGCCTCACAGGCTTAATTGTTGCAGAATGAAATTCCAACAAAATGGATGTGTGTAAAGCCCATTTGTCTCTCAAGGAAATGCCAGTGGGTGAGATTCAATTCTCAATGCATATCAAAGCTCACATCTTCAGGGAGCTCTAATGTAAACAACAGTGACAGTGATATTTTGGTTACCTGACACAGATAAGTGTGTGTTTAGAGATGTTGATTAAGATATTTTACGAGAGCAGTTTGCAATCACTCATTCACAACACAGAGGGCAGCAATCCAGAGCAGTGAAAGGAGCCTGCCTAAAATCTAGCAATGGGCAGAGAAGTTGGTTCAGTGTTTTACCTCTTATTTGAAGAACTGAAGGTGGATCTTTACTACCAAGTATTAACTGCAACTCACCTGGGGCATAGCCAGAAATCTGCTGTTGCAAGTGGTAAACTATTTTGAATTCATTGTTGGAAACTTTCAGACTCCATTTACTTAGTAAACCAAAAGAGAATCATTAGGTCTGCAATGCTCCCAACTTCAGTCTCAAAAGACTCACGTGATAGTGACCTATTAGATTTTTCTCAAGGTACGTAAACTCATGCTATCTCTTTTGAAATTACTTTTCTCTTGTATATGTGTTTCATGAGTCATAGAGTCACAGAGTTAAATAGCATAGGAACAGACTCTTCGGCCCAACTCATTCATGCCAACCTGATTTCTGAAACTGAACTAGTCCCATTTGCCTGCATTTGGCCCATATCCCTCTGAATCTTTCCTGTCTATACACCTGCCTAAATGTCTCTTAAATGTTGTAACTGAACTCGTCTCTACCATTCCCTCTGTCAGCTTGTTCCATTTACATACCACCTCTATGTGAAAAAGTTGCCCTTCAGGTCCTTTGAAATCTTTCCCTCCCACCTTAAACCAATGCCCTCTCATTTTAAACTCACCCACCCTGGGGAAAAGGCCTTAACTCACCTCATCTATGCCTCTCATGATTGTATAAACTTCTTAAAGGTCACCCGTCAGCCTCGTACACTCCAGGAAAAAAAATCCCAACTTATCCAGCTTCTCCTTGTAACTCAAACACTCTAATCTCAGTAATATCTGAGTTTAATAACATCCTTCCTGTAGCAGGATGATCAGAACTGGACATAGGATTCTAAATGTGACCTTACTAATGTCTTGTACAATAGTACATTGTCATAATATGATTTGGGATCTTAACAATATGCAAAATTTGCAACTCTTATTCATGGATAAAAATCACACAACACCAGGTTTATTGGAAGCACACTAGCTATTGGAGCGCCGCTCCTTCATCAGGTGGTTGTGCTCGGAGCAGCGCTCTGAAAGCTAGTGTGCTTCCAATTAAACCTATTGGACTATAACCTGGTGTTGTGTGATTTTTAACTTTGTACACCTCTCCAAATCATGACTCTTATTCATGGAAGTTAGTATTATAGAAACCACTTGAATAATCAATTGGAGACACTTTAGATGCTACTTTAAGCAGTTTGCTTTTCAGTTTCGAAGGAATCCATCTGGATCCCACCAAATGGCATTTCTTAGATAATGTAAGAAAGTTTGGAGCAGACAACGCAATGAATTTTATCAGGATTTCCATCAGGATTGTGATGCAGTGTGAAATTTCAGGTCAACATTTAATTTTATTGTCAAAGAATTATAGAAACACAACCAATATCTGAGCTTAAAGGAAGGCAGGGTTAACATTTCAACTTGATAACCTTACATTGAAAGCCACCTAAATCATTAATTCACCCTGCCTGTCTCTACAGACGGTGCCCAGTATCAGCACATTCTGTTTTCATTTCAAATTATCAGAATTTGTTAAATTTTGCTTTTTGTTTAACTTTGTTGGCTTCTTTTCACCTTATTTCTAAGTCTTGTCCCAATCCTTCTCAGATTCCCTTGTGCATTACAGCTTTCTCCAGCCAAGAAAGAGGCTAGGAGACTTGTTTCCAGCTTCTGCTAATTCTGGTTTGTAGTTGGCCATCAGAAGTTGAAAAAGAGCATTTGGGAATTCAACCTTGCTAATTTTTAAATTGCTTCCTTTCTCTCCTTTCCTGTTTAAAGTGTCTGGCCTCTACTCAGCATCACCTCTTGGACTGCAGCTAAGATTAACAACGCATCATGGAGGAGGAACATTGGGTGCACACAATGCATCAAACATCTCATGTAATGTTTCACCATGGCACTCTAACAACATTTTGTTTTACTGTATAATCATGAAATGATACGTTCTCTTCAAGCTAATGAAAATATGCTTTATTAGCTGTAAAGGTAAGTTCACAATGAATTCAGTCAAAAATCCAATGCCTCATTAAGCCTTTAAGGACCTGTTCTGGACATTTGGCTGGCTCAATAGTGGCTTACTCTAACTCTGTTAGAGTCCATTACAAGCTGTTTTATCCCACTGAATAAGAAACTGGTGTGGAAATAATGAACGAGTGATATAATTTTCTGTTCCAGCAAATTCTTTCACACACAAGCAGGAACACTAAATTAACTGAACCTCTTGTTGGACAGCTCTGATCGCTTTAAAGTCTTTGTGTCCATTTCCAACCATGTTCCAAAACTGTTCCTGTTCAAAATCAGTTCTCCCTTAAAAATCAGTGTTCAAAAACCTCAACTAACCTGTAATGAAGAGATGGAATCACTTAGAATGAGGGAATCCCTGTTCTTGGTTGGTTGCCCGTAAATACGTTTGCATATCTTACATCTTGGAATTGGCATAGAATATTGTAAGAGCAGAACGGGGGACCTGTGCTATAAAGCTGGTTCATAGACTCCTGTTTAACAAAGAGCATGTGAACATATTGAGGGATATTTCATTCCTTGCCCAGCCTGCGGGTTTGGTGGAAATGAGGCTCCTAAACAGCCAGAGAGGAGGCAGATGAGGACCTGGTCATGTTCCTGCCTTCATGACATTTTTTAAGTCAGTGGCAGCAAGGTCATTGGATGGCATTCCCATCTGCCATCAACTGAGATGCTTAAGTGAGAAATCAATGCCACATAAGGATCACATTCCACCGTAGCTGATATTAACCCAATGGTGGTATTAACCCAATGGTATGGAGATTGGGCTTACCAAGAGAGGAGCATGACAAGTGAACACATACAGAGTTGGTTTAGACTCCTTTTGGGGGTGAGGGGTTGTTCAGATTAGTTCTTGTTCAAAGGCATTCACCTTCTGAGGAAGGGACTTGTTTCGGGTCACTCCTCTGCTCTTGCTGCCATCCATCTTTTGCCTATGATCCCCACTGGATGAACCTTCCTCCTATGGCTTGGGAACCAGCAATGATCTCAGGGCCTGAGTGGATGTTTCACCCTGCCTTCCTGGTGGCTGATTGTCCTCCAGCTCATGGCAAGCAGGATTTCCACCTGTGGGGGTCTTTGGTACTGGCCAAGGCCTGAAACCTGCCTGTCAAGTGCTGGAGTGGAGCTGGTAGTCTTTCTGGAAAAAGTAGCACACTTTTAGGAAGTGGCACACATCTTGGACTCCAGCCAGCAGAAAAGATCCTCATTGCATTGCCACTATATCCACTTCATGACATTACGATGTCTGTCGTAAAATATTTGGATGATGTTACACACATTTCATATCAACACAACTTGAAAGCAGCACAATAAATCATGAACGTGTGCTATAGAATGTAGAATGTAAGTTATTTTTCACTGAACATGCAAAAATGCACAAAACCAGTGAAATAATGAATTTTATAAATTTTTGCACTTTGTAACCTGTTCAAGATTTGCAAGTTTGGGGTTATGCTGCAATGTATGTAAATCCAATTATATATAGGAATGATTGTTTTATCTTCTCATTAGTTTTTTTTAGTGCAGCTACCATTGACTAGTGTCAGTTGAAGGAACTGCTATCACAATGGAACCCACGCCTACCACAAGAGTGATATCTCCTTGTTAAAGAATGATGTAGCCAATTGTGTAAATCATTGGGAATCAATAATTTGTCATTAAATCCTTGCATCTGAAACATTGCTCCAGCCTTAGTTAGCATGAACTTCCCTCGATAGGCTAAGGAAGGGTTCTCTTCTTCATAATTTGGTTCATATTTGAAATGTATACAGTTGAAAGCTGAGTGTGATCGATGGTAATCATAGTCACTTTTACGTGAAACAGATGATTTGAGCATTGAAGTGCTTGTCATGTTTTAATGATGAATAATCTGTCCTGACATATTCTTAGTTATGTAGACCAAATCATGTAGAAGTGAACTCGTTCAAGGATTAACGTCAGAAAACTTTAGAATTTGGTGCCAAGTTTACTTGCCAAGATGTAATTGTTTCCATACTATGCCACAATACCTTTTCCATCTGTGTGTTTGAGCTACACCACCTATTTTGCAGTTGGTCTCCAAGGTTTTGATTTTCTTTAAACCATGCTGTTGGCATGAATTTGCTTTTATCATCTGAGATGAATGTTCCTGTCGTAAACTTTATGTTTCAACATTGCATTGCACTGATATTATTAAACTCCTGTCCCTGTAATAACAGCTCCTATATCCTGGTTAACCAGGGATATGTATGTAAATCAATTACAATTTAATGCATGCTGATAGGGGAGTGTTGTAAAATCAAGTTGTGCTATGAGGTTCTGCAAATAATGTATTGGGTTGTACTGAAGCATGCCAACCGACCGATTAATCTGCCAGCCAACGTGCTTGTATGTATGTATGCTCCGTGCAATTCTTTCATCGAGTAAAATGCCCAATTGCATAATTACCAATTCCACTATATTACTTGCTTGTCTCTTTTCTTTTCTATCCGTGCCATTCTCTCTGAAAGGCATTGGAACCTAATTCATTGTGATGCAAAATAAATTTGACCTCCGCCTCACCATCCTAACTTGGGTACGCTGTACAGAAGTCACTCAGGAGTTCTGATCCAAGTTGCCATTAAGGGAAAATTTCGCAAAGTGTCAAGGTTTGGGTTGTGGTTGGGGAGAGGGTAATGTTGTATCATCAGTGACCTCCAGTTGTCTTGTGGATCCAAGAGGAGCACACTTGTTCCCTCTGACTGTGCAAAAACATAATGTAAATAACTTCTTTTGGTGGTTCATTTAAGAATCATTGATTACTTATTTCAAAACATGGGAACTCTGATTGGAAGTTGAGGATCACAAACACTAAATAATCTAAAAGAATATTACAATGACAGGTGGCAGAGTGGCTCAGTGGTTCGCACTGCTGCCTTACAGTGCCAGGACCCAGGTTCAATTCCACACTCAGGTGACTGCCTATGTGGAGATTGTATGTTCCCCCCATGTCTATGTGAGTTTCCTCCTCAGTTTCCTCCCACAGTCCAAAGATGTGCAGGGTAGGTCGACTGGCCAAGCTAAATTGCCCATAGTGTTCAGGGATGTGCAGTTTGGGTGGATTAGCCAGGGGAAATGCAGGGGTTGCAGGAATAGGGTAGAGGGATGTGCCTGGGTGGGATAGTCTTTGGAGGATCAGGGTGTTGACTTGATGGGCTGAATGGCCTGCTTTCACAGTGATTGCATGATTCTATGATTTAGGTCAGATGGTTTCCAAGGTCATTTAAAATAGCACCTGGACCAATACAGCTGTACTTGAATGTCAGTGCAGACTAAAGCGTTGGAGACCAAATGCAAAATAGACAATGCAAAGGTTAAATAAAGATTTACCCATGTCTTAGAAACAGAAGAGTTTCTTAGAAATCCAAAGTGGACATATGTATACCCATGCATGCAGAAGACAATGGGGTGTTGGGGGTTTGGTGGGGGAGTAGGTGGAGTTGTGTGAAGTAAATTGGGGGTCAGTTGAACAGTTCCTCAGGAGTTTGACTGGTTATTTCATGGTCGAACATTCCCTGAGTAGCTCTTTACAGGACTGCAGCAACCTGTCTGACATTTCTGTTTTAAATGGATGCTTTTGGAGGTTTTCAGGTTTCATGGAATTATCCAGTAGAATCTTCAATTTCCTGGGTAATTCCTTTGAAATCTGTTATGATAGAGATTCAGCAGGACTCCTCATGAACAACCGTCATCTGCACCAGAGAAACGATTGTCTGACCATTGGAAAACATGGACCAAAATCCTTTGTCTGCAACCCTTTGGCTGTATTTATATTATCTTTAAATCAATTCAGTCCTTACATATTCCTTACATTTTCTCTGTAAGAAAGTGCAAAGTCAATGGGGTTGCCATTTTTTTTGGGGGGGTCAGGATATGATGTGCATCCTTGCTGCAGCTAGCTTTCATCTTGAACAGCAAAACAACGAGCTGTATTTATATAGCACTGAGATATTTCAGAGAGTTGTTTTATAGCAGAATCTGATACCAAATCACAATCAGTACATTGAGAGCAGGTGGTGGAAAGTTTGATCGTCGAGGTTTTAAAGAGTGTCTCGAATGTGGCAAGAGAGATAGAGAGGCAGAGGAAGTAATTCCAGAGGTTAGGGCCTGGGCAGCTAAAGTCATGGGCATGGATGTTGGAATTTTAAAAAAATGAGGTGTAATCTCAGAAGGACTGAAGAGTTGGATAGTACAGAGATAGATGTGTGTTGAAGAGTCAGGGTTTGGGCAGGTAGCGCCCCTGATAGCAAAGAAGTTAAATGAAACATGATGACAGGAGGAAGGATGATTTAAAGAAAAATGACATTACAAAAGGCAGAGAGATTGGAAATAGAAGCGATGAGCTCAGACCATAGTGTCAAAATGTGCAGCTGAATGGACACAGGGAAAACAAAACAAATAAATCACTTAGGTAGTAATTTGTAGAGTTCTTGTGGTGCGGTAGTAGTCTTCCTACATCGGGGCTAGGAAGTTCAAGAAGTATAGGAATAGCTCTGAACAGGTTACTTAGAAAATATCCCCATAATAATTCATGGTATCCATAAAAACTGAGTGGTAAATGGGATATAAATGGAAATCCACAGGAGGGAGTCCAGAGTTAAAATTAAAGATCTTGTGAGAAGTAACGATGATGAAAAGAAGGTAGAGCCAGCACAAAGCATAAAAAAAAACTCTTGCCAAAGTAAGAAAGCAATTGTGAACTCCAGAAGTTATTTGGAGTCAGAGGATACACTAACAGAGAGGTATTTCTGTAGGAATGAAGATCCAGGTGGTTTACAGATTCAGTTACAAGGTGACACGTCGATGACAAAGTTGGAAATTGCCACAAGATTCAGAGGTGGTGGAGAAGTGGAGTGAGTGTCTGACTTGGGGTCAGGCAGACCACTGGAGCCTGCTCCATCCTGCTTTCTTTGATGCTTTCTCTTCATCACTCTTTTGCAGTTCCGGTTTTGCTTACAACACCTTAGCACCTCATACCAGAGTTGTTAAATGGATGTAGGTTCTGTCTATTTCATTACATAATTTCATCCTTTTATCTTTTATCCACCTCATTTTCTACATCCATTTTTCTGTAAGCATGTTGCATTCCCTGTAGCTACAGCTTTCCTTTATCTCTTCTTTTTATGCTGACCATCTTGATAACTGTTGGTTTGATGAAGAATGCAAGTCTGAAGTATTCGGTCACAAAAATGTGAAATTGTAGAATCGTTCATCTGTATTAATATTCCATATTATCTGAAGAGTAGTGTTTTAATTGCTCCTGAAAGCATCAAAAGATTACCTTAATATTGCTCACCCCTGCAGTCTCAAGACATGGGTTGATGCTCTAAGATTGTCACTGTTTTTTTTGTTGCATTTGTGGGATGTGGACATTCCTGGAAAAGCTGACAAATATTGTTCTTAATTGTCTTGTGTCGTCTGTGGTGGGCTGCCGTCTTAAAACACATTTTGTGGTTTGATGCAACTCAGATGTTTGTGTCATGCCTCACTGAGATAACATGCTGGAAACCAAGCCCTGCTTCCCAGAAATGTCACAAAAGTTAAAGATTTATCAAAGTTCCCCGATTTATCTGTCTGTTTAGATTCAGGTGTGTAGAAAACACCGACCAGTTTTCTAAACTTAAAAAATATCTATTCCAAATAATTAAATCCGAGATACAAGAAAACAATTAGTTACTGTTGCTATATCACTCAACTGGTTAAAGTTATAACTCCCTTATAAAACTCCCTTTACATACACATACAGAAGGAAGTTGACAGACAAAAATTAAATTGAATTGAATTTATTGTCACGTGTACCGAGGCACAGTGAAAAGCTTTGTCTTGCGAACAGTACAGGCAGATCATGTGGTTAAATAGCATAGATAAGTAAATAATAGGTAAACAGCAGCAAAAACAAAATCACAGGTACAGGTGAATGTTAAGAGTTTGAGAGTCCATTCAGTATTCTAACAACAGTGGGGTAGAAACTGTTTCGAAACTGGCTGGTGCGTGTGTTCAGGCTTCTGTACCTTTTCTCTGATGGTAGAGGTTGTAGAAAAATATTAACAGGGTGGGATGGATCTTTGAGAATGCTGGTGGCCTGTCTTTGATAGCAGGCCTGGTAGGTGGATTCTGTAGATGGGAGGTTGGCCTTTGTGATTGTCCAGGCCGAGTTCACCACTCTCTATAACCGTCTCCGATCTTAAATGGTACAGTTGCCATACCAGGTAGCGATACATCCAGACAGAATGCTCTCGATGGTGCACCTATAAAAGTCGGCAAGGGTATTCTCTGTCATGCCAAATTTCCTCAGCTGCCTGAGGAAGAAGAGATATTGTTGGGCCTTTGTAACCAGTGCGTCCACATGAAGAGTCCAAGAAAGCTTGTTGTGGATAACCTCTCCCAGAAGCTTGACACTCTCCATTCGTTCCACCTCTGTGCAGTTAATGTGTAGGGGGACATGAGTAACATCCTGCCGAAAGTCAATAATGAGTGCCTTGGGTTTGCCAGCATTGAGAGCTGGGTTATTCTCAGTCACTATTTTTCCAGGTCTTCCACCTCTCGTCTGTAGTCTGTTTCATCACCATCTGAGATTTGACCGACTATGGTGGTGTCATCAGCGGACTTGTGGCATTGCTCTGGTATTTGGTGATGCAGTCATGGGTATACAGTGAGTACAATAGGGGGCTGAGTACGCACCCCTTGAGGACTCCATTGTTGAGTATTAGTGAGGATGAAATATTGTCCCTAATCTTCACTGGTTGTGGCCTGTGGGTCAGGAAACTGGGGATCCAGTTGCAAAGAGTGGGGCTTAGTCTGAGATCACTATGTTTAGTAATCAGTCTCAAGGGGATAATAATGTTGAAGGCTGAACTGTAGTCAATGAGTAAGATTCTTACATTGCTGTTCTTGTTATCAAGATTTTCTAGGGAGGAGTGAAGGACAAGTGATATGGCATCTGATGTGGATCTGTTGGTCCAGTAGGCAAATTGGAGTGGGTCAAGAGTAGTGGGGAGACTGTAGTTGATTAATGCCATGACCAGCCTTTCAAAGCACTTCATGACCACCAAAGTTAGGGCCACTGGGCGGTAGTCATTGAGACATGCTGCATGAGCCTTCTTAGGCACAGGGATGATGTTGGGCCTCTTGAAAAAGGCAGGGACAGTGGCCTGCTGCAGGGAGAGGTTGAAGATGTTTGAGAAGACCTCAGCTAGTTGATTTGCGCATGTCCTGAGTGCACGGCCTGGTACTCCATCTGGTCCCATCACTTTCCTTGGATTCACATGTAGGAAGACTGATCTGACCTCTGATGCAGTGACTGTTGGGATAGGTTCATCAGGGCTTGTCAGAAAAGGTGTTATCTGTCCACTGAAATTCTGCACAAAGCGAGCATTGACGGTGTTGAGACGATCTGGGAGGGATATGTCATTGTCTGCTATCTTGCACTGTCTCTTTTTAGAACCTGTGACATCATTCAGTCCTTGCCCTAGTCGCCAGGTGTCTGTCTGGGTCTCTAGTTTGGATCGGTATTGGTCCTTGGCTATCTTAATGGCTCTGCGAAGGTCATACTTGGATTCCTTATATTTGAGTGGGTCTCCTGACCTGAAGGCCTCATGTCTGGTTTGTAGCAGGTTCTGCATGTCCTGATTCATCCAGGGTTTCCTGTTGGGCAACACCCAGATTGACTTCCTCGATATGCAGTCCTCCACACACTTGCTGATAAAGTCTGTGACGGTGGTGGTGTACTTGTCCAAGGTACCTGCGGACTGTTTGAATATGGTCCAATCAGCCGATTCCAGACAGCACCGGAGTCGATCCTCTGCCTCCTCCGTTGACCAGCACTGGACCTGTATCCAAGAGGGGGTCTCCTGCTTGAGCTTTTGCCTGTAAACTGGGAGAAGAAACACAGCATTGTGGTTGGAGTTCCCAAAATGAGGGTGGGGGATGGAGTGGTAGGCATCTTTCACAGTGGTGTTATGAGTGGAGGGAAAGCCTGGGAGGGCAGTCCATGACCTCTGTTCACAGGGTTCACTGAGATGAACCTTTTGTTTGCCAGGACTTGCTGTTCTTCAATTTCTCTTTTCTACTTCTATGCAGGAGAGTTCGGAGTGACTGGTTCACAAATTACAAGGTCTCTGACTTAGCAACTGGTGAAGGAAAATAAACTGGTTTACTTCAGGATTCAGGCATTTTTGACTGCAGAGAGACTGCACCTCTTCTCCCCTTCTGGAGGTCTGAATGTTTCTGACAATCTTGGCAGGATGATAGCTTTTGTCTTTCACACTGGTCACCATTCCACAGATCAAGCAGTTACTTGTAGCCGAATCTCACTTTGTACTCATGCCCTGGTGCCAACCCATCTGCAACCAATCTCACCCACTGGTTCAACAAAGCAGCAGTGTAAACTGCACTACAATATATTTTGGTAGCTTACTTTCAAAAAGTGCAGCAATCCCTTCCACAATCCTAGTCTTAAACCAGTTCTTTTTCCATTTCAGTTCTCAATCAAAAAATAAATAATCTTTACACTTGCTAAACTACTGAGCCAATAAATTACTCTGTTGGGCAGAGTTCATGTATAGATTAGAGTAGGTAAAGACAGCAGATTTTCTTCTTGAAAGTATGTTAGCACAGCACTTCCAGTTTTATGACAATTTAACAGCTTTATTGTTTCTTTTACAGAATTGGATTTACTGATTGACATTTCAATAGGCTGATCAGACTATATTGGTACATTTGAAAATTTTGCTTATCTTAAAATAGGCAGCAGCAAAATAGATATCTTCAAGGGTTCTGTTTTGGCTGCTGAGGAAAAAGTAATTTAACTTGAGCACACTGTTCTGAACCACAATTGTGCACTATGACATTTTAAGTGCAGTTTTAAAGTATTTTTATACAAGAACGTGAAGCTGTGGCTGTGGTTGTTTAACTCATCATGCTGCTTGGCATTGCCTTTGTGTAAAAATACACCAAGAAAGACAACTTATCATGAGGGTGGTGTCTGCTAGAAATAGCAACTGATTCAGGTGAGCCACTCATGTTTCCTGGCCAAGCTGTACTAACCAGCCATCCAGACAGAAATTAGTTTAAATTCTTTGATTATCTTGATAGCAGCTCAAGCTGTGACTTGTTTTGAGTTCAGAAATTGCTCCGCGCACTTGTGATGTTTCCTGCACACACACTCACTTTACTGATCAAAGAGTTACCAGTGAGAAATTGTGGGAGGCATTGATGATATTTTCAGGTAAATGAGGAGCAGCTGATAACCCAAATTGCAGTCAGAACAGAGAGGAAATACTAAAAATAAGGTCAACATGAATCCATTAATTTGGGCATATTCTGTCCAGCTGAACATAACAAAGATCAGTCTTGGACAAGACCTAACATCTTGGGTTCTGGGCGATTGTTGCTGAATGTCAAATTTAATAATATTCTGGACAGGCTGCCTGGTCATCTTGCATCTATGGGATTCCAAGCATCCTTAATATGTCTTTGGTTACCCATGTCATTAAACTTGAAAGGGTTCAGAAAAGATTCATAAGGATGTTACCTGGGTTGGAGGACTTAAGTTATAGGGAGAGGGTGAATAGAGTAGGGCTGTTTTCTCTGGAGCATTAGAAGGTGAGGGGGTGACCTTATGGAGATTTATAAAATTCAGGAGGGGCATTATTGGGGTGAACAGTCAAGGTCTTTTCCCTCGAGTAGGAGAGTCCAGAACTAGAGGGCATAAGATTAAGGTGAGAAGGGGAAAAATTTAAAAGGGACCAATGGAGGCTCGTACAATTACAACATTTAAAAGGCATCTGGATTAGGAAGGGTTTAGAGGGATATGGGCCAAATGCTGGCAAATGGGAGTAGATTAAGTTAGGATATCTGGTTGACATGAACGAGTTGGACCAAAGAGTCTGTTTCCATGCTGTACATCTCTATGACTCTATGGTTCTGTTTGCAAGGTCATCTTGATTCGATTTGTCAAAAGAAAGTGGCTTTCAAATGTTCACAAATCTGAGGGCCCAAACAGTAATTCATATGGAATTACAGAACTGTTACATACAGAAGGAACTCATTCAAGTCTTGTAGCCACTGCCAGTAAGTGGCAACAGGCAAGGAGTGGTTCAGGTAGTTTGTTATCATCAGTCTTCCTTTGTCTATTTTCTCATCAACCACCTCGGGAGCAGGTGGGACATGAACTTGGGCCTCCTTCCTAGTGTGGTCCTTGCTAGTGGGGGACTACATCCTCTGCCTGTAAGTGGTTAAATACCAAATGTTGGCCACCCCAAATGTTACTTTAGCCCTGTTTTAGGCCCTTTTTCTCCTGCAATGCAAGATATGGAGGACTTGAATGAGATGATGGTACAACCATTAGTGGTATTACAGGTGGGGGGAAAGGTGACGAGGTTTCCCGAGTGAGTGAGCAGACAGCACTGATAGCATCAGTTGTTGAGGTTGTTGCGATGGGTGAGAATGATTGAAGGAAGACAATGTGATGGCGAGGCTGGGAGAGTATGAGCCTTGATGGGTGTAGGAAGCAGACAGAAGATGGTGGCACTCACTTTGGCTGAGTGGAAAATATAATTGACCTTCTTCCTGCACTAGTGAGCATTCTTCTGAACTGTAGTGACCACACTGAGCAGGGTGGTGACCTCAGGCCAAGCTGGCAGGGTCTGGTGGTGAGGTCTTCTCTGGAAGACCTGGGACCTGAGGATATTCCTGTTCAGGACACCCTGTTCATCAGGACATCGAGGTGTCTAGGCGCAAAGCAAATTTCCCCCAAACTGTCTTCACGTTTGCCAAACTGTGGGCACTGGTCAGCACTTCTACAGTGCACATTGGCCTTCTGAATATGGGCACCAATTATGCCAGTCTATTCCAGATTTGCTGAGTGGGAGAATCAAATTATATTGCCATGGAAGGGGCCACAAGGGCAAAAACATATTTAATGTGCAAGTTTGGGAACAACTACATGAGAAAATTCCAGAAGAGGTATCTACCACAAAATCAAAAGTTTTGACACTTCACCAAAATATGGGAAAAATCAGCCCATTGTTCCTGCAATTTTACCCATTATATTATCTGGCCATTACTTGTTCTTCCCCTCAAAATGAATCACTTCAGACTTCTCAGTATCAAAATGTCACCTCCCACCTGCCCACTTATTCCATTGCTTGTCTATGTCCTTTTATGTTTATCCTTCTCACAGTTCACAATTTCTTGGCTGCCAGTATTAGCTGCCAGTTTTGAAATATGCCTTGTGTATCCCAGTGTTGGTCATTAATATATATCACAAAAAACAAAATTCCTAATACTGACCCAGTGAGCCCCAGTGCAGCTTTAAAAACCAACCATGCACGACTACTGTTTTCTATCACCCAGCCAATTGTGTACCATGCTGCTATTGTCCATATTATGCTATGGGTTCTGATGTTACTGACAAGCCTGTTATGTGGCACTTTATTAAACACCTTTTGGAAGCCCATGTATATGACATCAACACTCTCTGATACCTCATCAAAACAAAACACAATCAAAACCATGATTTGCCTGCAACAAATTCTTCTGCTAGCCTTCTTTAATTAAGTCGCATTTGTTCAGGTGACTTGTGGACCATTCTGATGTTGTCAAAATCCTGTAATGGGCAGCTAGTTAATTTTGAAGTATTTTCAAATGAAAATCTAGCTCCCTATAGGAGTTTATTAGCTTTTTACAGTTCATAAATCCTTCTGGCAAATGTATGTGGGAGTTCAGGCATCTCATGGCACTTGTCTGTAGTAAAATTGCTTCAAGATGTTGTTCCCATGATAGTGCCACAGGACTTCAGTGTATGCTGGTTTGCTTCTGGATCATGAGATACATGCAGCAAAAGTGAAATACGGTGTACCCCTCACCCACACCTCTCCAAATTGGCCTTGGTAGTGACAAAGTGAAGATGGCTGCCTTTGCTGGCACAAGCTTCTCTTGTTGTCATAGTTTTCTGGAAATGTCCATATAAACAATTTCTCATGTTGTTTCCCAGACTCTGAGGCAGCAACACCTGCCTCATTTACCATACCATTCTGTAGTCGCAGTTAGAACTATTGTCAGCCGTAGTGCTTTGAAGTAGGCAGGTTATTAATCAATTTCCCAGCAAGAATTTTTGGGTGATGGCCAGCTGTAAATGAATAATCTTAAAATAGAAGTTTCTCAAAATTTATAAATCATTAGATAGGCCTCAGTTGGAGTAATTTTGCCAACTTCTGAGCATCAACTTCTATAGAGGGTGTCAATGGCTTGGAAAGTGTACAGAGGTGATTTACCAGAATTGATACCAGGAATGAAGGGATTTAGAGAGACTGAGATTAAGCTCCTTGTTGCGAGGAGAAATCTTACACGGATTTTCAAAATTATGGGAAATTCTGGAATATGGATAAAATCAAACTATTCTCACTGTCTGGAGTATCAGTAACTGGAACTTAAGGTTGTTGGCAAAAGAACTAGAGGAGAGATGAGGATACTATTTTTTAAAAATAGGTGAATTATTAAATCTGGAACACAACCTAAAAGAATGATGGAAAAAGATTTTAAAATGGAATTGGATAAATTGCTGAAAAAATAAACATCCGCAAGGCTCTGGGTTAATAGCAGGAGGATAGGATTAATTGGATAGCTGTTTTAAAGATTCAGTATAGACCTGATGGCTCAATAGTTGCCTCCTGTGCTGGACAATTGGATGAGCCAAGGGTTTAAGAAACTGGACCTGTCACATCGACTGGAATTTCCTCAAAACTTATTTAATTTGTCCATTTGAAAATGTAAGATGACACTGGAAGATTGATTGATTGATTGATTGAAGCAGGATGACAGAGAAAGATAAAAAGTGTAAAAGAAACAATAGGTTTCAATTGAAGCCACACTGGAATTATGAGTAGTTAAATCACACCCTTCTTCCACCATGTGCCTTTGATGCCAATAAATTTCCACATGGTCTTTCACTGGCTTTAATTAAACTGTGAGATTTAGATAAATAAAAGATTTACTGCAGAAGATATGGGTCTATTGAAATCAGACGGTGAAACAACTTGGCCTGAACTTGCATTTAAAAGCAAAACACTGTGGATACTGAAACTCTGAAAAAAATGCTGCAAAAGCTCAGCAGCTTCAGCTAGATTTCTGACTTTTTGCCAGAGCTTTAAACGAATAGGGATCTAGTCATTATGATCAAACACAGAAGCATTGCAGTTTGGTGGTGGGGCAGAAATGGAGAACCAAAAGAAAGGTAGGAATGGAGAATTGATTAAATAACATAGTCTGCAGCTGAAAAGATTGATCTGGAGAAGCTGTAGGTGGGAAAAGCAGAATTTCTAATAATTGCCTTCAAAAAATGGGGGACTGAAGTTCTGATTTGAAGCTATGACCCTCAACATTGAGACCAGTTGCACCTTGTGACTCATCTTTTGTTTCTTTACTTGTTCCATTCCAATTTTTGTTTTAATTTAAACGTCTTCTGTCTCTGTCCTATCACAGACCTTCCCATTTATTCTTCCTCCAACCCCATATCTGCACTTGCTTAAAATCTGCCCTGCCTTTAATATTTCCCAGATCTCATCAAAGAACATTGACCTGAAGTGTGAACTCTGTTTCTTGCTTCACAGATGCTGCCAAACCTGTTGCATATTACCAGCATTTTCTCCTTCTATTTCTGATCTTGCATGCATCATGTGGTTGGTTACAGAGAGAGATTGGTAAAGTCCTGAAATACCTGAAAAAGTGATCTTAAAAGTGAAACTTACACTTAGATGTGAGTTTTAATATCAATTTGAATCAAATATAATGACTATAACAAGTAAAAATCAATGACAATAAATTTTCTAAAGGAAATACTGCAACGACCCATCTCAAAATAAATATGAAATGATGGGGGTATGTATTTGTTTCTCAATGTAATTTATAATATAATGCTTGTGAAAATGAGTGAACTTTTCTGAGCACATTAGTCATTTTGTTGAGAATATGTGATTAGCAATGAAGGAATAATCTCACAGTTCACTTTACTGTCCACTGTCCACAAAGATTTTGTGAGTTTTCCTCTTACCTAAGTATGGACCAGAACAAATCCTCTCAAAATATCCTGAAGATAGTCCAGATCCTAACTTTTTCTGATGTTAAAGGTAAGTGTAAGCTGTAATTCCAGATGCAATTTAATTTGTCAAACTATCAGATTTGAAGCTCAACACACTTTAATCATCCACTATAGTTAAAATACAACAAAAGAAAGAAGGAATTGGAATAATGACATTATTGGAAAACTTAACAGAATAATAGATACAGAAATTATTATTAATTAACTGTTCCAATATAGTAACATCACATACACACGCCCTTGGCAAAAGGCAAATTCAGAAAACAGATGGTCTCATATGCAACTCCAGTACCAGGAAGAGAACTCCCAGCTTTTAGCTGTAACCAAGAGAGGGGAAAAATAGCTTCCACTTCTTGAAGACCCCAACAGCAACTGCTGAAAGCTAAAACTAAACATCATGGTTCTGTGGGATCTGGACTCCATCCATTCAGGCTGCTTCAACCATTCCAACTTTTCAAAAAGACCAAGGCCTCACAAACTGTTTACTCTAGTAGACCGGGTAGACTGCTCGTACCCCGCCTCAAAATGTCTCTTCAAAAATAAACAGGACAAAATACACCTCATAAAGCCACAATATCGTTGCACCTAGTGTATGTAGGCAAGGCAAGAAACTCTTCAACTAAACACACTGAAGATAAGTTGAGTCTCCATCAGGAAGAATAAATTAGATTGAAATAATACACAAAAAGTGAAATAAAGTTTGAGAATGATAGATAGGATTAAGACAGAGAAGCATCCGGGGGACATACAGAGATGGACAGAAGACCCATTCAAAAAATGAATCTCCATCATTAATCAAGTTCTAAAGGCATGAAGCTTCACATCTGCAAAATAAAAGTTTCAGAATTGGATGGGTAGGTTTAGTTATTATTGAATCTAAAGCTTCATGCCATTTTGTTGATTTCATTGCTGGATCTATTTGCCAGGGCTATCACATCCTGTGAAGGAACCATTTGCTTCTGACTGTGACTCTTCGATTTACCATTAACCGTACATTTTACAGACGTTATCATCTGATTTGTGCCATAATAAGTGAGTGCTCTTATTGTCACCAAAATTATCTGGACAAAATCTTATTATATAAAAGGGTGAGCCAGGAAATTACAGGGTGTGTTGTCCTTTGAGTGTAGAAATTTTTCCTGAACTCAGTGCTAAATGGCTGACTACTTACTCTCAAGCTGTGACATTGTATTAATGGATTTTCCAGCATGGAAACATTTTGTCTATAATGAAGTGCAAACTGCTGTAAATACTCTGCAGGTCTGGCTGTATCTGTGAAGAAATAAACAGAGTTAATGTTTCAGATCTGTAATCTTTTGTCAGAACTTTCATTTCCTTTAATAAGCCCCTTAAAATTTTTTGATGTTTCAATAGGATCACCTCCCAATAATCTAAAGTCAGAAATATGGATGGAGATTACTCAGTCTCTCCTCATAGGTCAATTCTCTTGCCACAGGAACTATTCAAGCGAACCTTTCTCCCTCATGCAACTATGACCTTTCTAAAGTAAAGAGAGCAAAACTGCGCACAGAATTCTGGCAGTGACCTCATTAAGAACTGGTATCATTTGAGTAAGACTTTATTCCAGTCCATTTGTGACATGGGCTAAAATGCCATTTGTTTTCCTAATTGTTTGCTGTATGTACTTGCATGTAAATTCTCTGTGATTCATCTACAAGGGTATGCAAGGACACATTTCCTAGTTTCTCACCATGCATAAAAATGTTCTGTGTTTACACTTTTCCTGCCAAAATGGATAATTTCACACTATGTCACATTGAAGTCTATCTCCCTCGTTCTTGCCCATTTAACCAACCTTGTGCTTCCTTGAGTCCTGAAAATGTGTTGCTGGAAAAGCGCAGCAGGTCAGGCAGCATCCAAGGAACAGGAGAATCGACGTTTCGGGCATAAGCCCTTCTTCAGGAATTAACCTACTGCGAATCCTCTTGCAAGGATGCCTTCCTTGAAGAAGCTCTCTTCTTCCCTCTCCTGTTCCTTGGATGCTGCCTGACCTGCTGCGCTTTTCCAGCAACACATTTTCAGCTCTGATCTCCAGCATCTGCAGTCCTCACTTTCTCCTTCCTTGAGTCCTCCTCACTGCTTACTTTCCCATCAAATCTCATATTATCAGAGAGGCTGCGCATATTACACATAGTCCCTTAATTTATTATCATTGATATTGATTGTAAATAGCTGAGCCCAAGTATTGAAACAGCTTAGCAATCTTGCCCAAATTACTTTGTAATTCCTGTCCATTCACAAATCTTCAGTCTATGCTGATTTATTAGCCCCATTTCTTTAGTCATAAACCCTTGTGAAGCAGCTTAACAAGTGGTTTTTGGAAATACAATTAAACTACACCCACCGGTCTAGTTACATCCTCAAAGAACATTTAACAGATTTGTCAACCAGGATTCATAGAGTCATGGAGATGTACAGCATGAAAGCAGACCCTTCGGTCCAACTCGTCCATGCTGACCAGATATCCTAACCTAATCTTGTCCCATTTGATTCCTTTTTCAAGGCTAATTTTGACTTTGCTTAATCTTCCAATCAGTTTTGGAACCTATTTCCAATCTTGACTGGGCAAAAGAAGGTGTACTTGTCTTGAACAGAAGCAAGATACTGCCTAACCTGCTGTGCTTTTCCAGCACCACCCTGATCTAAACCCCGCATCCATTTAATGCCCCTGTCCTCCTGGCCTTCTCAGCTGAATCATTGTCACACAATCCAGGAATTCAGGAATCCATACAGCCATCAGCTAAGTGGATTAGCATTAAAACCAGGGGAGAGAGTGAGGTCTGCAGATGCTGGAGATCAGAGCTGAAAATGTGTTGCTGAAAAAGCGCAGCAGGTCAGGCAGCATCCAGGGAACAAGAGAATCGACGTTTCGGGCATAAGCCCTTCTTCAGGAAGGGCTTATGCCCGAAACGTCGATTCTCTTGTTCCCTGGATGCTGCCTGACCTGCTGCGCTTTTCCAGCAACACATTTTCAGCGCTTAGCATTAAAACCATGCAACTTTATGACAATTCCTGGTATTTTCCAGGACTTACAGTCCTAATACCACTTTCAGAGTTACTGAGGGAGGGTAGATATGTAAGATACGTGAGAGGGTAGGTACCAGATTGCTGGCCTGTAGGGTGCTAGATGAGTGGAAGGTATCAGTGCAAAGTAAGAAAAGGCATGCAGGTGTAGGGTTTGAGTCGCAGTGGTAGAGGGTTGGGGTGTCACGTGTATAAAGAATGGGCCCCAGGTTGTTGAGGCTTAGTGTGTCAGGTAGATGAGTGTGTAGACTCCCAGGTGGGTAAGGGATAGAGCAGTATGTGAATGGGTAAGAATGTAGGTTTGTGGTGGTCAGTGGTGAGTTTGGAGTGATTCAGTTGAATAGTCATCCAAGAGTTTGTTCACGTTTTAATCACCATAATATTTCATGGTATATTAGCAAGCGAAGTCATTTGCAATCTTCCAAAGATTAGGACTCTAACTCAGAATTGGGGACTTCTTTGGAGGTCTTCAGATACCAGGTAGTTGTCCATCAGAAATTTTGACTTCCCTGTCAATTGCTGCAGATTTGGTTGCATCAGATGTTTGATGTATAACTTCTGTCTATGCTGCTGAACAGTTATCTTCTATTCAAAGGCCTGGACCAGCGCGATTTTGTAAGTTTACTGTTGCCACTGCCTCCTTATAACAGATTCTAACATTTGCTTACAATGATGTTAGCCTACTGGCCTCTCGCTTGATTTTTTTGTATAATCTCATGAACTACAGAAACATCTTGCTCACATCCACAGCTGCAGCACTCCTGAGAATATTTGAAGGGGATTTAGTGAAATAAGCCGTAACGTGGATAAAGTGACATTTGGGTTCGTGGTAGAAAGGTTAACCCTGGCTCATAGCGAAGTAGAAACTCATTTGTGGAATCAATGTTTGCATGAAGATGTATGAGCCTTGTGGAGACCCGCACTAGAATTGGAGACATATGTATTACAGAGAAGTGGGAATCAATGTATAGGTCTGTTTCAGTGAACTGAATAATTGCCTGACCATGGCTTTTCATATGACCCCACCACAGACTCAGCCAAAATCAGCTTTACATTCGAGTAGTAGTTAATATATTTTTAATTACAGCAGAATTTCAGCAGAATGGTCCCAAATTGAATGGAAATTAATCGCTGAAAAATTGTACCACTTGAATAGCATGAGGAAGATGATTGAAGTTACAATTTATTTTTAGTGTGAGTTAAGCTCCTCTGTGTCACATGATTTTGTACATGCCTGCTGAATGAGAAATCATTCGAGTTCTTTGCTGTTTTAAAAATCCAAAGGCAATTTTAAAGATGTGGTTCTTCTGTAAACTAAAAAATACATAAAATATTTCATGCATCATATTAAATGAAATCACCTCCATCAAAGAAAGAAGGAAATTTAGATAGCACCTTTCATATTGACCAGACACCCAAAAAACGTAACAGTCAATTCACAACTTTATTTTAAGTAGGTAGTTTTGTTAATTTTGTCATTGGAGTGACCAAGTTGTGTACATAAATGTCCCACAGGCAAGCAAATGAGTAGCTTTTCTGCCAGTTTTGTGTGCAAGATAAATATTATGCAAGATACCAAGAGACTTTCCTTGTTATAAGACCTTTTCTATCCCACAATCTTCCCAGATAACTTGGCTTCTCTAATTCTGACATCTCGTGCGTTTCCACAGACAGTTGCTGCACTATTGGTGACTGCGCATTCAGTTGCCTAGCTTGGGAATTTACAGACAGTTCTGAAGAAGAGTCATATCAGACTGAAAATATTAACTCTGTTTCTCTCTCCACAGGTGCTGCCAGACTTGCTGAGTTTCTCCATAATTGTCAGAATTTATTTTTGGAATTCCCTCCTTGAACCTCTCTGTTTCTCTAGCCCACTTGCCTCCTTTAAGACACTTCTTAAAAACTTTTCCTTGCACCAAACTTTCAGTCATTTGATCAAGTAGATTTAAACCCATAAGTTTCTCACTCTCACAGGAGTGCTACTGTGGATCAAGCTAAGACTCGAGAAGAATAATGCATAGTATATCAAAAACTCATGTGGGTTTTCTTTTCAATACACGTACATCATCAATGCATTACATGGTGGAAAAGTTGATAGAATTGTGAACTGTTGAGTTCTGTGTGACATTGCGTACTGACAAGTCCACAATTTTACTGAACAGTAATGACTGATGCATTTTTTTTTAGAGCATTGCAAAGTCTGCAGTCAAAACACAAGCACAAAAATGTTCCGGGAGTAGAACTATGAAGCGATAATCTGACAACGAATGTAAAATAGTCAATGTTCATAGCTTTTTTTATTGACCATCTAGAGAGGAAATTTGAAATTTACCTACAGAGAAATACAGACCAGTGTTGAAAAGCAACTAGCAGTTAAGTGAATGGCAGGTTATCATTTTTGGTTGGAATGATTTGAATGCATGAAAAATTGTATCCCTGGCCATTTAGGGTTGCCGGGGTTGTTAAAACAAAGAATGGATCATATAGGGGTCAGAGTGAAGTGGGCAATAGAGTAATTTGGTGCATAATTGGACAAGAAGTTCAGTGAGACTAATCCTGGCATTGTGCGTTGTCATTTTTGCTATGAAGAATGGCATGGTGAGTTTCTCACTAGATCGCAGTGAGTTGACAATTAAGCAGGATTGCTGCCTATTAAATGTTGTGTTGATATCGCAACTTTGAGTGATAAAGTCATAGAGATGTATAGCACAGAAACAGACTCTTTGGTCCAATTTGTCAATGGTGAGCAGGTATCCTAAATTAATCTAGTCCCGTTTGCCAGCATTTGACTCCTATTCCTCTAAACTGTTCCTATTCATGTAACCTTTTAAATGTTGTAATTGTGCCAGCCTCCACCACTTCCTTTGGCAATTCATTCCATAGATGCATCACCATCTGCATGAAAACGTTGACCTTTAGGTCCCTTTTAAATTTTACCCCTTTCACCTTAAACCTATGCCCTATAGTTTTGGACCCCCCCAAGTGGAGGATAGAATGAGTGGAGGACTATTGAGGTGTGATGTACAGCAATTAGGAAAACTGCAGAGAAAATAACATGAGAAAAGCACTAGAACCTTCCATGAAACTCCTTGAATTTGGCACTTAGCTGATTATGGCAAAAATTCAGGTCATTGTGTATTTTTGTAGCTGGTGTCTATATTAAATAAATCTCATGATATGTCTCAAAACCTCCTATTAAAGATGTTCAGGTGAAGCTTACCCAACTTTCTTCACCAATAAGTTTAAGAGTTAGTCTCCATGGCGTCTTTTGAAAATACACTTCAAATTTACTGAGCATTGCACTCCTCTTTTTATTAGTTTGTCCATTGGATGTGTGCATGACTGACTTGGCCAGCATTTATTACACTTTGAGAAAGTGGTGCTAACCACCATCGTGAATTTTGTATTTAGGTACACCCACTGAGCTGCTGGGGAGAGAATTCCCAATTATTTTAACTGAAGGCACTGTGACGTCAGCATGGTGTGTAACTTGGAGGGGAACTTGGTGATTGAGGTGTTCCCAAAGCATTGGTTTCCTTGTCCTTTGATGTAGTAGAGGCCACAGATTTGGTGATTGTTGTCAGAGAATCCTTGTTGTGTTACTGCGGTACATTTTGAAACTGTGCACACTCCTGCCCCATGCATTGGTGATGAAGGGAGTGAAAGTTGAAGTCTGTGTTTACTGTGTGCAATCAAATTGTGTCTTTATTCTCCACCTTATAAATTTCAAGCAAGGTTGTTGCAAAGCTTGTGACAATGTTAAATATTTTTGCATTTATACGTTTTCACACACCTTTGGATCTTGACTACTTCCACCACCTCTTAAACTGGGAGTGAACAATTTATTATCAGGGAAAAAAAACTTACCTCATCCAATCTGAGCTGAGGTTTGGTTTTTAAAATGTTTGAAACTATATTGTACTTGCAGATTCCTTTTATGTTATGCGAATGTACTAAAATATTTCCTAAATTTACATCATTTTCCTCATTTGTAGCAAAAACCTTTTGTTCTTTATTTTTCTCTATGTGAGTCATTGCATTAAAAGTATACAGACTGTTCAAGCATGACATGACCTCCGGCATAGATTACCTCACGATCTTGAGATTTTGAAAAATGATAGAAAGAACACACTGTCATGTCATACGATCAGAAGCCAGAGAGGAGAAGTAGGCCATTCAGCCCATTAAAGCTGGTGTGCCATTCAATGAGATCATTGGCAAATCTGACAATCCTCAACTTCTTTTTTCTGCTTTTTTCCTTTTTCATTTCGTCTATGAACTATGGGATGCATTTATTAAAAATAACATGCAAGCAGTATCAAAAGGCTGGCTGGAATACTGCAACTAATTAAAAGTATTCTTCAAACAAAATTGACAAATGACCAACTCTTGTTAAACTGTGTAAGAAGCTCACTTTGGATGAAACATGTTTTACAAAACATGGAGCTTTAAGGCAACAAAATCCTTGCTTAGCACAACAATCCTACCAAGCTCAGTTTAAAACTTTTCAATTGACCTGATCCCAGTAGCAAATTTCACTATTTTCCATATTTTCACTGTCATTGTGTGAAGACTGAGTATGATTTTATGATGATGCCTCCTTGTCCTGGACCTCCTAGTTTGTTCCATCTTTCTTCATAAAAGTTTTAATTGTCTTACAACACTACAATAAGATCACATGTAATCTTCTAGATTGAAAGAAATGTTGGCCTGTTGTGCAATGTAGAACTTCATCTGCTGCAATTTCACTCATTCAATTTGTCTGACAAAGTTCATTCGTTCAGCAATGTTGAGCTTGTATTTACACTATTTACTATAGCACAATTATTTTTATGATCTCCTTCAAGATGAATAATTTAAAAAAATAAATTCCAACTTTACAGTTAATGATTGAAGGGATGACATGTCAATATTTCACTTTTTCAGACCTGTCTGTAACAAAAGGCTATAAACACTATGGACTAAACAATTTATTTTTAGGAAAGTTATACTTTAAATCATAAAACAGAAAATTATTGTTTTTAAGCATACAAAAAACACACCTCACAGAATGCACTTTAAATTGCAATTTAAATAGAAACTTAATTTCCCAGAACCAGTCCAAAATATTCATTCTCTCCTAAAGGTTTACTCCTATTCTTTTCCTTTCTCAGTCCAGGAATGTTTAATCTCAGAACTGTCTGTCTCAATGCAAGTTTTTCCTCTCACTCCAATCAAAAATAAACCCTCCAGAGATTCCTCCTCAAGCACAAAACAAAGCACATTGTCCAGACATTTATTAATTCTTCATTAGTTTGGTCTTTTTAACCCAAGTAGGAGCTCCCATTTATATTCCTGGATGGTGAAGAGCAGTGTTTTGCTGCCTACAGCTGTTTATTCTCTGTCAGATCTTGCATAGTAACCTTATCCATCTCCATGGCAATATGAAACCTATGGGCTCGCATTCTCCAACCCCTTTCCCAACGCCCCATGCAGAGATTGGTGGCGGTAGGAGCATTTAATCTGGTGGACGGGCATGAACATGTCTCCATCATATCCGTTGGATGGCCTTCCCACTGTGCTGCCTGACGAAGACCTTAAGTGAGTGACTAATGCCCATTTATCTGCCTCATTCCATTGCCACTGGTAGTAACTGAACCACAGGTGGGAGTTGCCATATCGGCCAACAAATCTAACCATTTATTCAGATCAGGCTCTTAGGAGGTTCATGTGTTCGAAGACAGTAGACCCAAATTCGAGCTGAGGGCATTGCAGAGAGCCACTCCCATCTGCCCTTCTGGTGTAACCCTATTTGTGCTCCCCTACCACTCTACCCCTCTGTGCTGTAATTGTATAAAGTTACATTATAAATCATTTCTCGTGTAACTTAAATTAGACTGAACTACATTGCATAATTTGCGGTAGTTAACTCTTATTGCTATCTCCATTTCTGTCCCTTCCCCCACCCTCCCAAAAATCTTCCTCATTATAATGATATTATTATACACTGCAATTATGATCCCAGTTATGGATAGTTATGTCCCGCTATAAAATTAGTTGGAATAGTTAATTTAACAATTGTAATATTTAATATAGATACATTTGTGCGAATTACTGTGATCAGACATATTAATGATGGGAAGATAGAGTTTCCATCTGCTGGAAGTCTTGCCAACTAGACTGGAGAAAATGTTGGAAAATTGTTTCTCCAGATTTCCAGAGGACTATCAAGGTGTGTCTCTTAAAGTCCAAGCCAGCTTTCTGCTGATGATGCTGATTGTGTCTTTAATGAGCAATTGTTAAACAGACTGCAATCGAAAATCAAGACTGCTGCCGTCTCCAATTGCTAATGTAATCGGAACAGATGTGTATTTGTGGTACTTTTGCTGAAGTTCGGGGAAATTTGATGAAATCTATGTGAATTTATTCAGCAGCCTTTTCATCAGTGTTAAACAAGATATCTTTCTGTTATTGCTTTTATTAATCTTAAAAGACAGAATTCATGTGTTATCTTTGACACCTGCAGACTGTCTGGAACTTTTTAAATTGTCCTTCACATTTGAACGATCCTCTTGTTTTAGTTGGTGAGTTATCTGTCCTCCTTTGGAATATGTCTGTGTGGGTGGATAAAAATTGTAACGGCACTCGTGTAATGCGTAGGTGGGTTTGCAATGGACTGTACTGGTATGTTTTACTGGAGAATGATAATATAGCTTGTTTTAACACTTCAACTTACATGACCATGCTCAGTTGAATTTTGACAAAAAAATACATCGGTAAACAGTTAGGAAGGAATTGCTGTGGTTCTGTTCGCCGAGCTGGAAGTTTTTGTTGCAAACGTTTCGTCCCCTGTCTAGGTGACATCCTCAGTGCTTGGGAGCCTCCTGTGAAGCGCTTCTGTGGTGTTTCCTCTGGCATTTATAGTGGCCTGTCCCTGTCCCTGTCAACCGGAAGCGGCAGGGACAGGCCACTATAAATGCCGGAGGAAACACCACAGAAGCGCTTCACAGGAGGCTCCCAAGCACTGAGGATGTCACCTAGACAGGGGACGAAACGTTTGCAACAAAAACTTCCAGCTCGGCGAACAGAACCACAGCAACGAGCACCTGAGCTACAAATCTTCTCACAAACTTTGAAGGAAGGAGTTGCCTGGGAATCTTTAAAATTCACACTGGACCTCATGAAATCTCATGGCATCAGGTCAAATATGGGCAGGTAAACTTCTTGCTGATTACCAGCTAATTTCCGCTCTGCTGATGAACCAAAAACTCACCCCTCACCCTAATATGTTAATGGGAAGTAGAATTGAGATTAGAAAGGCCACAAAATGGAGGACATCAATGCACACCACCAAGCAAGGATCAGTAGCACAACCATTGATTGAGCTGTCTAAGTTCTAAAGGACAGAGCTGTTACGTGGGGTCTGCAGCAGATGGTGATGGGGAGCAGGCAAGAGGGAAAATTATACTCATCAATCTATCTGTCATATATGCACCCATTCATGACAGCATCAGTCGGAGTGACCTTGTGGAATGTAAGTCTTTACATTAAGGATACCATCCATGGCATTCATGACAATACCACTGTGCTAAATCAGGTAGATTTCACACAGAGTTAGTAACTCAAACTGGGCATCCATGAGGGCACAATGGACCATCAGCAGCAGGAGAATTGCATTTCACCACAATCCCTAACCTCATAGCCCAGCACATCTACGATTCTATCATTACTATCAAACCACAAATGAACCCTATTTCACAGAAGAATGCTGGAGAGTGTGACAGGAGCCAAAGCGGAGACAAAGATGGTGTACAGATGAATTGGTAAAGCTACGCACATCTCTTAGCATACTAAGTTGCAAAAGCAGCATGCAATAGACAGAACTTAATAACCCACAATCAATAGATCAGATGGAAACTCCGCAGTCCTGTCACATCCAACATGATGGCTGTGGACAACTAAATAACGACAAGGAGGATGAGAAGGAGACTACACAATTAACCTTGTCCTCAATGACTGCAGAGTCCATCACAGTAGTGCAAAAGACAAGCCTGAAGAATCTACAACTCAGGGACCAAATAAGTTGTAAGAGTGCGTGGTTACTGACCAATTTAATTGCATGTTATTACTAGATTACTTTACTTACTTACAGTGTGGAAACAGGCCCTTCAGCCCAACAAGTCCACACCGACGCGCAACCATTGATTGAATTGTCTAAGTTCTAAAGGACAGAGCTGTTACGTGGGGTCTGCAGCAGATGGTGATGGGGAGCAGGCAAGAGGGAAAATTATACTCATCAATTTATCTGTCATATATGCACCACAGCATCAGTCGGAGTGACCTTGTGGAATGTAAGTCTTTACATTAAGGATACTATCCATGGCATTCATGACAATACCACTGTGCTAAATCTGGTAGATTTCACACAGTTAGTAACATGAGGGCACAATGGACCATCAGCAGCAGACCCATTCCCCTACATTTACCCCTTCACCTAACACTATGGGCAATTTAGCTTGGCCAATCACCTAATCTGCACATTTTTGGACTGTGGGAGGAAACCGGAGTACCCGAAGGAAACCCATGCAGACACGGGGAGAATGTGTAAACTCCACACAATCAGTCGCCTAAAGCGGGAATTGAACTCCGGTCTCTGGTGCTGTGAAGCAGCAGTGCTAACCACTGAGCCACCGTGCCACCACATACCACCATACCGCCCCTATCTGCTTTGGAAAAATTTGAATGGGCCCTATATAATTATGGGAATCATTTATTTAAAGAGGTTAAAAATCACACAGTGGAGGATTGAGCCCTCCACTATCACCTGATGAAGGAGCGTCGCTCCGAAAGTTAGTGTGCTTCCAATTAAACCTGTTGAACTATAACCTGGTGTTGTGTGATTTTTAACTTTGTACACCCCAGTCCAATACCAGCATCTCCAAATCATGACTTTAAAAAGGTGTTTGACTGGAGTAATTTGTCATTTCTGTATAAAGCTAGATTTTTACTGTTAGATAAAGTAATGGCTGTAGAAATGTTAATGTTGATGTGGTGATAAGCTCCACCTAATTTGATGGTGACACATAGACTTTTGGTATATACATTTGAGATTTCATGCATTCTTAAGAGGAACCCATGTATTCCATGTCGCTCCTGATAGTCCTTCATATTCATGCCTAGCACACTAATGTAAGCTGTACCTACTGTTATCATGGAAGAACCTTCTGCTTAGAGTCATTACTGGTCTTTCCTCTCCCAACATAGTGAAACAGGC
This sequence comes from Chiloscyllium plagiosum, assembly GCF_037043375.1. Taxonomy (NCBI): domain Eukaryota; kingdom Metazoa; phylum Chordata; class Chondrichthyes; order Orectolobiformes; family Hemiscylliidae; genus Chiloscyllium; species Chiloscyllium plagiosum. The sequence continues at coordinate 42,695,661 of NW_028270163.1, forward strand.
CATAGATCCAGTGTAGAGAAAGAAGAATTAGTGGTAGCAAACAACACAGATAAGGGCAGAGTGGTAGATGTTGTCTACATGAACTTTAGCGAAACCTTTGACAAGGTTCCGCATGGGAGATGAATTACTTACATTAAATCACAAGGGATTCAGGTGAGCTTTCCAATTGGATACAAAATTGGCTTGATGGTAGGAGACAGATGGTGGTGGAGGGTTGTTTTTCGGACTGGCAGCTTATGACCAGTGGTGTTCTGCAAGGATCAGTGCTGGGTTCACATATGTTTGTAATTTGCATAAACGATTTGGATGAGAATTTAGGAGATATAGTTAGTAAATTTGTGGATGACACCAAAATTGGTGGTATAGTTGACAGGGAAGAAGATTATCTAAGATTACAAAGTGAGCTTGATAAATTAGGCCAATGAGCTGAGGAGTGGCAGATGGATTTCAATTTGGATAAATGTAAGGTATTACATTTTAGTAAAGTCAACAAGGGCAGAACTTATACAGTTAATGGTAGGGCTGTGGGTAGTGTTGTCGACCAGACAGACCTAAGGGTTCAGGTACATAGTTCTTTGAAAGCTGCGTCATAGCTAGACAGAGTGATTAAGAAGACTTTGAGCATGCTTGCCTTCATTGCTCAGACCTTTGAGTATAGGAATTAGGATATCATGTTGAAATTATACAAGAGATTGGTGAGGCCACTTTTGGAGTACTGTGTACAGTTCTAATCACCCTGATATTGTTAAATTGGAAAGGGTTTAGAAAAGATTTCCCAGGATGTTGCCGGGACTGGAACGTTTGTGTTATAGGGAGAGGTTGGATAGGCTGGGACTTTTGTCACTGGAGCATAGGTGGTTGAGGGGTGACCTTATAGAGGTTTATAAAATCATGAGTGGCATGGATAGGATGAATAACAAACGTCTCTTCCCTAGGATTGGTGAGTTCAAAACTAGGAGGTGAGAGGAGAAAGATTTAAAATGGACATGAGGGCAACATCTTCACACAGATGGTGGTTCATGTGTGAAATGAACTGCCAGAGGAAGTGATAGATGCAGGTACAGTTGCAACACTTAAAAGACATTTGGATAGCACATAATATGAAAGGTTTAGAGGCATCTGGGCCAAATGCAGGCAAGTGGGACTAGATTAGTTTGGGAAACTTGATTGGCATGGACAAGTTGGACCAAAGAGTCTGTTTCCATGCTATATTACTCTATGACTCTATATCTTTATAACATCAGTTATAACTTAACTCACTGGAGGAAAAAGATCCACAAGTATGCCCCATCTCAATTATGGAAAAGATCAGCACATCAGTGCAAAAGATAAGGCTGATGCTTTCGTCACAATCTTTAGCCAGGAGGGCCGAATAGATGTTCCATTTTGGCCTCCTCCACATGATATCAAGAAACGGCAGGAGACACCGGATACTGCAAAGGCTATGGGCTCTGATAACATTCTGGCAATAGTACTGAAGACTTATGCTCCAGAATTTGTCACTCCTCTGGCCAAGCTATTCCAGTATGGTTACAACATGAACATCGACCCGACAATGTGGAAAATTGCCCAGGTATTTACTGCATGTAAAAAGTTCAACAAATTTAACCCAGCCAATTACTGCCACATCAGTCTCCCCTTAATCATAACTAAAGTAATGGAAGGTATCATCAACAGCGCTATAAAGCAGCACCTACTCAGCAAAAACCTGCTCAGTGGTTCCCAGTTTGGGTTCCGCTCGGGCCACTCAGCTCTTCACCTCATTATGGCCTTGGTTCAAATTTGGACAAAAAACTGCATTCAATTGAGTGTGGCATCAAAGAACGCAAGCAAAACTGGAATCAATTATCAGAGTATCAGGGGCAAATTGTCAGGTGATTGGAATCATACCTGACACATAGAAAGACAGTTGTGGTTGTTGGATATCAGTCATCTCAGCTCCAGAGGATCTCAGCAGGGACTCCTCAGGGTAGTCTCCTTGGCCTAACCATCTTCAACTGCGTCATCAATCGTCTTCCCACCATTATAAGGGCAGAAGTAGGGATCTTAATCAATGATTGCACATTTGTCCAAATGCAAAAAGATCTGGACAATATCCAGGCTTGGGCTGACCAGTGACAAGTAACATTCGCGACATACAAATGCCAGGCAATGACCATCATCAATAGCAGACAATCTAACCACCGCCCCTTGATATTCAATGGAGTCACCATTACTGAATCTCCCACTGTCAACATCCTGGGGGTTACCATTGACCAGAAACTCAACTATACTCACCACATAAACACAGTGGCTACAAGTGCAGGTCAGAGCCTAGGAATACTGCAGCAAGTAACTCACCTCCGACTCCCCAAAGCCTGTCCACCCGCTACAAAGACACAAGTCAGGACTGTAATGGAATTCTCCCCACTTGCCTGGATGACTGCAGCTCCAACAACACTCAAGAAGCTTGATACCATCCAGGACAAAGCAGCCCGCTTGATTGGCACCACAACCACAAGCATACACTCCCTTCACCAATGACGCTCAGTAGAAGCAGTGTGTACCATCTACAAGATCCACTACAGAAATTCACCAAAGATCCTCAGACAGCACCTTCCAAACCTATGACCACTTCCATCTAGAAGGACAAGGGCAGCAGATACATGGGAACACCAACACCTTCATGTTCCCTTCCAAGCCACTCACCATCCTGACTTGGAAATATATCACTGTTCCTTCACTGTTGCTGGGTCAAAATTCTAGAATTCCCTCCCTAATAGCATTGTGGGCCAATGCAGAGAGGTTGACTGCAGCAGTTCAAGAAAGCAGCTCACCACCAACTTCTCAAGGGCAATTAGGGACAGGCAATAAATGCTGACCAACCAGCAACACCCATATCCCACAAATAAATAGCTAAAAAAGAGATATGGCATTCACTTGTTTGTAATTCCTTTTTATACCATTGCTTCAACTATTTCCTTATTAAGGTTAAGCAGATTTTACTCATACTGTAAATTTGTTAATCATGTGAAATGAGTGATACATATAGATACTACCAGTACAGAGTTAATGGGGACAAAAAAAGACAACTGTTGCCTCAATGTTAGTACTTTTTGGGGTGGGCTCATTGCTAGTTATGGACCAGTTAATGTACTGCTTGGTTCATTAAATGATAGCAGTTGCCAAAATACTGAAATGTAGGTATTTCAACAGAAATTGCTGGAAAAGCTTAACAGGTCTGGCAGCATCTGTGGAGAGAAATCAGAGGTAACATTTTGGATCAAGAGACCCTTCTTCAGAACACTTGGAGACCCTGGACAGACAAAGGAGTGGATAACAATCTGGCTAGGAGAGTGAGTAGATATTAATTAGTGGCTAACAATAAGTTGTGTGTGAGTAGACTATGTGATAACAAGGCCTGGTGTGTGAGGGTTGGGATAAGGACATGTGAGAGCTCAAGCCCTAAAATTATTGAATTTGATCTTGAGTCCAAAGGTCTTCAAGGTCCCCAAGTGGAAATTAAGTGCTGTTTTTTCAGGATGCACTTCGCTTCACTGGAGCACTGCAGCAAACCTGAGAGAGAGATATTGGCCAGAGAACAGGGTAGTGTGTTGAAATGCCACTTGGGATGAATGAAGATTGTGTTGTATTGGTAACATCACAAGACTAATAATCCAGTGACTAAATTAATCCTGTGCGGAATATGGTTTGCAATGCTACCATCACAAACTGATGGAATTTCAATTTGGCATTGGACATACATATAGATAATAATGAAACGGTGTAGGTTAGATGGCATCAGATTAATTTCGTGGGTCGGCGTAATATCGAGGGCCAAAAGGCCTGTACTACTCCATAAAGTACTATGTTCTATGTTGTTTCATCAATCTTGATAATGGTGATAATGATAACTATCATTGATTTTTGTTGCAAAAAATCCATTTAGTTTGTGGATACAGTTTGTGGAAGTACTTTCCCAAGGAGCAGTGAAACATCCATTATTGCCTAAAATTTAGTGCTGATCTAACTATGTATTCCATGTTAGGGACCAAATGAAAATTAGGTGCCAACACACAACAGGGAATTAAAGCACAAGGTGAGCCAATCCCTCTAATCCAATCTCTGACCCTCAATCTGCAATCTAATCGATCACATTCTGTTTTCCGTGTTTTATGATGTCAAAAATAAACTTGTCCATGTTAAAATGTATTGTTGACAGAATGAATAAAAACCTCTTTCCAGCAACATTGCCAAGGAATTGTTCCTGTAGTAATGCTCTGATCTTCCCTCTTGAGTAACAAGGAGTTGGCAAGTTTGTTCATTTCTGTTACAATTTATCAGCAATCCATTTCTTGTTTTGAAAACACTCTGTCTCACCGTACTTGTGTGAATGTATCAGGGTGAAAGGAAATCTGACACTGGCAATAAATGTACCTGCATTAATCATATCAAGCTGAAAACGACACATCTTGTGGTTTGGTAATACAGAACTTGTGGAATGCTGAAATTAATTAAGCTATGTGATATGTTGTGGCAGGTATCCAGAAAAATCCCCTTTATTGCTGTTTACTGAACTGATAATTGTTTGTTTCTGATACCCCTGCCTGATCACTTTGGCCTGAACTTTACAGCCCCCTTCACCTGCAGATTTGAAGATCGAGTAGGGCTCATGAAATGCAGCCCACGTCCTGCCCAATGCTTTTCTGCTTACCCTCAGTGTTTCTCCTGGGTTGCAGGGCCTGTGGATGTATAGCCCAGCCAGTTTGTCCTTGGATCTATTGAGACTCGTAAATGGCCTTTTAACTGGCTTATCCTGCCCCCAAGTTAGATGGTTAGCAGAAATCCTGCCCTGAGTCAATTCACATAAAATGGATGCAGGGTAGCCAACTTTATCATAGGCTGACTTCTGATTGACTAGAGTGGTGGGTAAGGGGAACTATAAAGAAATGTCCCAGTCTGTCATCGACTGAGAAAGGCTGGTGAAGTTTCAGGCGAGTGAGCATTAAGAAGCAAAGTGTTTACCCCACTTAGATTTTTTTGTGAAATTTGAGTTGTTACAATGATAATTTGAAAATAGGGATTTGCTCAATTAAAATACCGATAAGCTAGCAAAGGAAAATGGTGAAACTAAACAGGGAAAGGTGTTCATCATTGTGAAGGACTCAAATAGCAGATGTTCATTTGTTTGGAAATTAGATGGAAGGAAAGTGGGCTTCAATATTTTCACCCAGATCTTAATATGATTAAGGAAAAAGATACCAGAAAAGACAACTTATACATGTAAAGCATATGTGGATTAAAAAAAAAACTAGGTCGCCAATTGTGATTTGTTCAGCATCATGATTGGACTTTTCTGTATCAAGTTTACACTTAGTCGAACATTTATACTTTAAGGTACCCTTTAATTAAGCCTATGTTATATTTGGTTTCAATCCCATAGTATTGTGTAAGAAAGGCAGGGCTCCATATAATAAGTTAGTCATCCTTACAGTAATGTCAAGTGCAATGCTGGTCAGAATTGGGAGTGCCAAGCTAGTTCCACGAGAATGTTTTGGCATGATGTGTGATTTCAAGACCCTGAGAACCATTTGAGAGATGTGTGGTACTAACTTTCCATAGATGCACAGAGGTACCTTTATTGCACCCCATAATTTTAATTTTCCCTCTTAATTTTCTCCAATTATTGTAATTATTGTTTCTTTAGCCTACTGATGAAGCACAAATGTTTATTAAGAGTACTTGGCAATTTATATTGCAGCGATTATGGTCAATAATATATTCTTCCATTGTTGAATCTTTAATTGTTCAGAATTTTAATTGGATAATTATACCCAATTACTTGGATTTAATTTGTGCTGCCATCATCATTATATTTGCTCTGCACTTAGGTTATTCATATTTAATTATTAAAATAATGAAACATCTTTAATAATCTTCACAGTTCCCTAGTTCAGCCTATGAACAGCCCTAGAGATGAACTGGCATTGTGCTACCCCAGTATAGTAGATAACCTTGCCCTATCACTTATTGAGCTCATGAGACCAGGCTTAGCTCCTTAAAAAGCCGATCACTCTGGAACGATTAGGAAAAGAAAGTCATTTGATCTCGTTGATATCATTTTCTATCAAGCTGAAGTCTGAGGCTTATGCTCATTTCTTCCTTGTTGCAGGCTGAGACTATAGATAAAAGAATGGGAGAAAGTACTGTAAATAAGGGTCTTATCTTCTTCAGCCACAACCAATGATTACATTTACAGTACTTTATTAATTAGGACTTTCAATTATCAGCATGACAGGGAATTCCCAAGTACTTTTGTGTCTTGAACCAGAAGGAGAAAAAAAACAACCTGCTAGCATTTTCTTTAACAATGATTTATTGGTCCCATTTTCAAAAATCTCTCATGTTCCACATCAGCTGTTCAGCTATTGTATTTTTTCAACATAGCTTTCTGCAACCACAAATATCTGTGGGTGTGTAGATTGTTTGAGTAATCACAGTGCTTTAATCTGCACTTTTAAGTGCAGAGAGGTCTGATTATAGGTAGCTCTCGGAGCACTAAATCAGCTAATAACTTCAACCAGCACTGTTACTCAAAATAGATGATATTTAATACTTTTTTATGCAAACTTTAGCTCTTTCATAATATGAAACAACAAGTGTTTGAAAGGGACACTCAGCAAAGTGCTGGCTGATGTCACCACATTCCCGTGCTTGGTTAATATTCTACTTTTCTGATAAACTACTGTCTCACCCACTTCCTGTCTGGTAACATATTCAAAAGCAAGTATTTAATAAATGATACATTAGGAAGTTAAACTGTTGGCCATTGTGAAGGCTATGTGAGGAGTTATGGACTTGCAAGATGCCATAGCCCTGTTAGTTGCTAAGCCACCAATGTAATTTCAAAGGGAAAGATGAAGTGTACATGCTTCGTGGATTCTTTTCAGATTAATTATTGGTTTGATTTCAAGTTTAGGGTCTTCTGTCAAACACCTTTGAGTGAAAATTCCACTTTTAAGGATTTCAGAACAAAGGTTTAGTAAGCTTATCATAATCTCACACTTTTGGTCTCTCTGACTGCAAAGCTAATGAGGATGGAATTCCAGTGGAGCTTTTGACAAGTTAGAGCTTTCTGACATCAGCATTTCTTTAATATTGAGAGGACAGGAGTTCTGTTCTTTTACGTTATCCATAAAAATTGAATTAAGCCCTTCTATTTGGTGCCACTTGCTCTTCCAATTGTACATTTTACTATAAAGCTTCAAACACATTCAATTGCTTTAAAATCGACCACAGTCTCACATGACATGAGTGTTAAAATGGAATTGTGCATCTGTCCATACACTATGTACTGGAAAGCCAAAGCTTTTTTGGTGTTGCAAATGGGAAGATCAGTGTCAATGGACGCCCATACCAAGAAAATGTTACATCGAGATCTTTTTTTTAATGATTCCTATTTCTTTAAACATTTTTTGTCCTGAACAGTGGAGACATTCTTTCATTGTTTAGATGTTAAGACTAGCTCATCGTTATGATAATTAAAAGGTAAATATCCGGTGGGTTCATTGCACCTTGTAGGTCTATGAACAGTGCTCTCAACTATAACTCCACATTCACCATCTAACTTATTAGGAACATGATCCTTGCATACTCGATCACTCAAAAATGATCCTGCACAGCATAGTTAAACTCAAATTCCTTTTGTTGACGATAACCCCCTTCCATAGGCATTTCTTTGTGTTACCTCTTTGCTTACTTATTTTTAATTTAACCTATTTTCCTCATCAACCTTTTCAGAGATGCTATTACAGACCTCTGGAGCAGGTGAGTCTTGAACCCAGGTCTACTTAGTTCAGGGATAGGGACATTACCTCTGTGCTATACCAGGGTCCTCTCCTTCTTTGCTTGCTTGGACTCCAACAGAGAAATGGGAGTGGGGACTCATTGACATACTTGCGAAGGCCATTGTTCAGCTACTCTTGTCATTGTTTCATCTTGTCTCCCAGCCAACTTTCCAACTCCAGACCAACTTATGTCTAAGCGGCTTGATTGCATCTTGTCATGGAGATCCGTTGCCAGCACTTCCAGTTGTTTGATGTTTTTCCCACTATCAAATGGGTGCCTTGAAAAGAGGGTTGTGTGTGGAAATCTGGCTTCACAACATACTTCCCCATAATGTAGAACAAAAGTGACAATTCAAGGGGCCACTGTTGTCTTGGTCACTGACAGAGATATAGCAAACACTAAGTTACACTAAGGCTAAATTTGATAAAAGTATTAAATGTAGGTGCTTTTAGTTGGCAACTTTTATCCTGATTGCAAGGATGATCATCGTCATTAATATTAAATTCTACTGAACTGGAAATGGCTTTAATTTGCTGTGGGATCTACTCTCAGGCATGTAAGCATTTACACTGTAGAAGATGAAGGCCTCACATTCTTATCCATTTTTAAGAATGTGACTTCCAGTCTATTCAAGCTGAAATGTTCAATCTTCCCCAGGGCAGATGTTTCACAGATTTCAAAATGTGTCGTGGCACCAAGCTCCAGTCAAGAAGCACGCGCCCTTTAAGACCCAGCTGCAGCCTTTAAGAACTGTTGGCTGACCCGATTTTTTGCTTTTGGCATTCAGCCAGCACTGAGGCCACACTATTCATGTATGTTTTTCCTTCACGCGGAACCCATTCTAGTGTCGGGAAGCAGCCGAAATTAGAAAAACCGACTAGGCCCATTACCCTCACACCAGGAAGAGTACACGCGGTATGGCATTCACAGCCCAGACTTTAGTAGCTCCCCGTACTTCTGAGCCAGCCTCCTGGCACTATAATTTAACGTGGAATGTTATCACAATGATATCTTAATTAAAACTATCATCGATTAGGACATTCCAGTATAGACATAGACACTACTGCACAGATTATGCAGCTTGTATCAAGCCTCCCAGTGCCAAAACTGCAATTTTGCACTGTGACAGTTCAAATTATCTTGACACATTAAATGTTTCTGTGGGAGATTAACACTTAGTAGCTGTAACCATTGATAGACTGGTTAGAGTTTAGACTAGTTTTGAGAAAGAAGTTGTGTTTTAGGATCTTAGAATTGTTATTTTTTCTGTTGCTGGTGACGTTGCTACAACTCGAGTTTTTTTTCTGCTCAATTGTTCACACCCTTATTATAGTATCCTGTCCGGCCTTCCTGTAGACTCTTATAATGTATTCACCAAGTGCTGTGTATCTAAATCTGATTTATCTCAAAGCAGTGCAAAGATGGTTCCAAATTCCAAATCGAAATAATTATAATTATAGAACTTTAAAGCATTTTAAACTTACACAATTTCAACATTGTGTGCCACAATGTCATGGTTTCTTGGGTCAAACACCATTGCCGGTATGATATGGTTTGAATGTTGCCCTATAAGTTGGCTCATGAAACATATGTTGAGACAGATGTATTGTATTTTATTAAGAAGACTAACTATTTACATGGCTACAATATCACAGACTTTTACATAGTCTGGGGTCTGTACTTGCTGATATTACTGTACATTATAGTAGCATGACTGACCGGACTGTACTGACATTGCATTCAGAGAGTGATTGAAGACAAACTTGGCACCTTTTATACCTGAACGTCAGAGGCATGATGCCATGTAACTGTCTTAAATGTACACTGACTGGCTGGTATGGAATCTTTCAAGAAGACAACTCATTTGTGGCCTTTCCATAGAGGCACAAGTCATCTCTGGAATCCTTGTGTCTGTGTTAGGTATGATATTTAACTTTGTTGATCCATTCACAGACTCAAGCAGAATAATGTAGATTAACTCCTATTGAATACCATAAATCATAAGGTTGTTGATTCTTCATCTACTGTCAATTTACACACATAATCTAAACTGGCCCACACTTTTACGTTCATTTTCAATAGAATTACTTAATCGATAGCTGCCTATGTCAGTCCAATGCTGCATTTCCCAAAATATAAGCAGTCCTGGATTGCTGACACATCTGCCTAAACTGAAGCTCGCCTTAGAGGGATCAGTGATCTTGATTTAGTTATGATGCGATTATGTACAAAAGTCTTGTAAAGTCTTTACATGTAAAAGGCTTTCTGACACAGGATGGAGTCTCAGTGGGAGCCCTCCTGAAGGATGGACTTGCGTGAGATGCACAAAGAAAGATAATAGTAAATGTGGGACACGTTGGAAAGCAATATTTTGTGCTCTGCAACATCACACTAACTGTTTGATGTGATACTGCTTGGTAGGCTTGCTGTGCCAGATTCACTGCATTCAGTTTTCTCCTCCTGTATCTGATTGTTGAGTAATCAAAGTACAGTGCACAGCATTCGGTTCACTGATGACCTTCTGTCAGAAATGGCTATCAGACTGAGCACCCTCATTGTACTCACCTCATACAGCAGCTCCTCCAATTTGCCTTCTATCAAATATGGGGAGGTCAAGTCTGTCATCTGTGCTTCACCAGCATTTGCCAACAAACTGTTGCTTCATATCTTGAAATTAGCTTGCTTTTGAATCCCCCTACCTTTAAGCAACCTTCAAAAGTGCAAGTAAATTTATATGCTTTTAAGTACAGTTTGTTTTAAAGATCCAGCAGATTTTACCTTACTGTCCAAGTACTGTTGCAATCATATTTTTCTTCAGTGCTGGCCTATTGGGCCATAGCCCATATTGTGAATGGATCCTGCCTTGCAGGAACTTAGTCTCTATTATCTTATTCATAGTTTTTGTGCCATTTCTCATTCCACAATATGAAAAGTCATTTTTTTTTAAACAGCTTGTGGTAGAACCAACTAGGGAACAGGCATTTCTGGATTTAGTGATGCATCATGAGGAAGACTGGTTGAGGGAGCTGAAGGTGAAGCAACCTCTAGGGAACAGTGACCATAATATGATAGAATTCACCCTGCAGTTTGAGAGGGAGAAGATTGAACCAGATGTAATGGTATTACAGTTGAGTAGAGGTAACTACAAGGATATGAGGGAGGAGCTGGCCAGAGTTGATTGGAAGGGGTGCCTAGCAGGGAAAATGGTGGAACAGGAGCTTATAAGAAGAATGGGGAGGCACAGCAGAAAATCATCTCCAGGAAAAAGAAACATACTGAGGGGAGGATGAGGCAACCATGGCTGATAAGCACAGCATAAAAGCAAAAGAGAAAGCATACAGTGTGGAGAAGACTAGTGGGGAGCCAGAGAATTAGGAAGCCTTTAAAAACAAACTGGTGATGACTAAAATAGCAATAGGTTGGGGGGATGATGAGAAGTGAGATTAAGCTGGGTAGTAATATGTAAGAAGATTGTAAAAGTTTTTTAGACATACAAAAGATAAAAGAGAAGCAAGAGTGGACATTGGGCTGCTGGAAAGTGAGGTTAGATAAGTAGTAATAGGGAACAAAGAGGACACAAATAAATACTTTACATTGGTTTTCACAGTCAAAAACATCAGCAATTTACCCAATCTTTAAGAGAGTAAGGAGGCAGAGGTGAGTATAGTGGCCATCACTTAGTAGAAAGTGCTGGGGAAACTGAAAGTTCTGAAGGTGAATAAATCACTCGGACTGGATGGGCTACATCCCAGAGCCCTGCAGGAGGTAGCTAGTGAGATTGTAGAGGCATTGGTAGTGATATGTTAGAAATCAGTGGAGTCAGGGAAGGTCCCAAAGGATCGGAAAATGGCTAATGTAATAGCCCTGCTTATGAAGGGAGGGAGGCAGAAGAGAGGAAACTATAACCTGGTTAGCCTGACCTCACAGACGAGATTGCTGATTACTTGGAAGTGCCTGGTTAAATATGGCAGAGTCAGCATGACTTTTTCAGGGGCAGGTCATGGCTGACAATTCTGGTAGAATTCTTTGAGGAGGTAACAAACAAGTTGGAAAAGGAGAGCCAGTGGGCATGACCTATCTGGATTTCCAGAAGGCCTTTGAAAGGGTACCACATAGGAGGCTGATTAATATGATAAGAGCCTATGGTGCCAGGGGCAAGATACTAGCATAGATAGAGAATTAGCTGACTGGCAGAAGACAGAGAGTAAGAATAAAGTTTTTTTTTCGTTAGCAGCTGGTGACTAGTGGATTTCCGCAGGGATCTGCGTTGAAGCCACAACTATTCACATAATATATTAGCAATCTGGACCAAGGAACTGAGGGCATTGTTGCTAAGTTTGCAGATGACACAAAATAGGTAGAGTGACAGGTAGTGTTGAGGAGGCAAGGAGGCTGCAGAGGGACTTGGACAGGCGAGGTGACTGGGCAAAGAAGTGGCAGATGGAACATGATATGGCAAAGTGTGAGGTTATACAGTTTGGTAGGAAGAATAGAGGCATTAACTATTTTCTAAATGAGGAATGGCTTTGGAAATCTGAAGCACAGAGGGATTTGAGAGTCCTAATACAGAATTCTCTTAAGCTTAGCCATGCAGGTTCAGTTTGCAGTTTGGAAGGCAAATGCAATTTTAGAGTTCAATTTAAGAGGGCAAGAATACAAGAGTGGAGATGTACTGCCTACGCTTTGTAAGGTGCTATTCAAACTGCATTTGGACTTTTGTGATCAGTTTCAGGCCTATATCTAAGAAAGGATGATCGGCATTGGAGAGAGTCCAGAGGAGGTTTACAAGAATAATTTAGGGGATACTGGGTTTATCATATGAGGAGCAGCTGAGGACTTTGGGTTTTATACTTGATAAGGTTCAGAAAGATGAAGGGAGATCTGATTGAAACTTACAAAATATTGATAGACCTAGATAGAGCAGTCGTGGAGAAGAGGTTTTCACTGGTAAGAGAGACTAGGGTCCAAGGGCGCAGCGTGAGTGAAGGGATAATGCTTTAGAACTGAGATAAAGAGAGATTTCTTCAGCCAGAGGGTGATGAATCTATGGAACTCATTGTCACAGACAACTGCGGAGACCAAGCCATTGAATGTATTTAAGACATAGATAGGCTCTTGATTGTAAGGGGATCACAGGTATATGGGCAGGAGAAGGGAGAGTGGAACTGAGAAATATATCACCCATGACCAATTGGCAGAGCAGACACTAAAGCCTAATTCTGCTCCTGTATCTTCTGGTCTTATGGTCTAAAATATGTAAAAATATTCTTGTGTTATTTTGTTAATAGGTGTGAAATGATTATAATCCTTTATGACAGTCTAGAGTTCACTGGATTACATATTACTATCAATCGTGTGTGCTGTCTCCAATGCAGTGTATGGTACCTTCTGGTTTTAGCAAACTTGGCAGACTGGTTCAGTTCTGACAGATAAATCCAGTGGGAAGTTGTATCAAAAATACAGAGATATGTTCTCCCCACTATTCCCATTCCCCCTACACAATTTCTCACAGTTGCCTGGACTCTGTATATGACAGGAAATAATGGCAAGCTAACACACAAGGATGCCTTCCAATCCCCATGGATTTTGTAGTAGTCTCCCTGTCATTTATGAGCATTTCCAAAGCTGACAGAATATCTCTAGTGATCTTATATTGGTGGTTGCAGAAAGATATGTTGAAGAAGGAAAGGATTAGCTATGGTGTGCATTTACTGGCGCTGTGGCTGCTTTTATATTGATATTTATAAGTCCCAACGAACCCTGATCAGCAGGAAGTTAGTTAAGGTGTCTTTTCCACAAGAATCATCGTGTTGTTTATACGCAGATCAAGTGAACTGGCTACTGATCTGCAGTTAAAGCTCCACTTGTGTTGTTCTGTGATTAGCCAGGAGAAGGTGTGCAAGAGCAGTTTGAGGTGACACATTGTGATAATTCTCCTCCCTGTGGTGGACCTTACCGTTACACACTGGGCTCCTAATTCCCTTCCAATCAATTCTGAAATCTGTAATATAGTGAAACTTGTCAAAAATGAAAGGCGGAGAGGAAAGAATTGCTTTCATGTCTCATACTATATTGAGCCTCTCATCCTTCAGGTGCTTCACTCGGCAAATTGCTTTGAAGTGCTTCGGTTATTATTCTGTAAACAAGAGTTTTTTTTCATTTGCCATTTCATAGATGACAGCCTCCTGACCGTATTCAAAAACTAACAATGAAATTAAAGAAAACCTGTGAAAAAAATTGCTCCCACAAGATAATCGATTGAGTTTAGGATCGAAAATTCAAATTTGTCACTGCCTTTTCTTTTCAGGAGAAAAATACAGAAACAAGAGCTGCCAGTATATTCTTGCACAACAGTTGGCAGATACTCTGTGATACTGCTTCCAATTACGTCCATACGTTGAAAGGTAGCAAACTAGCTAAGACCACATCAGTTTATTGCGTATTTAGTCCGGCTATTTTCTACATGTGAATAATGCTTGTTAGCTCGGCAACTTGAAGACATTCTAGCTTCAGACAGGCTAATCTTCAGATAATTGTAAGTTTACTTCAATAGAATATTTGTTGGAAAATGCATTGCAATTTGTTTCCATCTTCAACAGTAGATGCAAATGTAATAAATGCACTTTTCATTTGATTTAACATCAGCAAAACAAGCTGATTTATGGCTGTATCACATTTTAGATTATTTGAAGGTCATTCTATCTGTAAAATCTTGAGGCCTGTTTCCTTCTCTGAGTGCCTCTTCCACTTGCAGTCATGCTTTAAAAGTGTCACAGTGATCCCACCAAAGTCGACGATGTAACATGCCTTCCAGTCAACCAGATCTGGCAAAAACAAAGTGGAATACTTTTGCTCTTGCAGACTTCTGCAGCAATCTTTCATTGTAGGGATGGCTAACTTCAAGCCCAGTGCGGTAGAAGATTGAAGCTCATGAGCCACCACAGAACATGCAAACAAGAGTGACCCCTTAATTGATACTAGAGTGTTCATATCAGTATCGGTGAATGGGTGAACAAAAGATATGAGACACTGGTGCAAATAGCCTTGCGGGATGTTAGGGTCCTGTTCTCCAACACAATGCATCATCTATAATATTCCGCAATGAATGTATCAAAAAATCCTCAATGTGAACATTGCACTTCGAGAGTTGCTGGAAATCCAAACTGTAAAATTCAGGGTGGTCTTAACATTACTGCAGCTGTCTTCAATACTCCTGAACATGCTGCTAGAAAACATTTGGGCTCCGAAGGAAGAACTTGTCCGATTGCAGTGCTCGATTAGCATGCAGTAATTTTGTTTTTAATTTATGTAGTCTGGTTTGGGTTTATTAAAACTGTTTACTCTAGTCATAGCTCTTGGGTTTTAAAATGGTACAATGCCAAGTGAAATTGCTAATAGGGATACAATTATACAGTTTCAAACCAATTTTTATATAGTGTTACAGATGTTTAAACATATCCTTTGTGTTTTTTTTCTTGACTGATATTTTAAAATTCTTTACTTGTCAGTGTCAATATGAATAGTTTAATTGCATTAGGCTCAGCTAGTTGAAACCTGATAGGAGAATCTGTCGCTCTTTTACCTGTTTATAAAGTTGTGGTCAGCTTGTCAGCAAAGAAACAGATGCATTCTTTGTTTTATGTCACTGAACTGAGGACAAAACTTAATCAAGAATTAGAAAACATACACTGCTCAAAATCAGCTTCAAGCCTGGATAATCTATCACAAAGTTATTAACTTTTCATGTTCGATCTAAACAGATTTGAAAAGTCGTCATTCATAGCTCAGGTTTCTTGAATGTTGAAAGTGAGATGTGCCAGAACATTTGATTAAATTTAGCTGGTTGCAGTCAATCTGCAGAAGCAGCAGTGCTTTCAAAGAAGCTTGATGTGTGCATTTGACACTTTTAAAGTTTACATTGTGCAAAATTAATCTTTCATATAAGAACATAACATTTCCTGTCAAAAGAACTTTTTTTTAGGCGACAAAGGGAAAATTGAAAATAATACAATGCAGCACAGTAGCAAAATCAAAAGATATGGGTGACTGGGACTGGGTATTCACTCCTGATGAGTGGGGTTTGAGTTGTAAGTCCCAGGTTTGCTTGCTATTGACTCTGGTGGCTCAGTTTTGAATTCTTTTCCTGAGTTTCTTGACTTGACCACTAGATGGTGCACCACTCAGACACTACCTGCGCTATATGGGGAGGAATGTTGAGAGAATGTTGACAGTCACAATAACAAGCTGTCATTATATTTGTGACAAGAATATGTTGAGGCAAAATCGTTCATTGCCCACCAAATGGGGGATTGAGTAATTTACATACAGAATATGTAATATTATGTCATATCAGCATAAATAGACCGACTGGCTTGTGGCTTGAGAGGCAGCATTTGTGAAATTGTTTATCCTGTGAGAAACTTATCGGAGACAAACTAGTTTCAGATCTTGGCTGAAGATGTTGAGACAAATTGATGGTTGCCCATTTACAGTTAATATCTTTTTTGGGTGGAGTGCTAAGGGAGTAGGGGACATGGGATGGGTTTCAGCTGATGCTGTTAGATGTTGAAGCAAGGAAATGGGAAATAATTTTATTAGTTTAAATACAATATGACAAACCTCAATATCTTCTACCTATACATGAGGAACAGTGACTGAAATTTGATTTTACCATGGGTATCTATGGAAGCAAGACAAGTTTTAGCAATTATGCTGCTGGAGCAAAAGATCAAATTAATCATTTGTAATTTACTTGATTTGATTTTAACTTATGATGCACTTCGACTCACAAGAATTAGTCAAAAATGCTGTTGACATTCAAAGTTGGTTGTTAGGATTGTGAAAATAAAACTACTTCATATGGAGAAAAAAAACACATGGGTAATTCTTCAAAAAAGGTAGTAACTTTGCTCTTTCATCCACACTCTCCCCCAAAAACCTGAGGGGTGAAGTCATTCTCCTTGTTACATTATTTCGATTTTCGTTCATTTAATGATTAAACTGCTACTGTATTGTGAGGGTTCCAGATTTTTTTTGCTGTCGTTCCCCGAAGTGTTACTGTATCTTGTTCTTGGAATAATATTACACCTCCCTCCCACCTCTTCTCCTCTGCCTCTGTCAACCACCACCGCTGTCATGACTACTTTACCAGCAGCTTATGAGAAAATAAATTATAGTCGATTACAGGGAAACTATCTTCTCAAAAATTGTTGCCAATTGAGATGAATTTTTAAGGCAATGATAAAACATAATCTCAGTGACTAAGGCTAGATCCGAGGCCAACAGAGAGAGTGTTTTGATCATCTTCTCTGTACTTTTGAATAAATGTTGAAAAAAAGTTGAAATGTGGTAACTTCTTGTCAAAGTCAAGTACGCATGACATTGTTAACCTTCTCAAGTACTCTCCTGAATATATTATCATTCATGGGTTTTGTAGAGTTTTAGACTAACTTGGGGCAGCTCAGTGGCTCGCACTGCTACCTCACAGTACTAGGGTCCCAGGTTCAATTCCAGCCCACAGGCGACTGTGTGGAGTTTGCACATTCTCCCCGTGCCTGCATGGGTTTCTTCTGGGTGCTCTGGTTTCCTCCCACAGTCCAAAGATGTGCAGGCCAGGTGAATTGGCCATGGCAAATTGCCCATAGTATCAGGTGCATTAGTCAGAGGGAAATGGGTCTGGGTGGGTTACTCTTTGGAGGGTCAGTGTGGACTGGTTGGGCTGAAGGGCCTGTTACCACACTGTATGAGATCTAATCTATACATTTTCAAATTTAAGAAATGGTTCAGGCATTATCTAAAAATTGCAATTATTACAAAACAAAGCTCAGGGAACATTATTAGTGAGACGGTCCTGTGTGCAAGGCTACCAAGAAGTGAAGGATTTTGTGCTTTCAGTTCCACATATGTTTTGTTGTTGGTTACTATGTTTTCTGTATCCTGAATGAGGCTGAAAATATTTTTTCAGAAATGTTTGGTGCATGGTCAGCAAAGTTTCTTTAAACCTGAATGTTGACCTCAGAAGTGTAGAGAAAGTTGAAAAATTATCAATAAATTGTAACCAAATGCGCACAGCCATCAGTGCACAACACTGTACAGCTTACTTGAGAATGCTTCCAATATGTTGCGCTATCCATCAAACCGATAGGAGATTTCGCCTGTTGACACTATAATGACTATTCCTGTGGGTCCAGCAGATATTGCATTGTGTCCCAAATTCCCTGATGCCTTGCGATTAATTATGACCAAGGAGCTTTTGAAAGTTTTGAAAATTGGGTTAACGGATCAATTTCTTTGTATCTTCAAAAAGCAGCAAAATGAAATGCAAAGTACCTGAGTAGTTCTCCATGATTATGATGAAACACAGCCCGATAACCACATTCTATGTATAGCTAAACACAAATGAATGTATCAACCTATCTATCACAGTAAATCTGGAATCTATTCATTTTCAAGCTATCGGTCAGTGCTCAGTTGTAGCCATTAACCAAATTATGCGTCATTTTGAGAAAGTTGCAGTTTTGCATGTGCTTCACCTCATGTCAGTTAGCTAATGTAAGAATGAAGTGCTGGAGATATATGTCAACATTTGAAAAGCTCAACATCAAAGTGCTGTGCTTGGTTTGGTAGTGTGAGAAGAAGTTTGCCAAGACTTTATTAATTTTCTAGGTGGGCAATTGGAATAACTGCAGAGAGTTATTCCAGAGAGGTAACTCCCATCACCAAGTCACCCTTTATTTACTACTACACAGTACAGTGGCTGTGGCCAGCCAGGTCAGAGTCTGTCCCTGAACTGAGGAGATTCTAAATCCCTTGTTAATATTGGGTCAACCAGTACCTCCTGAGTTGTCCAGGTTAACAACCCCAATCAAGGACCTCATAATCAATAAGGTCCACCTAGTTCCAACCACTACAGCAATGTTTCCACTTTACCCCAAAGTTTTTGAGCACGTTGGATTCTAGCAGGTCTGTGATTTATCTTTAATGTTACTGTATAATTCACTGCCTAATGGTGTAGTTGTTCATTTTAATACTGATCACATTCAGTAAAGTAGTTGGAATTTTACCATGCAGAGAAAGGGGACACTATATAGCCTATGCTTTCTCCTTGTGCACTACTCCCCCTCTCCATATCTTCAACTTTATTTTTCAAATGTTTACTCATTACTCTTAGAAATATTCTGTTGGAATGCTTGTTCTGTCCCCATCTGTGGTTGGATATTATAAATTCTAACAGCAAATCGGATGCAAAAGCAAGATCTCCTAATTTCTGTTCTTTGATAATGACACATGTTCATGCTCTGCAGCTGCAGATTCAGTTATAACGGAAATAATTTTGTTCCATTCATCGTGTCAAATATCATTTGGTCATTGTACTAAAATATGCGATTCCTCAATACAAATTTGCTGTAACGCGATTGACAAATTGGGGACACCATTCGTAAAGCGCAAACTTTTAAAACGTATGTTGGCTGTAATGTGATTACAGCGCTAACACTTTAAGCGCTGTTTCTAATGTGCTATTTTTCTATAAAGCAGGGTTGCACAAGAACACAACCATTATGCTATAGAAGAACTGACCGTATTTTTTATTACCTTTATTAGAATGTCTCAGAATTCCCTTTGGTTCTGTCTGATGAACACCTTTGCTTTTCTATATTGTCCTTGCAGTTGAAGCCTTTTTGTAAGGCGTTTGGCCATGGTTTTCTTCTGTACCCTCACCATGGTTTTGGCATCTGAAACGGGACAGACAATTATAACTGTGACTTAAACAATGATTTATCATTAACACCATGTCCTTGGTTATGAAGTTAGAATCATAGACATTTTGTTACAACCGGGCAAGAAGGAGTCAAAGGACTTTCCTCATTTTCCTTCTCGTTGTTTAACAAGAACAGTTTTAATTTTGTTTTGGACGAAGATATCTTTGGCAATTCAATGTGTACTTCGCTGTTGGCATGCTGTGAGTGTTAAGAACTGGACGGGCTGCTTTTTCTACAAGTTAAAAAAGAGATTAGCTTCATTCATCCAAGACTGACTCAAAGTGAAATGTAAAAAATAATATATTCACACACACACACAGACACACACAGTCACACGTACATACACACAGTCAGATACACACAGTCACACACACAAACTCACACTCTCTCTTTTTCTGTCTCTATCTAAGGGGCAGGCTATTATTTTTCTGAGACTGTATGGAAGCAGGCATAAAAGCAGAAGGGACTTTGGCTCAGAAGTTTAATTTCTTGTCCGTTTACATTCTTTTCAGCTTATTACATGTGCATGCACAGGTGAAATGTAGCAATTTAAGGGTATCAATTTCTGAAGTTCTGTGAAGCTTCCAAGCTCCAACTACCAGGCATTACATTTAAAAGACACCCTGACAACCCATCATCCTCTAAATACCAGGAGAACACTCAGCCCCTGATTATTAGCTCCACCTACTCTGGACATATCTTAGTTATGAAAGAGCCAAGCAACTGAAGATGTTTGTAATCACTGGAGCTTGGAGGAAGAAATCCATCCTGCCAAATACACATCTCACTTATCTCATTGTTTTTGTCAGTTCACGTAGAGTCTTAGATTTGTAGAGATGTACAGGCAAAGAAACAGACACTTCAGTCCAACTCGTCCATGCTGACTAGATATCCTGAAGTAATCTAGTCCCATTTGCCAGCACCTGGCCCATATCCCTCCAAACCCTTCCTATTCATGTACCCATTCAGATGCCTTTTAAATGTTGTAATTGTACCAGCCTCCACCACTTCCTCTGGAAACTCATTCCATACACGCATCACCCTCTGTGTGAAAACGTTGCCCCTTAGATCCCTTTTAACTTTTCATGTTCTCCAATGTTGGCTAATTACATAAGTATTCTTCCAGTGAGCTGGGTATTCACGAATAATAGAATCCTTACAGTCTGGAAACAGGCCATTTGGCCCATCGAATCCACACCAACGCTTCAAAGAGCATTCCACCCAGACTCACCCCCCTGCTCCAAAGTATCCCTTGAATGCCGCGTTCATGGCTAATCCACCTAACCTACACATCCCTGAACCCTATGGACAATTTATGGACAATCCACCTAACCTGCACATCTTTGGACTTTGGGAAGAAATTAGAGCACCCAAAGGAAACCCACGCAGACACAGGGTGAATGTGCAAACTCCACACAGTCAGTTGTCCAAGGCTAGTGTCGAACCTGGTGCTGTGAGGCAGCAGTGCTAACCACTGAGCCACCATGCTGTCTATTCTTCACTCCCCCGTTCATGACATGTTAAGGAATGCCAAACATTGATTCCAACGTTGCAAAAACTATTTTAAGGTCACACGCATCATTACTCATCCCATAACTAGCTTACTGTATAGGGGCATTGCCACTAATGACACCCCTGAACCACATCCAGTCGGCCCCCTAACCAACATTCTGGTGTTCATTCAGCTCTGAACGGAAACTTGCTGATTCCTGCAGACAGCCAGTATCTTGGAAGAAGTTAATACTTCAACTATGTCTGCTGCCTTCATGTTGAAATCCCTTTTTGGTCCCTAATTGGCTCCACTCCTCCAATGGTGCTTGCCTGCTGTGCTTTTTCCACTCTTTGACACTCTTCTACCTCATTTCCAGTAGTTTGTTGCCAATAAAACACTGTTCCTCCGCTCTAACTAAATTCATTCTGTCCCTGATCCCTGTTGGACATCCTCTTTCTTCCAAATTGTAATACTCTCCTATTCTTCCTTTTCAACTCTCCTGAACACCTTGTATGCAGGAAAACTTAACACCCGGTCTGACTTTTCTTGAGGCAGGTCCCTGTTAAAGCCCCAACATCTTATTTCTGCTTGGCAATTTGCAACAGGATCTCACCAATATTATTTTCCACTCTCTGTGCATTCACATACATGCACTGTAGCTCTGCATTAGGTTTTGTTGATTTCTCCTTTATGTTAACCTTATCTATTAAGTTAATATTGTCTGTTCTAGTGCTATCTGTCTCTCCTTGTTTTCTGTACACCTTGGTATACCTCTCTGCTTTTATCTCCTGGTTTCCACGCACAGCTAAGTTAGTTTAAGCTTAACTTAACAACACTAGAAAAACACCCTGGAAAGAACTCAGTTCTGGCTCCCTTCAGATGCAAATTGTCTGGCCTATGCAGGCCCCATCTTTCCCAACACCAGTCTCAATGTCGCTAGAGTCACTCCTACACCAACTTTCAAATTACACATTCTTCTGTTATCCTCCTATTTCTGTACTCATTTGCATGAGTAACCTAGCAACGGTTATTTTTAAGACTTTCTTTGCTAATTTTTTGCCTAGTACCCTAAATTTTGACTGCAGGTCTACATCCCTTTCTCTACCTTTTGTCGTTGGTTTCAACATGGATCACAACTGCTAACTGTTCATCTTCCGAGCTTAGATCTTTTTGAGTTATGGTAAGTTCATTTCAAATTTGACAACATTATTACATCCATGAAATAAACTCTTGAGGAAGGATATTGTGCAGTTTTGGACAAAGAACATAGAACATAGAAGAATACAGCACAGTACAGGCCCTTTGGCCCTCGATGTTGCGCCGATCCAAGCCCGCCTAAGCTACACTAGCCCACTATCCTCCATATGCCTATCCAATGCCCGCTTAAATGCCCATAAAGAGGGAGAGTCCAACACTGCTACTGGCAGGGCATTCCATGAACTCACGACTCGCTGAGTAAAGAACCTATCCCTAACATCTGTCCTATACCTACCACCCCTTAATTTAAAGCTATGCCCCCTCGTAATAGCTGACTCCATACGTGGAAAAAGGTTCTCACGGTCAACCCTATCTAAACCCCTAATCATCTTGTACACCTCTATCAAGTCACCCCTAAACCTTCTTTTCTTCAATGAAAACAACCCCAGGTGCCTCAGCCTTTCCTCATACGATCTTCCTACCATACCAGGCAACATCCTGGTAAACCTCCTCTGCACCCGTTCCAGTGCCTCCACATCCTTCCTATAGTATGGCGACCAAAACTGCACACAATACTCCAGGTGCGGCCGCACCAGAGTCTTATACAACTGCAACATGATCTCAGGACTCCGGAACTCAATTCCTCCACCAATAAAAGCCAGTACGCCATATGCCTTCTTCACCGCACTATTTACCTGTGTGGCGACTTTCAAAGATCTGTGTACATGGACATCAAGATCCCTCTGCTCATCCACACTACCAAGTATCCGACCATTAGCCCAGTACCCCATCTTTTTGTTACTCTGACCAAAGTGAATCACCTCACACTTAGCTACATTGAACTACATTTGCCACCTTTCTGCCCAGTTTTGCAGCTTATCTATATCCCGCTGTAACCTGCCACATCCTTCCTCACTGTCAACAACTCCTCTGACTTTCGTATCATCCGCAAACTTGCTCACCCAACCTTCTAGCCCCTCCTCCAGGTCATTTATAAAAATGACAAACAGCAATGGTCCCAAAACAGATCCTGGCGGAACACCGCTTGTATCAGCACTCCAAGATGAACCTTTACCATCAACTAGCACTCCAAGATGAACCTTTACCATCAACTACTACCCTCTGTCTTCTTCCAGCCAGCCAATTCCTAATCCAAACCTCCAACTCACCCTCAATGCCATACCTCCGTATTTTTTGAAGTAGCCTACCATGGGGAACCTTATCAAACGCCTTACTAAAATCCATATACACCACATCTACCGCTTTCCCCTCGTCCACCTCCTTAGTCACCTTCTCAAAGAATTCAATAAGGTTTGTGAGGCACGACCTGCCCTTCACAAAACCATGCTGACTATCCTTGATCACATTATTCCTATCCAGATGTTCATAAATCCTATCCCTCACAATTCTCTCTAAGACTTTGCCCACAACAGAAGTGAGACTCACCGGCCTATAGTTACTAGGGTTATCCCTACTCCCCTTCTTGAACAAGGGAACCACATTTGCTAGCCTCCAGTCTTCTAGCACTACTCCTGGAGGCAACGAGGACATAAAAATCAAGGCCATTGGCTCTGCAATCTCCTCCCTTGCTTCCCAGAGAATCCTAGGATAAATGCCATCAGGCCCCCAGGGGACTTATCTATTTTCACCCTTTCCAGAATTTCCAACACCTCTTCTCTACATACCTCAAAGCCATTCATTCTACTTAATTGTGACTCAGTATTCACATCGGCAACAATGTCCTGTTCCTGAGTGAATACTGACGAAAAGTATTCATTCAGTGTCTCCCCAATCTCTTCAGCCTCCACATGCAACTTCCCACTACTATCCTTGACTGGACCTGTTCCTGCCCTAGTCATTCTTTTATTCCTGACATACCTATAGAAAGCCTTAGGGTTTTCCCTAATCCTACCAACTAAGGACCTTTCATGTCCCCTCCTTGCTGCTCTTAGCTCTCTCTTCAGGTCCTTCCTGGCTACCTTATAACTCTCAATCGCTCCAATTGAACCTTCACGCCTCATCTTTACATAGGCCACCCTCTTCCCTTTAACAAGGGATTCCAATTCCTTATTAAACCACGGCTCCCTCACATGACCCTTTCCTCCCTGCCTGACAGGTACATACTTATCAAGGACACGCAATAGTTGCTCCTTGAACAAGCTCCACATATCAATTACGCCCTTGCCTTGAAGCCTACTTTTCCAAGCCACGCATCCTAAGTCATCCTAACTGCTCCCAGGAGGACCAGTTCAAAATACGTACAACACAGATGGCCTCCTTCTTCACGGACCGCAATTTCCCCCCCGACGTGGTCGACGGTGCCCTCCACCGCATCTCCTCACTTCCCGCTCCTCCGCCCTTGAGCCCCGCCCCTCCAACCGCCACCAGGACAGAACCCCACTGGTCCTCACCTACCAATCTCCATGTACAGCGCATCATCCGCCGTCACTTCCGCCACCTCCAAACAGACCCCAGCACCAAGGATATATTTCCCTCCCCTCCCCTATCAGCTTTCCGTAGAGACCACTCCCTCCGCGACTCCCTTGTCAGATCCACACCCCCCACCGACCCAACCTCCACTCCCGGCACCTTCCCTTGCAACCGCAGGAGGTGCAACACTTGCGCCCACACCTCCCCCCTCACTTCTCACCAAGGCCCCAAAGGAAACTTCCATATCCGCCACAGATTCACCTGCACCTCCACCCACATCATCTACTGCATCCGCTGCAGCCGGTGTGGCCTCCTCTATATTGGGGAGACAGGCCGCCTACTTGCGGAGCGATTCAGAGAGCACCTCTGGGCCACCCGGACGAACCAATCCAACCACCCTGTAGCACAGCATTTCAACTCCCCCTCCCACTCCACCGAGGATATGCAGGTCATTGGACTCATCCACCGCCAAACCACAACAACGCGACGGTCGGAGGAGGAGCGTCTTATCTTCCGACTGGGAACCCTCCAACCACAGGGGATGAACTTGGACTTCACCAGTTTCTTCATCCCCCCTCCCCCCACCTTGTCTCAGCCGAATCCCTCCAGCCCGGCACCGCCTTCCTGACCTGCAGTCTTCTTCTTGACCTCTCCGCCTCCATCCTACTCCGACCTATCACCCTCACCTTGACCTCTTTCCACCTATCACATTTCCAACGCCCCTCCTCCAAGTCCCTCCTCCCTACCTTTTATCTTCTCCTGCTGAACACTCTCTGCTCATTCCTGAAGAAGGGCCTGTGCCCGAAACGTCGAATCTCCTGTTCCCTGGATGCTGCCTGACCTGCTGTGCTGTTCCAGCAATAAAGTTTCATCCTAAGTCATGCCTCACCGCATCATAATTTCCCTGCCTCAAGCTATAACTCTTGCCCTGCTGTCCACACTTATCCCTCTCCATCACTAGAGTAAAAGTCACCGAATTGTGGTCACTGTCCCCAAAGTGCTCACTTACCTCTAATTCTAACACCTGGCCTGGTTTGTTACCCAGAACCAAATCCAGTATGGCCTCAACTCTTGTTGGCCTAAGAAGGGCCTGTGCCCGAAACGTCGAATCTCCTGTTCCCTGGATGCTGCCTGACCTGCTGCGCTGTTCCAGCAATAAAGTTTCAACTATCTACATATTGTGTCAGGAAACCATCCTGCACACATTGGACAAACACCGACCCATCTAACGAACTAGAGCTAAAGCTTTCCCAATCAATATCAGGAAAGTTAAAGTCCCCCATAACAACCACCCTATTACTTTCACTCTTCTCCTGAATCATCCTCGCAATCCTTTCTTCTACATTTCTAGGACTATTAGGAGGCCTGTAAAAAACTCCTAACAGGGTGAGCTCACCTTTCCTATTCCTAACCTCAGCCCAAACTACCTCGGATGGCGAGTCTTCATCCATCATCCTTTCCACTGCTGTAATACGATCTTTGACAAGCAATGCCACACCTCCCCCTCTTTTACCCCCACCTCTGACCCTATTAAAACATTTAAACCCTGGAACCTGCAACAGCCAATCCTGTCCCTGTTCTACCCATGTCTCCCTAATAGCCACAACATCGAAGTCCCAGGTACCAACCCACGCTGCAAGTTCACCTACCTTATTTCGTATACTTCTTGCATTGAAGTATACACACTTCAAGCCACTTTCCTGTTTACAGGCACCCTCCTTTGAGATTGATGCCATGTTCCTAACCTCCCTACACTCCAGGTTCTGCACCCTAAAGCTACAGTCTAGGTTCCCATGCCCCTGTCTAGGTTCCCATGCCCCTGAAAGAATTGTGTCAAAGCATTCAAGCTGTGTAAAAGTTATTTGGAATGTGTAAACGTTACAAACCTGCCTCCCCACAAAACACAAACTTTATCAAAGTTTTATCTTATAGATATTATCAAGAATGTACAGCCAAGTGATTTTGGAGAAGATTTGTAGGTCAGGTTGTGGATCAGGTTGTAAGTTTGCTCGGGGAGAAAGTGAGGTCTGCAGATGCTGGAGATCAAAGTTGAAACTTTATTGCTGGAACAGCACAGCAGGTCAGGCAGCATCCAGGGAACAGGAGATTCGGCCTGTGCCCGAAACGTCGAATCTCCTGTTCCCTGGATGCTGCCTGACCTGCTGTGCTGTTCCAGCAATAAAGTTCAAACTTGTAAGTTTGCTCACTGACCTGGTAGATTTGTTCTCAGATGCTCAGAAGTGCTTCATTGGAGGCTCACTGATGATGTTACCTAACATGGTGAAGAAATGTCTGAGAACAAATCTACCAGCTCAGCGAGCAAACTTACAAACTCGTGTATAACAATATCACAGAACATCGGTAACCAATATAAACACTGTATTTAGAAATTGGATCTTTTTTTTATCTATAAGATAAGACTTTGATAAAGTTTGTATTTTATGGGGAGGCAGATTTGTAACTCTATAAATGCATCTATACAGTTGCTATATGATCATCATGGTCAACACTTAGGGAAGTGTTTGACAAAGAGACTAGCAAGATTATCTCTTTGGTAGCCAGGGTTAGTTAACAACATAGCAGACATGGTGAAACAGTGCAGAATATGTCACCACTGGTACCTTTACAATCATGGAAATGGCCAGCATTGGAGTGTGACATTGATTCATTTAATAGATAGCCATTTGAAGTGGACTGAGGCATTTCTATTGAATCAGGCAATAATCAACAAAACTTTAGAGGCTTTGCACAGTTTGAATGTTGCTAACTGGTTCCAAGGGAAAGTTATGTCTGACAAAGGACCTCAATTTTGTTCAGAAGAGTTTTCAGATCTCATGAGAATGAGCCAGATAACCATAGCAGAATCATCTAGTTTCAAATGGAGTAGCAAAGTACATAGTTCAAATTGTTAATTGTGCTCTTGTTCAACAAATACTTGATACAGCTGGGAGAAATGTCTGGAGTCATTGAATTTTTTTGTTTACTTATTGTAACACCCCTCATCCTAAAACCAATAGTATGCTCACTGAATTGTTTCTTAGAAGAAAGTCAAAATGAGGCTTTCATTCCTGAAGTCATATTTAGCACAATCAGCAAAATAGAAAAACAAAATGAGAAAGAAAGAACATAATGATAGGGGTAGAGTGACAGAAACTATTCTGAAGTTGAACCAGAAGCTTAATTAAAGAACATCATCGTAAATGGTTGAAATAGCCGCCAGGGCGAGTTGCAAAATTGAGTGCTCCTGACATGTATTTAATCAAGATGTGCAGTATTGGAAAGGTTAGGTTTGCAAATATAGATCATTTTTTAACTTCACAGGTTCATGATGATGAAGTGAGTTGGGAAGAATCAAATAAGCCTGATGAATTAGATAGTTTGGATATGAATAGATAACCAATAGTCACTGCAACATAAGTTGTGTCTGAAAGCAATTCCAATCCAAGTTAGAGCCATACAGACAAGTCTGATGATAAGGAAATTTGTGTCAATAGCAAAATAATGCCATGGCAGAGACTGCTACTCCTCAGCCTCACACCAAGATAGCTTAAGCTCTGACAGTTTGATTCAAAGACTAATGCAGATTTGCAAATAGATGGAGTCTATGAGGTACATATGAATTGTACGGAATTTTGAACATTGTGCAACATATTCATCACAGGAGGAGTGTAATAGGATCCTCTTGTGGACCTTTGTGCATATGTGTAGGCAGGAATAAACCAGTTTAATTTGGTTTTGACTCTCCATGTGCAGCATTTGCAGTATCACTTAAGAAGCTGACTTGGAGCACTATCTCAAAAATCAAAGTCTTTTTGTTCAAGTCAGTAACCTTTGAATTTTCTTTAGCTGCTGAATACTGTCAGTGATTTCCATTGGTATGTTGTCAGTAAGGCAGGAAGGAAGGTCTTACAAAGTCCCTGACAGCCATCATTCCTGAAGAAGGGCTTATGCTCGAAACGTCGATTCTCCTGTTCCTTGGATGCTGCCTGACCTGCTACGCTTTTCCAGCAACACATTTTCAGCTCATTGTCTCTACTGAGATTTCAGACTTGCTCTTTTCTTTGTATAGAAATGTGCAATGTGTATCGCACTATAATTTAATTTTGGCCATCTTGGTGAAGGTTAGAATAATTTTACTCATTTAACAAAAAAAGCTGTCTTTTTGAAGGTCTATTTTATGTTTTTAACCAATAAATTAAAAATTAATATTAACTTAATATGAATAAGAATATTTTTATAGCATTATCAGTCTCTGCTTTCTTCTTTACTTAAACTCCTCCTTCTTTTATTTATTTTTTCAAGTAATGCATCATGGCCTTTGACCCTGCAGATGTAGAATAAGGGCAACTTGTAAATTCATTGAAATGTTTGTGGAATTTTTTTTTATTCATTCATAGGGTGTGTTGACCAGTATTTATTGCCCATCTCTAGTTATCCTGGGAAACTTAGCTGCCATCTTGAAATGCTGCAGTCCTTGAGTGATAGAGATATCCATAATGCTATCAGGAAGAGACCTAATAACAACAATGAACCAACAGTGATAATGCTCCAAGACAAGATGGTGTATGGCTTGGAGGGGAAATTGAAGGTGGTAGTGTTTCTATGCATCAGCTGCCCTTGTTCGTCTAGGTGGTAGATGTTAGTGGGTTTGGAAGGTGGTAGTGAAGGAGCCTAGATGAATTTCTGCAGTGCATCTTTTAGATGGTACACAGCAGATATTTGGTGAAAGAAGTGAATGTTGAAGGCAGTTGTTGGGGTACCATTCAATTGAGTTGCTTTGCCTTGAATGATATGGAGTTTCTTGAGTGTTGTTCTAGCTGCATTCATCCAAGAAAGTGTGATTCTATCACACCCCTGATTCACATAGATGATAGACAGACTTTGAGGAGAGTTACTTGGTGCAGAATTTTCAGCCTCTAGCCTGGTCTTATAGCCACAGTATTTATGTCTCCCATTTAGTTCACCCCCAGCAGGAAGTTGATTGCGTGGGATTCAGCATTGATATTCAAAGGCATCATAATTATTTTCCTTTTTGCCAGGTATCTTTCCAATCAGCAGACTGTTTTGATCCTGATTTCCCTTGACTCGAGTTTTGCTAGGGCTCCTTGATACCTCACTCAGTCAAATGTTGCTTTGATGTCTAGGCTTGTCATTCTTATTTCACCTCTGGTGTTCAGTTCCTTTATACATGTTTGGAACAAAGTTAGGGACATGGAACACACTGCCTGCAACAGTAGTAGATTCGCCAACTTTAAGGGTATTTAAATGGTCATTGGGTAAACATATGGATGAAAATGGAATAGTATAGGTTCAAATTGGTTTCACAGGTCGGCACAACATTGAAGGCTGAAGAGCCTATACTACGCTATAATATGCTATGTTCTATGTAATGTGGTCAGAACCCAAGTGGTCCTGTCAGAACCCAAGCTAAGTATCAGCAAACAGTTTATTCCTTTGCAAGTGCTCCCTCATAGCACCGTCATTGAACCCTTCCATTACTGATGACCGAGAATAGACTGATAGGTTAATAATTGGCCAAATTGGAATCATCCCACTTTTTATTTCAAGGACATTAGTCAGCAATTTTCACATTGTTGGGTCGATGCCAGTGTAACTGTTCTGGAACAGCATGACTAGGTGTGCAGCTAACTCTGGAGCACAAGTCTCCAGAGTTGTGCTCTGGAGGGCGGCACGGTGGCACAGTGATTAGCACTGCTGCCTCGCAGCGCCAGAGACCCGGGTTCAATTCCCGCCTCAGGCGACTGACTGTGTGGAGTTTGCACGTTCTCCCCGTGTCTGCGTGGGTTTCCTCCGGGTGCTCCGGTTTCCTCCCACAGTCCAAAGATGTGCAGGTCAGGTGAATTGGCCATGTTAAATTGCCCGTAGTGTTAGGTAAGGGGTAAATGTAGGGGTATGGGTGGGTTACGCTTCGGCGGGTCGGTGTGGACTTGTTGGGCCGAAGGGCCTGTTTCCACACTGTAAAGTAAAGTAACCTAAAAAGTCTCCTTTGCTAATGGTAGAATGTTGTCAGAGTCACAACCTTTGCAATTTCCAGTGTTTTCATTTCTTGATATCATATGGAGTGAAGACTGGCATGGATAGGAAAGGTTTGGAAGGATATAGGCCAAGTGCAGGAAATTGGGGTTAAAGTGGATGGACATTTTGATTGGCATGGACTGGTTTGGGCCAAAGGGCCTGTCACCGTGCTGTTGGACTCGATAACTCAATGATTCTATGGCATCTCTGATGTTGTGAGCTTCAAGAAAAAAACCATTACTGACCCTCCATTCAGCAATGTTGGCTGAAGGTGGATGCAAATTATTCAATCTTATCTTTTAGACTGATATGCTGGCCTCCCGCATTGTTGAGAATGGGATATTTGTGGAGTCCTCACTTCTTGTCAGTTTAAATGTTGCCACCATTCACAACTGATGTGACAGACTGCAGATTATGGATCTGAATTGTAACTTTTGGGATTGCTTAGCTCTGCCTTTTGTATGCTCTTTCTGCTTTTTGGTTTGTAAGTAGCCCTAGACTGTAGCTTTTGCCACCTTCTTTTTGGGTATACCTGATGTGGCTGCTGGTATGCTATCCTCTCATCTTCACTGAACCAGGATAAATCTCCTGGCTTGATGGTAATTGTAGAATTGGGACATTGCATGCGATTACAGGTTCTTGTTCAGCATAATTCTGCTGCTGCTGATAGCCCATGGCACCTCACTGATATCCAGAATTGAGTTGCTAAATCTGTTCAAAATGTATCATTTACCATGGTAACAGGGCCACATAACACAGTGGACAGCATCACTGGAATGAAGACAGAACATTATCTCCACATGGACTGTGCAGTGGTCACTCATGATGATAATGATGTAAAAACTTGTCCTACCTGCCTATCTCCTTTTCCACCTATCCACTCCACCCTCTCCTCCCTGACCTATCACCTTCATCCCCTCCCCCACTCACCTATTGTACTCTATGTTACTTTCTCCCCACCCTCCTCTAGCTTATCTCTCCACGCTTCAGGCTCGCTGCCTTTATTCCTGATAAAGGGCTTTTGCCCGAAACGTTGATTTCGCTGCTCTTTGGATGCTGCCTGAAGTGCTGTGCTCTTCCAGCACCACTAATCCAGACTCATGATGATAATGTCATGGATGCATGTATAGGCAGCAAATAGCACAACAAAATGTGCGGTCATGTTGCTTTATTTATTCTCTTGTTAGTTCCTCACAATCTGCTACAGACCTAGTCCAGCAGCTACAACCTTTCGGAGTTGACCAGCTCAGTCAGCACTGGTGCTATCAACCCACTCTTTCTGATGGACATCAAAGTCCTGCACACGGAGTGCGTTCTATTCCTTTGCTACCGTCAATGTTAGTTCAACATGACAGAATACTCATTCATCCATCAAAGGGATAAAGACAGTAGTTAGTAATCATAGTAATCATCAGGAGGTTTCCTTGCCAATATTTGCCCTAGTGCCATAGAATTTCAAGAGTCCAAAGTCTATGCTGAGGACTCCAAAGCTAACTCCTTCCTGACTGTATATCACTGTTCTGCCATCTTCAGTGGGTCTATCCCAATGGTGTGACAAGATGTATCCAGGGGTGGGGGTGGTGGTGTCTGGAACATAGTCATACTCATGGTATCATATATTATAACAATGTCAGGCTATTTTTTGTTTTATCTATTAGACAGCTCTCCCAGTTTTACTATAAACCCCTACATATTAGGAAGGAGGTATCTGCACAGTTGACCAGGCTGTCTTTGCTGTTGTCCTTTCAGGTGTCTAGGTTGATGCCAAACAGGCTGTCCTGGTTTCATTTTCTTTTTTAGACTTCACTGTGATTTGGTACAACCAGGCCATTTAGAGGTCAGTTAAGGGGAAATCACATTGCTTTGGATCTGGTATCGTATGTGGGCCAGACCAGGTGAGGAGCAGATTTTCTTCCGTAAAATATATCAGTGACCAATTGTTTTCTTTATGACAATTGACAATGGTGACATGGTCATCATTAGACTGGCTTGTTACTTTGAGACCTTATTTAGTTGATGTTAAAGATGTTTGAAAGGACTTTTAAGAATCTGCATCAATTTTAAAGGGACCAAATTTAATTTTATTTAGAGTCATAGAGATGTACAGCATGGAAACAGACCCTTCGGACCAACCCGTTCATGCTGACCAGATATCCCAATCCAATCTAGTCCCACCTGCCAGCACCCGGCCCATATCCCTCCAAACCCTTCCTATTCATATACCCATCCAAATGCCTCTTAAATGTTGCAATTGTACCAGCCTCCACCACATCCTCTGGCAGTTCATTCCATACATGTACCACCCTCTGCGTGAAAAAGTTGCCCCTTAGGTCTCTTTTATATCTTTCCCCTCTCACCCTAAACCTATGCCCTCTAGTTCTGGACTCCCTCAACCCCAGGGAAAAGACTTTGTCTATTTATTCTATCCATGCCCCTCATAATTTTGTAAACCTCTATAAAATCGCCCCTCAGCCTCTGATGCTCCAGGGAAAACTGCCAGCCTGTTCAGCCTTTCCCTGTAGCTCAGATCCTCCAACCCTTGCAACATCCTTGTAAATCTTTTCTGAACCCTTTCAATTTTCACAACATCTTTCCGATAGGAAGGAGACCAGAATTGCACGTAATATTCCAACAGTGGCCTAACCAATGTCCAGTACAATCGCAACATGGCCTCCCAACTCCTGTACTCAATATTCTGACCAATAAAGGAAAGCATACCAAATGCCTTCCAAACGCCTTCTTCACTACCCTATCTACCTGCGACTCCACTTTCAAGGAGCTATGAACCTGCACTCCAAGGTCTCTTTGTTCAGCAACACTCCCTAGGATCTTACCATTAAGTGTATAAGTCCTGCTAAGATTTGCTTTCCCAAAATGCAGCACCTCGCGTTTTTCTGAATTAAACTCTATCTGCCACTTCTCAGCCCATTGGCCCAACTGGTCCAGATCCTGTTGTAATCTGAGGTAACTCTCTTTGCTGTCCACTACACCTCCAATTTTGGTGTCATCTGCAAACTTACTAACTGTACCTCTTATGCTCGCATCCAAATCATTTATGTAAATGACAAAAAGTAGAGGACCCAGCACCGATCCTTGTGGCACTCCACTGGTCACAGGTCTCCAGTCTGAAAAACAACCCTCCACCCCCACCCTCTGTCTTCTACCTTTGAGCCAGTTCTGTATCCAAATGACTAGTTCTCCCTGTATTCCATGAGATCTAACCTTGCTAATCAGTCTCCCATGGTCAACCTTGTCGAATGCCTTACTGAAGTCCATATAGATCACATCTACTGCTCTGCCCTAATCAATCTTCTTTGTTACTTTTTCAAAAAACTCAATCAAGTTT
Source organism: Chiloscyllium plagiosum (assembly GCF_037043375.1). Taxonomy (NCBI): domain Eukaryota; kingdom Metazoa; phylum Chordata; class Chondrichthyes; order Orectolobiformes; family Hemiscylliidae; genus Chiloscyllium; species Chiloscyllium plagiosum. The sequence continues at coordinate 42,729,748 of NW_028270163.1, forward strand.
GTGAGACATGATTTCCCATGCACAAAGACATGTTAACTATCCCTAACCAGTCCTTGCCTTTCCAAATGCATGTACATCCTGTCCCTCAGGATTCCCTCCAACAACTTGCCCACCACCAAGGTCAGGCTCACCAATCTATAGTTCCCTGGCTTGTCTTTACTGCCCTTCTTAAACAGTGGCACCACGTTTGCCAACCTCCAGTCTTCAGGCACCTCACCTGTGACTATCGATGATACAAATATCTCAGCAAGAGATCCAGCAATCACTTCTCTAGCTTCCCACAGAGTTCTTGGGTACACCTGATCAGGTCCTGGGGATTTATCCACCTTTAACCATTTCAAGACATCCAGCACTTCCTCCTCTGTAATTTGGACATTTTGCAAGATGTCACCATGTATTTCCCTACAGTCTATATCTTCCATATCCTTTTCCACAGTAAATACTGATGCAAAATATTCATTTAGTATCTCTGCCATTTTCTGTGGCTCCACACAAAGGCCGCCTTGCTGATCTTTGAGGGGCCCTATTCTCTCCCTACTTACCCTTTTGTCCATTGAATAAATATTGACCATGTGACTTAGTGCCCCTTGACCTGGAAGCATGAACACCAGGAAGAACGTTAAAAGGGAATTCTATGGTCAGAGGCAAAGAAACAGCAGCAAGAGAAGAACAGAGAACACACATTTACAATTAACTGTGTTCGTAAGGCAGTTCATGACACAAGAAAGTTGAAGACAGGGTTAGAGTAGGGATTGTGAATGATATGGTATAATATAGTCTCTGAAGCCATGTCTCATAAACAGCCACCATTGTTAACTTTGATCTGTTCTGCTGGAATTTTTTTATCAGCAGTGTATTTATACCTTCTGAACTGCTACTTACAATCGCTCCTGTAATATGAGAATTTGATTACGTTACAGCGTGAAAACAGGCCCTTCGGTCCAACAAGTCCACACCGACCCGCAACCCACCCATGCCCCTACATTTACCCCTTATCTAACACTACGGGCAATTTAGCATGGCCAATCCACCTGACCTGCACATCTTTGGACTGTGGGAGGAAACCGGAGCACCCGGAGGAAACCCACGCAGACACGGGGAGAACGTGCAAACTCCACACAGTCAGTCGCCTGAGGCGGGAATTGAACCCGGGTCTCAGGCGCTGTGAGGATGTGGATAACATAGTAGTGAATGACTCAGTAGCCTTTTAACATATCTCCTGGTATCTACATATATTATAATCGCAGACACTTGCATGAATGGGCTTGTGCTAAGCAATTCAGAAGTAAACTGTAATACACTTCCATCAGCATGTTAGACTGTGAGAAAGCTCAATAAGATGGGGACTCAGACCTTCATGCCATCAGGTCACATACAGTGATGATGTGATGAGTTGTCCCTTAAAGCTGTGAGACATAACACAAAGTGAATTGGCTGATTCCACTGCGATGCTTCAGTTTAGTCACAGCTGGCCAGAATTTTGCAGAGTTTCTGGAGAATCTATATAATCAAGGCGGTCGTGAGCATAGCTAAGAAAGTTTTGCAGGTCTATGCCTTTTGTGGAGTGGAGCCACCATAGCAGATGACTTGAGGACCAAATCCACTGATTACAGAATGGGTTTCAGAGGCTGCAATGTCAAGATTGTCATACCACATTGTACAAAGGGTGATGTGAAGATTTGAAATTGCACAAAATTAAAGTGACTAAAATCCTAGAGGACCATAGACTGCTCTCTCATTAAAGAGAGAGAAAGAGAGACAGAGAACAGGTAATGTTTAACTGAGGACCACCATGTTTCAGGTGAGGGATCAGGATGAGAAGGTGTGACCTTCATTGTAACCTCAGCTAGTCGAGGAACTGGCTTCACATTACATTGAAAACCAGTTGACTGGTCAATGGAGCTAACCCACCCCGATTAGAAAAAGTATCAGACTATTCCATGTATAATTTCTATCTAATGTCACCCAAAAAATTGTCTGTTAATTTATATTTAATTTCCTTGGATTCTGATTTGTCTTTAAGTAGAAGCTACAGAAAGTGAGATGTTTTTGGTAATTTCTTCATTGTGGGTTATTCAGTATATCTGATTGGTTTCCAGTTTGCCTACGGGGATCATAGCAATAATTCCTGTCCCTTTGCTCCAATTCTCTCCTTAATTGATATCTGAACTACCAATTTGCCTCTGCCCTCCAAGTTATATGAATTCTTCTTTAGTTTTAATCATCTATTTTTATATCAATTGTAAATTTTGCCCAATTCTTTTTTGCAGATTAGTTTTTTTTATTATTCATTATCAAGATGTGGGCATCAGGCCACATGAAGGAGCATGAAGGAGCAGTGCTCCAAAAGATGGTATTTCCAAATAAACCTGTTGGACTATCATCTGCTGTGTGATTTTTAACTTATGCTAGCATTCATTGCTCATCCGAGAGGGCAATTGAGAGTCGACCACATTGCTTTGGGTCTGGAGTCACATGTAGGCCAGGCAAAGTAAGGACACAATGGCCTAGTGATGCTATTGGCTAGATATATTCTGGAGACTGGGGTTGAATCCGGCCATGGCAGATGATGGAATTTGAATTCAACAAAAAAACCTGGAATTAAAAACCTTATGATAACCATGAAACCATTGCTGAATGTCAGGAAAAAGCCAACTGGCTCTATTGTGAACTCTTTCTTGAATAACAGGATGAAATGGGTGATGTGTAATGTAAGATTACCTAAGAATCAACTCCGTGAGCATGAAGTTACCTGAACCAGTCAGTCAAGAAGAACCATTCTTTATTTACTGGGTTACCTTCACTTCATTGCTGAAGTGTGCAGATAAAAGTGCTTTTGTTTTTAATAGTCACTGTTCAATTTCCATTTGCTCCAGTTACTTACTCCCATTTAATGCAAATTTTCCAGTAATGTTTACTCTAGCTACTGTGCCGACGATCTGACTCAGGAACCGTTGTGTATAACAGTCTTTAGACTTCTAATGACCTCAAGTCTTTTGATATCACACCTTTGTAACTCATTTTAATGGAAATTGGCCTCCTTCATTCAGTCTCTCACCAATTCTAGCTAAATGGTAAAGTCGACATAGTCCTAACAGATCATAGTGTACCTCTTTCATCGGTGGGTGAGAGGGGTGGGGGTGGGGGTATAGAGAGAGAGAGAGAGAGAGATAGAGAGAGAGAGAGAAACGGCTCTTGAGAGTTTAACCTGAGGGTCAGGCAAGGAGAAGAGGTTGAAAAGTCTTTTGTGGCAACCTCAGCTGATGTGCAAATTAAACCCATGTTATTGGCATCACTGCATTACAAACTGGCAGTCCAGCTAACATACACCCTCAGACCAGTTATATCATTTCTTTAGCATTTTATTTCTTCATACCTGTTCATAGAATCTTTGATTCGGGGTTATTCAATTAGTTTGACCTCAATTGCTGCCTCTCCAAAGTGTTAATGGCTTTAAGGTTCACACTTCAGTAATAACTAAAAGCTCTTTGCTATTATCCTATGGTATATTAGGAAGAATACATTTTGACTATTTTGTTAATGTCAGAATACACAAATTCAAGTGTTCAGGCCAAGCAGTATTGAGATTTTACAAGCACCAGGAGAATGAATTCTGCAAATAAATTGGTCTTCTTTTTAATTAGATACTGTTTCAATTAGAACTACAAGGTAAATGAAAGGTAGGTTCTGTTCAGCAAGAGAAAGAAGGTTTCTTTCACTCTCGCTTGGCCATTTCTCACTCCTCTTTTTCCTCACCAACCCTCCCCCCCCCACCCGGATAAGTTCACAGAGAGACATTTGAATTTAATAGTTTCACATTTCAGATTTTGACTGCAGTCCACCATTTGAGTTTGCTGTTGATCTAAAGTTTGGGAAACTTTATTAAATTAACTGCATTTTTTTTTCAGAAAATTCTGCATGTGCACATCTGAATCTGTAATGCCATCGGCTGAAAACCATTTTTCGCAAGGTAAATGATATCTATAGTACTAGTTTGAATTCCCCTATTGTGCTGTGAAACCTACATGCTGTAGTACTTTAGCTATTACCAGTCCTTCTAAGAATTTGCATAATACTGCTTGATTGTAGTAGTATAGGATTCCATCAGAGTTAGTGTCTGATTGCGAGCATTTGCTCAATATTATCTATTAATTTATCTAACTAAAACACTCTCTTGATTAATGTGATGTAATTTATGAAATAAATTAAAACTAATACTATGCTCTTTGAATAATATTTCAATACAAACCAAAATGCTTCTACTTGTGAAGAGTTGGTGGGATTGAATATAAAAGCAGGTTCATGATATGGATTGAGTAAGAAGACATTGTTTCAGTAGAGTGATTCTTGATTGAGAGTTGTCTTTGGTTTGAAGTGGTATTGTCCTTGGGACAAAGGGGTAATACTGTAAATCTCAATCTTTTGCTGCACAGCTCCAAAGTCCAAGTCCCCACTAATTTTCCAACTTGATTGTAATGTTTAACCAAATAAATCAGCAGATGCTTTCAGGGACAAAATTATATGCTGAAAGAAAGCTTAAGTGAAATTAAGTAAATTCAGAAATTTCGTGTGAGCAGCACTTTTGTGTGAGAGAGCAAAGCTAAGTTGGTGAGCAGGAGAAATTTTCAGAGGATGTTTTGATGGATAGGTGTAAAGATTAAGGTAAATAACTATAACTCAATCAGTTGTTATGAAAATGCCAAAAATAGATTATCAATTTTCAACTTCCATCATCTAGTTTTAATGCCTGCAAATATTTATGGACTAGAATGATTTCAATAGTCCATAATGATATCTAACCCGATTGGTACAAGTTCACGAAACCATCATAAAAAAAAATTCCAGTGTGAACTGAAATTGATGTCATCAAAATTACTGAAACCAGTGACCTCTGTCTCCTGCTTGATTTACATATATCTCAAAGTTTTCGAAAGTGGATGCAAGTTGCCTATAGATTGTCTAACTTGGGAATAATAATGAAGTCAGAGATGACAATACATAAAGGAACTTACTTCAGGCAACAGCATTTGGCAAGGAGTATTGAGAAGGAAATATATTTATGAAAACAGAACTGGCAGGATTGCTCTCTCTCCCTGTTTCTCTCAGACTCTTGAATAAAAGCACTCAGGAAACAAATCTGGGAAACATCTATTCACTGAGAACTCAGTGATATCTACAAATTTTGGACCTACTGAAGATATGATACCAATTAAACAATGGTTGCAGGTTAAAACCTAATATCTCAAGGATATACTCTTTTACAAAAAAAACTGTGTATTCTTGATCTTCCTTTTTGCACCAGATACTTTTCTCTTTTAAAATGTTATAGATGTGTTTGTGTGGTTTTGATGTGTTTTATTATTTTCTTGGAGTCATTAGGCAATACAGTTTCTCCTCCTTTTACCTGAGAACTCATTGTAATTGTGTTCTTAATTTTGACCGGTTTAATTGAAGTGTTATTTAGCTGTATACTAACAAAAATTAACCAACTTTGCAGTGGCTAATTGAAGGGGTCAAAATAAGTTCCATTTCACTTCTCTGCATTGGCTCTGCTGTATGAACAGTTTTATTTTGTTACATTTACACTGCTGTATCAGTGGAAATTAGAAATTAGAAATAACTTCTGTGCCAATGAAACATACTTCATTCGTTATAATAAAAACTGAAAGTGGTAGAGAAACTCAATGGGTCTGGCAGCATCTATGAAGTGAGTCCGATAGGAGTCTTCTTCAGACATTTGTTTTTATATCATTATGGCTCACTGTTTAATGTTAACTGTTTAGATTTTTTTAGTTTGCAGTCTAGTGCTCTGTAAAATAGAGTTCATACATAAACTTTGACACTTTAGATCCTTCTCATCTTGTCTCTGCTGCCCTTTTAAAAATTTGTCATTTGTGAAATGACAATTAGAGACAGACTTCAGTTTTCAAATTGAAGTAGATCAATGGCCTGATGCCCTTTTAGCTGGTTCCCTTTTGAAATGGGAAATGGGCATCAAGGCCACTGACCCCATTTTGAGACTGCCAGAAATCCATTTAATGGTTGGTTTTAAAAGTTAGATGTCAATGCAACTCCACCTCTCTCCTCAAGAACATTTTGTCAGATGAGAATTATGAAATGGTTGTACTTTTTTGTGAGCTAATGACACTTCAACAAAAAATAATGCAAGTGAGGAATTGTATCTATCATCTGGTGTTAGTGTTAAGCTTCATTGTGGGTTAATTGCTTAATTTCAGCACCTTTGATTGTTACAGTATGTACTCTTCTGCACCTGTGTTTTCACCATGTATGCAGCATTTTCAATGCAATTGTTATGAACTAGAACTTTCTTTAAGATTAATACCGAGTATAGAATATTGTCCAGGTTTAAAAACCTATTCTGAATTGTAGTATGTTGTTCATTGAGAATGCTTGAATGCCACTGTGCTGTCCCATCGCTTTACCATGTGTCCAACGCTCTCAGGGTGGGGAAAGCTACATTTTCAAATCTAATTCCAGATGAAATTGTTTCAGCAGCAAAAATATAATGTATGGCATGGCTTAGTGTCTAAAAGCCCACTAATTGTGAAAAAAATTGTGAACCACTTTAAAAGCAATGACAGAAATAATTCAAACTCCTTGTGGTACTTTTCAGTAGCTTCCAAGTGACAGTTTATGATGTACATTATGTCTGGGATGGGTATCCCTTGTCACACTCAATAACTGATTCTCATGCAAGCTGAGAGTGAACGCAGGTATCTGAGGTCCCTAAGAAAGGCAATAGGTTTGAAAACATTAAGCATAATTTGAAAGCAAGCTGGTGAAGATAGTCCTTAGAAAAGACACCTGAAATTAGCGGCATCCACATTTGCTACTCCTGGATCCCATGTGGTCTGAGATCAGTTATTAATGTGGCTGAACAGATTTAAAGCATTATGCTGAACTGAGTGAATGAAAGAAGATGACAGATATTTGCACATGTGTGCTGTCGTGGGTATCAACTTATCTGTCAACAGCTGGACAGGCGCAAGCTGAGGTACACTGTGGAGGCCCCCAACATGGAATTGTGTTTAATGTAGCCAGACCTCACAGCCTGTTGGAAAAACCTGTGTCAAACATATGTCCAGGAAGTTGGGATGTTGATTTAGGAACTCCTAAGTCTCACATTTGTAAGCTCAGGAACATGCACCTTTCCCTTTAGAAAAGACAGTGTATACTGTGTAAAAGTTTTGTTTTGAAATGTAGAGGTGGTGGTTCATGTGGAATGTGCCATAATGAAACTTAACTCATTTCTTGGAAATAGGTCAAACACACAATTGATGTTGTTCATAACAAGGCTGTGCACTAACATGATATGAAATGCTGATTCTTGTAAGTGGAAGGTAAAGTGTTAAACTATTCAAAACTGTAGCTGATGAAATGTTTGAATCACATTTTTTCATGAAAAGGCAAGGGAAATTGTTTGTTTTTGGATACACTTCATTTTCAAAAAGCTTTTTTTTATTTCTGAGGGATGCATATTGTTGAAAGCTTGAAGCCGCTGTTATTAATAATTTGCTTTCAATGTAGAGATAAGACGTTTCAGACTTATGTGGTTTCCTGTCCCAGGTTTTAAAGTCACCTAGAATGAAATAGAATTTGGACTGTATACTGAAAAAAATGAAATTTCTTTCCATTTACACTTGTATGTGATGTCTGGTCCTTTTGGATTCGCTTGTAGCTTAGGATAAATCAAGGACCTGACTGACGACCATTGTATGGAAGTTGACTAATGTATGGTTCCAGTCCACTCTGGATTCGCTTTCTTGTTCTGAAGATATAAAGGCAAGAAATAAATCAAATTCAATAATAAAATAGCATGAGTATATTTATTAAGAAAACTGTTCTTGTCGGAAAAGAAATACCTGGACAGAATGATTGTTGACAAAGAATCTCAAAGCACTTCAGTCAGTCAATTACTTTTGGATTGCAGTAACTGTTGTCTTGTTGGCAAAGCTACTTGTTTATCTTAGTTTCATCATCCACAACTTGTTCTCAAAACCGGCGTCTCCACAGACTAAAATGATCACTGCTGCACTAAGTCCTGTTCATTGTTGCCAAAGTATGTTATTCCTAATAAATGGAAAAGGGCAGTGTGCCTGTTTGCAACGTAAAAGTTTAAGGCATGAAAGAAAGACTAGCACTTTGTCCTGAGCAAATGAACAAGTGATTTTTTTTATGAGCTAAAATATGTCCTCAGTGTGTGATGCTGGGATTGATATCCAAATTTCTGCATATTTATTAACTACTGGATTAATTAATTAAATAAATTATGTAATCAGCAACAGAACCTTTTAGGCCGATGAGTCAAAATATCAATTTGATAAAGAAAATACTTTGAGATGCATAAGTATTTGGAAAGTGATTCCTATTATTCACAGTAATCCCCGTGGGTTCTGTTTGCAACATATTTGAAACTTCCTTGCTTTTTTAAATAATCTTCATTACTAAATTCAAAATTGTACTTTCCTTGATCTTTTAAGTTGTGACATAATGTTCATAGTGGAGAATATGGGGAATATGAAGGGTAGCAACATGAAAAAATAAGTTTCCAGGGATAGTAAAAGTAAGTTGAGGAATTCATTAATAAAAAGAGAATTAAAACATTGGATCACAGTGAGAGGAAACAAGGATTGGAGAATGAAGAACATTTTATTCAAAAGTGCAGGAAAGGGGAAGAAATGGGTCGTTGCTTGCAAGGAAGTATTCATTGAATGTAGAGGCAGAAATGATGAATTAATGAAAACTCTAAGCTTTGAGAATAATTTGAAATTAAAAAAACTGTGAAATGATGCTATGGGGTAATACATGGAACTCCTACTAACTGTTTTTCTCTGCTATTTTCTACAACTGTTGAATTGGTTATTTTAGTTGCTTGCAATCATAAAGGGCACGTATATTGGCTGTTTCACTATCAAAAGTGGCACTAGTATTCAACAGAACGCATAGGAGAAACAGGAGAGTCTCAAAAAACAAATCTGAAGGGATCTCTTCAACCAATTTGCCTTTGAAACGTACTGCTGTGATTTCTTTAGACACATTTAATGATAAGAAAATCAACCATTGTAGGTCCAAGCTTGAACTGGTAATGTAAGGACTCAGTAAGATTTTAAAGCCAGGAAAGAATGTATACTTTGCAAGAACTTTCATAGAATCTCTACCATGTGGAACCAGGCCACTTGGCACAATGAGTCCATATCAAATCTCCCACCCAGACCCTCTTCCTCTACCTTATCATTGTAACCCTGCATTTCCCATGGTTAATCCACCAAAACTGCAAATCTCTGGACATAATGAGCAACTTAACATAGCTAATCCACCTAACCTGCACACCTTTGGACTGTGGGAGGAAACCCACACACAGACACAGGGAGAATGTTCAAGCTCCATACAGGCAGTTGCCTTAGGGTGTAATCAAACCCAGGTTCCTGGTGCTGTGAGGCAGCGGTGCTAATCAATGTTTTCAACTTTATTATCTAGATTGTCTTGTAGCAAATAACCTCTGCATAATTGTATTGAGCAACAACTACAGAAAAATATTTTTAAGGATAGCAATTTGAGTAAAGGTTTTGAAAGAAGATCACTCTTGCTCAGAAAATGTGTGAAACCCTTTGTTTAGTGTCACCTTTACTATTCAACCATCTTCAGCTACCAACATCACCTATAACACCTTTCTTTCCTAAATAGTGTTGGTTATGGTGGGCACAATTCCAAAGCTATAAACCCTCAGATTCAACTAGTACCATGACCATATTAAATGGCAAAACAGGTTCAACAGGCTGAATGGCTTACTCCTGGCCCTATGTTACTACCATCAATGCAGTTCTGCTTTTGCAGCTATTGCAACTGACCCCAAAACCAATTACCTGAACCCAAACACTTCCTATGATAGATATAGCAATTGATGGTAAGAAATTGAGTTACTCCTTCCTAGATAAGACGTATGGACACGAGGAGGTGTGGTTGAAGTGGGTTCAGGTCTGGCAGTTGAGAGAGGCCATGCGAGTAGAATCAAGAACTGGTGTTTGGCTCTCTGATGCTACTGTCTGACCCTTGTCTAGATCCTCAATCATACACAAATTATTGCAGACCGAGGGACCCCTTCCACCCTCCCACTTCCCTGTAGCCTCCAAGCAGCCTGCATAGGTATACCAGCTGAGCGGGCCTGTTGCGTGTCTGTCTTAGGTGCTAAGATCATTGCACCTCTGGAGGTCAATAATTGGCTACTTAATGATTTGGAGTGGAGCAGGCAGGAAGATCACACATGGGCCAACTAGCCTGCACCTTAGTGGGATGTCTAAAGGGTCTGACAGGATTCAGAACAGCAGAACTGTACGTTGTCAGATTCGGTAACCACAGGCACAGAGAGGAGTCTTGGGAAGATGGGCTCCAAGGTCACTCACGCTTACCGAGAGGAACTACTATAGAATCAGAAATCAAGAACAGAAAGAACAAGACCAGTATCTCAAATGAAGTAGATGTGGATGGAAGTAGCCGAGCAGTGTGCTCCCTTGGACGTGAAGACGGTACCTGAAGAGGATTAGGAATGTTAAGAGAACAGGAAACCAATGTGGCCAAATACTTTCAGATGCTAACCCAATCATTACCCATCATTCTGCACAAGAAAGCACCTTGATGTGTCACTCAGTCCTCTGTCTCTTTGTAATTTCATCTATCAAAGCAGTCAACACACATACATCTTTATTCTATACTCTCTCACCCCCCTATCTCAGTCACCTTTCTCCTCAAATGTTGCCTTTCCTTCCCCTCCAGACAATCCATTTATCGCACATAACTATCTGTTTACTGTTTATTGAGGAGAGATGACATGATGGGGTTTTCTATATATTAGCCAACATAAAATATACCACAAAAACTCAGGTACGTTTTGGTATACAATTTGAAGTTTTTAACAATTATGCATGCACACAATTATGATATAGTTACATAAGACAACTTATATTAACAGTCCCCTTATATTTTTTATAGCAGCCTATTTAACCATTCTATGACACATCTCTGAAGCAGGTGGGACATTAACCCAAATTTTTCAAGCTGAAGATAGAGACTCTACCCTGTGCTCCGTAAGAGCCCTTCTGTAGACTTAGATTATCTGCTTATTTAGACTACTGTCAAATTACATACACAATTGACTAACCGGCTGATAGACAGTTAGAAAGTTTCCCTTTCTATGCTGAAGTAGCTGGTGCAGGAATTTAGAAGCAAGATGCTATAGACCAGTCATCCTGCCCTGGACACATTCCGAGATCTTTCTAGGATGCATCTACTTCCAATGGGGTAATCTTGGAGGTATCAATATTAAGTAGCACTCTTGCTGGAAGATGAAGTGTTTTTCAGGAATTGAAACATGTGTAAGTAATCTTCATGCCACATGAATGGTGTATTTTTGTGAAGCAAATCTCAATTGGAAATACTTTGGTCACAAATTTCAGATTACGCAGAGAAAAAATGTTGAAGGAAACAATCTGTCTTTGTAAGTTACCTCTATCTTGTGATGTAAGTAGCTTTGAAATGTCTTCTATTTCGTTGGGATGAGGTATAATAATACCATTTGAAGAGTAGGTTAATGGGAAGATGTCGATTTGGCTTATGTGGATTTGGTATTATTTTACTGTTGAAAATAAACTATGTTTTCTTGCCACAGCAGGGAGCTGATGAAGGAATGTGTCAAGCACATGTTTAGTTTCACCAAGAGCTGCGATATCATACACAATACAGAGACAACCTGTTAGGCCCTCTATTGTATGATTCATATGTTATTGGAATAGTTCCATGCTGAGTGATAATCCAAATGTTAACCTAGGAAAACAGAATCTACCAAAAGTTTGTCGGTTCCATGACTCTGGGGAAAGATGTCTCGTCCAATATCCATTATAGGCATCAAGCTGTGAAAAACCTTCTGCATCTGAAAACATTGGGTTGAGCTCTTCCTGGTAAGGAATCTTAGGTAGATATCTTTTTAGTACCGTGTTCAGTTGCCTTGCATCTAAACATTTGCATAGCTGAGACCTGTTCTTAAAACACATAGTAGGCAGTTGTACCAATCAGGATTTGTACAGGATTAAGGAGAATTACAAGGCTTTCTGTACAAGCAAGGGAGTAGCCAGGGAAATGATTGGCTCACTCAAGGACAAAGGAGGTAATGCATGTGTGTAGCCAGAAGAAGGAAGTGAGGTACTAAATGAATAGTTTGTGTCGGTATTCACCAAAGAGTAGGAACTGGTGGAGGATAATCTCAGTGAAGGGAGTGTAGAATTTCTATGCCAGTTGCTATTAAAAATGAAGGGATAGAACCTAGAACATAGAACAATACAGCACAGAACAGGCCCTTTGGCCACTTGATGTTGCACTGACTTGTGAACTATTATCAGTACGTCCCCCTACACTATCCCAAAATCTTGCATGTAAAGAACCTGCCTCTGATATCTGTCTTAAATCTATCACCCCTCCATTTGTAGTTATGCCCCCTCATACATGCTAACGTCATCATCCTAGGAAAAAGACTTTCACTGTATACCCTATCTAATCCTCTGATATCTAATCATCTTGTATGTCTCTATCAAATCCCCTCTTCGCCTTCTTCTTGCCAATGAGAACAGGTTCAAGTCTCTCAGCCTTTCCTCAAAAGACCTTCCCTCCAGAGCAGGCAATGTCCTGGTAAATCTCCTCTGCACCTTTTCCAATGCTTCTACATCCTTCCCGAAATATGGGGACCAGAACTGTACACAATGTTGCAAGTGTGGCCGCACCAGCGTTTTGTATAGTTGCAAGGATGTTGCGCATCTTAAAAAGTATTAAGGTAGATAAGTACCTAGGTTCTGATGGGATCCATCCCAGAATATTGAGGGACGCAAGAGAACAAATTGCTGGAGCATTGACAAACATCTTTATATCCTCTTTGACCGCAAGTGAGGACCCAGAGAACTGGAGAACAGCCAATGTGGTCCCATTATTTAAAAAGGGTAGCAGGGATATTCCAAGAAAGTATGTTGGTGGTAGACAAATTATTGAAAAGACTCTCAGGAACAAGATCTATACGCATTTAGAAGCAAAAGGTACGTATTATTGACAGGCAGCATGGTTTTGTATGGGAGTGGCTGTGCCTCACTGATCTAATCAAATTTTTGGAGGAGGTGACAAAGATGATTGATTGAGGGAAAAGCAGCTGATATTGTCTACATGGACTTCAGTGAAGCCTTTGACAAGGTCTGTCATGGTAAAACGATACAAAAAGTGAAGTCACGTGGTATCAGGGCTGAGTTGGCAAGATGGATACAGAATTGGCTTAGTTATAGGAGACAGAGGGTAGCAGTGGAAGGATGCTTTTTGGAATGGAGGACTGTGACTAGTGGTGTTCCACAAGGATCAGTGTTGGGATCTCTGCTGCTTGTGATCTACATAAATGATTGAAAGAAAATGTGGCTGGTCTAATTAGAAAGCTTACAGATGATACGAAGATTGGTAGTGTTGAGGATAGTGAGGAGGATTGGCAGGGGATACTACAGGATATAGATCAGTTGGAGGCATGGGCAGAAAAATGGCATATGGAGCTTAATCAAGACAAATGTGAGGTGATCCATTTTAGAAGGTTACGTACTGCTAGAAACTACACAGTGAATGGCAGAACCCTTAGAATATTGATATACAAAGGGATTGATATATGCAGGCCCACAGATCACTGAAGGTGGCAGTGCAGGTGGGTAAAGTGGTAAAAAATGGCCTATGGCATTCTTGCTTTCATTGGAAGGGATGCTGAGTGTAACAATAGATAAGTTATGCAGCAGTTTTATAGAACTTTAGTTTGGCCACACTTGGAATATTGCATACAGTTCTGGTCACCACACTACCAGATGTGTGGTACAGGGTACAGAAAAGGTTTACCAGGATGTTGCCTGTTATGGGGATTTTAGCTATGCAGAAAGGTTGGATAGACTGGGTTTGTTTTCACTGGAACACAGGAGATTGAGAGGTGACCTGACCGAAGTTTGTAAGATTATGAATGGCATGGATAGAGTATGAGGCTTTTCCCCAGGGTGGAAGGGTCAGTTACTAGGGGACACAGGTTCAAGGTGCAAGGGGGGGATGTTTAAAATAGATGTGTGAGGCAAGTGTTTGGCACAAAAGGTGGTGTGTGCCTGCAATGCATTGCCAGAGGAGGTGATGGAAGCAGACACAATAGCAACATTCAAGAAGCACCTGCACAAATACATGAATAAGATCAGAATAGAGGGATACGGATCCTGTAGGTGAAGATAGTTTTAGTACAGAAGGACAAAATGTGTTGGAGGGCCGAAGAGCCTGTTCTGGGGCTTTGTTGTTCTTTATTCATTCTTTCAATCAGTTTAAAGCTCAAATTTGTAAATGATGTTGTTTTGTAGCATAGAATCCAATTCCAGTTTTGTCTTATTCTAAATATGAATGCTATATTCATGAAGAGAGCTGATGGAGTATTTAGCATCATCTTTCAGATGTAATGCTGCAATAACTTTAAAATTACTGATAGAATCAAACTGATGTGAGTAGGAATTTGTCTGTTCATAAATAAACTCAATGATATAGTTTGGTATTTGTATGGTTTTGGAGTTGGCAATAACGTGCTGTGGTAGACCAATATGCTGTATCACCATAGGTTTTAGGTGTTCAGTTTAAAGAGCTTTATTGATTTTCAGTACAGATAATATCAATGCATTACATTATCACACCATCTTAAGCAGTTAGCTTATCATGTGTGGACTGCGCAACAGAGTTCCAGTTTCCTATGTACAGCTTGTGTAAGCTGCATAAAACAATGTCATTTGCACATCTGCCAGTGTTAATGTTTGCAACTATCGCATATTATAATTTCCTTTTGAGCCATGCCAGTTGGATGGAATAAAGCTTCAGGTGACATCCATGCAGTCTGTCAAATTGACCATATGTCCTGTCTGAATACAGCCTGCAAGCTGTAACATTAATGTTACCTCGTGGACTTCAGTGACATACTTTGCATGTCATGGAAGGAAGTTTGGAAAGTGTCTTTGGTATTGATCCTTGGTTGGCTCTTTATTTCAAGTTGTGTAGAGTTGTGCACTTTGGGTTTTATGGAGCACTTACGCTTCTTGCATATTTTAACCCAACGTGCTTTTGTACAATAATGCTTCAGATGTCACCAATACTGAACAATGTTTTGGTGGGTGAAACAATCCACAAGTTGTATAAGGTTTAGGTGTTTTACTGACCGTCTTGATGGCAGCAGTAATTGTTGTAGTCAAACACATGTACTGCTGACTTGCTACAATTGCTTTCATCGTGTGTCTTCTTTGAACAGTACATTACTAAAGTAATGCTTCAGTATCTTTTGGGGAGGTTTGTTTGGTGTAGAGATAATGACCAGTCTTTCAGCTATAAGGGCTTTTGCCCGAAACGTCGATTTCGAAGCTCCTTGGATGCTGCCTGAACTGCTGTGCTCTTCCAGCACCACTAATCCAGAATCTGGTTTCCTGCATCTGCAGTCATTGTTTTTACCTAAGTTAGTTTCAGTCAAGTCACATTCTGTATCTTTGTGTTGACATCTGCCTATGAAGGGGTTGATATTTTTATGTTTTTCCTGCTCCTTGGATGCTGCCTGACCTGTTGTGCTTTTCCAGCATCACTCTGATCTAAAAGCTGTTGGCAGTATGACAGGACTTCAAGCCTTTGTATCCTAACATTGACTCATACCATAAACTAATCTTTTAAAAAATTGATAACTTTGTAGTCATCATTAGAAATACCAGAGGATTTTGTTTTTTGCAACCTTTACTCACTGACGCAGAGTTTGGCTTTTCCAGAGCCATTCAGCTCTTGACCTCATTACGGACTTGTTTCAATCATGGACAAAAGAACTGAATTCCAGATGTGAAGTGAGATTGACAGTCCTTGACATTCCAAGGCTGCATCTGACTGAATGTGGCATCAAGGAACCCAAGCAAAACTGGAGCAAATGGGAATCGGGGAAACTCTTCGCTGCATGAAGGGGAAGATGGCCGTGCTTAGAACATAGAAGAATACAGCGCAGTACAGGCCCTTTGGCCCTCGATGTTGCGCCGATCCAAGCCCACCTAACCTATACTAACCCACTATCCTCCATATACCTATCCAATGCCCGCTTAAATGCCCATAAAGAGGGAGAGTCCACCACTGCTACTGGCAGGGCATTCCATGAACTTACGACTCGCTGAGTGAAGAACCTACCCCTAACTTCAGTCCTATATCTACCCCCCCTTAATTTAAAGCTATGCCCCCTTGTAATACCCGACTCCATACGCGGAAAAAGGTTCACACTGTCAACCCTATCTAACCCCCTAATCATCTTGTACACCTCAATCAAGTCACCCCTAAACCTTCTTTTCTCTAATGAAAACAGCCCCAAGTGTCTCAGTCTTTCCTCATACGATCTTCCTTCCATACCAGGCAACATCCTGGTAAACCTCCTCTGCACCCGTTCCAGTGCCTCCACAGTGCTTGTTGGAGGTCAGTCATCTCAGCTCCAGGACAGTTCTGCAGGAGTTCATTAGCATTCGGTCTTTGGTTCAACTACCTTCAGCTGCTCCTTCGATGACCTTCAATCCATCATAAGGTCAGAAGTGGGAGTGTTCCCCGGTAATTGTACAATGTTCAGCATCATTCACAACTCTTCATATATTGAAGAAGTCCACGTCCAAATGCAGCAGGATCTGGACATTATCAGGCTTGGGCTGACAAATGGCAATTAACATTTTTTTCCAGATAAATGCTTGGCTATCACCATCCCCAATAAGAGGCAATTTAACCATCGCCCCTTGACATTCCATGGTGTTACCATCACAGAGTCCTTGTGATCCTGAGGGCTACAATTGATCAGAATATGAACTGGACTAGCCGTACAGATATAGTGGCTACAAGAGCAGGTCAGAGGTTTGGAACACTGTAGAGAGTAACTGAACTCTTGACTCTCCAAAGCCTGTCCACCGTCTGCAAGCCACAAGTCAAGGGTGTGATGGAATACTCCCCACTTGTCTGGATGGGTGCAGTTCCAACAACACACAAGAAGCTTGATACCATCAAGGACAAAGCAGCCCACTTACTTGGTACTGCATCCACAAACAACCATTCCTTACCCCACTGACACTCAGTAGCAGCAGTGTGTACTATTTACAAGATGCACTGCAGGAATCCACCAGAAATCCTTCGACCACCTCCTTCCAAACCCACAACCACTTTCATCCAAAAGGACAAGGGTAGCAGATACACAAGAATACAACTACCTGCAAGTTCCTGTCGAAACCACTCACTATCCTGACTTGGAAATATCTCACTGTTCCTTTTGTGTTGCTAAGTCAAAATGCTGGAATTCCCTCCGTAATAGCATTGTCATTCAACCTATAGCATATGGATGGCAGCAGTTCTAGAAGGCAGCTCACTACCATTTTCTCAAGGGCATCTAGGGATAGGCAATAAATTATGGCTAGCCAACAAAACCCATGTTCATCGAGTGACTGCAACTAAACTTGCTTCCCAAAGTAATGAGAAATGTGACTGTTCATCTTTCTTCTTCAACTAATTGTTGACGTATGAAATAAAGATTTTTTTGAATAACAGCTGTTCCAACAGATTAGCATTCCAGTTACATTCTATGTTCACATATTTGCTTTCCATCTTCACATGCTAGTTTGTGCTCTTTAAAAAGGTGCCATTATGCAAATGAGTTGTCTTGCAGTGGAATCTTCACTTAGCTTTATTTTGGTTTCTCTTTTTTTGCTTTTTACCTTCAGAGCTTGTTGCTTTCCTTCCTTAAAAATTGTTTTTTGATTTGAAAAGTAGATGAACAATGGCAGTACCTAACTTTCACACCAAAAAATGATCAGTCATATCACACACGCTTTTTTTTCTGCTTTTGTGCCATTTCCAAAGAAAATGGTGATGGCAAAGTTAACTGAAGACTGTCAATGGGTAAGCGTGGACATTTTCTTCTCTGCATTTTGACCTCTATTTTATATGGGAATCATTTTTCTGAATTGGAGTTGTACCAAACTTCTAGTAAACTGCAATTTTTTTTCTCTGAACTGGACCTTCCACAGTTTCCATTTCTTTTAAGAAAGGGAGAGAGTACACACACAACTGTTCCACTGTTGAGGTTGCTGTGCTTTGGTGAAATCGTAGCCTTCAGTCTTGGTTGTTAAATCAAAGCTAATCCTTGGTTTTATGACAGGTGACTGTTCAAATAATAACTTTTCACAAGTGCCACTGCTGGTATCTTCCCTTAGTCTTCAGCATCAACCTATTGTGACGAGCTTTCAGTGCCAAGTTGCTTCCACCATGATGCGATATTGTTTTTAATATATTAACCCATGTGAAATATATTGCACAGACTCATGTTCTTATTGAGAGAGATAACTTGAAGTTTATTAGAAAAATAAATATATATAGAATTAGAATTAGAATTGCTACAGTGTGGACACAGGCTCTTTGGACCAACAATTCCTAAGATGAAATCTCAAAGATGTAATATGTTAAGATGACATCTCGGATTTACATATACAATTTGGTTATATAATTGCTATTATGTAATAATAGAAAAGGCCTTGAAATGAGGTTTGTAGGCTTACTATTTTGTTAGATCTGAAAATGTGTTGCTGGAAAAGCGCAGCAGGTCAGGCAGCATCCAGGGAACAGGAGAATCGACGTTTCGGGCATAAGCCTTTCTTCAGGAATGACCAATTTTGTTAGATGCCAATGCTTTTGATACAACCATTTTCAAAGTGACAAATCATGGGTTTAGCCTGAAGCAAGTGCTGGACCTCTGAGGTAAAGACAAGTAAACTACTCCAGTGTGCTGCTGATCCAGGCCCAATTCTAGTCAGATAAATATCCTGCAGAGCTGAGTTACTGAGCTGCCTCTGAATACCATGAGAACAATACTGATTGGTTGCCCAAATGTTAAAATGAACTAACACTGAGTCATGCCTCAGGAGATTAAGATGTAAGTCGATAGAAATGAATAGGAGAGTTTTAAGCCAAAGAAGTACTCTCTAAATCTGGAATTAGATAATCTAAATGTCATACATACATGTTTTGCCTTATTAGTTTCACCCATTACTCAGTTTTATTATTATTTATGTTCATGTTTTCCAAAGTCTGTTCATTGTTTCACCTTCAGACACAACAATGCGATAACAGGGATAGGTTCTCGGTGTATATGATTAGTCCCATTGGACGTAGTAAACATATATTTTCCACTTTAAAGAAAGCATGTTCATTTTGTTTATTTCTTCAACTGTCCGAGCCTTGCATGCAGTAAAAAATATATTTTACAGGTTAGGAGCTGTTACATAAAATATTGATGCAGTTGTTTAATTTCAAGTGTAGGTACCTTTATGTTGTCTGAAACTTTGTAGGACATTGCAGGGAAAATGAATCATTTTGACCCCTTTTATTGAAAGAATGTTTTTGCAATTTTCACAGAACTCTCTGCAAATGCGAGCTGGATGAGTTTCATGCTAATCTATTGTATTTTTGTTCTGAGAACCAACTTATTGTTCATAATCTTTTTATTGCCATTTCCGCTATCAGGAAGCCAATTCAAATAACAGGTTGTTGATAAAAAAAATGAATGAGCAGTGCTGATGGGCATTTCAAAGAATTGGTAAGATTAGTTGTGTTTAAACAGTAAATCATGTTCTCTCCATGAAAATATTTTATAATATGTATAATTATTTTATGGCCCTATTATTAACCTTGGTGAAAGATTTTTTCATTCTTGTTGTAGGAAGTGCATAAATCTGGATACCTTGAAAGCAGTGAGATTTACTGAGTATATTCTGGATGTTGAGTGATAACAGTTAATATTTGAAATATTGGTTTCTAAAATCCTCCCTAATTCTTCTATTTATGTTGTGAGCAAATTATAACATCATTTTGGCTTGGGGTTTATTGTCAGTGGCACTGGAACAGCACTCACTGACCACTGACAACAATATCTTTGTAGGCATGCCAGTTAAGGTTTACCATGATCTGGCATCTAATGTAATATAAAGACTGTACAAAGGGGTTACAGGGGAAGAAAAGCAATCAGATTTAACAGCCTTTACTAAGAAACATCAAGTCAAAACTTGGAAGTGTGATATAGGAAATACAAATTCAATTTAACTGATGTGCAGACAATGATATAAAGTAATTGGGAATTACAAATGGATAAGAAACAGATTATAGAGTAAAATAAAAGTTTTTTCTGTTTATTATTGGATCTCCAGCATAAAATGTTTTTCAAAGGGACCGAGATTCTACACTTAGAGAATTTGTTTTCAAGACCAGAGAGGTTACTTAATCGGTAATTTTCTTGAATCACATGGTTTAAAATTCGACTCACTCGTGAACATATCAGCCCTAAACATTTCAGTCACTTTCATGTATAAGTATCGGGAAAAAATAGCAAATTCTTGATATCGCATTATTCATTTCACAGTCTTTTCTTCAAGAGATAAAGTATCATATATCTGACAGCTACTTCCAGGTTTTTGCAATTAA
Organism: Chiloscyllium plagiosum; assembly: GCF_037043375.1. Taxonomy (NCBI): domain Eukaryota; kingdom Metazoa; phylum Chordata; class Chondrichthyes; order Orectolobiformes; family Hemiscylliidae; genus Chiloscyllium; species Chiloscyllium plagiosum. The sequence goes on from NW_028270163.1 coordinate 42,750,310, forward strand.
TGTTAATGGGTATTTTCCTGATTTGGTTGTTTTAAGCCATAATAAAGGTGATAATATTAATTCTGAAGATTATCACAAACTTTGTACCAATAAAATGTTCATTAAAAAAATCTCTGATAGCAGTGTTTAATCCATCCTAAAATAAAACAAAAAAAACTGTGGATACTGGAAATCTCAAAGGAAAACAGAAATTGCTGGAGAAACTCAGCAGGTCTGGCAGCATCAGTGGAGAGGAAACAAAGTTAACTTTTCAAGTCCAGTGACCTTTCATCAGACCCGTCTCCACAAGGTGAAGGGTCTCTACAGCTTCCAGACCTGCTGATGTTCACCAGCACTTCCTATTTCTGCTTCACTAATCCATCCCAGTCAGTGTAATTCCAACATTGCAAACTTACAGAAACATTTGCCGTTATAAATATGCATGAAGAAACTTGTTGTGGAAAAAGTTGACAAAAATTGCTCACGCACATAAGATTTTCAATGAATAAATTGAAGTAGCAAAATAGTAGTTGAATATCAGTTAGACCAAAATGTGCCATGCCTAATATATTGGCATTTTTCATATTCATTGCAAAAAAATCTCACTGTTAGCTAAGATTCTCAACCAACCACAAAGACCAATAGCATGAATCCCATTTCACTCTTTGCGTCAAGTTGTTGTTTGTGATGTCATTCCACTGCTGGTAAACTTCTCAATCCATGCCTTTTATTATGTCCTGCTCAGCTCTCATTCTAAGATTTTAGATCTTGCAGTAAATCTTATTTAAAGCACATCTTTCCCTCTTTGCACCAAATTCCCACTTTGAAATTAATTCTCAGAAATCCACATTCAACTTTTGCCTCACCCAAGTGAAGCCTCTTCTAAAACTGTACACAAATCTGACCTTGCAGTATAACTCTCGTTCTCCCAGTGTCTGCATGTGTTTCCTCCGGGTGCTCTGGTTTCCTTCCATAGTCCAAAGATGAGCACATTAGGTGGATTGGCCATGCTAAATTACCCATTATATTCAAGGATGTGTAGGTTAGGTGCGTCAGCCATTTACAGGGTAGGTTAGGTGGATGGGTCTGAGTCGGATGCTCTTCGGAAGGTCGGTGTGGACTTATTGGCCTGAATGGCCTGCTTCCACACTTTATGGAGTCTGTCAAATTTCTTGATCCATGCCTCAAAAATGCTATAAGTCATGCAGGTGGGTTTGTTTGACTTATAGCACATGGGTATTATCATCATAGAATCCTGCAGTTTGGAAGCAGGCCGTTCAGTCCTTACCAAGCCTCTGAACAGCATCCTATCCAATACCTGTAACTGTGCATTTCCCAAGGCCAATCCACATAACCTGTACATCTTTGGACTGTGGGAGGAAATCTTCACAGATACGCAGACACACAGACTGTCACCCAAGACTGGAATCAAACTCTGGCACTGTGAGGCAGCAGTGCTAACCGCTGAGCCACTCATGTCACTATTGTGATTAACAAAGCAAAGCAGATTCTGGCAGTTTTTTTTAGTGACATCCAGGTTGACACAAACCAAAGCAGTGATGCCTTCCTTACTGCACTTTCCATCGTGACACCTTTCATACTTAAACATAAAAGAGTGAAGTGGTTAAAAAACATGATAAAATGGTTTGGTTTCATCTCAACTGAAAATTACAAGCATGCAATTTTATGGCTAATCCAGAATTACCAGTTCAGGACTTTGGCTAATCTTCTATTCCATTTCCTATTCTGTTGGTGGGATTGACTGACAACTTTGTCACAACCAAAGTTCAGGTTATCTGAATTTAACTCATAGTGAATTGCCATTCTGTTAAAATTGAATTTCATTCTAGGAAAGATATAGCAAATGATTTTTTCTAAGATCTTCAGCTCTATAATTTCATGTCAGAAATTGTAGCTTTTCATTTCTGTGATCTTTGTCTATCTGCGGAATCACCTTCATTCAATGTGTTTTGTGGCATTGTGTTGTCCTTCACTAAATAAATCAATGGTTAAGTCTTAAATGTAATTAATCTTACATTATTTTGGTGATTAATTTAATCCTTGAAACTGGATTTGTTAATCTATTGCTCAACAATATGCCTAGTTAGACAACTATAATTGAGTTCTTGAATGTTGGAAATATTATTAACCATATTTAGCTCACCACATGAAATTAGTATTATAGAGTCATAGAGTGTCCTTGAACATGTCTCACTTTAATGAATAGTTGCTGTCCAAGGTCAAAGATCAATATCTGGGTCAACAGAGTCAATATTAACTTTGAATGGAATTACGTTTATTCTTTTTTGTGAGTGACCTACTTCGGTTCATTTAATTACTACTTGTGGTTCTTTAATTTAAACCTTTGGTAATAAAGACTCATTGCTTCTGTTAAAATTGTTCAGTTCCTTAATTTCGTTTTTGTATTTTGATGACACTAAACAACAGGGATTAGGAATCTAACAGGTTCCGCAGTTGATTTAGTTGCCTTAATCTTCATGTTGGGTAAAAGTACATTTCTCTCTCTGGAAATGTTCACTTTCATTAAGAGGTCAGGCTTGGACAGATGGAAAGCGGTGAAAGAATTATAGAATCCCTCCAGTGTGGAAGCAGTCCATTCAGCAATCAAATCCAAACCAATCTTCCAAAGAGCAGTCCACCCAGAGCCTCCTTTTACTCTATCCTTCTCATGGCTAATCCACCTAGCCTGTACATCCCTAGACAATTCAGCATCATCAATCTACCTAAGCTGCACATCTTTGGACTCTGGGAGGAAATCCACACAGACACAGGGAGAATGTGCAAATTCCAGTTGCCAAGGGTAGAAATGAACCCAGGTCCCTGGTGCTATCAGGCACCAGTGCTACCCACTGAGCCACCGTATCACTAAGGTAGAGATTCATCCACTATTTTCGTGGCTTAAGTTTTTAAACCCTCAAACTTCATTTAATTGCTATTGTACCATCTTTCTATCCATTTCATGTGGGAAGTCAAAGGGGGAATTTTGCTGTGTGCTGAATTAAGCAAGTTAAAATAGGGACCAGCCATCCCCAAGGTGGTTAGGTAAACCATGGAATTAAAAATGCACACCAGTTTATATCTGGCCTATTGGGTGAAAATTGCACTTGCTGATATTTTAATTGGTATCTGCATATGATTATTTGAGAAAGATAATAATGAGCAGTTTGTTTGTATGATAAATACATTCATTTGTAAAAAGAAAAACTTGCATTTACGTAGTAACTTTCACAACTGTAGATCATTGCAATGTGCTTTACAGCCAGTCATTTTTCATTGTGGTATAGGTTGGTGCAGTAGGTAATTTACGCAGAGGAAGATTCCACCGTCGATAACAGGATTACAAGGAACTAATCTATTTCTCAGTGATGTAGGTTAAGTGATAAGTACTGGCCAGGGTCAATTTTCTGTTTTCGTTTGAAATGGTGGCATGAGATGTTCATCTGGTGGGGCAGACAGAGCGATGGTTTAACAACTCATCAAAAGGATAGCACCCCTGACAGTGTATTCAGTAAGATAAAATAAAGCATGTAAGCTTAAATTTGCAGATAACAAATTCAGTTGATATTTAAAGTAACCTTTTAAAATGAATTCAAGGTGACATGCTTGTGATCATTGATTTACACAACATGTAATCACTTCTAAATGTGTTTTCTCTCCATAATTTCTGGCCTCTGCTAAAGTTGTTAAACAATTAGACCTCTCTTTCCAGGGCGATATGGCTACGAAACCAGATATTGACAGATACAATTCAGTGTTTTGGACTGATGTTGGTACTGACCTTTTATACTTAAACCCAGAATTAAGACGTATATTGTTATTGTTCCGCAATCTGTCTGTGAGGTGATGGAAGTGCAGTTTGGAGATTAGCATAGACCCTGCCGCTTGTGATACCAAACAATGAAAATCAGCATGTTATGACAGAAAATTGGTGTTCAGATTTCAATATAATGTAACTATTCGAAGTACATCAATGTTAAACTCGGGCAATCTTGATAAAAATAAGTTGTATGAATTGGTTATCGTTATTATAAACATTCTGACAAGCTTCTATAAAAATCAAAGTGAAGTACTGGGACAGTTCTGGAAGCATGGCATTGCTTCTTATAAATTTGAAAGGTAGGTCCATGAGATATCAGGTTTGAGAAACAGGTTGCAATATGCAGAGTCAGTTCAATGTCAGTAGAAGGGTTGACAATCTCTCTTGGGTTTTTTTTGTTGCTTGTTTGAATGACTTGGCATGAGTGCACAGGAATTGTGTTTGTTCCTTCTTTATGTCCCGCTTGTATTCTTTCAATAGCTGTAATAAGAGAAAAATGTGCAGTGTAATGGATGGGGGGAGATGGAAGAGATACACATGAGGCAGGTGCACCAACATGGCTGTTGGTTTTCCCACACATATCACTCACCCCCAACTTCCCCCAGGGAGCATGAATTAAATGTCATTAGGGATCAAGTATCTACCAATTAGAACTGGAAGAGAAGCGGAGAATATTACAGGCCCTGACGAGGCAATGTGGTAATTTTCCTATCCAAATATCTCATTTGCAACTGTATCTAGCTTCTCAATTTTAAATATTGTGTTGAAGAGGCTAAGATCCCATCTCAAGATTGTGCTATCTCTCAGAATATAAAACTTGCTCTTTTGTTGGGCCTTGCTAAAGGGTGTATGAAATGTCTTCGTTGCTGTGTGCACTGCCTCTGAATCACTTCAGATAATTATGCATGGGTTTTGTTCTGTGATAGTAGCTACGTTTTTTTGATATTGGCATAAATATTTCGTTCCTCTTTGTATTTCTTTAGGTCTCTGATTTCACTTTGTATAATCTTTATTTAAGACCGATTACTTGTGCAGAAAGAAGTCAAATTCTGCATGCAATTGACGATAGCGTAGATTACACTTCATGATCCTTTCTGAAAAGAAAGTTTTGAGCCACAGTCCTACAATTACATATTCTTGCACTATAGTGAATTGGCAATAATTGTTGATCCTTTTTAAATTGGACCTGGTTCAGTTACAAGAGCTTTTTGCTCAGTAAAACAAGTAAAAATATGAATGAATACTTCAGTATTCCATTAGTTACTTGAGTACAATTCACAATGTATTGTCCATTAAAATTATAGACTGTGTACCACAATACATAAAAAGAAATTAGTCAGTTTGTATCAACAGCTGTTGTAATAAAAAGAATGTTTACTTGAACTCACTGCAAGCAGACTGCAGGGAACTGGGTGAAGTTATAGGTTAGTACATTTTCACAATATTTTTGCTTTCTGGAATTGGAATCCAAACTAATGGCATGAAAAGTCATCACCTCTCCTGTCTGTAAGAATCCAATAAATACATCTATGGAGTCCTTCCCTTTTTTTGGGATTTTCATGAAGACTAAAAGAAACTAAGGCCAATGCAAACCTGTAGCTACAATCTGAAGATTAAAACTGATTTTCCACAAATTATGGTGATCTCGTCTTTGAAGCTATGGCTTTTGAATGGCATGAAATGCTTTCAATATTGAAAACTGCAGGTTTAACGAATTCATTGTTATTCCAAGACAAAGGGGACTGGTAGACTGCTTACTTCTTCAAATTTGAAAACATTCATGTTCATGACTCACAAATAACTGTTCCTGTCACAGTCTGAACTCCTACTTGTATTAGTTAGGAAACTATTAAGCCGAATATGAAACTGCAATGAAAAAAAAAATGCCTGTGGGAAAATTCACTCAGTTCTTTGTACTTTCAGAAAAAAAAGTCACTGGAGGATTGCTTATATAGTGGTGTTTCTCTTATCAACTTGCATTCTCAAAGAACAGCAGTCACAGTGTGGATTTGTTTCAAATATATTGCAAAGTGAACATTTATATAACAATTCCATGGCGTAACCCTGATACATTTACCTTTAAACAATTTCACTGTTAAATATTGCACAAATTTTCCTAAAATGTTTGAAAATAATCTGTAATTGCTATGTTGGTTATCTTTGCATAATTTTATGTTATCAATCCTCCTTTTGCGAAGAGTTGAAGACCGACCAATATTCTTATGCAAACACCATGGAAAGGGAAAGACATAGATACGATCTGAAAGTTTTTGTCAAAGAGACAGGTGACCTGAATGATTTTTCGTTCCATTGGATTATTTCAGGACCTATGCAGCATGATCATTCAGCAATGAGAATGCAACACCCAAAAGTGAATGCTGTACCTTTTGTCCAGTGTTTACGTCACTGAAATTGAGAATCTACTTTCATTGATTCCACAACAAAGCTTTGATTCTGCTGTTTTCATTATCCTAATGTTTGAAACTGTAATTATGCAGAAAATTAAAATGTATAACACTGGTTAAATATCAATGGCTTAATGTTTTGGGGGCTTTAGTAAAATGTAAGTATAAGTACTATTCAACTATTCACCCTGACAGAAGTCAAATTGAATATTTGATGGCTTTGTAATGTTTTCTTCTTTAGCAATATAACCATTGCTCATTCATTACAAAAGGATAAGACTGGAAGCCTGTGTCATAAAGTCAAACAGCAATGTTAGTTCTTGATCTCTGTCACCAATATTGTGCATTTGTTTTTTTAGCAGTTACACACTGTACAACTACACTTTCAAAGGATGGAAAAGTTGGGAAGTCCTGACCGCTACTACTTTAAATATCACTCCCTCTTCATTTGACCCGGCACTCAATTCAGTTAAACAGCAGTTTTTAACAAGAATACATTTTCTCCACCTAAAGCTATCACTTCAAAATAGGGATGCCTAGCGTGGATGTTAAAGCTGGTTACTTTAGTTGTGTTGAAGGTTGGAATGCATGGTTTAATAGAATGGCACAGCAATGTAAGTGACAGACAAAGTGCTGGAGAAACTCAGCAGGTCTGGCAGCCTCTGTGGAGAGAGAAGCAAAATTATTGTTTCAAGTCCATATGACTCTTTTTCAAAGCAGGTATGTAAATGGTAACACTGGAAATGCTTCAAGTTAAACAGTTTCCCTCTAAATTTGGCAGTCTTCAAATCCTGATGTCAGCATTCTTTATCTACCAATTGGATTTTTGTTATATGAACTCCCACTAAAAACGTCGATTTATATCTCTTCTACTTTGTATAAAGTACAGTTTATACAAAAGCCTTGAAGCTGTGCTTGAAACTCCAATTTAAACAGAAGATGAATTCTTATTTCAGTAATTTCCTTTTATCCTTATTGTAACTCAAAATGATGCCAGATTGTGGCAACGAAATACTTTTCACTGTATCTTCAATATATATGTGGAAAATAAATAAATCATTCAATTATTCACTCTGTTTTGCCAGGTGAAGTGAGAAGCATTGCATCACAGCAGTTGTTTTGACTGGAGCCTTGTTAAGCAAGGATATGTGGTGGATCAAATGTTTGCAATAAAGATTTTGTTTGCAACTGTGCAGTACTGGATTACATTAAATGTGCTGATTTCAAACATGCAGTATTATTCGTGTAAAATGCAAAAATCTCAGTCCAAGTATTACAATGCTTGGTGATTCCAATGTAGTTCTGAAGAAATAAGGAACAAGAATAAACCTCACAGCTCAATAAACCTATTGTGCCATTCCATGAAATACTGGCTGATAGGTGACACAACTCCATTTAATTTCTTTGGTATTATACATACTATACACCTACCTAGATCTTTCAATCTCAAATTTTAATTGCTTGACTGAGATAGTCTCCACTGTTTTTTGTTGCAAAGAATTCCACATTTTTACCTTTACTCTGACATTCAGAAGCATTCTGTCATGCTATCTCCTGAATGTGTAGCTCTGACTTTTAGGTCAATTCCCCTTGTTCAGTACTCATCCACCACCAAAACAAATTCCAAAGAACTTACCAGATATGTTCAAATTCCTGAAGGCTCTCGCATATTACTACTAAACTTTCTACAGTTTGGGGAATGCAAGTCTACTTTATGGAATGTTTCCCCATAATCTAATTCGGGATACCATCCTTTTTGGATTTTACAGGACTATCCCATATTTGAGGTGCATGACCTGTGTCCTAGGTTGTCTGCCAATGGGATGCTGCTTCTCTCTGATTTTTCATCTTTGACTTTCCCTCACAGCACTCTAATCTTGTGTCTCAAAGGTTTCCCTCCCTCACTAACATCTCCATAGCATTGGCAGGTTCACTGACAATCTCTGCACCGTCACAAGTCCCCCCGACCCAGCCTTGCCAATAAAATCCCATACCTCTATCTGTCACCACAGCTCCACATCCAGCCCTGTTCATGCAATTCTCCTGTCAAAGTGTCCCTTAACATTGTATCCCGAGATTTGATCACAGTGAGTTTAACCCTTGGAACATTGGTAACAATCCAGCGAATCTGTGCTACACTCTTCTAAAGCCAATATACCCATTATCATGTCTAATGCCCAGACATCAAGAGTACCCTAGATGTAATCAAACCAAGGCTTTGTATAGCATTGTACTGCATAATGCCTGAAAAATACTTTCAGATAGAATACTTTTGTTCAAGTTACAATGATGGATTTACTATTGTTGTTAATGGATTAGAAAGCATTGGGATATTCCTTTACAATATTAATCTGCTGCTAAATGCAAAAGGCTCCACCATGTACACACAGTTCTGAACACAGAAGATTTGAAGCTGTATTTTAGAACTCTCACATCACAACTTGATGTAACAGAACAAAGTTTTGACAAATCTCAGTGCTGTATTTTTAAAGCACATCTTGAATTTGAAAATGTACTTCTGTATACGTTTTTCCTTTAAACATTCTGAAAGAAGAGCCCAATTTCTTTTGAATATAAGGATTTAGAATGATAGAAATATGTGTAGATGTTATACTTTGCAAACTGTTAAGCCAATTTTCTTTTGAGATTACAGTGCATTGATGCATTTTTTATTATGTTGGGCAATTTGAGATTGGAAAGCCGTGTTGAAAATTCATTAAGCATTGAAAGAGAGACAGATAGCTCTTCATGGTCTAATGCAGTTCAAAAGCTTACTTGTGCATGTGTTTTTAACCATTATCTGCACAAAGGTGGAAGCCATTAAGTCATGAAGGAAAATTGCAGTAAGCCAATTTGTTTTATTTTAATTTGCAATGTTGATATACAATAACTGTATACAAGTGATCTATCAAAATATATCAAAGCCAAAAGCAAATTCTGGAGTGGTTTAAAAACCTGAAGGACAATGTTCCTTTTTAGTCTACTTCACTGCTGATCTATATTCACGATGTCTGAAACATCAGCAAAGAAAGCCATGAACCTGATTTTATTTCTCAAATTGGCATTAACATAGCAAATTCTAGTTTCTCTCAGCAGCTATCAGGGTCTGATCTTCAGTTCTGCTTCAATGGCTTATACTACTGCCGTCTTTCTTCAACACTTCAGTGAATTCTATGAAGCTATTTTGATCATCTTTAGTGATAAGCTGTCCAAAGACTCGAATTTGTTAAGTAGTTGAAGTGACTGAAAGAGTTAAGATTTTTTCTAAGCCAGATGGTTTAAACTGAAATTTCCAGTTGAAGCTGTTAAAAGACACCATTCATGAGAGGGAAGATTTTCTGCAGTGACTTTGTTAATTTATTCTTTCATATTTGGAGACATCTTTATGGCATTTTAATGGCATTTTTAAATACATGGTCTAATAACTTAATGTCACTCAAAGTATAGCAGTTATGGAAAATAGTAATCTCATGTTTAGTTTCTCTGAAAATTATACAGCAGACTGCTTGCATTTTATGTATTTCCATGTAAATCTTTGTTGCAGAGGATTGTGACATTTATGACCTATAACTTTCGAACAGGATCCTGAAACAGATTCCTGAAACTGACCACAGTACATTGCGCCATACCACAAAATTACGTACTGTCGCGACTGCTACATTTCATTCAGATAGCCTCGTTATACACAATTAAACAGATGGCCATGATACACAATATGCACCACACTGCACAGTGCTCACATCACTAACGGTGATGCATATGTTGCTTTTCTTTTCAGAACAGCACATTTCATAACTCTACCTTGTATTCCATATCTTCATTTTGATTAAAAGATATGACTTTAGTTGAAAATTATTATAATTATCTTCTCTTGAATTTCCATCTGATTTCTTTCATACATGCAATGAAACAGTAAGTGTTAAGCATATTGTTAAATTCGTCAGAGGTGTCACTTCACTGTGTAGATGGAATTGCTAATCACTCTGAACCTGTATTAATAACTTCTAGTTATGTATGTCCTATCTTTATCTAAATTAGATTTAGTGAGTGGTGGATGTGTAGTTGAATATGTTTTAACAGTAAGTTTATGTATATAATGCTTTTCATTAAATACTTCGCAATTGCGCAAGAAGCAGTCTGTGTACCATGAAAAATCAAATGTTTTGGCCCAATATAAGTCAGTATATGTAAGTTACTGAAAGACCACATGTTTTTCTTTGGAACAAATTACATTTAAACAGCACCTTTCCCTTCCTCGGCATGCCTCTCACCAATTTACAGCCAAAGTACTTTTGAAGGACAGTAACTATAGCAAGAAATTTTGCTGCCTTATAATACCCAGATTTTATTTCTGTTTATCAAGTGCTAGTTCAGTGATAGTAGCTTGATAAAGTCCCACTACTGCTTCACTTACCTGTCTAATAAAGCAATGGCTTTGCTACAGTCTTCTTTATACGGCTGCTAATTTGCACAGAGCATATACCAATAAGCAGCAATGTGAGAACACTGGCCAGTTTATCTCTTTGTTGTGCTAGTAATTAAGGGATAAATATAGGCCAGACCACTTGGGCTAATTCTTCATTCTCAACATGTTATCAAGGGTTCTTCTACATCCACCTAAGAAGGCATACAGGGTCTCAATTTAATGTCTCATTGAAATGATAGCACCTCTGACAGTGCAGCATTCCCTTAGTACAGCCCTGTGGTATTGACCAAGATGGTTGTGCTTAAATACTTGAACCCACAACCTTGTGACTTTAGTATGAGTGCTACCGACAGAGTCATGGCTAAAACTGATCTTGAAAACATAGCACCACTATAAATGCCGGAGGAAACATCACAGAAGTGCTTCACAGGAGGCTCCCAAGCACTGAGGATGTCACCTAGACAGGGTATGAAACGCCTGCAACACAAATTCCCAGCTCGGCGAACAGAACCACAACAACGAGCACCTGAGCTACAAATCTTCTCACAAACTTTAAAGCTAATACTGTGTGATGGGGAAACCTGTAAATTATTTTAGGCTGCAATTGAAGAGTGTGCATTTTCACTTGAAATGTTACACTTGAGTACAAGTTAATTTGTTGAAAAAGCAGATAACAGAATGGATGAAAAATAACTCCAAACTTTATGTTCCCAGGCAATCATTGATCTCTCTTCCTCTAAATATCCCCAAATCCATCTAATCCTCAACTATCCTCACTTACTAATACCCTTTTGCCATTATATAAATTTGGCTTCATCTTCGGCCAATAACCATACAGCACTATTTATATTTTTCCAGGTAAACATAGCAATCACCATTTGGTTTCGAGGTTAGCGGGCCAATATTTTTGTAGAATAAAGAGAACATCCCTTCAGTCCCAATGGAACACAAAGTGCAAGTGAAAAGTGCACCAAATGCCTACCAGACTGTTACCAGAGAAAATTTGATGCTGAATTATGTACAAAAAATATTAATATTGGTGACAGGACTTTGAGGCTGTTGTTGATGGGAGACACAATGCTACAAACAGCATTTAATGTCAAGCGTAGGTATTGTCATTAATCATTGTCTTTCAGCATGTCAGAAGCATTGCTTCCCAATTATCCTGAAGTTTGTATGTTTTTCTTTACCTTGTTCCGAAGTACGGGTCTTCAGCATTACAGTCTGGAAATTGCCAGAGTGAGTAAGCTTTTTCTGTGTTTGCACACTCACCATTCCTTGATGTCGTATGTACCATGGTTTCTTCATATTTTTATGAAGTCAAAAGTCACACAACACCAGGTATTAATCTCAACAGGTTTATTTGAAATCACAAGCTTTCAGAGTGCCGCTCCTTTGTCAGTTGACATGATGACTTCTGACTTTATCCATCCCAGTCCAACATCAATACTTCACATCATGTTTTTGTCGGCTATTCAGTTGTTCACTCTTACTCTTTGCCTATTATTTGCACATTTAACTCAGGATATTCAATTCTTCACTTCTGTGTGTTCTTCCCTACTGTCTCCCAATCCTATAAAACAATAAGCTGTCCTTTCATTTGCAGGTCTGTTGACCTGATGAAGGAGTGGCGCTCCAAAAGCTAGTGCTTCCAATTAAACCTGTTGAGACTATAACCTGGCGTTGTGTGATTTTTAACTTTACACACCATTGAACCTTTTTCACTTCAGATCTAACAGACCTGATATGTATTTGCAGATTTGTATAGAGTTTGAGTGATTAGATGTGGAAGTTACATTTTAAAATCTGCGCATATATTAATGTGCTGTATTGTGTGAGTGTCTTGAGTTTCAATTTAAAGCACATCGAATGTAATCCCTGCATATTACTCAGAAAAAACTAAAAGTTGTATGCTTGGTATAGAATGCGATATTCAGATTTTGAAGAGATATATGTGTAAAATTTATATGCTCTGTGTATTTTGTTAAAGTATATTGAAAGGAATTCTTTAATAGCAAATGATTTTCTGAGGACATTCTATATACTTATGAGAAATTGAGAATTTAAAGTGAGAAGTTTTAAATATTTATTTCATTTTCCATTATTAATGTAACTGATCACAAAATAGGCAATACTTTCAGCCTTCTGGTGTTCCCAATGTAATCTATGAACACATATTGGTCTGAAAATTGTAAATTATATGCAAATATCTTCCAAAAATGATGTAGTACCAGAACCGCAGGTGGATAGGATAGTGAAGGCGGCGTTTGGTATGCTTTCTTTTATTGGTCAGAGTATTGAGTACAGGAGTTGGGAGGTCATGCTGCAGCTGTACAGGACATTGGTTAGGCCACAGTTGGAATATTGCGTGCCATTCTGGTCTCCTTCCTATCGGAAAGATGTTGTGAAACTTGAAAGGGTTCAGAAAAGATTTACAAGGATGTTGCCAGGGTTGGAGGATTTGAGCTATAGGGAGAGGGTGAACAAGCTGGGGCTGTTTTCCCTGGCGTGTTGGAGGCTGAGGGGTGACCTTATAAAGGTTTGCAAAATTATGAGGGCCATGGATAGGGTAAATAGGCAAAGTCTTTTCCCTAGGATGGGGGAGTCCAGAACTAGACAGCATAGGTTTAGGGGGAGAGGGGAAAGATATAAAAGGGACCTTAGGGGAAACTTTTTCACATAGACGGTGGTACGGGTATGGAATGAGCTGCCAGAGGATGTGGTGGAGGCTAGTACAATTGCAACATTTAAGAGGCATTTGGATGGGTATATGAATAGGAAGGGTATGGAGGGATATGGGCCGGGTGCAGGCAGGTGGGACTAGATTGGGTTGGAGTATCTGGTCGGCATGGACGGGTTGGACCGAAGGGTCTGGTTCAATGCTGTGCAACTCTGTGACTCTATATGCATACAACATAATGTGGAAAACAAATACTGACAAGTTAACTATTACAATCTAATGTGGAAGCCTGCTGAATATTTTACAAAAGTTAGCATACTAAAAGATCATGAGAATATTTTGCTTTCTGCACTATCTGGTTTTCACAGAATGAGTTACGTTCAACTTGGGTTTGAATTCCTTGAGTGAAACGAAGACAGAAATGGATGGTGCAAAACAAAATGTCAATAGCATTGCCAGGAAGAGGCCAGAATGGAAAGATTCACACATCAGGAAAAATGAAATCTGTTTCTCTTTGCTACAAATATTAATGGTTCTCTTGTGGGAGTGCCTTGAGTCAAGAGTCACACTCCTATTATGGCTGGAAATTCCCACTATGTCATTCACAACCTATTTTTAAATGTTCTTTATTTAATTGATTACCAATGGGCACTGTGCAAAAAAAAAATCTCCTTTTGAGCTCCAAATTAAGACTGGCATCTGAAGGTGACATCAAGGCTTTTGTTGGGAAAGGAACTAAACTGCTTCTTCCTGTAGCTCAGATGGATTTAAAAGGTCCTAGACATATTGTTCCTGTGTCTGAAGGTGTCTTTCAGTCAATACTATTATCCTGTCCCTCAGATCAGAGGTCTCTAACTCTCTTGTCCAGCTTTATCCTCTTCCCCCCTCCCACCCTATCTCCTCGATCCCACTTTACCTTGGTCTGTGGACCTAGTACAATGACCTGGTACAATTGTAGAAATAGACATGAAATCTAGATATACGCGGAATGTGCAACAATTGTGCCTTTTGAGCAGTGTTAATTCTGCAGGCTCTTCCCACAGTCAGAGTTGGTCATTCTTCCTGTCTTATTCCTCAGCTAACGTCAGCAGCATTCATGATTTACGTATTTACAAAAACCAAGCAGCATCACAAATCTCCCCATATCAAATTGCTTATTTTCATCATATTTTCAAATAATATTTTGAACTGGTTACAATGTTACAACTGCACCTTTCTAACTATCCTCTCATGCCACCATTTTCGTTCCTTAAAGTGTGATGCTGTGAATTGTAGTATGGTTTGAATTTCTTTGTAATGTTGTTCCTCAAATGGTCCATAAGAGGTGCAGTTTTGGCAAGTACTGGAATCTGATCAGTTGCTTTCTGCACAAACAGTATTTGTTCCATCTTGTTGTTTTGCCAGAAACTGAGGAAGAAAACGAACTAAGCAGGAAACATCCTCCTGGTGCAGATGTCTGATCCCATGCTCTGAATGCATAGCATCCACAAACACTTCACAGGTAAATAGTTCCAGAGTTCGTCCTCAATTTTAATAAAACATATTTTAAAATCCGCTTGCCAAGCACAAAATAAATTTGAAATGAGTTCCACAATATTATGCCATGCGAGGTATTGTCAACTAAAACGGAAACTGAAAATGCCGCAAATACTCAGAAGGTCAGACTGCATCTGTGAAGAGAGAGAGAGAGAATAACACTTCAAGTCATATGAAAGGTCACCCACCTGAAATGATCATTTTACTTCTCTCGACAGAAGTTGTCTGAACTGGTGAGTGTTTTCAGCATTTTCTGTTGTAATTCAGATTTCCAGCATCTGGAATGTTTTGCCTGAGTTCTGCATTACAATCTGAATTCAGCTGTCTTCAGTTAAGAGGGTATTTTAGTTAAACAGTTTTAAAGGTGCAAGTGATTGATGGATTTGGAGAGCAAAATGTTTTCAAGTGTATTGAATAATAGTAAAAGTCACCATGCAAATAATAGATTAGGCTGAAGCAAATAACCAGCCAATTGTGTGGAGGACTATGCATAGTAGGAAGCTTTCTCTGCACTTGTCACACTGTTCACCTTTACGTGCTTTACCTTGCAAGTAAAGGCACTCCTCAAATAAATTATATTATTTGGAATATGGTGCAGTTCTGATTATAAACACAGCTACATTTTGTTAAACGGCACTGAACTGAACAGCAAATGAATATGCAGTCACTAAAATCTATCCCACTGTGGTACTAAATACGATGGGGCATATGGAAAAGGAGGACTATCAGTCCTTTGGTTTAGTTTTGAGTAAAAATGACAACAGCAGGCTGTTTGAAAGTTAAATTTCTGAACATTTTTTCTGGTTTTCCTGGGACTGTGCCCAGGTGTACGAGATCACATGGAGTGCAGCAAATATTGGAAAATTGGGCAGGTTGGAGCACCGCCTGTCAAGCAAACCTCCTGATTTTCCATCCATTTTAATTAATTGAGGGAAAATTGGGTGAGTTCCTTTCTGGATACGTGCTCTGACTTACCCAATTTCCTGACATTCAATGTGCCCACATCCATAAGAAGCTTCTCTAGTGCCTTATAGCAGAGTTAAACCCACTGATTCCAATAAGCAGACACTTTTAAACTGATAAGACTTAAATTACAGTATTCATTATGTATTTATTTTCTGAGATATTATTATTGTCTTTTAGAAGTCAAATATTCCTCAGGTCATTTTAAAACTATCTTTAGCTACCTAACAATATGATATTGTTTTGTTGAAACATTTACTTTTGTAAGAATCCTTGCACAGACTGATAATTCCTACTCTTGCTTGCATTTTTTAATTGAGATGACAGAATAAATTATATACTAATCATAAATATAGTTTTTTAACTTCATTTTGGGGTTTTCCATATTAATATTGTAAATCAACTGAATTCTCAGCCGTGCTACCATGGCTGTTTATTTCTGTGATGTTCTCTTGACATCCTGCAATAATTTTGGCACAAGGTAATTGATCGAGACGTTAGTGTAACAGCTTAAACAGCCATTTTTAACCATTTCTCCAGGGCTTGCATAGTTCTTACTCTATGGTGATTAAAATGCAGTTACAAAATACTTTATATGGACTTCTCTTCAAAGATTTCTGAGCCACAGCAATGAAGTAATTTGTTTCATTACTATCCTCATTTACTTTCTTTTCCCTGTTTGGAATGAATGTGAATCTGTGTCAGCTGCTTCCTATTTCTCTGTTTAGAGCATTTTACCATCACCTTGTCAGGCCACCTGGGTTGATGACATTCTCAATTAAGGAATAAAATTGATGGAACTGGGCAGGCTATTGGATCGAAACAGTGAGTCTTTGATTATGTCATTTGCCCATAATTCCTAGCAGGAAACCACATGTCCTTTCAATTTGTTGCCTCTGATGAGTGGCCACAGAATATGGTGACCATAACACCAGGGAGCATGTGAGAACTATTCACATCAATTAAAAGGTGGAAAGGTGAGTTAGCATTAAAAGGAATGACCTCAGCACCTGAGTTTCGTTTTAGATGAAGAAACATCTGTCGAGAAAATGTGGTATTGGCATCATACAGTCAATATTGAAGACTGAGATTTCATCTTAGGTGTAAACATAGTGGAGTTCCCTGCATGAGAACTATGGAAATGATCCTTAATTGAGGAGCTCATGGATTTCAATGTCCACCACCAAGAGTGGTTTCAAAGCACCCCCACTGACTGAGCTGGTCGAGTCTTAAAGGACATAGCTACGAGACTGTCTCTGACAGAAATGGTGAAGGAACCGACAGAGAGCAAAAATGTACTTAGCCTTATCCTCACCAATATCTTTATCACAAATGCATCTGTCTATGACAATATCTGTAGGATATCAGTCTCGCAGCTATGTCCTTTAAGATTGACAAGCTCGGTCAATGGGGGTGCTGTGAAGCCACTCCTGATGGCTGGCATTGAAATCCAGAATTCTTCTGTGTACAATTTTACGTATAAGTTTGTTTATTTTGCAGTGCAATATATTATTCCATTATGACCAAGTGAGAGGGTTGAGATTGCAGCTAAGTGGGAAACTGGCAAGTTATGCAGCACCTGATATTTACTCTGCTGAATCCTCCAGCAGAAATGCTGTTTCACTGTGTCAATGGTCTGCTCTAAAATGCTTTATTTCACTTGGCATACCTTTCATGTATGTACCCACCTGTGCACAAGAGTCATCGACCATGTTGACAATGGGTAGTCACTTTATCCCAGTAGCCACCTTTTGACTTATGGTGTTAGTTTAAAAACAGACTGCACAGAAGTGTGGAGAGCTGCAAAAGGAAGGGATCGTGACTACTGTCAGGATATCAACCATTGCTCTGCACAAGATACTGCCTCACACAGGCTGGGTCTTGAGTGAGTGAAAGTCCTCTTGGTTCTGGTATGGGGTGGGGTTAAAGTGCAGTGCTTGCAAAGTGATTGGGTGGGCTCAGAAGCAGAATCGAAAAAGAAGGGTGCTGGATAGGCACAGCAGGTCAGGCAGCATCCGAGGAGTAGGAGAGTCGACGTTTTGGGCAGAAGCCCTTCATCAGAAGCTGGATGTGTAATACTTCTTACCATGGACCCGTACAGCCACCTTAGCAATGTAGCTGTCAACTTATTGAGCGGACAGATCGTAACTGTTTCTTCATCAGATTTCAATGCAGCTGTACTCAATGAAGTGGAAACGTTCCATGTATTGTTAATTGTCAAGGTTCAGTTTGGACAATTGTTCCCTGAAGGCGTATATTGCTAACTGCTGATAGGTTTCTTCCACTGTTTTCCCTGATCCTTCTTCTAGTAGTTTGTCCTTATCTATGTGCTCTCACTCCAACCTCCAAGACAGAATTTGATAGTCTGTGAAACCTGTAAAAATTCCCTGGGTCACCTTTCCTCCAGACTCTAAATCCATTCCACCAGACTTCATTTTGAGACTGTCAAGAGAAATTAAGGGCAGAAGGGAAACCTCTCATATCATGCTGCTCAGGCCGTACACAGGAAGTTGTTGCATCTCCCGAATAAGCCCCCTTTTCAAATTGGTTGCTACCCTATGGTCTGCCTCATATGTGCTCCTTCTCCTTGTGGAACTCTCCCTCTGCATCCCCAGTCCTTACCTTCTCTTCTGAGTCTGTGGGACTGCTCTTACCAAATAGGGTTGCTTTCCATTCCGATTCTTCGGCCAGGCAAGCTGAGAAGCACAGCATCTGAAAAGTTTTGAACTGGGTTATTTTGTATTCCAAGAGGAAAGGAATACCTTCCAATTCACTCATGTCTGTGAACAATGAGTTTGTGCAGGAGTCAGCAAGAAGCCTTTCAGTTTCTGCCACAGTCCACCCGTAGACTTTTGCAACTTGAAGCAACTGTAGAAAGCACCCAATCCAGAATAACAACAGTCAGAAGAAATCAACCAGCAACTAATCAATAAGCTGTTGATGATTCTTTTAAAGTTTACTGGTGGGGTGTTTTTCGTGCTGCTGAACACATGACCCACTGGGCGTATCTAGGAGAGGATGTGGTCATTCCACTTTCCATGTCTCCATCTGTCATATCTGTTCTGAAGATCCATCTTTCCACAGCACCTCTTCTGAGATACTTTGCTTTTTCCTTGTCCAATTTGTCACCGTTATGGTTGATCGGGTGCTTAACCATGCCTGCTGTATATTCTGCAATTCCGTTTTCTTCCTTTCCTTCTCAGCACCACAATAGGGTTCCCTCTGTTTTGACCTTCCAACCCCCAACTCTGTATGTTCAATTGATCTTGTTCAGTCTTTGGATCTATCGCATTATGATGTCACCATCAAACATATCTTCCCCTTTTGTGTCCTTTCAGCATTGCAAAGCGCCCAATCCCTCCCTGATACACTGATCATATCTCGATTATCCCACAGCACTCTTTCTCTTCACTTGGCTCCTCCCCTGGATAATCAGAAAATGTAATACCTGCTTTATTCACCTCCTGTCTCCTCACGATCCAAGGCTTGGTTAAAGCAGTGATTTGTATTGACTTCCTTCAATTTGTCTGTTGATTAGCTGCTGGAAAGGTGATCTCCTCTACAATTGTACAGTTTCTCTGATAACCACCTGAATTCACACTGCAAACATGACGATGTGATTCCAGTGGTCTGATATTTTAACCTTGCTCTCACATTGACATCCCTGCCCTTGGCCTGTTGCATTGTTCGAGTGAAATACAGTGTAAAATTGAGAAATAGCATCTCATCTTTCAGTTAGTTAATTAATTGCCTTCTGGAGCCAGCAACAAATTCAAACATTTCACACCATAGACCCTGCATGTCCATTTTGTTTCTTTTTATTTTTGTGTTTTAGGTGTGTCTTCCTTTTACTTTCAAACAACAAGGAGAAAGTGAGGACTGCAGATGCTGGAGATCAGAGTTGAGAGTGTGGTGCTTTCAAACAGCAGCACATATATCTAGGTGCATCTTTTCTTTCTTCCTTTCCTTTTTTGAACCATCTCCATTCCCTTTGGCCATGCAAGAACTTTCTCTTCCATCACTCAATCTCACTTGTCTCTCAGCCTGTCAGAATATCTCCCTCTGCCTCTGTCCTACCATCTCTTGCTCAAAATCTATTCAATTTCTAACTTTTTTTCCCAGCCATGGCAAAAGATTGTCAACCTGAAACAACTATTCTGTTCTGTATTCAATAGATGCTACTGATCTGTTATTTCCATCAATTTCTGTTTTTGTTTGTTGGAGTGTTGAGTTCCAAAATGGCACTCCCAGTCAGCATTGCAAGCTGATTGGCAGATGAGCAGCCAGCCTCTGCTTACTTCAGTGGATGTTCAGTGTGTGTGAGTACCCTCACTATTATGGTATCTGGCACAATTTGTCACAGATGTGTGTATGCACACTGTAGGTCCTATTTTGAGACATGCATAGTCCCTGCAGAATAGGTGCAAACCAGCCCAATTGCACACATTTAACATTTTCATCAATTGCAATGTGCACATGTATGCAGAGATGATTTGCAAATATTAGAAAACTTGCCACCAGTCTCTTGAAAAGTCTAACCTTTTGCAGATAAGATTTATCATTCAAAAAGACAGTGCTGCAGGAAATCTGGTATATCATGAGCAGTAAGAGGTATAATGTTCCACGGTAATGACAGGACATCATTAATTTCATTTTGTTGTCATTCTCATTTGTCTGACTAGCACTTCATTCACAGTGAAGTGTGATTTCCACTCACTGCTGAAAAGCTTAACTAGTCTCTCCTTCCCAGTGTGAGACTGGGCAATGGTTTTTCTCAGTTTTTATTTAAAAAGTAAAGAATCCATGTGTGCTGGTAAACTTGGTGATTTACTGTGCAGTGCCCCTGACGTGCTCAGGAGTATTAATTCCCGAGAAAGAATTCTCACAGGAACAGTGCAGCATGCATACAGTTCATAGCTGAAGGGGTAATCTGTCAGCTGTTGCCTCAGACTATCCATTAACAGAATCTAAAACCTACAGGTACTTTGCTTCATTACAACTGACATGGGGGATGCCAGGAAACTCTGGCAATTATTACATTAAATCAGTCGTTAGTCCTTTTATAAATTTTCCATAACTTTGCCTCTGTTTACAGATTCAATAGTGAGTCAGCTTTGCTGCATCAGTTGGATTCCCAGCTTGAGCCCATATGTAAAATTGGCTAATCATGGAAAAGTGCATTCAGTCTCCCCACATTCTATAACAGAGCCTTGAGGGGAACACTGTAAATCACTAAAACTGAATAGTAAATTGGTGCCCATACTGTTTCCTGAATCATCATCCTTAATTGCAAGAGCTGCTACAGTCCAGTGTTCAGTGCAACAACTTTCAAAACAGTGTAAAATATTGGTATTCAAATATTGTAAAATATTCACCGATGAAACTGAAGTCGACTAACATTCAACTAGCCTCTTTATTCCAATTTTGCCTGTGGCTTATCCCCACAAATAGGCTAATTATCATTGGGAGAATTAAGCTAGTCAAAGGTGAGGGGCAGGAATTCCACAATTTTGGATTTGGAACTGACCGGAATATTGTATTATTATAATGGGGATTGTTTTCCAGAATTTGAGAACACTGTTTCACTGGCACTCTCCATCACCATCCACAATCACCATCCTTGCTCTATTTCTTCTTTTTCTCTTCAGTCCTTATTCTTTCCAATCCTTCTCCCATTTTGAAAAGATCCGTTGTCACAGGCATACTTATTTTTATCATGTCGTGTGTTTTTGTTCTCGTAGCACTGCAGAAGTTCTGATAGATAGGCAAACATTGCTGGAGAAATTAACAAGCTTAATGTCATTCCTGCCCTACACAGTGAATACAAATGTGGCAACACATACATTTGTTGGTTTGATATTATAATGTTATATTAAAATTGGTCATGATTAGAGATGTTTGCTAAACCCAGTTTCTTTTAAACAAACATCAAGTTCTGTTCCCTGTGTAAAAAAAGTGTTTTCCTTATACAAATTGAGGTAGGTTCAGAGCATCATTTTTGGACGTTCCAGGGTGTATAATAAAACATACAACAGTCTCTGGTTGTGCATAAAGTCCACAGTTGCATAAGAATTACGTGTGTATATGCTTCTGAAAATGATGTTGACTTCTTGAAAGTCTGGAGCCTGTGGCAAGGAGGTATGCAAGGATTCAAAAGCTATTAAGTTTTAATGCATGCAAGGCTTCTAGGGAAAAACAAAGGGCAAATCCTGTCAGACCCAACTTCTTGATGCAAAATATTTTCCATGCTTAAGATTCTCAAATGTTGTCATAAAGTGGGCCTTTTTAAAATTAATTAATTTAACTAATTGTCCAAAACTGTTTATTCCATCAATTGATTCCGATGTATGTGAGACTTCATTACCACAGAGAGAAATTCTCTTTTTGATGGGGAGCTAGTTATTAGTTGGGAGGGAGAGGGATTGCAATAAAAAGGAGATGCACATTATAATTACATTTAATTCCATATTGTGCCAGGATGCATTCCTAAAAATTCATGAATGCAGTGTACAACACTGGAAAAGGAAAACCATTCCATAGATTATGTTTCAAAATTGTATTTTTACTTTCAGCTACATTTACATAATAGACATGATGTAATTAAGTTTACTTGAATTTTCCAGCCTGCCTTTCCTTTATGGATTCTCAGATGATCAGGCATGCGAACTGGAGATTTCTTTTCAAGGACTCAAATAATCAGTGCTGCTCTGTTTCGGCGGTCACTCTGGCATTCTGGCTGATCAAAAGATTTCATTAATGGCCTTGTCTGACATTCAGAGCTTCAGAGCTTCAATGACCGCCTCTGAAATTGATGGCAGGACCAGTTCTTTTGGAAGGAAGAACATGTTATTACTCAGCTGATGGTGAGGTGCAAAAATCTTCAGGTTAAATTAGACTTTCGTCCTTTTGATGAGCTGCCAGAGTGCTTTATATACAGAGTGGAAGTGGAAAAGAGCTCAACGTCTGCCCTAGAATTTCCAGGTTCTGCGGTGAATTATCATTGGAATCCTTGGAGAAGTTGGCTAAGAATCAATGGCTAAAAGTGGGGAGAGTGCTTCACTAAGATTTACTGAGTTTTGGCAGGAAGTGTGAAGGTCTCTGCAGAAATTTTGGATAGTACTGTAATGTAGTATATTGAAAATGCAATATGCAGAGGCCCTGTTTATTATAACGACTGTTCAAAACCCATGTTTGAAACTTTGTTACATCTCCATTTTTTTTAAACTCATTTTTTCATAGGTTGTAAGCAGTGCGGGCCAGGCCAGCACTTGTTGTTCATCCTAATTGCCTTTGCCTTTGAGAAGGTGGTGGTGACACGCTTGTTTGAGCTCCTGCAGTCCATGTGGTGTAGGTGTACCCACAATGCTGCTCTCATGGGAGTTTCAGGATTTTGACCTAATGACAGTGAAGAAATGGCTGTGCAGTTTCAATTCACAGTAGTGTTTAACCTGGAGGGCGAACTACAGATGATGACAATTCCTTTTGTCTGCTGTCCTTGTGGTTCTAATCATAAAGGTTGCGGGTTTGGGAGGTGTTATCAAAAGAGACTTCATAGGTTTCTACTAGACATCTTATAGATTTTACACACTGCTGCCACTGTGCATTGGTGGTGGAGTCCACCGCCATATTTAAGACAATGGAGGATCAAGACAAGTTATGAATAGATGTGTACCTTGTAGATTTTGCAAAGCTTTCAGGAGTCACAAGATATGTTATTTGCCACAGACCTTGCCGTGTCTAATCCACCTGCTCCTATGACCACTCTGTTCAGTCCAGTTCAGTTTCTGGTCAATGGTGATCCCCAGAATGTTGATAGTGGAGGATTCAGAGATGGTATGTCATGGGGAGATAGTTACAATCTCTCTGGTTGGAGATGGTTGTGGTCTGGCACATGTGTCACATGATTTTTATCAGCCCAGGCCTGAATGTTGCCCAAGTCTTAATGGACGTGGCCTGAATTTTTTTTTTCATTATCTGAGGAGTCCGGAATGGTGCCAAACATTGTGAAATCATCCATGAAATTTCACACTGCTGACCTTGTGTTAGCAGGAAAGTCAGTGACTAAGCAGCTGAGGATGGTTGGGTGTCTTAGCCATGATGAAGAGGAAGCAACAAAGAACCCAGCATCTTCTGTACAAAAGTAAGACAGATAGTCACAGAACCTTAAGCTGTCAGATCAAGTGTGATACAGCTGGAGGCTTTCACAAATAGGAAGGTGCCATACACTCTGACAGAAATACAATCCTGATTTAGAATGCATTCCTTTGCTATCATATTCACAGCAATACACAGTAGCATTCAGTACGTGTTCAATGTGAATTGAAGCATCAACACAGACCTGAAACCACAGACTGCATTACTGGGCTGCTAACCAAAACTGCTAATTTTATAAAATTTTGCTAAGGCTTAGTTCCTTCAGTGCTGCTGGTTCAAAACACGGGAATTCCCTCCCCAATGGCAATGTGGGTCTACTTACAGCCCGTGACTGCAGCAGTTCAAGGAGGTAGGGCATCACCATCTTCTCAAGGGCAACTAAGGATGGGCGATAAATGCTGGCCCAGCCAGCGATGCCCATATCCTATGAGTGATTACAGAAAAAGTAAATTGCTAATCTTGTATAAATGTTAATGGCAGAAATCTTTTTGAATGTACTTCTAATTTATTTTCTCTATATTCTCCTTTTTTTAATCTCTCTTGGGGGCTTTAAAGTATATTTAAATAGACAGAAAAGACAAGTTGGTGTAGTTGATCAGGTTTGATCTTAATCAAATATTGGAGTAGGATTGAGGGGACATAAGGCCTTCTTGTGGTCCCATTTCTTAATCACCCAAACTGTGATGGAAAAATGTTGCATTTTTTGTGTAAGTGGGACCTTATCAGAAAGGCTCCAATGGAACAGGTTGTGCCAGAGGAAAGGCACAACTAGAAAGCAATTGAGTATAATTCCGTTTACAGAATTGTCAGTGTTAAAGCTCCCCACAGTGAGTGCATTGGTTGCTGATGTAGCTGCTTGAAGATGAATGAACTGGGGTCACTTATCCAACATTAGGATGAATTTTATACAAAACTGGCTGTGTTAATTTACCACATTTCATGGAGGGTTTCTCTCTGTGGATCCTAGCAGGTTCTCTCAGGCTGCCTTCCCAAACCCTCCTCATTTCTTAGCTGCCACACCCCAACGGTGCCCCATTCTTCCTGTTCTGCTGCTTGCCTCAGGTGCAAGTGTTGACTACACTTGGGGCCTCCTGGGATTCCTGACACCAGCTCCATCTATAAAGCATGGCTGTGCATTAGGTCTAGCTTTACATTTAGCCATCGGCCAACTGTTTGTCCTCACACAGTGTCTGAAGTCTTCTTGCAACCTCCTCACAACTGACAGTCCCACTTAGTTTTGTGTTGTTGATAAACTTAGAAATATTGCATTTGGTTCCCTCGTCTAAGTCATTAATGTATATTATAAATAGCTGGGGCCCGAACTCTGTTTCCCTGAGTACAGCACTAGTCATGCCCACCACCCAGAAAAAAAATTATTCATTCTCAGTCACTGTTGCCAGTCTATCAACCAATTCTCAATTTGTGGTCGTATATTACCCCCAGCTCAGGTGTTACAACTTTGTCCACTAGCCAATTCTGTGTGACCTCATCAAAACTCTCCTTGAAATCCAAATACAACACATCGACTGGTTCTCTCTTATCTATTCTCTGCACTCACTAGCGAGAATCTCTTCCTTCCATTCAGCACATGGTTGGAAATGGGACCTTCTGCTCTTACTGTCAGGAAACTTCTTTCTGGCCAGCTCATGTGATTCTCTCAATGTCCTCATTATTGACCATGTCGTTCAGGACTGGGAACATTTTGCCCATTGTTTTGTTCCCTTCTTTTGCAGAAGTATTTATGTCCAATTTGTGATTATCTCTGCAGCTCTGTCAGCACTAACATTACCTGGGCATGAGCCCACGGCATATATTTTCATTCTAGCACTTCAGGGAATTGACACATGCTACAATTTGCTGTATCAACTCAAGCTTCTAATTTTGAAAGAGACTCAATTCTTCAGGTTTTCTTGAGTGAAAGAGAGTGGAGTTCTTTTACCTAAAAACATCCAGAATAAAATGTGACAACCAACACAGACACAAACACCGGTATTAAGCTAATAGAAAAGGTGAGGGTGAGGATGAGGAGATATCTATTGTAGAAAGGGAGATAGAATCAGTTGCAGTTGACAGCTTTTGTTGAGAGTCCTTGAGTTTCAAGAGTGAAAGTTGAGTTTAGACAGTTTTCTCAGGAGTGATGAAGATTGTAGATGTTTTTCCATTTCTTTGTTTACCAGCACATGTTTACTATACTAAGAGAAAGATATTGAAAGGAAGGGAAGAGCTTTCTGGATCCTTTCTACGTTTAGTCTATGTTACTTCCTCAGTTTGTTGCTCTGAAATGTAGTCCCTCCGTACTTTCCTAGTCTAGCTCCAAGGCCTTTCCAAACTGGACATTCTGCTTTTATCCTTTCATCTCTCATTATGTGAAGTAAACAGGCAAGTGTCTGTTAAAAATAAAAACAAATGCAAATTTCTTGATAACTCACTGAATTTTGGTGTTCCGTGACAGGATCAATGTGAAAGACATCGCAAAATAACTTAACAATCAGCCTTCTCCTAACCTTGGTTCAAACACTACTTTGGCATGAGCAGTCAGACTTGTTTGTTGAGCTGAGTCATATTTCCAAGTCTTACCCCTTCATTGCCGAATTTTTACAAATTTGATTTTCAGGAGATGGTTAGGTAATAATCCAAGGTTTCCTTCCTGTGAGACTGTTGCACCTCATGCTTATTGCTTCAACCTACTTTGAGTGATTGAGATCTAAGACTTGGTTATGTTCTGTTGTTTTGTTCCCTTCTTTTGCAGAAGTATTTATGTCCAATTTGTGTCACAATAGATAATTCTGGGTTTAACTCATTGTTACGCCCCGATAGCCTCTGTCAGTAATGCCACCTCTGGGATATGTTCCCTTCCCTTTTCCTTTGTTTTGAGAATAGGTTATCCCCAAATCTGTTCCACTTTCTCTGGAACACTACTGACATCAGGTAGATGCTCAGCTTCTACTATATTCCGATGTGTGCCTCACCCACTAAGTGAAGCATTACCCAACAGTTAAAAACTGAAAGAATTACGGATGCCGTAAATCAGAAACAAAAACAAAAGCTGTTAGGAAAGCTCAACAGTTCTGGAGAGAAATCAGAGTTAATGTTTCGGGTCAAGTGACCCTTCCTCAGAAGAAGATATTGCCAGACCTGCTGAGTTTTTCCAGCAATTTCTGTCTTTATTACCTTTACGGTTTCTGACCCGTTTGAGATCTCCAGTGACTCGCTTGTAATTTTATCACAAAAGGATCTGTTAAACAAATCTCTTGCTCAAGCTTGTAATAGCTGGTAGGGCACTGTTTTGAAATTAAGGGTCATTTTATCAAGTCAGATGAGGAGAATTTTGTTTTCTCTCTCAGGGGTTTGTGGGCCTTTGGGACTCCCTGTCTCAGAAGGCAGTGGAGATGGAATGACTAAAACAATGGTGGAAAATTTCTGAACCATAAAAGAGAACTTTGAAGAAGGTTCACTGGACTTGAAATGTTAACTCTGCTTTCTCTCCACAGGTGCAGCCAGACCTGCTGATTTTCTCCAGCAATTTCAGTTTATATTTCAGATTTCCAGCATGCACAATTCTTAGATTTTTAAAATGGAAATATTCTTCGTAGGCAGGGGATTCAAGGGTTATCAGATAGAGATGGTAATGTGGAAGTAGAAATACAAATGGATCAGCCATAATTGAACTGAAAGGTGGAAAAGCCTTGAGAGACCCAGAAGACCGTCCTGGGAGCAGAAGTCGGACATTCAACACATTGAATCTCTCCATCATTTGATGAGATCATGGCTGATCTGATAATCCTCAAATCCATGATCCTACCTTTTCCTCAAACCCTTGGTCCCCTTTCCATCTCTATATTGCAACCTTGAATATACCAACCTTGACAGCCTTCAAAATTCCACAGATTTGTTTTCCCCCAAAAGAACAAAATCCTCCTCATCTCTATCTTAAAGGTGCAGCTCCTTAATCTGAGATTATGTCCTCTGGTCCTAGTCTCTCTCAGAAAAGAAAGCAAAGGTTAAATGCTACCCTCCTGTTCTTATTTCACATTTGTATCTTTGTGTGTTCTGTTATGGCTGTTGATCTTGCTCTGGCCCTTGTAACTCATTATGAATCTACCCTGACCCGCTCTAACATGTCTGGTTTGACTTCAGCCCAATTTAAATCAAGTGACCCTTCCTGGGCTACCTCAAATCTTACAGGTATACTGTCTCCTTTAGGGCTTCCAAAAGATTTTTGGTCCCCAGTTTTCCTGCTAATAGCTGCTCGTTTTTTTTCCAGCCTCCCCACCCTCTCTGGCCTGTTCTTTTCTGTTTGTGGACTATGTTTTGCGATTGGCAAAGACCATTCTCCAACAAAATAACAATCCCTGGCAGCAGTAATCTCAAGACTCTCACTACTGCCAGAATTGTAACAAGTTCACTCTTTATGTAAACGTTTAACCATTGGTTCATCTATAGGTATTTTAATCAACCAGTTCAGAGATGCTACTATTCATCTTTGGAGCTTATAGGGCTTGAACCTGGGCCTCCTGACTCAGATGTAGGGACATTACTGCTGTGTCACAAGAGCCCTCAAGTTTAGACACTTTCTCAGGTACTCTTTTTATCAGGATACTGGTATTTAGTTTGCTTTCAGGTGGCAAATGTTTTATTTTCCCTACTAGCAGGGTCTGTAAGCATTTAGTGACTCATCACTCTCTGGCCATTTCCATCACTCAGTGGGCACTGTTCCCTTTGATACCAGCTGCTGAATCCTGGTCTACAAGCAGACACTGGACACATTTTGTGCTACAGTTTGCAGCTTGAGGTTCTGGAAAAAGCTAGAAACAGCAATGTTACTTTTACATTCCCCGGTTTCCCACAGTGGAAATGTTTAGGTGGCTTTTCACCTGTCTCTTATTAAATTACTTCCTATAAATGTTTGGGGCAGTGCTGTCTTTTCTGTCTGACCTATCTTTTCTCTCCAGCTTGTCTCTAGGGTATTTACCTCATCCTTATCTTTCTCTTTGTTCCGTGACAGCTTCCAGACCCTGGATTCTCTCTGTTTTAAGTCATAGAATTCAGCCAGAATAGCCTCCAGGTCAAGAAAGATCACAGATCCTTTTTTTAAGCCTCTCTAGGTCAGTCACAACAAATATCTTTTTTCCCTTCTCAGCACATAGTTATCACAGTTCAATTAAACTTGGTTATCCAGTTCAAAAAATGAAGTAAAGCCAATTCCTAGGTTTTTCTAAGTGAAAAGGACTGGAGTTTTATCTTTTATAATTTGCAACACTTAATGAAATATGTCAACCATGGCATATACATGATGTGGAGGTGCCAGTGTTGGACTGGAGTGGACAAAGTACTTCCAAATAAACCAGTTGGACTGTAACCTAGTGTGATTTATAACATATACAGGTTGTGAGCTTACATAAAAAGTAGGGGAAGGACAGTTATCAACAATGGATAAGGTGATAAAGGCAGTTGCAGTTTTCAATCTTTGTGAAGACTGCATAAGTGAAGCCCAAGTCCCAACTGCTTGCCTGCTGTCCTGTTTATTCAGGAGTAGTGAGGTTTGCAGATAAATTTGCTTTCTCAGCCAGAGGTTTTCCATTCTTTTTTTTTCTAGTGTTGGTTTACTGAAATTAAAATGGAGAAGGAGAGAGGAGCTTTCTGTAACCTTGATGTATTCAGTCCTTGTTGCTTTTTCCTTGCAGTGCTCCAAGGTTGCTGAAACTAACTGAAACACAGTTAGTTTGCATTTTCCAGTCTAGCTCCATTGTCATTTCCAAACTATGATGTGGAGGAGACGGTTTTGGATTGAGGTGGACAAAGTTAAAAAATCATACAACACTAGGTTATAGTCCAACAGGTTTATTTGAGAGCACTAGCTTTCAGAGCACTGTCCTTCATCAGCTAGTGCTTCCAAATAAACATGTTGGGCAAAACCTGATGTTGTGTGATTCTTAACTTTTTCCAGACTAAACATTCCACAGGCAACCTTTAATTTCTCAATATGTGTTGTAATCATGCAAATGTGAGTTTTAAAGAATAAATTCTTTGACAATCGCTAAGTTTCAGTGTTTTAAATGGGAATTCTGAGACAGCTGTCTTTTGAATATTCCATGTGGATTGCCTGGATTTGTCAGGTGTTCACAGCAACCATATTAGGTCAGTCTTAAAACTAATTTCGTTCTGTGAAAATTTCAGGTATTAAAGTCAAAGGATGAAAATTTAATACTGATAGTTTATTTTAACTGTAATCATTGCAGGACTTACTAATAAATACATAGTTTCTGAAACTTTTCTATAGATTTAGTGATTTTTAACTTCAATTGTCGAGTAAAACTGCCACATTATATAAGCAAATACTTAATTGCATGAATTGAGGATGAAAAGTATCACATGGCTGCCAAAAGATAGCTTTGCTGTAAAATTAAAATTTTAAGTTGTATTAATTTTAGTGTCTGTGATGAATATTCCAAAATCATAATTTATTCAGTACAGACATTTATTTAAAGTGAAAGACATGCTGTAAACAATAAAAAAACACAAACTTTGCTAAAACGTGAACCAGCTTGCTTCACAGTCAATTACATTATAACAATTTATCTTTGAGTTAGAAGAAATGACTTGACGTATAACTTGGTGTAAGGACAAAATAAAAGATAGACAATTCCACTTACTTGATACAAAATTTAATTGATCACCTTCGAGAGCTAAGATGTTTATTCATATAGTTTAAGTGGCTAAAATGGTTAGAGTTAAGGTTAGTTGGTCTGTATTAATTAACACATGATTTAAAAAATTAACACAGTCATTAACTATTAGTCATTAGTCCAAACTAAGAATCAATGCAAATGATTTAAATATTGCACTGAAAATAGCGTGTCGAATAGATTAGAGACCCCAAATACTCTTTGACTTTGCAGTAATTAAGCATTGCTGTGTGCGCTCAGTTGCTTCTGAGATGAGCTCAGTAACTTATGGACATTTTGCTCATTGGATACCTCACCTGTGTTTGACTTTTAGAGATCACTTAATGAAGAGTGCCCAATGAGAAAAAGATGTGAGTGTTGACCTGCTAATAATTTGGTCTTTTTTTCTTTCTTGATGATTACAGGTGACTGCTCCCGAGGGCTCTGACAGACGGTTCCTATTATCCTTGGGAAGTAGCCTCCAGCGATGCAGCATATATAATTAAGGTCATGGGTAGAAATGGTTGGGTAAATTGGACGTCATTTCCTCTGTTGGAAACCTACATCTGGTTATCCTACAGGAGGCAAGGATGAAGTGACTCCAAAAACTTGATTAAAAGCAAACGTTTGATGGGAAAGTTTGAGTTTGGTTTCTGTTTCATTCAATTCATTGTTGTATGAGATAATTTCATGGACTTGGACAGAATAACTGTTATATTTTTAATGAACAATCTAACGAAGGATTGGCTAGCCTCCGGTCTCAGGTCTGAAAGAGGGAGAGTGAAAAGATGGTTTAGATGTAACTGCTTTACACAGAGAGTGATGAACGTACTAAAGGATCTATGAAGGGAAGACACGTAATTGATTCTGTCAGCAAATTATCTGAAGAAGATTGACAGATGGATATAGTATTATTGCAGGATGTGATACTTCCTAGCTAAATGGTTGTAATGGGTTTTTTAGGCCCTTTATGTGCCTGTAGTTTAAATGAATATTTTTTGACATATTTATGAAAATAGAAACAATAACCTTTCACAAATACAATAGCTTCAATAAATTTTCTTTGTTGTTGGTGTGTTTTTTTTTGGTAGAATTGTTAATAGCCTTAGTGATGACAGGAACAAATCTACATACTAGTGGGAGAGGGGCTTCGACCTGATCTCATGGTCAATGATTGCAGTAATGGAAATGATGGCATATAGGACAATTGTTAGGAAATAGAAAGAAAAATCTTAGGAATAGCAGAACATGGGAGCAGGAAGAGAACAGTCCTGTAAGTCTTCTCTTCTCTTCACCTACATCAACACTATTTTCCCGGTTAACCTCATATCCCTTCATATTGTTGATATCTGGAAACCTATTGATTTTTTTCTTGAATATACTCAATGACTTTGACATTCCTCCAAGAGTAGAGGATTCCAAAGATTCAGCACCCTTTGCATGTCAGTAGTAATGGGCTTGCCCCTTACTCTGAGACTATCCCCAGGTTCTGTACCTTTCCCCCCCTCCCCCGCCTGCCTTGGATAATGGCTACCACACCATTCATTTTCTGCATTGTTAGTTGCACCTAAGCTTGCAGTGAGCTATGGACAAAGACACCTGGGTCTCTTCAGATTTCAACACTTCCCAATCTCTCTCCATTTAAAATAGTTGCACTTATAATGCGCCTTTCAGGACTTATTATGTTCATCTGTGAAAGGGTTACACCACAAAAGAAGGCCATTCAACCTTTCATATCTGTGCTGGTCTTCAGAAGGCACAGTTCATCTGGTCCCAGTCCTCCACATTCTCGCCATAGAGCTGCACATTTTCCTTTACAGAAAATGATCTACCCCCTCAGATTGTGTATTCCAGATTCTAACCACATGCTGCATAAAAACATTTCTCCTCATGTTGCTAATGCTTCTATTACCAGTCACCTTAAATCAGTATCCCCTGGTCCCTTATCTACCCACGAATTGGAACAGCTTTCCCTTCTCTATTCGATCCATCACACCTGTTCAGTCTTGAATCCCTCTCAACCTTCCCTTCTCCAGCAAGAACAGTTCTAACCTTTACAATCCATTTACCTGAGGTTTCTCAGACTAGAACCATTCCTGTCAATGTCTTCTTGACCCTCACTTCTGTGTCCTCGTGTCTTCAATGTGAACACTTTTGAATTGTTTCTGAAAATAAAACCTGGGAAATAAAGCATTTCACAGACCCTGAAGTACTTTTAAGTGTAATTATGCTCGTGACTTAGGAAAGGGACAGCTAATTTACAAGTGGCAGCCTTCCAGAGACAGCAATACTGATTGAGAAAAAAATATTGGCTAGAACTTTGACACGATCTCCCCTAAAATTTAACGAAGAACTGCAGATGCTGGAAATCGGAAACAAAAGCAGAAATTGCTGGAGAAACTCAGCAGGTCCGATAGCATATGTGTCGAGAGAAAATAGAGTCAGTGTTTCAGGTCCAGTGACCCTTTATCAGAATTGGTGAACAGAACAGATAATTTCCCTACTCTTCTCCAAAGTATTACCCCCTCTCTTGAGAGAAGAGATGGATTTAATGTATCTTATTAAAGGTGGTGCCCCAAATAGGGCAGATCCAGTTTACCACATCCCCCTTCCCCTTCCACATTCCTGATGAAGGGCTTATGCATGAAACATCAACATTCCTGCTCCTCGGATGCTGCCTGACCAGCTGTGCCACATCTTCAGAGGCCAACTTTACAGCATGTTTGGGGAATGAGAGCCAAAGCAGATCATTACGATCACTGCCTATTCTAGCTAATGATAATATACAATAGACAATAGGTGCAGGAGTAGGCCATTCTGCCCTTCGCGCCAGCACCACCATTCATTATGATCATGGCTGATCATCCCCAATCAGTATCCTGTTTCTGCCTTATCCTCATAACCCTTGATTCTACCATCCTTGACACTCTATCCAACTCTTTCTTGAAAGTATCCAGAGACTTGGCCTCCACAGCCTTCTGGAACAGAGCATTCCATACACCCACCACTCTCTGGGTGAAGAAGTTTCTCCTCAACTCTGTTCAAAATGGCCTACCCTTATTTTTAAGCTGTGTCCTCTAGTTCGGGACTCACCCATCAGCGGAAATATACTTCCTGCCACCAGAGTGTCCAATCCTTTAATAATCTTATACGTCTCAATCAGATCCCCTCTCAGTCTTCTAAACTCAAGCGTATACAAGCCCAGTCACTCCAATCTTTCAGCGGAAGATAGTCCCGCCATTCCGGGAATTGACCTCGTGAACCTACGCGGCACTCCCTCAATAGCCAGAATGTCTTTCCTCAAATTTGGAGACCAAAACTGCGCACAATATTCCAGGTGCAGTCTCACCAGGGCCCTGCACAGCTGCAGAAGGACCTCTTTGCTTCTATACTCAATTCCTCTTGTTATGAAAGCCAGCATGCTATTAGCTTTCTTCACTGCCTGCTGTACCTGCATGCTTGCTTTCATTGACTGATGTACAAGAACACCTAGATCTCGCTGTACTGCCCCTTTACCTAACTTGACTCCATTTAGGTAGTAATCTGCCTTCCTGTTCTTGCCACCAAAGTGGATAACCACACATTTATCCACATTAAACTGCATCTGCCATGCATCCGTCCACTCACCTAGCCTGTCCAGGTCACCCTGCATTCTCCTAAAATCCTCCTCACATTTCACCCTGCCACCCAGCTTTGTGTCATCAGCAAATTTGCTAATATTACTTTTATTACCTTCATCTATATCATTAATGCACATTGTAAAATGCTGCGGTCCCAGCACTGATACCTGCGGCATACCACTGGTCACCGTCTGCAATTCTAAAAGGGAGCCGTTTATCACTACTCTTTGTTTCCTGTCAGCCAACCAATTTTCAATCCATGTCAGTATTTTGCCCCTAATACCATGTGCCCTAATTTTGCTCACTAACCTCCTATGTGGGACTTTATCAAAGGCTTTCTGGAAGGCCAGGTATACTACATTCACTGGATCTCTCTTGCCCATCTTCAGAGTTACATCCTCAAAAAATTCCAGAAGATTAGTCAAGCATGATTTCCCCTTTATAAATCCATGCTGACTTTGACCTATCCTGTTACTGCTATCCAGATGTGTCGTAATTTCGTCCTTAATAATTGACTCCAGCATTTTTCCCACCACTGAGGTCAGACTAACTGATCTATAATTCCCTGCTTTCTCTCTCCCTCCTTTCTTAAAAAGTGGGGCAACATTAGCCACCCTCCAATCCGCAGGAACTGATCCTGAATCTATAGAACATTGGAAAATGATCACCAATGCATCCACGATTTCTAGAGCCACCTCCTTCAGTACCCTGGGATGTAGACCATCAGGTCCTGGGGACTTATCAACCTTCAGACCTAACAGTCTCTCCAACGCCATTTCCTGCCTAATATAAATTCCCTTCAGTTCAGGTCCTTCAGCCACTATTACCTCTGGAGATTGCTTGTGTCTTCCCCAGTCAAAATAGATCTAAAGTACCAATTCAATTCTTCTGCCATTTCTTTGTTCCCCTTAATAAATTCACCCGTTTCTGTCTTCAAGGGCCCAATTTTAGTCTTAACCATTATTTTTCATTTCACATACCTAAAAAAGCTTTTACTATCCTCCTTTATATTTTTGGCCAGTTTACCTTTGTACCTTATTTTTTCTTTCCGTTTTACTTTTTTAGTTATCCTCTGTTGTTCTTTAAAAGCTTCCCAGTCCTCCGATTTCCCACTCATCTTTGCTATGTTATACTTTTTCCCTTTTGTCTTTATATGGTCCTTAACCTCCCTCATCAGCCACGGCCACTCCTGGCTCCCCTTAGGATCTTTCTTCTTTTTTGGAATGAACTGATCCTGCATCTTCTACATTATACCCAAAAATACCTGCCATTGTTGTTCCACTGCTGTCCCTGCTATGGTATTGCACCATTGAACTTTGGCCAGATCCTCCCTCATAGCTCCATAGTTCCCCTTATTCAACTGAAATATTGTCACTTCTGATTCTACCCGCTCCCTTTCAAACTGCAGATTAAACCTTATTGTATTGTGATCACTACCTCCTAATGGCTCCTTTACTTTGAGGTCCCTGATCAAATCCAGTTCATTGCACAACACCAGATCCAGAATTACCTCCTCCCTGTTAGGCTCCAGCACAAGTTTTTCTAAGAATCCATCTTGGAGGCACTCCACAAACTCCCTTTCTTGGGGTCCAGTACCATCTGATTCTCCCAGTCTACTGTAGTAATATCTTTGCGACAGGCCAATTTCAGCTCCTTATTCAACTTACACACTACATCCAAGCTACTTTTTAGGGACCTGTAGATAACTCCCATTAGGGTCATTCTACCCTTAGAATTTCTCATCTCTATCCATACTAACTCTACACCCCATGATTCTAGGACCCCCACACAAGGGACTAAATATTATTCCTTACCAACAGGGCCACCCCACCCCCTCTGCCAGTCAGTCTGTCCTTATGATAGCACGTATAGCCTTGAATATTAATTTCCCAGGCCCTGTCCATGTCTCAGTTATCCTCACAACATCGTAACTGCCAATTTCCAAATGAGCCTCAAGCTCTAACTTGTTCTAACTTTCCCTTTAACTTCCTTCTTAAACTTCCAGTTTGTCCCCTCCCCCCAGCTATTTAGTTTAAACGCAGCTGTGTTGCTGTGGCAAACCTACCTGCCAGAATGCTGGTCCCCCACCTATTAAGGTGGAACCCATCCCTCTTGTATATTTTATCCTTACCGCTAAACATACCCCAGTGATCCAAGAATTTAAATCCTTGCTTCCTGCACCAGTTCCCCAGCCACACGTTCAAGTCCATTATCTCCCTGTTCCTGTCCTCTTCAGCCCGAGGAACTGGAAGCAAACCGGAGATAACCACCTTGGATGTCCTGCTTTTCAGCCTTCTTCCGAATTCTCTGAAGTCCCGCTGTAGAATGTCTCTCCTCTTCTTCCTGACGTCATTTGTGCTGACATGCACCATCACATCTGGCTCTTCACCTTCGCCCTTGAGGATTCCTGCACTCTGTCTGTGATGTCCTTAATCCTGGCACCAGGAAGGCAACACACTATCCTCAAATCCCACCTGTTGCCGCAGAAACTCCTTTCAGTCCCTATGGAGTCCCCTATTACCATGGCTCTGTGTGATGTCTGACTTCTTGGCTCTGCCTCCACACCAATTTCTGATTGGCAGACCTGACCGCCTCTCGGACTGGCAGTGACATCTGTCTCTACGGTTTCCAAGAGATTCAACCTGTTCCTGACAGGTACTTCCCCTGGGGTCTCTTGCACTTGTCCCATCTCTGCCTTCCTCATCATCTTCTCCCTTCTACTCTCTTCTGGTATGCTCAGAGTAAGAACCTCGCTGAAGGTCCTGTCCAGAAAGATCTCATTCTCTCGGGTGAGCCTGAGGTCATCTAGTTCTTTCTTCAGTGCTGCAATATGCTCTGTCAGAAGCTGAACGTGCACACGCTTTCCACAGTTATACGAGCCAGCTACACCAGAGTCCCTGACCTCCCATATCATGCACGCAGTACACTGAGTCAGCTTGGCAGTCATGTCTTCACCCTCTTCAACTGTGGCGTAATCATTTCTCTCAACCTCTTTGTTGAAGACTCCTGAGCCAAAGACTCACTCTTTTCTCAATAGAAACTTCCCTCGACCCCCATGTTTTGTTACAAGTCTGTGGACTTTTAATTTAGGTTCGAGGAGGCCCTACTGTGTAGGACCTGGGGCCTAGAACACACCTACTTAAATAACACTCACCCACCTTCCCAACAGCCTCTGCGCTCCGACTTCACTTTCGTCCAGCTCCCGCCGCTCTCTGCTGCAAAATGATGTATACCAGTGACAAGTATCCTCGCAGTCATTACAACAACTTTGTATCTGACGACATGTCTACTGGGCCTTTTGAAAACTATTCCCCATGTCCCCATTTTTAGCCAGCTCTGTCAGTGCTTGCAGCTTTTGAGTCATAGAATTGTTACAGTTTGGAAACATGCACTTTGGCCCAATGAGTCCACAACTACCCTCTGAAGAATAACCCAACCAGACCCATTCCCCTACCCTATGATCCTACATTTACCCCGAATTAATGCACCTCACCTACACATCCCTGAGCACTATGGGCAATTTAGCATGGCCAATTCACCTAACCTGCACATCTTTGGATTGTGGGAAGAAACCGGAGCACCCAAAGGAAACCCACACAGACACGGGGAGAATGTGTAAGCTCCACGTAGACAATTGCCGGAGGCTGGAATCGAACCCAAGTCCCTGGCACTGTGAGGCAGCAGTGTTAACCACTGAGCCACCGTAGTTTAGTTGGTGGTATTTTGGGTGTAGCCATGCAGGCTATGCTGCATAACGTAACTTCTTTGGTACTGTATAGCTGAGTGCAACACAGTATAATTTGGGAATTTCATGGTGATTGTCAAGTATTCATGCATAAAATCTTCCTTTTCTCAAATGACTGCAGGTATACTCCCTCTGCAGATACTCATTTGAAGATGCTAATAGCTGGCCAACATTGTTGTTGACCTTCCAAAACAAAGGGGAGTCTCATCAGGAAATTTATTGAACACCATATTGGGAATGGAGAGAAATAAAAGAGGACACAATAGCCATAAAGGTTTTTCTAAACCTATGTTGCAGAGTCATAGATATGTACAGCAAGGAAACAGACCCTCTGTCCAACGTGTCCATGCCAACCAGATATCTTAAATGAATTCAGTCCCATTTGCCAGCATTTGGCCCATATCCCTCTAAACCCTTCCTATTCACATACCCATCCAGATTCCTTTTAAATGTTGTAATTGTACCAGCCTTCACCACATCCTCTGGCAGCTCATTCCATACACGTACCACCCTCTGCATGAAAAAGTTGACCCTTAGACCCTTTTTAAATCTTTCTCTTCTCAACTTAAACCTATGCTCTCTAATTTTAGATACCACACCACCCAGGGAAAAACCCTTATCTATTTACCCTATCCATGCCCCTCGTGATTTTATAAACTTCTTTAAGGGGTCATCCCTCAGCCTCTGGCACTCCAGGGGAAATAGCTCTAACCTATTCAGCCTCTCCCTCCAACAGCTTTAACCCTCCAACCCTAGCGACATCCATGTAAATTTTTTCTGAACCCGTTCAAGTTTCACTGTATCCTTCCTATTGTAGGAAGTCTAGAAATGCATGCAGTATGCCAAAAATGGCCAAACCAATGTCCTGTACAGCCGCAACATGACCTCCCAACTTCTATACTGTCCAATAAATGTACTGTACTTGAGTACACTACCATTTCCTCAGCAACGGTTAACATCCATCATTTATTGGAGAAAATATTATGAAGTCAAAGGTAGAAGACAGAGGGTGCTGGTGGAGGCCTATGACCAGTGGAGTGCCACAAGGATTGGTGCTGGGTACACTACTTTTTGTCATTTATATAAATGACTTGGATGTGAACATAAGAGGTATAGTTAGTAAGTTTGCAGATGACACCAAAATTGGAGGTGCAGTGGACAGCATAGAAGGTTACCTCAGATGACAACAGGATCTTGATCAGATGGGTCAATGGGCTGAGAAGTGGCAGATGCAGTTTAATTTAAATAAACACGAGATGCTGCATTTTGGGAAAGCAAATCTTAGCAGGACTTATACACTTAATGGTAAGCCCCGAGGGAGTATTGCTGAACAAAGAGACCTTGGAATGCAGGCTCATAGCTCCTTGAAAGTGGAGTCACAGGTAGATAGGATAATGAAGAAGGCGTTTTGTATGCTTTCCTTTATTGGTCAGACTATTGAATACAGGCATTGGGAGGTCATGTTGCAGCTGTACAGGACATTGGTTAGGCTACTTTTGGAATATTGCGTGCAATTCTGGTCTCCTTCCTATTGGAAAGATGTTGTGAAACTTGAAAGGGTTCAGAAAAGATTTACAAGGATGTTGCCAGGGTTGGAGAATCGGAGCTACAGGGAGAGGTTGAATAGGCTGGGTTGTTTTCCCTGGAGCATCAGAGGCTGAGGGTTGACCTTATAGAGGTTTATAAAATCATGAGGAGCATGGATAGGGTAAATAGACAAAGTCTCTTCCCTGGTGTGGGGGAGTCCAGAACTAGAGGGCATAGGGTGAGAGGTGAAAGATATAAAATGGACCTACGGGGCAACTTTTTCATGCAGAGGGTAGTACATATATAGAATGAGCTGCCAGAGGAAGTGGTGGAGGCTAGTACAATTGCAATATTTACGTGGCATTTGGATGGGTATATGAATAGGAGGGATATGGGCTGAGTGCTAGCAGATGGGACTAGGTTGGGTTGGGATATCTGGTCAGCATGAATGAGTAGGACTGAAGGGTCTGTTTCCATACTGTACTTCTCTATGACTCTATAACTCTATCAGTCTTCTGTGTGGATAATATTTGGGAAAATTAATTCACCATCCATTTTCGAAAACTTGTTCATGGAATATGGACAGCGTTGGTGAGGTCAGCATTTCTTGCCCATTCCTAATTGGCCCATGGAAGGTGAAATGGAGCTGTCTTCTTGAACTGCTGAAGTTCATAAAGTGTTGGCAAAACCCACAGCTGTCAGAGAGGGAGTCCCAAGATTTCAACTCATTTTGACAGTGAAGGATTAGCAACATCGTTCCAAGTCAGGATGCTGTGTGGCACTGAAGGAAACTTGCAGGTAATAGTGATCCCATTACCTTGCCCTTTTATGGAGTAGAAGTTGAGGGTTTGGATAGTGCTGTCAAAGGAGCTTCAGTGAATTTCTGCAGGATGTCTTGGAGATGGTGTACGCAGGGAGCTGGTGCTGGAGGGAGTGAATGTGAAGTGGTGGATGGGGTGCCAGATTAAACTAATTTGTTGTGGACGGTGAGCTGCTGAGTACCTTTTTGTTGGAACAACTCACTCAGTTCTGTCCCCTTCTCATGATTGTTCCCTTATCCACTATGCCAAAGGTTCAATTCTTGACCCTTTCCATACTTTCAGTCTTATTACTTTTTCTGGAAATCTGGGAAAGCTCTCTTGAGCCCGATTCAAATGAACCTGTGCCCCCCCCCCAAAAAAAAATAGTTTTAAGCCTTAATCATGTGACTCACCATGACCCTGGTCCCAGCATGATTCAGGTGGAGCCTGTCCCTCCTTCCCGAGTAATGGGCTATCAATGTACTATGAATTGGAACCTCTTTCTCCCACATCAATCTTTGAGCCATATGTTTACCTCACTAATCTTGTTAACCTTGTGCCAGTTTGGCTCAAATTGTAATCTGGAGATTGTTACATTTGTGATCTGCTTTCTCCTTTAGTTCCTAACTGCTCAAATTCTGTCAGCAGAGCCTTTTTCCTCTTTTTACCAATATCATTGGTACCTGCATGAACCATGACAACTGGATCTTTCCCCTCCCACTCTAAGTTCTCCTATAGCCCAGATGGGATATCCTGAACCTGATCACCAGGCAATGTGGCCTTTAGGACTCTCAATCCTGGTCAATTCCCCGACCATAACATCCCCCAATACAACTATATTTCTCTTTCCTGCCCCTCTTGAACAACTCCCTTTTCCATGGTGCTATGGTCAGTTTTTTCATCTTCCCTATAGCCCCAACTCTCATCCACAAAGGGAACAAGAGTCTCAAACCTATCGGACAAGCTGAAGGGCTCCTTCAGTAGCAATCTCAGATCCCTCAAATTGCCTCACTCTTGAGCACATCCTCCTGTCCCTGACCATTAACTAAATTCTAGATAGGTAATCTAATGGGTGTAGCTATGTCTGAAACACAGCATCCAGGTAACTGTCCTCCTCACTGATATATCTGTGTTTGAAGCTCAGAGTCCAGCTCATCAACTCTGAGCTGGAGTTCCTCAAGCAACTAACACTTTTTACAGACGTGGTCACTATGAATCACAATGGGGTCCACTAACTCCCACATCATGCAGGTACAACTCATTGCCTGGCCCTGCACCTCTACTCTACCAAGTTTTAAATTAGTAGCTATTTCTAACCAATGATCTGATGATTTTCCTGTGATGTCAATTTTTATTTTGTGCTGGGACCCTGAACCTGGGCTTCAGCTTATCCTGTTTAAAAAAGCAAGCAAAATAAAAAACACCTCTTCCTTTCTGCACTGAATTCCCACACTGTTTTCAGAGTCCCTGAATGTTATACTCACTCTGGCCGTGTCATAGTCCGAATGAAATCTTTCCTTGCTGAGCGTGCAAAGCTAACTGATGCTGACTTACACCTTACAGCCCAAAAATGGATGTTGATAGTATGAGTGAAGTATTGCTACTTGTAAAGCTTACCTCATCATCAAGTCCCTCTTAGGGAGAGGCGATGGCCTATAGGTATTATCGCTGGACCGTTAATCCAGGGACTCAAGCAAATTTCTGGAGCTTAGATTTGAATCTTGTCCATGGCAGATCATGGACTGTGAATTCAATAAAAATCTGGAAATAAGAGTTCAGTAATAACTGTGAAACCACTGCTGATTGTTGGAAAAAACCATCTGATTCACAAATGTCCTTTAAGGAAGGAAACTACTATCTATTCCTGATGAGAGGCTTTTGCCCGAAACATTAATTCTCCTGCTCCTGACCTGCTGTGCTTTTCCAGCACCACGCTCTCGACTGCCATCCTTACCTGGTCTGGCCAACATGTGACTGCAGACTCACAGCACTGTGGTTGACTCCCTGCTGTCCTCTGGGCAATAAATGCTGGTCTGGTCAGTGATGCCCTCATCTTGTGAATGAATTTTAAAAAGTCAGTACGACAAGCGAAGCAAGTTCTTTGGAACATCAGCACTTCAAATCATATACCATCTTGACTTTAATCAATGTTCCATCACCATCACTGGAATTATATCTTGGAAATCCCTACTTTGCACCAATTTTGGGAACACCATTTTCACCGAGACTGCCATGGTTCAAGATGGTGACTGTTACCTGTTTCTGAGAACAACCAAAGCTGACGTTGTGAATGTTGCTCACTACTCTTGAGGTTTAAAAACCTGAAGAAAATGTTTCCATCTCCTGTTATCATGCTTAGGACATTCTGTTATTTTTGAAGCAATGGTGAGCTGGTACCACAGCAGTAATGTTACTGCACCAACAATTCAGAGCTCTGAGACCAGTGTTCTCAGGTCATGGGTTCTAATCCCATGGTGAAATTTAATTTTACTAAAATTTGAAATTAAAACACAGGTGATTATTGTTGAAAAATCTATCTGGTTCATTGTTGTCCTTTCAGCAAGGAAATCTGCCATCTTTACCTGGTCTGGCAGACATGTGACTCTGGACCCACAGCCATGTGATTGACTCTCAATTGTCCTCGGGACTATTAGGGACAAGCGATAAACACAGGTCCTAGCCAGTGATGTTCACATCCTATGAATTAATTTTTTAAAATCACATTTTAATCAAGGATTAACCTATTTTAATTGGTTTAAAATAGCAAACAGAAGAATGAGTAGATTAAATTCTATCAAATGAAGTGTCTAAGCTAATGTAAGGTATATTGCTAGAAATGCAGTCTGCTGGTGACTGAACAAAAGAAGCACTGAAGTACTGTCCACTGTGAACAAATAAAATCCACATTTAAATATATGGAGAAATTTAAAGCAATGCTTCTTTTGTGGGACTTCTGTTAATGGGCCACATTTAAATGAATGACTGAAAGACTGAGTAGATTAAACATTGGTACTGTTAAGTTTCTTTGGAAGAAATTTGCTTTTGTGTACAGAGATAATGAAACCTGTTTCATCACTCAGTGGGTCTAGGCTTTTTTTTGTTCGCAAGTGTCTGAGCCATTCTGTACTGACAAGAAATGGCCTTGGGTTTCCAGGGGAGGTTTTAAGCAGCTGGGTCTGTACACTAGCTTCTTGATAAACTAAAGTTAGTCAAACTACTGTTTCTGGGTTTTGCTGCTATAGCAACGAGCCTAAAAAAAATAAAATTACTTTGTCAATTAATCTTGCATTGGCCAATATAATTTTAAACCAAGGATGTATAAGAAAGGACTGTGGAAATCTACAATGACCTTTCACTGCTCACATAAGTTGGAGAGTGAGGTGTTTTTTTCTATATTACATTTCAAGACTGGAAATTTTTTCATATGATTGATGCATTGAAATTATTGTTTCATTTGATGTGCAACAAGAATCATTTGCTTTCATATCAGGTGGCCTTCACCATTTGAAAAATGACAGTTTCTATTCTCTGCAAACTCTTTGAAGAATGAAACAAAATGTTGAACTGTTGTCCCCTGCAAGGCAAGAGTGAAACATTTCTAGTTTGGACCCAGCTTCCACCTGAGGCAATCTAAAATCAGATACTAGTGGTCAGATGGAGAGTATAGCACCCTCCTTTCTATTTGAAGAACATGTATCAGTCCCAACAATCCTTTCATCATTAAGCTCAATGTTAGCTCCTCCCTATGCAGCCACTCTTTTTGGGATCTATTTCAGTGTGGGATGAGCTGTGCTTTCTGGCTCCTCAATAATCTGCACAATCACACTGAGCTCTGTTTTCCATATTGGAGGCTTGTCGATGACATTATGAGAAGTCAGTTCACAATTCGGAACCTGTGTTAATAACGATTGCCAATTTCAGATTTTAAAAATGTTAACATCAGTTAATGCCCCTAGAGCTTCTTTC
Source organism: Chiloscyllium plagiosum (assembly GCF_037043375.1). NCBI lineage: Eukaryota > Metazoa > Chordata > Chondrichthyes > Orectolobiformes > Hemiscylliidae > Chiloscyllium > Chiloscyllium plagiosum. Next base: position 42,794,614 of record NW_028270163.1, read on the forward strand.
CCTTGAGAACAACTGAGCACTATGGCTGCCTCAGGGTGAATATCATCCATTGACTGGTGAATAGGGACAGATCAAAATGTTAGTCAAATAAGTTTGGAAAATGGTGCTGGTGTCAAAATGATATCGGTTAGTGCCAGTTTAATCATATTCATGAGATGGACTGATATTTCGGACAAAAGCCCTTCATCACTGTCCTGATGAAGGGCTTTTACCCAAAATATCGACTCTCCTGCTCCTGGGATGCTGCCTGACCTGCTGTGCTTTTCCAGCACCACACTCTCGACTCTGATCTCCAGCATCTGCAGTCCTCACTTTTGCCATATTCATGAGATGTCTGCCTGAGTTAGGTAAGAGGTCAGACCACCAGGAACTTTGTCACAGAGAATTCAAGCAAGTGATAAAAAGCAATGGTGATTGGTCAGGATGTACAGGCACTTTGTTTCCTATCAGCAAACAGCCCCTTTGTAAATACAACCAAGTTTAAAAAAGAATGAAATCAGTGTCCCCGCTGATTTGTGGTCAAATGGAGAGCATCTTTATTCTGTTGCATTCACACCAACTGGGTTGGCACCGCATTTCATATTCTTTATGAGTGACAGAGAGCAGACCTCTGTCCTATCAGCTTTCCATTATGAATTTATATGTTTTGCTTCTTTATCGCTCCTGACTTCCTCACAGTCTTTGACAAGCACTGTGCCAGTAATTTGCAAACAACTGACTACACGAAAGGTTAACACAAAAATATAGGGTAAAATTGTCAGTTATTCACATTGAAACTCTATCAGATTCTGATTAGAGCTTTGTAATAGAGAAATATACCGTTGATTAAATAAATATCATGACATGTTTTCTCTGTTATGTTCTTTTCAACATTGTATATGATGAGGTGACTTTAAAGGAGAGGATTGGTCCCCAGAGATCAACTTCCAAATGTTTGGTGATTAGATGCACCAGTGTTTGACAAACAATATTGTATAAATCAGGAAGCGGAAAACTGATGTCACGCCTCAGGGTCTGTCAGGAAAAATTGTAGTACAATTGCTCCATGCTGATTGGGACCACCCTTTGGCTTTACAGATTGCATTACAGGTTCTTTAAAGCAAACAACATTTCTCTTCAGCTTTTCGAAATGTGTTCCAGCTCTTCATGAGGAGAACCCAAAAAAATCTGTTTTCAAGTGACCGTCAGAACAAAACGCTGTTAATTTAGAAATGCATTTTTGCTTTCAAATTGGCACTGTCATAGTTGTGTTCAACAGCTGACAAAGAATGAAGCTGAACAACAATCTTTTACACTGCCCGAAATGAACAGACACAGATGAATTGTAATTCAGTGTTTTCTGATAGACCCCCATACAAGTTTCTAAAATTTTTCTTTGGCAGCTCTGAAGTAGCCAGTTACAGGAAAATATCTATTGATCAGAGCAGCAACTTACATTGGATACAGGAGACTTGTTGATAAGCACTTACCTGAGTAGCCTTTTTCATTTACATTAGCACAACACAAGCCTTGATAAATGCAGCCTTAGAGGAGATTGTTAAAATCAAATGATGGTAGAACTGATATTATTTAAAAACATCTCAATTAAAGCAACATATTATAAAATTCCTCACAGTCATGGAGAAATTAGTCACTGTCCTCTGCTTTTCAGATTAATTAATGGTGCAAACTACGGCTGGCAATTCAATGGGTTCAAATGGAAATGATGACTTTAGCACTCAGTTGCCTTTCCAAGCACAAAGACGTGGTCACAGCAGTGAGAGGGTGAGTGGAAAATAAATGTAAACTTTCATTTTTTTCTCTTCCTAAACAAAAAAATACATCTAGGTCTCTGCACTAAAATATTATTTAAAAAAGGAAAAATGAGTGAGCAGTGAGTCAGGTGAGCACAACCCCATCCTGAACTTGGTCAAACTGAGTCATCAAGATATCCTGGAATTTCCTCCAACTCGGTCCTGTCTGTATGGTGATTCCAACTGTACTTTGATAGGATCGCATGTAAAATTACATTAAAAGAAACGTTTCAGTATTTCACTGCTGAAGAATTCTGTTCCGACAATGTACTATTAATCATATGAATGGACTAATAAACCTATGGACATTCTTATCATTCCTGTTGAATACATCCATTACACTACATAGAAATGTTGACAATTTCGATATTTGTCCAAAATAATTGTCCCCCTGTATATTTTGTTTACTCTTGGATCCACAGAGATGTAACTTGTTGAGGGTGTTCAGGCACATGAGAGGCTTTGAACAGTCCTCTTATGGACATTGGTTGCAGTGCTCAAGACCCAAACAACCAGTGAAGTATGTATGGCACAAGCCACACCAATTTATAATCCAATTTCAATTGAGGATTTGTGACTATAATTAGAACACAGATTTGCATGAGCAAGATGCAGAGGTCTGGCCAGAGGGTGTGGGGTTGGGTGTAGGAGCAGTATCATTGTCTTTCGACGGTCCTCTTGTCCTTCCTGTTACATTTGATGAATTGGTGAAACGATGTTGAATTTATTTTTCTAGTCTCCTGCATTGTAGGCATTTGAAATTTTAATGACAAATAACTTTCCCTTCTTGAGTTTTCTTTCCAAAGGCAGGTTCTCCCTGGACCACATGAGAAAGTGCCACAATTTTTATTATGAGAAGGCAGACTCTAAATCTGTCTTATTGGGCTCAGGATTATTGATCCACACAGTAGCTGTTGAACCATCTGAGTTATCTGGCCTCCATTGAGATCTTACAAAAAAATGCACTTTTGGCTTGAGGATCATGAGTGAATCTCCAATCTGCCGCTGGTGGTAATTTATCTAAAGAAAGTGTTTTGCCAGAGTGTAGTTTGGTACCACTGACTGTAACATCAGCGTGGCATGGTTAGCAAGGAGGCTGCCTGCTACTGATGGTGGAAACAAAAGTAAACAAACAAGAAAAGGGTGGTTTGACTGAACATCTGTAAAAGATTATGTTTTGATTTAATCTCTGTCACCATGTGTCTTGAATTGCAGCAAATATACAAAGTGCCATCTGTGCACTGTTTTACTATTCTAAATATTGTACACAGTCTGGGCATACAGACAGTCATCACTTGCAACTTGTGGCTGACCTTTGATGGCATAACCCTTCATACCGGGAAGCACAACTGGTGAGGTTTTGGAATGCTGGGATAGGCGTACATGAGTTGTTTTAGTTGTGCAGAGAATTTGCTGTCAGTTTTGAACTTTTTTGTTAAAAAACACTCCAGTAATGAGAGGACTGCCATTTCAAGAACCGCCTGCTCTGCAGTAAGGTATAATAAAAAGCCTTGCTCCAAAATCTGGGTTTTATCAAATTGAAAAATGAACCTTTGGTCTAAAAGAAAGGTCCGTGGGTTACAAAATTTACAATTACCCTGTCTTGTCGTAGCTTTAGCGTAATCACAAATATGGGTCAAATGATTTCTGTTTTCTAGAAGTCCCTTTAATACCTTGACAGAAAGCAATGGAATTTTTTTCTTCTGTGGTGGCCAGTTACTGTTACAGGCACCAATCTATCTGTAATTCTGCTGCCTCAGCCAAGTTAGAGAACAGAAGACCCATTTGGAGTGATGATGATTGCATATACACATGATGGCTCAATCTCATTTTGTCAATTTTCTTTGACCCAGAGTTAAGTAATACACTCTCCCCCTCCCCCACCCTGGTATCTGTTACCAGAGCCGAACCTAACAATATAAAAATTACATCACATCTTTCTGCAACCTACTGCAGTTGAAGCATGATACAATATCTGTTAAAAGGTTGACCTGTTTCAGATGCTGGGCAGTTAACCTGATTTTGAAGATTGCTGGGAAATACTGAATCTTTCTCTTCTGTACTGCTGTCTCATAGTTGTTGTCCGTGTATTATATTTGACCATATTCCTAGCCCATTGTTTAGGATACGTACTGATGTTACAGAGATCATAACTGAGAAGTCAGGATCACAGGAGCATTGGTGCTATTGGCATTCTATTGGCATAGAATCAAAGAGGTCTGCAGTACAGAAAAAAAACCCTTTAGCCCATCAAGTCTGCATCAGTCAAAATCAGACACTTAACAATTCTAATCCCATTTTTCAACATTTGGTCCATAGCTTTTTATGAATTGGCATCACATAGTTTCTGCCTCTTCCACCCTTACAGACAGTGAGTTCGAGATTAATTCTACCCACTGCCCAACGTATGCTTAAAAGATGGGCAACAGTAAAGTTTTATGAGCAGCCACATAATTGATGATGACAAACTAGAGTTTGGGTCCTAAAAATGTACCAATACCTCGATTTACATGGAATAATATCCCCAGCAGGAGCATTAAATCAATTGTCATAAATCAAAATCCATTTTAAAATCATATTAACAACTATGCATGCATGGGAAGCTCTCTGTAAATTATTTTTATATATCCATCTCAGTATAAAGGAAAAAAAGGCTTGCATTTATGTAGACCCTCTCACAAGTTTCCAAATGTTAATTGTGTACTTACTGTTTTGAAACAGGAAACACAGCAACCAATATGCATATATTGGTTGATATGCATATACGGCAAGATGATATATGGTTCGATTGTCTGTTTCAGTAATGTTGGCTGAGAGTTTGAAACAGCACCATAGAATGTTTATATCCACCTGGTTAAACAACACCACTCAACAGTATAGCTCTTCCTGAGTACTACACTGGAATTCGAGCCTTGGGTTTGGCTTCAGGTCTCTGGATTGAGACTTGAACCCATAAACGTCTCACTCAGTTGAGACAGCTAGCAACTGAACCACATTTGACACCATTGCCCTGTACACAAAAGGTAGATGTAATCCCAGGTGATTTAATTTATGATTTCTTTATCTTTTCAACTAAGTTTCTAAATTTACTCTTTAACCTTGAATTACAGTTTTACAGAAATAATAAGGTGAGACTGTACAAATGGTTCACATATTTTGATGGATAGTACAGCCTATAATTAAAAATAAATTCCTGATGGTCTGATTCTGGTAAATAACCATGCAGTTGCATGGGACTAGACAGCTGCAGATACAGGAAGTTCATAATTGTAACACAAAAATGACAATTCAGAAGATGCATTTTCAGATTTGTGTTTATTGTGGATTGCATGTGCTAAGACTTGAAACTCTGCGAGTTGTAAAATTTCTTGAAGTGTAAGCTTACTTATTTATGATTTATCAAGTAAAAGTGTCTCACTATTTATTTATTGTAGAAATTTTTCAGAATGATTTTTAGATTTGAAGCAAAGCATGGATTTAATTTATTCTGTGTGCTATTTTAAAGCAGCAATAATGCATTTGCTGTAATTTTAATCCAAAAGTGCATTCCTGTTAAAAGATGTTTAACAAATAAATTATCACAGGGAAGAGTTTCAAGTAAGTATTAATGAAAATGCATTGAATAAATTAACCTTGCTCACAGTTTACGTTTGGTAAAATATAAATGCTAATGCAACTATATTAAAGGAGAAAATCAAAATGCTGAGTTAAATACTCCATTATTTCTGTTTATCTTTCCATAGGATGTAATTACAGATGTTTTACATGTGTGTTTCATATGAGTACAATTAACATCTGTAATTTGAACAGATCAGGTCTGATTTTAATTCTGTGAAAGCAGATGGGTTTTGAATAAGTTAAAATCTCACCCTTAACGTGCTGTTGTAAAATTAACAGAGGGTGCATGAAAACAAATGTTTAGTTTGTGAAGAAACAAAGCATGAAGGAAGGGAATGTCTAACGCGATGGTGTCCCTTTGTGTGTTTGATTTTAACAATTTATTGATTCTCTTCCCTATCTCAGCCTGGAAGAAACAATGTACCTTCAAGGTGGAGATACTCCTCAGTGCCATTGGTTATGTAATTGTGGTATTTAGCAGTAATACTTTGCGCTGATGCCGCACTTACGGTTTTTTTGTTAGCCCAATAATGTTACGTTGTACACAAATCAAATTAAGGCCAGAAAAAAAACTACTTTGCTAACATTTAATTATTTAATAGCAAGAGACAAAATCCATACACAAACCAAAGTCAATACAGTTCAATGAAAGAAAGGGTTAACTACTCTTACACAGAATAGTGAGTTGGTGAAAGGGTGAAAAATGCCTATTGCAATTTTGTGCTGCTATTGAAGATGCAAAATACAAGATGTGAAAATAGGCAAACAATCTTCTGTTTCTTATTCTTTATGACTATAACTTCAGAAATTAAAGCCAGTTTTTGATAAAGTTGACAGGTGAGATGAAAGCCAGATGTTTAGGGGTTTCAGGTCCTTGCAAAACCAATGAGGTGTCTGCTTCACTGCCTGGCCTTTAAACTTTGATAAGAAAGAACATCTTGGAGGCCCAGTCTTGAATGTGTACTTACCGCCAGATGCTAACCAGATGGGGTAACCCAAGGGAATCCTGTAGTACAGATAATGTCATGCAGATGAGATCACTAATAACTGCAAGTGAGTTTGAAATCCTCTTCCTGTGCCAGCGTAACCCAAACAAATATATTGTGTAGTTCCGGTAGTGGCTACATTTCAATTAGCAACAGACATAATCAAGCAGAAAGAAGTGAGGCAGAATGAATCGCTGTAAACTATTTGAATTTGTTCAGGATAAAGTCAACATCTTTGCAAATGCAAATATGCAGTCCTATTTGGAAATATTTATGATGGGCATGCATCACTGAATTTGAATAATTGATATTGTGTAAATACTAAATACAAGTCTAAATTTTTTTTATTAAGAGCACATTTGTTATAACCTTGACCAAACAAAATAATTCTTACTGTTGCAGTGTTAGGGTTATTCAATTTTTTTTCAGATGAAGAGTATTGGAGTGAATCAAAAACATTTTGTAGGTTAGCAGCTGATTTCTACATTACATCTCATCAGTTTCTTTGCTGTAACATTCTAATGATGCACAATTTGCTGTAATAATAACTTTGAGGTTATCAGTACTCACCGTTGTTGCAGGGCAAAACTGAAAGCAACATCTGGCTGCACTGCTCATTTAAGCACGGAAATGTCGAGGTTGCTGTCTGTGGTGCCCTGCTTTTCTGTACATTGCGCTACTGCAGTCTTTGCCAATAGGTATAACACTAGAATCACTTCAATGGCTCAAATATGTGATATGTGCCACTGATTCTGCACAAAATATTAGGATGCATTCAGGAGTAAGTGAGTGTTTAACGACGTGATAAGTGAAATCATTTTGGGCGAGCTTTTTGACCCTGAAAATTAATTTTTATAAATAGAGTCTCATTTCCTCAGAAGAAAATCCATTGGTCATTATTGTTAAAAACACATTTTTCCAGCTTGCCTTTTAAAAAAGTCTTTTCAGCACCATCTGTATTTCTCAACCTTTATTTCACTTTCTCTACATTACTTGTCTAATTTATATGTCCTGCCTTGTAATTCCTGGTTTTGATTCTGCTTGTCTCAATGAGAGTTTTTAATATAAACTGCTTGTCGAGCCTCGCTGTATTTATGCTGTTTGCAGATGCCACAGTGGAGGACATTGTTTTGGAAAAGGTGCAAGTTTAATGGAAATTGCTGCTAACAAGCCTGTAGAAAGTGAATGGGCAGTTGTCATCAAGATAAATGGCAAAAAGTAATTCTTTCATTATTTAGAGCTGAATCTGGACTATTGTATGTCTATTATGAGGGATGGTTTCCAGATTGATAACTGTGAATTATGTTGATTGCTAAAGCACCTATTTGGAAATTGTGTATTTTATCCTTGCTTAACGCTAGTCACATCCTAGAATGTTCCTGAACCACACTACATTTGTTCTGAAATCACATTATGAAGAGGACTACGTAATGGGAATATACACTTGATTTATCTAGGTGCCAAACAATATTCAAAACTTATACTGAAGTGTTTCTATTTTAACAGGTCTTAATTCAGTTCTGTTAATGCTTCATTTTGGCTGCTGCATTTCCCAAACACGTGTTTCTTCATTTATATGTTTTGTGACTCTAGTTTCACACATGCAGTATGTCAGGGTTGAGTACTGTTGGACCCCTAACTGTGCCGTCTAATGAAACAGTCCACAGAGTTACAGGAGCAGTCACTGGAAAATGATAACTGAATGGTTTCATATAAAAGTTGTGACATTAGCACCTCTAAGGTATCAGAAAATTGTGATATCATATTGCCACTAAGCTTCATTATTTCAATTTTTGTGTATTGGCATCACTTTGACTAGAACTAAAAATAATTCACTAAACTGGCTGACGGTCCCTTGCAATAAGTTTGAGATTTAAAACACGAGTTTCAAATCTTGTGCCACAGTTAGGCATTTGGATTATGCAGTTAAGAAGCTTTGCACTTAATTCTTACATAGAGATTAGGATGATCAAATTAGTTTAAAATAAAACAAGGTTGCAGTTGAGCTTTTGAAGTCTGTTGCATTTTTCAACCAGAAGTTTTGACACTATAAACCTCCAATAAATTAAAAATAAGCCATGGATAACCATATATTTATTCCAGCTGTGCTATGTACCAAAATCTTCCTCTTCATTCTTTTTATATGGAATTCGAGAGCGAAGCATGGAACTATGCTGTACTAAGAGGACATCCCATTCATGCTTGCTCCACATAATAATAGAATCAAATAAAGTGTTTAATGCAAAGTACTGATTCAAACAAATATTTTCCAGACAGTATTAAAACAACTTGTTACAGTTTGAAAGCAACTTATCAATACTCTGTGAACTACTTCTAGAAACATATTATAATTCAAAGTTCTGTACACCTCTCTATAAAATTTGTCTTGTTAAATGTTCACTTGTTTTTGTTTAGACTTATTTCTTCACTGTGATTAAATTCTTTGTGTTAGTCAGTCATTTGCAACAGACAATTCCAACTAATCTGATGATCCAAGTAAAATGACCTTTTGGAAACCAGTAATATTCATTCAAGATTGTCCTTTTTTCATTTGATAAGAGGTGCTCTTGGATGTGACTACTCACTCCTTCTCTGATGTTCAAGTGATCAGGCAGATCCTTGTTAGTCAATACATATTCTTTGTTCTTTATTGTAAATTAACTTCAACCAATGTATCCAATTCACCCCAGCATGGTCACTGCTAATAAAGATAGATTATAAGAGTGTGGAACCCTTATCTGGAGGGGTGCATCATTGTGCTGTAGCCCTTAATCATGTACTCTAACAATTATTTTATTATGCTTGAGCTAGACTGCTGTTGTATATGTATTCTATTGGAAGCCCAGAGCTGGGCTTGGTATGGTTACAAATTCTATTCACCAGTGATTTTACACCCCAGAGTACTATTAAGTCCCAAATGCAAACTGACATCATTTGCATTTTTGCTTTGCACTAATGCTATAGTTCAAAGAGCGAAGGAAGATTTATGATTACCAGTAAATAACATCTTTCATCGTCTGAGGATGATCCCTTGCACATCACAACAGACGAATGATTTTGAAGTAACACGACAGCTGGGGTAACAATATTTCATTAGATAACAATAATTGTAGAGCAAATTCATTGTAGATTATAGTATCAGTAGTGCACAACTTTTTGGGTTCAACTATTTGTAAAATGCAGAAGATTGCATCATCAATCTGCTGAAGACCATTTAAACAATTTTTATTTAATACATTGCTACCATTTTGAGGGGATATGTAGGGTTCTGTGGAGTTGTTTTTCTTCTAAAAATGATTGAGTGGGCTTACAGACGATAGACCTCAATTAGGGTCAGCAACTGTTGAATGGACAAAGCTCTGCAACAATGGTAATTAGGACAAAGAAGCAAAATAGCTTGTTGATTATGCTAGGAAGCTAATAAACCTGCAAGAGTACAGAATGGTCAAGTAATTGCAAACCTTTAGGCACAATTCACTTGTATCCAGTACTAGAGGATGGCACTAGTTTATTTTATTAGAAATGTAATTAAAATGTTCTGTCGTTGTAAATTTGATCCTTGAGATAGCTTGTGGTTCTGTTGATGTTGGCGCTGATAATTTGAAAAGAGCTGTAGGGGAATCCCGCTTGGCAGTCTGAGAGTCCAGATTACGGCAGGATAATGACTAGTTGCTTAATGAAGGAAAATTGCTTAATTGTGTTAATTTGCACAATTTTCAGGCAGTAGACCAGAAGAAGCCTTCTGAGCTTGTTACACTTTACTGATCTATAATTACACAGAACACAGTGAATAATCAAATGAATAATGAAGAGTTATGGTTTTCTAATTGTCTTTATTGTCTCACTCACAATGAAAACAGCTTATGTTTCTGTTATGTATAAGCATCTAAAAGTCCAATCTGATTATTCCTGGGAAAATGTCTTTCTTGAGCTCAAATTATTTGTTTTCATAAACACAGAAACTGCTATAATTTATTGATTAGAAGGTAACATTGCTCTTGTTGATAATTTCATTGGTTGGGTTTTGTGTGAGTCTTATTTATGACTTTTACATTCTGATTGCTTTGGACAATGTTTGACTAAACAAGTCTAAAGAGGACAAAAAGATAATGAACTGTCTTTCATATTATGGTTATGGATAACCATAAGAATTCTATTTTACTCTGATTTGGAGACCTATATATTGTGTTCCGATTTGTAATTTTGTATGTTACTTTTGGAAGTGAGGTTCTGTTTATTCCCAATGAATCTCTTGATACAGCTTGATGCAATGGGATGTGCCAGTTTAGGGGAGAAAGAATAGTGTATCTGTGCTTCTCGTTGACTTGGATGATGATAGCACCAGCCTTGTTGAAAAAGTCACATCACAGTTTATCCCCCCGTTTAGATTGAAATAAAATGTATGGCATCAATTACTATAAGTGGACAAAATGACAAATTTATGTTTCCAAATAAAATTATTTTTCAGTTTAATAATTTATGGATTTGGCAATTAACTAAAAATGTGAGGTGTCAATTTTGTATTAGATTTGAAAACCCCTGTGGTAGAACATAATTACTCCAATCAATATTTTTAATGTTTTTATTCAAATTCTATGGATAGCATTTGGAATGAAAGTTAACATATTTTGAGAAATGCAATACAAGAGGAGTATTCCATAGTATGAATTTCAAACATCGTCAGTGTAGGGTAATATTTTAAGATGATGGCAATCTTACTTTTTCCCTTTGACTGTAATAATCTGTTTACAAAGTATATAAAGGTTGGATAAGATGGTAAACCTTTTAAATTTTTCAAACTTTATTGTTCTGGGATATGGTATTCTGGCTTGACTGTGTTGTGCATTAGAGATTATCACGAAGAGGAACTGAATTTATAAAGCATACTTAATGCAAAAGTACTCCCAATGTCATGAAATGAAGTGAAAGATTACCCTGAGAACTAAGTGCTCATACTTGGATTTTAAGTGTTTGGCATTTATTGGAAGCATACAACAGGAGCTTTATAACTCATCAGCTCTCCTTTAATGGTTTTCTTGGGCTTATTCTGACCACAGTTACAGAAACATCAGATAGTTCAGCTATTCCAGCTTAAAAGGGCACTTTAGGGAACACTACCAATGATAAACCAAAGTTTAATGAATGAGAGAGATTTCAGAAATTGAACAGGAGCATGGGATTGATACAATAAAATAAAGAACAAGTAATAAGATCACACAGAACAAGAGTTGGAAGGGACAGATAAGGATTTCATTTACTCATCTCATTAATTAAAGCTTGTAAGTATTTCATAGATCTAAGATAGTAAAATAAGAATTAAAATGTTTTAACCACAAATAAACTCCAGAGCAAAACGTTACCCAAATATCCTTGAGAAGAGAAATGTTAACATCTCAACTATATTTTTGAATTCTTCTTTATTCATTCCCTTAGTCCATATCTTTTTATAAGGTGCTTTCTGAATACATTTCTTACAAAATGAATTTTAAAAATTCTCTTTAGATTCAGTGTTTTCAAATGATAAGCCTGTTTACTTTAAAATTTTGTAAAACAAGCTGACTGACTATGGTGCTAGATTTTTATAAGATTTGAGCTGTTCTTGCCAGTACTAATGAAATTATTTTGTGAAATTGATGTTAGTTACAAAAATATCTGGCCACATGTTCCTAATACGTGCTTCCACCATGTTAACTTTCTGTGCCCTTTTAAAGCTGGTCAAACCAGCTGCTGTTTTAATACTATTGCAATCACTCTCTTTTTTAAAGAATGATGTATTAATGCAAAAATACAAATAATGTTTGTTTAAGGTGTTGCAAATATGCATTTTACAAGAAAAATGCATTCACAGGGAACGTTCAGTGCCTATGTCTAATTATGGAATGAGCTATGTGGCCTTCAAAGTTAGCACAGTGCTGATCTGATGTCAGCCACAGGGTCTGTGAGCAAGAGGCTCCAATGAGTCTAGTTATAATTTGTACTTTTTTTTAGTTCAGATATTAATTTATCATGATTGGAAACTCCAGTGTGGGACTGCCAGCATCCCAGTGGAGCCATTGCTCTTTTTTATTGGGTTGCATTCGAGTTGACTACATCATAGCCAATTTCATATTGATCGAAAGTGTAAGTTTGGACACCAATACAGGTAAACATGTTCCCTTTTGCAATCAGTTTTATAAAATAGTTAATATACCAACTTGTATTAAATTCAGATAGGTTGTTGAAGAACCCAAAATGTTGGCTTATGTGTATACAGCAAGAATCTTTATCACAAAATATCGGTGTAAGAAATGTTAATGGTTTGATTTTGTTCACAAAATGTAACATTTATTTATGGCAGTAAATGTAAAAGGCAGAACTCATTAAATCAAAATGTAACTTTTTTTTATATTAAATCGTTACTTGACTTCAGAAATAAAACAGTAATGTTTATATTTTCTTTATTATCTTTTATGATGCTACTTTTGAATCTTGTTGTTTGGGAACATGATAGATTTTGTTTTCCTGTCCGTTGAACAGGATCAGTTTTGCCATGTGGATTTATTCCTGCATTCTGTTTCAGGTGAATGCAGGTAAGAGAAGATCCATTACAGAAACATCATACCCTTAGGCAGGACAGGCAGAACTGCAGGTACTTGTTGGTATTGCTCTAATGTTCTTGTTCCCAGGTAAAGTACATGCCTCTAGCAACTCATGCTTGACAGAAGGAACTAACCTTATATGCATTGCAACAAGAATCAGAGGTAAGGTGAATCTCTTGATTGGAAACATTTGCTCTAAGATTGGCCCGTGGAAAGACCACTTGGGGTCAGAATTATGCAGTACTTGGAGTTGTTTAGTGAAGGCAATGCCAATTGTTATCAGCCAGATCTTTCTGTGCCACATTAATCAAAGAGTATTAGCGACAACACAACTTTAACTATTTGATGACATTCATGCAATGTTATTCCAACCCTGATTGTAGACTGTTCTAGGATACCTTTGAATTGCTGTGTCCAAATCTGTAGATGCAGAAATTTGTGCACTTATTTGGTTACGTTTAAAAGAGTCTGGTTTCTAATCTAACATCCAGAAGAAATCGTTCAGTGCAGGAATTCACCAGAGACTTACGAAGTGGATCCGCATAGAAGCCACATCTCAATTATACAGCACTGGCCTGCTATATAATGTGAATTAAGGTCCAGTCTTGAATGTTACTGAATGAATGTGTGGGTGGACACATGAGTAACGGATAGGGTGAGGTAGTAAGTTGGTGGACGGGTGCTTTGGTAAGTAGGTGGTAAGGGATGTGCAGTCAGCAGATCAGGTGTATTTGGATCAGAGCAATAGTCATATTATTGGGTGTTTTGTTGCTTTGATGAGGAGTCAAGTGGTTGAGGGGAGTCTAGTCAGGTCATGGAAGGTAGTTTGGATAGTCAAAGGTAATAGGGTCATAAAGATAGTTGGGTTGGTGGAAGTTGTGGTGGGGGAAGTTGATTAGGAGGGTTAACTGTGGAGCTATCTCAGCATTATGCAAGGTTTAATCTGTGCAACGTTACCTAGACAACTATTCAGTAAAGCATTGTGGGACTGTCTGAAGTCTCTGACTGTAGCTTAAAGTCAGAGATATTTGCAGGGCAGTGTCTTCAGGAGCAGGACAATTTTCCATTGGAAGTTCAAACTTTCTGGGCAATTCCCAAATAGAGCTGCCCACTGGGAATTCAGTTGAGTGGTAACATGCATTGTCAGTGATACATTTGGTCTCCAATAACCTGGAGACTGGAGGATTTGGCCCAATGTTTCTTGAAGTGGACTATCAAGATGATATAGCATGTTAATCTATGAGGAAAAAGATCTAACTGTTTGTGCACACTGCACCATCTAAACCTTGGGAATATATAAGTTATCTGACAGAACAATTAATTTATAATTCAATGCAAATTTCACAGTATTCAATTTATTTTGTGTTAATGAACTTTCTGTTCAAGTTTTTCTCTGAGGGATAAGTTTTCTTATTATTGCCAATTTTTGCTGGAATACAATGAACCTTTGCCATTGAAAATTTTATTCTGGATATTCCCATAATGCAAAGAGAGAGAGCATTTTACAATTCATGACACAAGATGTTGATATAATTCCACCAAATAGGAAGCAATCTTTCACTTTTAAGTGGTTAACTGAACCGCTCATAGATTCTCTGATGGCGATTATGAATGCTACCAATGATGTGTTCTGAAAAGAATGAAAAGCTGTCATATAATGAACAATCAAAACTTATGACACTAACAATAGCAAATAAATCTGCTGCTCAGAACACAGTCACAGCAATGTGAAATATACTTTTACATTTATGAAATGCTTGGTTAAAACTTTCCACAGAGATTTTCAGTAGTGTGCACGTCATAACAAATATAATACCCTTGTATTCATGGGTTTGTATGTCCTATGTTTGCTTAATTGCCAAAAATCTGCCATGGAAACAAATTTTTCGGAAGTGCAATACAATGTACGGATGTCAGGGTATGACTACAAATGGTATATCCATTACTCAGATAATTACAATATTATTCAATAGCATTAACTCTGTTATTTGTCCTAGAAATACAACTTCTTCCCCCAACTGCCTTTGTAAGACATTGATATAATCTTATGTCAGCCTGTGCTAAAGATCACAATTGCCATTGTGTCGAGATTGTTATTTAGGAAAATGCATAATTGGACTGTTAAGAGTTGAGATATTCCATTATAATTCATGAGCCAAATAAGGAGAATACTCCAGATATGGTATATTCTTTTATTGAATAAATAAAACTAGTAAATATGCAGCTTAGTTTTATCTCTGTGGTTCCAAACAATTTGAAAATTATCGCAATAGATAATGATTTCTTTTTGGACTTTGATTTATATTGCTTCATTGTTGGAGTAGATAATGTATACAGGATGTATTGAAGATTCATCTGATACTTGGATGTTCAAAGAATGCCTAGTTAAATGTTTTCCTTATTTTTCTTTAGAAGAAAACATTTGCAGCTGTAAAAGCTTTCAGCTTTCCTCTCATTTCACTCACATGGCACATTACATCACTGGCAATGCATCTCGTTAACTGTTGTTATACAAATGAGTTGGCTCATGTGACCCAATTCGTATGCAGCAAGAAGCGACATTCCCACCAGGTTCACAGCTCCCATTATTGTAGCCTTGGCTGTAATGCAGCAGAGTGAAATAAAGAGATTCCTATTAATTAGTAATGTGGTTCTTTGGCAGATGCGATTTCTCTGGGACCAGCTGTCAGCTGTTCTTACAGTCGAAGGAAACTTGCAGTTTGGGTTGAGAGAGGGTAAAAAAATGCTGCGCATTTGAGCACTTTGTCTACCAGGTCGCAAATCAATCAAATGCTTCCATGTGCGACATTGCATTGCAAAAAAAATACCCATTTAGTGCTTACATGACTTTGAATGAACCTTTTTTGTAATCTTCTGGAAATGAAAGTGCAAAACTGTGTTTCTGCTACCTTCACTCACAAGTAAACTTTGTCTACATTAATCATGCATACATCAGTAACTTCATGTAAATCACAAGCCCATCAAAGATTTGAATGAAGCAAGCATTACCAGGGGGTTGGGCTCTGTCACCCTAAAACAACAATAGTCACCACCAACCACATCTCCTGATATAAACTTTTTCTATAGTAGTTTGTTCTTTGCCCCAATTAATTTTCCTTTTCATGCTACTGTAATTCTGTGAAGAGAAAATGAAGGAACTTGCATTCATATAACACCTTTCAAAATCTGAGGATGACTCACAACGCTACTCAGCCCCAAGATGAAATTTAGTTGCTCTTGTAATGAAGATGAACATGGTAGCCAATTCACGCACAGCAAGGATAGACCTATAATACCAAGGTAGGTAACAAAGTAACCTGATTCATTGGCGTTGTTTGAGAAATAAATGTTGATTATTACACTAGGAGAAGTCATCTTGTTTAAATAGTGTCACAGTATCCACCTCTGAACAGGCAAAGATTAAGCAAGTGTAAGTTTAAATTAGATATTCAGGTCTGCAGAGTGGGGATGGACCCCATAACCTCTGACTCAGAAATAAGATATTACCAGTAATCCAAAATTTTAACCATTTTGTATGCTTTTCCTTATTGGTTCTTCTTGATATTCAAATAAAAACATTTTCAGCTGCCACCATCTCAAATACATCCATTCTGAAGTGTGGAACTTCTGACCTCCCAATGCTTTCCAATGGCACCCTTTTAAAGTCTAGGCTTAGCCTTGTTTGCCATTGTTGTGACGCTCTTTTCAACCTTGGTTGCTTCTGAACATTGGGTTGTGGCCTGTAAATTTATTAGGTGGATGGGCAAAACAAATCAAATTAAGTGCTGCTGATTGTGAAGACACTAAATTGTTTTGAGATCTGAAATTAACTATAATGATATTGTTACTGCCATTAGTGAGACTACCTGTAAATTGATACTATTGAAACCAGTTTGTGTTCCACCTACATTGGTGTATGCCAGATGAGAATAATTACGTTAGTTCTTATTAATTATACAACAAATAAATACAGAAGGCAAGATTTGAAGCTGTCTTAGAGTATGTATTCTAGTGTGACAGAATGCAGAACAATTCTCATGCACCTGTAAACTCATTTTTATGGTAATCCTCCTTCCTCATAGAGTCAAATGAAAATGACACCCCTTTATTTGGACATCACATTGTGTGCAAATTCAATAAGTAATGCCACGTGTTACACCTCAGCGGTGAACCCTCTTCTTTCATCTATCACTACCTTATAGCTGCTGTACAAACTCATTATCAACACACCCATGGTAGAAATATATCTCTCAAACATTTACCCATTGTTTTTGGTTGTGACATGATTTGCAGAGCTCCTGGAAACTTATAGAATAACCTAAACCTTTTCACACCAATTTAAAATTTCCAAGTGCTAGTTTGTGCTTTGTCAGACAGAGGTAATAAAGAACATCAGCACACAGAGTGCACAGTGTCTGTACTCTAGCAGCAATAAAGTTTTACCTACATTCAGAGCAGAGCAGCCATAAAATAGCAATATTAATGTTTCCAGTGTGCTCAATACAGTGATTGCAAGCTCTGGTTATTACAGGCAAGAGATTTTGCATGAAAAATGACCTGTAAGGGCTGCCAAATCTATTAAATGTATTGCAGACCTTTTTTTTAACAAGAATACAACAAATAGAAAAAAAAAATCATTTCATGTTAATCTCAAAAATCCTAATTTATTAACACATTCACAAAGAGAGAAGAACATGTTTCAGCTTTTCATAAGGAGTGAAGTGAAATATTCAACTGCACCAAATCTCAGAGCATTGTTCATTCCTTGCTGAGTTAAGGCAATATACCTCAAATACACCGAATGTAGAAGGGCACTGTTTTCATACAAATGTAATTGGTCAGTCATTTGCATTTTCCCATAGAACAATGTTCTATCAATGGGTGCCACTGAGGTATTGAAAGGAATGGAACAATACACAGCATCCCACATAAGATGAGGAATGGGGGAATGAATCAGTTTCTCGCATTTTATCTTAACAACAGGTACTACATGCCTTTAACAAAAACAACTTATACAGTTGAAATTCTTTAGAATGTAATCAGAAATGAAAAACTGATGCTGAGCCAATATAAGATGTTAGGTATATTGAAAGACTCTTTTGAAAGAAAGAGAAATAGAGTAGCATAGTCCTTTCGGAAGGGAAGTGGAGTATAGTGATTAGATAGTTGAAGGCATGACAATCAATGCTGGGGCAAAGAGTGTGGAGGACATGCTAAAGGCCTGAGGCTTACAGAGTTTTCAAGGAAAGGATACACGGCTTAAATCTCTCAATAAGTATTGAGAGATTTAAACAAAATGTGAAACATTGAAGAATTGGGAGCCAGTCACTGTGAAGATGCAGCTGCCTGATGAAGTAACAGAACATGGTGCAGGATCTAATATGGGCAGCAGAGTTTTAGATGGTGCAAAAATGTATGAAAGGCGATGGGTGGAATCACAGCCAGGAGTACCTGGAGGTAAAAAGGTTTCTGTCCCTCAAGTAGGAGATCATTATATGTGATAACATGCATGGATAAGTGAGGTGTGCCTATTGGTGGAGCTGCTTAGTGGTGCAAAGCATGTTTAAAATGTGATGTTATGTCACCACAGACATTCTCTGTAAGTATAACAAAATATCTGAAAATGTTTTGTAGAACTGAACACAGAACAGGACTGTGAAAAAGACCCAAGGAGAGGCTTGAAGACATCTGTGAAGGCAGAGAGTTACCGAACTCTCTGAACTGAAAGGTCACGTTGGCTGAAAATTAGCCCTCTAGGATAAAGCAGAGAACAGGCAGTGATATCAGGCAGTGATGTACAGCAGTGTAGATTCAGAAACTTATGCAGTGTGTGGTGGACCACTTTGATGAAGAAATCTGTAGTTTGATGCAAGGCTGTAGAGGGTCTCGTAAATAAGCATAGTGATTTTGAAACAATGCATTGAATTTTAGAGAGTAACTATGCATAAGTGAAGTTCATGATGAGATGAGAATGGTGTCATGGCCACTGGTCAGAACCCTAAAACACTGTGAACATTTGTAGCATTTACATCAAAAATGTACTTTTAAGAAGAGGACTGCTATAATGACAATGACTGCAGATGTTAAAAAAAACTTTTATTTTGGACAGATGAAATGTCACATCTGCACGTGTCAAAGTAACTTCCAACAGGCTGGACTGTGATCTCTTGACTACAAAGATAATGAAGGGCTGACAACATCCTGCCTAAGAGCAAGCCACACTTTCAAGTTATGTCCCAAACTCCAGACACGTTTTGTACTTGTTCCCTTTGAAGAATACACAAGGTCAGGGGTTAAAAAGTCAGTTTCAACTCTACTGGGTCGGATTAGTGGGACTGAGCGTTCTCATATGTATCTGCCTGGATTTGAGAATTAATGTGTTGTCAAAGGACTATACCCTAGTTACTGAAGGTTGCTGGTAAAGGAAGACCCTGAGTGCTGCAAATCAGTTAAAAATAGGACTTAGGATAAAGGAAATTCAATAAACCCATAAAACCAAGAATCTTGCAAAGTAATTGTGCAACTACAATTCACTGCAAAGGCTATAATGTTCAACCGTCCACTCATCACAAACAATTCAGGCACTGATCTTTATATTTTTGTAAACTTTTATATTGTTGAACTCACCCTTTATTTCTAATCTTTTGTGTTAATGATTTTTCTCACATTTTGTAATTAATAAACTCACTCTTTGTTAATTCGATCTTTACATTGCTTAATTGTCTATTTTTAAACTGTATGTTAATTTTGGTCTGGGAGAAAGGTGAAGGGGAAAGGATTATTTTTAAATTAGCCTTGTTGCACCCAACTGAGGGGGTATGTGAATAAAAAAGGCAGTTCATCCCTCCTTACCCAGGAACTTGTATTGGGAACCTTACCTGGGCCCTAGTCATTGCAATGGGATTTGATATAGTTAAAAAAAAATGAAAATTGCAGATGCTGGAAATCAGAAACAAAAACAGAAAATGCTAGAAAGTCTCAGCAGGTCTGGCAGCATCTGTGGAAAGAAATCAGAGTTAATGTTTTGGGTCCAGTGACCCTTCTTCAAAACAGGACGTGATGAGTTCTGTCGAAGGGTCACTGGACCTGAAACGTTAGCTCTGATGTCTCTCCACAGGTGCTGCCAGACCGGCTGAGATTTTTCAGCAATTTTGTTTTTGTTTGGAGTTGACACAGATGATGAGCAAACAGCAGGAGCCCTTTCATTTCCTTATTGAATGAAGAAGCCAGATTTTGGGAGAAAACAAATTGGTTGCTCAACACTGATTCCAGTTAAAGCATGTACCTTATTACATTTCTGTTCACTTGCTGTTTCTCAATGGAATTATTGGTCATGGGCTCTTCTAGTTGAGTCTTTCTGTCCTTTCCAATACTTCAAGCATTGTGAAATAATGCAAGGTACATGATTAATCATAAAATATAGCCCAGAATATCGAAGGACATTAAGTTCATAAAGCATTTGGAGTTGATGCAAGGATCTCAGATAGCTACATGGATACCCAGTGATCTTAGGAATTCTGCTACACAGTATAAATTTTGTTATCAATCCAGTCGTTTGCTCCTTTCCATAGGGAATGTGAAAAGATGTGTTCTCTTGCAAACTTAATGCTCATTGTTTGCTCGATGTGTCCACGGATAGCAGTCTGGCTAATCTGGCATATGCTTCTGTGGTGGCTTAGAAGGGTCCAGACACTTAAAAGATTAATACAGCACTGACCTTTAAAGTTGTAGGTTGAATTATTTCCATTATTGAATTTGACTGCTTAGGCGGACTGGACCAGATGCTATAACTCAATGACTGGTCCACATACAAAGGTGGGTGCTGCAGAATGCCAGTCTCCTCTGACATGTACAGCAAAGTTGGTCTTGATCTTTACATATATCCTCTTGGACTGACATACATGTGAAAATGGCAGAGGCTCCTGACTTATCCTCTGCCAAATTCATTTTTCTTGTCCATATGTGGCAATGTTTCAAAACTCTAAATATATCTTCAGCTTTTGTATTTTCCTTCTGCTTAAATTTGTTTATTGTCCAAAGCTTTTAACAAGTGAAATATAAGACACAAACTGAACATTATCAACAAATATAAAAGCAATGCAGGAAACCTCTTATTGGATCGAGATGTTTTGAAAATAACTTTAAGACCTTGGCTCTGATGTAATTGCAGAGATTCAGCATTAAAGTACATTACATACTACTTGTGGTCTTTTCCTTAATGCACAACTCAGTATTATTCCCTGGTGCTGGCTTAATTAAACAGAGTCTGAAAACTCTCTAAATTATTGAATATTACATTCCAAAACAATCAAAAATTAGAATTACTAGATTCTTTGAATAAAAGTAAATTAAGAACCATAAACTGCAGACATGACAACACAAATATTTAATAAAGTATTTCAAAAAGATGGTCTAATCTAATAATCATTCATGCCATTTCAAGCAGTCGGATTACATTCTTATAAAATTCTCTATTCTGTGAAACTTATTACTATAATTACCAACCTATAATGGTGTAGCCCTGAGTGCCATTGTTCTTTATCAGGTATTTGTTCATTTCCTTCATTGGGTCTAAGAAATGCATCTGTCATTTGCTTGTCAAAGAACAAACATTATGTGTAATTATTGCTGACAACAAGTTGATGTGGGATGTCTGCCCCCTTGTGCTTTGATGTCTTTTCTGTTTGACTGAAGCAAATATAAGCAAACAGAGCATATATAATTTATGAAAATGACATGGTAGCGGTGTACTTACAATATGATTAACATGGCAATGTTGATTTCAGAGAGGACGTCAATCGAGTTTGAAAAAAATGTTGATTTTAAGAATAAACTGGGCTTGTTACATGTCATTTGTAGAAAGAGAAAGAACTGACTGGAAGAAGATTTGAAGAATGAGAATTGTTTTTTATTGAAAGGTTGTGGAGGAGCTTAATAGTGTGGATGGTGAGGGGATATTTCTACTCATGGGTGAATGTAGAATGAGAGGACGTTGATTCAGTATCCATTTAATCAGATGATGATAAATTTTCATTTAATTCTTAGAGGATTTTATATCTTCGGAATTGTCTCTCCAGCAATCCATAGAGGAGGAACCATTGAATAGATCCAAGGCTGGGATAGACAGACTATTGAATCTATTGGTGAGTTGAGTGTTATCGACAAAAGGCAAAAAAGTGACAAAAGCAAAGTACTGAAGATTCTGGAAATCTTCAATGGAAACAGCGTGGTGGAGAAACTCAGGAGGTTTGGCAACAACCATGGAGAGAGAAACAGGTAAATATTTCAAATCTGACATGGCTTTCCATCAGAACTCACAAAGATGGAAAAGAGGGTTTAGTTCTGAAAAAGAAAATTGGGAAGGGATGAGTTAAACAGGACGTAATTGTTGGGGAAACATTTTAATAATGTTATTTGAAGGTTACACATTAGGGCATCAATTGGGAAAAATACTCCTGATCTTTTTTGAGTCAGACCATTCCATCAACAGGAAAGGCCTTAGTTTGACACCTCATTTGAAAACTGGTACCACCAACAGTGCAGCACACCATCAGAATACATTGGAGTGCGAACTGGATCCATTGCTCAAATCTTTGGAAGATGGAGCCAACAATATTCCCACACTAAGGTTGATGGAACTCTCTTGCTTGATTTGAACTTCCTAACAAAGGATTTTATTTTTAAAAATTCAATTGGCAATACACCAAATAGCATAAATTGCATAAACCTGCCATTCTAATAAATAAACACATGCATTACTGGCAGAAGTGTACATGATTATGCACACATGTGCTTATAAACGTACAACAGTAAGTTTATCTTTCTATTATCAGCAGCCGGAACACTATTTCTTCACTCAAGTACAAGCACGTGAACATTTGAGGTTGTATTAGGTGTGTGCGTGGTGTGAATGTGGCAGTACATATGCACTGTCTCACTGCTTGCCCGACAAAAACTAATAAAATCAGCAGGAAGTTCACAGTAGTTGTGGGAGGCTCCTGAAGGAGCAATGCAGGATTCACACATCATCCAGAGGTGTGAGAACATTAACTTAGCTGAAGACTTCAACTTGCACTTTGTAATGTGCAATCATTTTGTTTCACAATTATTTCATTGTTTAAGCTTTAAGCTCTAAAATCTGCTCAAAATTTACTCTTTGTGCAAGTTTAATAAAGAGATCTTGACAACAATTTTTGGCTCGTACTATATGTATGTATGTGCCCTGTGTTTCTAGATTTCCAATCAGACTGCCCCAGTTTTGGACTCTAATTTTGTACTGAATTCAACTTCTTTGGCTTAGTAACTTACTTCCTTGTGACGCACCACCTGAATTGTTTGCTAAAATAAAAGAAATATGTTATTTTTCTTGGATTTATTTCTTGTATGTCTGCTTCTCAAACAAACACTTGCGCAGCTTCATCTAGATAAACTCACTTTTCCTTGTCCAATATTTCCAACACATCTTTGATTTATCTGATGTCTGACCTTCAATTATTTATGTTCCAAAATTTCAGCACCAGCAGTAAAAATGCCACAGTGTATGCCAATTAAATAACCACATGATTTTTTTTGAAACAAAGAAAAGCATGTGATGTAATTTCCTTTCAAAAACACAGATGACAAGATTTTGATTCATATTCAAATTGGTTTCAAAAACGTGCTACAGTGCCTTCAGAAAGAAAAAAAAATCAAATGCAGGTTAACTGCTTGTGGCACCCTATGAAAAGTCTAAATCTACAGAGCACTGGTGGCATTACCAGTCTGTTTTATTTTAGATACCCTGCAAGAGTGGTGTAATGATTGTAACGAGGTCAACCAAGTCGATGTCATAGAATAAGCGTTGGCTAATCTGGTCCAATTTGGGAGCCCTGGCTGACAGATAAAAACAGGAGTGTCAAAGGCTCTGCTCACTCTGAGAGCTGGCTCTGAGGAAGAAGGGTCAGTGTCAAGGACTCCCAATGTGTAAATAAAGAGTGATGTGGAGGTGCCAGTGTTGGACTGGGGCAGACAAAATCAGAAGTCACATGATACCAGGTTATAGCCCAACAGATGTATTTGAAATCATAAGCTTTGGGAGTGCTGCTCCTTCGTCAAGTGAAATAAAGGATGACTTGATGATGGGTACCGGCCTCTGTGGAGTTTTTTTCAAGTGGCCCCACTTTGCAGCAGACAATCAACAGTATATTTCTCCTTATGAAATCGCATACTGACTTTTTTTAACCTTGGCTTTTAACTGAAAATAAAAGAAGTGCTGATTAAATTGATATTCTTGGGTTCAACAATGTCGGATAATTGTAGGTAGTATACATGGTATAGACCATCAAGTCAGGGCATGGAATTAATATCCAATCCATACTGCAATTCCATTGCAGTCTATGTGATGAAGATTCCTGCCTCAAATGTCGATTGTCCTGCTCTTCTGATGCTGCTTGACCTGCTGTGCTTTTTCCAGCTCCGTATTTTATTGCACACAATATTCCAAAAGAGGCCCACCAATGTCCTGCACAACCGCAACATGACCTCTCAACTCCTATACTCAATGTTTTGGCAAGTAGAATATTAAAAGGTGTAGCCACAGAGATAGTGATCCCACCAGCCTTACACTTTTAAGAAAAGTTCGATTCTTGTAAAGTCCCAGAGAATTAGAAAGCTATCAATGTAACACCCTTATTCGAAAAGGGAAAGAGATTGAATAATGTCATCATAGGACAATTGGTTTAAATTCTGTCAGTGTAAAAATGTTGGAGTCTATTACAAAGAATGTAATATTAGAGCATTTAAAGATACATCATTTAATCAAGCAGAGTCAGCATGGCTTTACGAAGGGGAAATCATGCCTGACAAATTTATTAGAGTTCTGTGGGGAGGTAACTTGCAGGATAGATAAAGAAGAACCAGTAGATGTATTCATATTTTGATTTCCAAAAGGCATTTGATCAGATAATTTACATAAGTTGCCTTAATATGATAAAATAGAATAGTAATTTATTGTTACTTGCATTTTTCACAAAAGAAAAACAGCGAAAAGTGTTTAAGTTCAAAGTTTGGGAGAAGATTTGTAGCTCAGGTGCTCGTGGTTGTTGTGAAGCTTTACAGGAGACTCCCAAGCCCTGAGGATGTCACCTAGACAGGGGACAAAACGTCTGCAACACAAACTCCCAGCTCGGCAAACAGAACCACAACAACAGTGTTTAAGTTGCTATCCAACTCCATCTATATTAATAACAAAAGGCATACAAAAGAAAAATAAAATAAAAAACCTAGGACAAATTCCATCTTATTTCAATTCGCAGCTCCTGGGTTTAGGAAAACACAGTACCGCTGAGGAAAGGCACGAAAGCTGCCACCAAAGAAGACCGCCAAGCCGGGCTGCTGGGATACTGAACCAGAAACCACTGCCAGAGCAGGCCATCCATGCCAGGGCCGCTGGGATACTGAACCAGAAACCACTGCCAGAGCAGGCCATCCATGCCAGGGCCGCTGGGATATTGAACCAGAAACCACTGCCAGAGCAGGCCATCCATGCCAGAGTCACTGGAATACTGAACCAGAAACCACTGCCAGAACAGGCCATCCATGCCAGAGCCACTGGAATACTGAACCAGAAACCACTGCCAGAGCAGGCCATACATGCCAGGGCCACTGGGATACGGAACCAGAAACCACTGCCAGAGCAGGCCATCTACGCCAGGGCCACTGGGATACTGAACCAGAAACCACTGCCAGCACAGGCCATCCATGCCAGGGCCGCAGGGATACTGAACCAGAAACCACTGCCAGAGCAGGCCATCAACGCCAGGGCCGCTGGGATATTGAACCAGAAACCACTGCCAGAGCAGGCCATCCACGCCAGAGCCGCTGGAATACTGAACCATAAACTACTGCCAGAGCAGGCCATCCACGCCAGGGCCACTGGGATACTGAAACAGAAACCACTGCCAGATCACGCCATCAATGCCAGAGCCGCTGGGATACTGAACCAGAAACCACTGCCAGAGCAGGCCATCCATGCCAGGGCCGCTGGAATACTGAACCAGAAACCACTGCCAGAACAGGCCATCTACGCAAGGGCCGCTGGGATACTGAACCAAAAATCACTGCCAGAGCAGGCCATCAACGCCAGGACCACTGGGATATTGAACCAGAAACCACTGCCAGAGCAGGCCATCTACGCAAGGGCCGCTGGGATACTGAACCAAAAATCACTGCCAGAGCAGGCCATCAACACCAGGACCACTGGGATATTGAACCAGAAACCAAAGCCAGAGCAGGCCATCCATGCCAGGGCTGCTGGAATACTGAACCAGAAACTATTGCCAGAGCAGGCCATCTACGCCAGGGCCGCTGGGATACTGAACCAAAAGCCACTGCCAGAGCAGGCCATACATGCCAGAGCCACTGGGATACTGAACCAGAAACCACTGCCAGAGCAGGCCATCCATGCCAGAGCCGCTGGAATACTGAACCAGAAACCACTGCCAGAGCAGGCCATACATGCCAGAGCCACTGGGATACTGAACCAGAAACCACTGCCAGAGCAGGCCATCCACGCCAGGGCCACTGGGATACTGAACCAGAAACCACTGCCAGAGCAGGCCATCCACGCCAGGGCCACTGGGATACTGAACCAGAAACCACTGCCAGAGCAGGCCATCCATGCCAGGGCCGCTGGGATACTGAACCAGAAACCACTGCCAGAGCAGGCCATCCACGCCAGGGCCACTGGGATACTGAACCAGAAACCACTGCCAGAGCAGGCCATCAACGCCAGGACCGCTGGGATATTGAACCAGAAACCACTGCCAGAGCAGGCCATCCATGCCAGAGCCACTGGGATACTGAACCAGAAACCACTGCCAGAGCAGGCCATCCACGCCAGAGCCACTGGGATACTGAAACAGAAACCACTGCCAGATCACGCCATCCATGCCAGAGCCGCTGGGATACTGAACCAGAAACACTGCCAGAGCTGGCCATCTATGGAGGGCCGGTAGAATCCTCACTCGTAAGACTCCACTGTAGCCAGTCCCAAGGACCCAGCTTGTTGCTGATCCCAGGCCAAAGAAACCACCGGAAAGAATTCCAGGCAGCCATATGACGGACTGAAATCACCCCATCGGCAAAGCTGCCACAATCCGGACTGATGGCATCCTGGGTTGTGCTGCCCGAGATGCCGAAGCAGACCACCATCAGACGCGGCTGCAATGGCCATGGGTAACAGTCATTGCAGCTGCCCGAAACTTCCTCCTCCATCGAAGCTGCCAAAAGAAGGTAAAATGAAAATTGAAGTTAAAAATAATACATCGACAAATAAAAAATAAGGCATGCAGCAGGCCAGGAAATCAGAAGGAGACTGGCTCAGGAACCCAAACCCTTCCTATCCTGCCACCGCTATCTTGTCGATACGTGTAAGAGCCAATGGCCTTGGGGTAGGATATTAGCATGGATAGAGTATCACAAGGATTAGTATGAGGGATATGACTAATTGTAATATATATGTTGATGACTTGGATGAGGGAAGTGAATTTTGTGGATCTATAGTGCAGAGTTTTGTGCAGCTCCTCTGCCATTTCTTGGTTCAGCATTACTGTTTCCCCAACTTTACTCTCTATAGGATTGGCTCTCCAAAATAGATGGAAAGGCAAGTCACAAGGATGACACAAAATGTCTGCAAAGGGTTACAAATAGGTTTAGTGAGCTGGTAAAAACTTGACTTTGGGATACATTGTTGGAAAATGTGAGGTTAAACACTTGGTCAGGAAGAAGAAAGGAACTTAATTATTTAAATAGAGAAACACTGAAGAAAGAAGAATTTTGGGGGTCTGCGTGCATGAACCACAAAAAAACTAGCAAAGTTTTTCTGCAGGTGATAAGAAAGGCAAGTGGAATGCTGGACTTTATTTCAAAGAAAATGGAGTATAAGAATAGCGAAATCTTGCTAAAACCATACATAGCAGTAGTCAGATCACAGCTAGAATACTGAGACCATTTTTTTATTTTTATTGAAAAAATATGTAAGCATTGGAGGCAGTCCAGGGCAGGTTCACTAGATTGATTCTGAGTATGCAGGAATTTTCTTACGAGGAGAGTTTGAGTTTCTTGGGCCTGTTGAGTTTCTTGGGCCTGTAGTCTTTGAAGACAGGTGATCTCATTGAAACATATAAGATTCTGAAGGAGCTTGACAGTGTAACTGCTGAGAAGTGTTTCCCCTTGTGGGAGAGTCTAGGATGAGAGGGCATAATGTCAGAGTAAGGGGTCACACATTCAAGACAGAGATGAAGACGAATTTCTTCTTTCAGAAAAGGTTGAAAAGTGGAATTGATGGATATCAAATTGGCCATGATCTCATCGAATGGTGGATCAACCTCAAAGGACTATATTGCCTACCTCTGTTCCATATCTAATGGTCAGCAGTGGAGTTATCCCAAAATTCCTGGCCAATATATATTCCTCAATCAATGTCACGAAAATGGATTATCTGTTGTGTACAAGTTAGGCTGCCATGTTTCCTATGTTACAATAATGATTATACTTCAAAAGTACTTCATAGATTCTAAATCATTTTGAGATATTTGATTGTTTTGAAAGGTGGCATATTAATGCAAAGTTCTTTTTCCTTTGATACGATCACAAGACAAATATAAATAAGAATATGCCTTGATGAATTTGCAAATAGTTGCATACTTGTTGGACAGCAAAAATTATTTTTCAATGCAGTATAGACATATGCCAATTCTCCAGGGTAGACAGCACCATTGTCCACTATGTCGCTCACCCATCTCAATGACATCATGAGGAAGATCATGTCGGAGAGATTTTGCCAAGATGCCTGCCCCAGGCGATTTGGTTTAAAGTGGCCTGATTGCAGACAGTAAAGGTTGGCTGAACAAATGCAGAGAAAATGTGATCAACTTCATTGGTTGGTGTGTTGAATTTGCTTGTTCACTGATGATTGACCATTTCTGAATGCCAGTCTCATGTTGATAAATTGCTGACCCCCCAAGTCTGACTTTACGCTAACATCAGGAGCTGGAAACCTACGCTGAAGCACGTATTAGGGCCTGACAAGCCCTGATTTAACCGGTGAACAGACTAATGGTGTTGATTGTGTTAAATCCTCTATTCCAAAATGAATTCTTTGCCTGTCAATCAAAAATGCATGTTTTTTCAAAAAAAGAAGGAACGTTATCAGCCAACAATGGAAAAGAGCCAGGTTTTCCACACAAGAAAATGGCAAACACTTCCCATGGGACAATACAAAGAAGTATTAACTGATGATGGAATGCTATATTTAAGAAAGAAAAAAATGCAATTTCAAGTACGCTGGAGGTCCTCTTTTGTTGGATAAAAGGATAATTTGTAGGATCTGAGTGCAGCAAAATTTTAATTTCCAAAGGTATTGAGCATATACAAACATGGTAAAAACTGAATAGTGAATTTTTAGTGTTGCCTTTTTTGTGCCCATATTAATTGGTGCAATCTACACTTCCTGAACATGTGGGTAAACATTTTTACTTAGCATAAGGTGAAAGGTCAGGATGCATAATTTATCTCGAACATTAACATCCTTCCTGGTGATATCAAGGCTTGTCTTTTTAATTGATGGTAAAATTGCATGTCCAGCCTGAGTCGCTCAATATTAGCACATGTGGTCCTGCATACTGCATGAGAGGTAGCAGCAGCGGTTCGTTACTTTGGGCTTCTGTATTGCGTATGACTCATGAGGTCTCCAAATGGTTGCTGTGATTAATTTGTGAAATTTTGTATAATTGTTAAGCCTTGGTTTCAGAAAGGCAAGTCGGTGAACCAGAGGCTGTTTGAAATCAAGCCAAGCAAAGGTAGTCTTGTTTCTTGGAGCCAAGACTTGAGTTGAATCAATTTAACGAAAAAAAAAGAAAGGGGGAGAAAGTCAAGATTCGAGGGATCTAAAGAAATAATTTGCGAGTACAATACTATAATACATTTGGGACGTGCAGTTTGCATACTAAATTTGATTGAGGTCTTGAGCAAATTGAAAATTAACTGTAAATGTTCCCTTTATACCCCGTACAGTCAGAGCAGCCTTAATCATGTAACTTTCCTCTTTAAATAGCATTACGTGCAGGATACTGTTCAGGAACTGGCAGTATCGCACAAACAGGCAGGACATACAGACTTTTGGGGAAAGGACATGCATTTGTCCCTGAGAGAAGGCGGTAAAATTCTACCCATAGCTTTCTCGGGATACAAACTCAGTCAACAATTACACTGCAAAAATGTGCATGAAGCTTTTTTTTAATTTATGTCTGAAGCAACTTAATTTTATTTTCCTTGAAAGATTCTTCAATAATGGGGAAGCTTCTAGCACGTATCAAAAACTGACGAGAATAACAACAAATAAGCATATACTGCAATTTTATTGATTCAAAACCCGATGGAGTCAGCCTCTTGGGTCATTTTTTTTCAGTAAATTGATTTCTGATTAACTCCATCGATAAACTCTGTAGAGTGCAGCACTCTAAAACTGGGACTCATAACTTCCTATCAGATCATTACACTTTGTAATGGGTAACTACTTAACACTGATTAGAGTGAGCTTTGTGAGCATCTGTACTCCTCATATAGACATCCTTGCTGATAATGTTTTTGCTTGGTTTAGAAAGTTGATATCAGGTATTCTCGATAAATTCATTTGAAGATTTTTCAGACACTTGATCAGAGACTGAAATGGAGCAGACCAATTACTGTTTACTGTGGCAAGGGATAAGGATACCTAGTAGAAGCAATTATTGAGATTCTATTCCTAAACTTGTGGCAAATGGACAGGATGGGTCACATTCAATAAATTATAACCCCACCCTATAGTATGCTAATGTTACCTCAAAACAGGGTAAAGTTTCCATATCACATCTAACTGATTGACCTTATAAAATAAAAGCTACTTTCCTCTTTCCAGCTGACAGTAACACCAAAAATGAAAAATTGGATGAAAATTGTAGGGCTTTAGATTGTAGCAAAGAAATGGTCATTTTTACTCTCTAAAGAAGGTTTACTGAACCTGAAATGTTAACTCTGCTTTCTCTTCACTGTCAGACCTGTTGAATTTTCCCAGCAATTTTGTTTCCTTTTTTATTTGGATATTGCACAATATCACCTTTAATCAATTCACTTGTATCAAGTTATTTGTAAGGACGAAGAGATGCTACTGAACAATTGAAAGTGCCGTGCCATCTCTTGGATTGATTGACTGAATAATTGTATGCTTAATCCATCAAACTTTAATTGAGTAGGTTTTGAATTTTGGTTTGGGTCTCATTTGAATTGGCCAATGAGCTGTAGATACTTTCCTTCGTTCCTCACCTCTGAAACATAACTTGAACCTTGCCTGTGCATATCTCATCAGTTGTCATGCCTGTGGAAATATCAGAGCAGATGCAATGCATGTTCTGAGCAGTTAAATACCAAAGTGGGATTGTAGGTTCATTAAGTTTCATTGGAACACTGAAAAAAGCCTACGAAGGAATTGTTAGCATGGGAGCAACGAAATGACAAGTACCTGGAAGATCAGGGTCATTCTTATGGACAGAGTGGAGGTGTTTCAGACATAGCATGTTGATATGGACATTAAAGAGGACGTATTGCCTATGAAGTGATCTCAGGCCAATCATATGGGCAGTGAAATGACTGATGCAATATGCCATGATAACTATCCTGTTAACTTTGATTTTGGCAAGTTAAAAGCGATGCTAATATGTGTCAAGTAGTTTAGACTGAAAATGCCTCCTAGTACTGTACACCTCTGACTTTGCTATCTGTGTCCTACACTAAGAACTTGATATCACACGTATTGATCAGACAGAGAGAGTTCATAAGTGAACCAGCCTCCCTGTGCTTCTTGCAAACCAATGGAAGCATTTGAAAAAAGAAGGCAGAGAAGAAACTTTCTGATTAGAAAGAATCCCCATGGGAGACTGGTTCGCAAGGTTAAATCTCATGGAATACAGGGAGAACTAGCCATTTGGATATAGAACTGGCTCAAAGGTAAAAGGTGGTGGTGGAGGGTTGTTTTTCAGACTGGAGGTCTGTGATCAGTGGAGTGCCACAAGGATCGCTGCTGGGTCCTCTACTTTTTGTCATTTACATAAATGATTTGGATGCGAGCATAAGAGGTACAGTTAGTAAGTTTGCAGATGACAGCAAAATTGGAGGTGTAGTGGACAGCGAAGAGGGTTACCTCAGATTACAACAGGATCTGGACCAGATGGGCCAATGGGCTGAGAAGTGGCAGATGGAGTTTAATTCAGATAAATGCGAGGTGCTGCATTTAGGGAAAGCAAATCTTAGCAGGACTTATACACTTAATGGTAAGGTCCGAGGGAGTGTTGCTGAACAAAGAGACCTTGGAGTGCAGGTTCATAGCTCCTTGAAAGTGGAGTCAAAGATAGATAGGATAGTGAAGAAGGCGTTTGGTATGCTTTCTTTTATTGGTCAGAATATTGAGTACAGGTGTTGGGAGGCCATGTTGCAGCTGTCCAGGACATTGGTTAGGCCACTGTTGGAATATTGCATGCAATTCTGGTCTCCTTCTTATTGGAAAGATGCTGTGAAACTTGAAAGGGTTCAGAAAAGATTTATAAGCATGTTGCCAGAGTTGGAGGATTTGAGCTATAGGGAGAGGTTGAACAGGCTGGGGCAGTGTCTTTTCCCTTGTGGGGGTGCGGGGGGGGGAGGTGGGGGAAGTCCAGAACTAGAGGGCATAGGTTTAGGGTGAGAGGGGAAAGATAGAAAAGGGACCTAAGGGGCAATTGTTTCACACAGAGGGTGGTACGTGTATGGAATGAGCTGCCAGAGGATGTGGTGGAGGCTGTTTCAATTGCAACATTTAAGAGGCATTTGGACGGGTATATGGATAGGAAGGGTTTGGATGAATATGGGCCGGGTGCTGGCGGGTGGGACTAGATTGGGCTGTGATATCTGGTCAGCATGGACGGGTTAGACTGAAGGGTCTGTTTCCATGCTGTACATCTCTATGACTCCAAGACTCTAACACATCTTTGAATAAAGACGATTGAACTGCTTTCTTAGTTTTCCATTTGTTCATGTTTTTTCCCCTATATATTTCAATGTCTCTGAGTCTGAGTGTGTGTGTAGGGGAGTTTGTCAGAGGATTAGCGTTTTAATTAGCATTACTGTACACCAATGGTTTATTGCTGAAAAATGTGTTGATGGAAAAGCGCAGCAGGTCAGGCAGCATCAAAGGAGCAGGAGAATCGACGTTTCGGGCATAAATCCTTCTTCGGGAATGCCCTAAACGTCGATTCTCCTGCTCCTTTGATGCTGCCTGACCTGCTGTGCTTTTCCAGCAACACATTTTTCAGCTCTGATCTCCAGCATCTGCAGTCCTCACTTTTTACCAATGGTTTATTACTGTGTATCTGTAGCTAAAGTTTAATTACTTTAATAAATAATCCTTGTTCAGTTCAGAATCCCAGCCCATGCTTTGTGTCAGGGTCTGAAAAACATCTAAATGGGAAATTTTTGCATACATTTAAAATATCTTTAACTTTGGTGATCAGACTGGAAATAGCGAGGCTTGATTGCCAGTGTGCTGTCTCAGTGAGGCATGACATCTCTGTGTTGGAAGTCCAAATAAAATCCAGAAGTTCTAAATCTAGCTGGAATAGCATTGTAGTGTTAGTAGAACACCAGCAGTGGTTGTTATTGTACAAAAGCGTTGTTTAATGAGTTGACCTGAGGCTTATGAATCACACACACACATGCACTTATATATAGAAGTATATATTGGATTACAAAACCAGAACTATGCTGATAATAAAATTTATAAAAAGAGGAGAAAAGATTTATTAGTGACTAAATATAGTAATTAATCAAACAAATAAACAGAGTCACAGGATGATTGTAAGAAAATTGAAAGGCAGCAAAAATGAAAAGCTATGAGTGAAGCACAGCACAGCTGTAATCCAAAAGTGATCATTTAAACCCCTAGAAATTATGCAATTGAGCAGAAACAAATCTCATCAAAACACGAAAAGAGAGAAAGAAAGCAGTTACAGTTAAGTGTGAAAAGAATTAGACTAACCAAAATTGCTTATTCTGTATGAAGTTTCCTGCTATTAGCTATTCAGATCAAGCTTGTTCAACCATGTGGAATGGTGCGAGTGTTAGAATATTTCCAGCTGCGTTGTCATCAGCAAGTTGCCAGTCTAACTCTGCCTATCTGCACTGGACTTGCCAGTAATCCTGCTCTCCCCAGTCGTTGGTTTGGGAGGTGTTGGAATGTTGTACTCTTGCAAACTACTTGGTCAAGTTGTTGGACTTTGCTAATTCTAAAGATGTGTTCCAATGTCAGTTCAGAATGGGGTACAAACTCATGGATTTGAGTTGCTGTAAGGATTATCAAATGTTTTAGGAAATAGGTTGTCTACTTTTCAGAGCTGTTTTGATGCATGGGTGACTTGATTGAATTCCATTGGATAAACTAAATTCTTCAATCATTTTCTGATCCTACCAAGAGGCAGCAAGTCTGATAGGATTAAAGATTTGCCTTAACAAATCCAATACGATTTGCTTCAGAAAGAATTTAACACAATTCATAAAGCAGCTAAACATCGGAGAGAACAATAAAGAAAGTACTTTGAATTGTATTTTACTGCTTTAGAACTTGTAGTATTGTATCAATTATTCAATTTGGTTCAGCTCAAAGTGTGTTATTTTCTGCAGCAAATGTCCCTGTCAGTGCAATGTGGAAAATCCAGCTTCCCAATGCCAGAAGTTAAGGATATTAGTGTTCAACAAGTTGCAGTTGGTTCTGAATCTGAACACTGTTTGTTTATTCTTTAGGTCTATCCTGGCACACAGGCTTGTGGGTATTTTTCCACTGTGTTGCACTAACTTACGAAATCCTGTTTCATTTCTATCTCGTTATTCACATATTTGCTTGTGAGTTGCACTTGTACAAAAGTGAGTACACTTCAAAAGTACTTCATTGACTGTAAAGTACTTTTAGACATCCAATGACATTGAGTAGCTTTATAGTGTAAAGGCAAGTTTTTTCTTTCTGAATTTTTTTCACGATAACTACATTCATAAACTACGTTATTTCAATTTTAATCCACTGAAGAATATGCATTGCTGGACACTGCACATGGAAAGAATTAAATGGAGGATAGCTGATAGCAACAGGAAGAAGAACATCACATATGCTAAACATCTTACCCCTATAATGCTGTGCTATTATATCCTCAGAACATCCTCAGTTCTGCCAAGGGTGGCAGATGGAGTTTAATTTGGATAAATATGAGGTGTTGCATTTTGGAAAGGCAAATCGAGGCAGGACTTATACACTTTATGTGAGGTCCTGGAGACCATTGCCAAACATAGGGACCTTGGAATGCAGGTTCATAGTTCCTTGAAAGTGGAGTCACAGGTAAACAGGGCAGTGCATTGAGTACAGGAGTTGGGAGATCATATTGCAGCTGTACAGGGCATTGGTTAGGCTACTTTTGGAATACTACATTCAGTTCAGATCTCCTTGCTATAGGAAGGATGTTGTGAAACTTGAAAGGGTTCAGAAAGGAGTTACAAAATGTTGCCAGGGTTGGAAGGTTTGAACTACCGGGAGAGGCTGAATAAGTTGAGGCTATTTTCTCTGGAGCATCAAGGCTGAGGGATGACCTTATAGAGTTTATAAAATCATGAGGGGCATGAATATGGCACATAGTCAAGGTATTTTCCCCAGGGTAGGGGAGGTCAAAACTAGAGGATATAAGTTGAAGGTGAGAGAAGCAAGTGTTAAAAGGGACCTAAGGGTTAACTTCCTCATGCAGAGGGTGGTGTGTGTATGGAATGAACTGCTAGAGGAAGTGGTGGAGGCTGGTACAATTACAACCTTTGGCATCTGGATGGGTCGATGAATAGCAAATGGGACTAAATTAATTTAGGATTTCTGATTGGCATGGACAGGTGGAGGGGGGGGGGGGGGGGTGGTCTATTTCTGTGCTGTACATGTATGTGGCTTTATGGCTCTATGATTCAAAGCTTTAATTGTTTCTCTCTCCACAGATGCTGTCAGACCTGCTGAATTTCCGCAGTATTTTCTGTGTTTGTGTCAAAGCATTTTAGAATTTTAAGATAAAGTAACTATTTTTGAAGGACATTGGCTGTTACATGTTTAGACGTAAAACTCAAATGTCTGCTGCAAAGGTCTCCTTGAAGCAAATTAGATATGTAACCAGTTATTCTTGGTGGTGCAGTTTAATTGAGGGATATTAGCCAGAACAGGAGCTTGATCTTCCTAGAGTGGTGCCATATTTCCTGATTGTGACTAGGCAACAGTATTCATAGCTGTCTACTTCACATTAATTTGCTTCAAGCATTTGCGCCAGTTCCATGGAACCACAGCGATCAGAGTTACGTGATACCACCAGGGTTGGTCTTGCAACTTGTTGACCCAAGACATGTTAATCCAAATTGATGATTAGATCAATCACCATCCCCAGTTCAGAATCCCTCTATAAATGGGAATGTGCTAACATGTAAATGGATTCCATTGAACTGAAGTGGAATTAGCTGGAGGAACTCCAGGTACACCATGTAACTGAGGGCTTGAGCATTTAAAAATAATTACTGTTGCAAGGATAAAAATGACCTTCTTCAAAGCAGACCCAAAGTCATTTGCCTAGTCCTTCAGATTATGTTTTTATCTGCAATGAATATAGTGTGACATTAATATGAATTTTAAAGTCTTAATCATTCTCATGCTCACTGAATCATGCAGGAAAGTGGCAGATTCAGCTGGCCAAATCCTTAACACAACATTTCTGTATGCTGGAATATTATTGCACCAAACCTATGTAGGTTTAGTACAAAGTAAGAAGTGTTATTAAGGTTTCTGCATGTTTTCCTATTTATGTGGCAATGTAGATTATTCAGCATTGGTAATGTATGATAAACCGGAGATTTGGTTCATGGAGGATGTTGGAACAGTGTCCTTTCCTCACTTGGACTTGAGATGGAATGGAGTTGGCCCAGACTAAAGAGATGAATGATGGCTGAGTTGACGGTCCTAAGTAAATTAAGTTTGGCCATTTGTAATCCAATCTCCTGTGAATATGAGTTTAGATTGTAAAACTTGGCATAACTCAGCAATGATTGGGTTGGTGTGGGAGATGCAAATAACACTGAATTAATGCAAGCAAAGATGCTCATCAGAGCTTGGATGTTAATGTGCCTTATTGGGATGGCATATGGGTAGCTTCATATTCTTCCTACTACTTGCTATCATAGAGACACACAAAGTGAATCCATTTCTCCACTTCCAGCAGAAAAGAAAACCACATGATTAAAGCAGAAAAGTATTATTCCCACTCTGGAAATGACATTTAGTATTCAGGTTAATGGGGGAATCAGCAAGTTGCGGCTTAACCCTCGTGTATTCTAAACAGCTGAATGTAGTTGTTTCATAATTCCCCAAAGTAGTAGCAGATGGATTCCAGCTGTTATGCGCATTTCATTTTTTTCATATAACCACTCATGCAACAGATTAAACTTTAAAGATTTTAAGTTCCATTTTTGTTGCTGATTATCAAAATGAACTGTTCTTGAATTTTTTTTTGGAAGTTGGCAGTGCTCAGGGCCACAGTAAACACGACATACTTGAGGAGACAGGGGAAGCCATGTTAGAAAATAATGAGGTGAGAAAGGAATCATTTTAAGCTCTGTTGGCAAAACACTTATTTAGTTAGTAAAACATCCGATTACATTTGGATTTGAGTAGCTCTCTGTTTAAAATATTTTCTTCCCTAAGGACTCTGCTACTTGAATGAATGATCGTTGACTATCAGCAGTCCACTTCAATGAGGCCTGATTCTGCAAGGTCCTATTTAAATTTTTTATTGTCCAAGAAAAGATCTTTTTTTTTTATTTATACAAATGACTTGCATTCACATAGCAACTGTCAAGATCTTCACAGAGATTCAATAGAGCTTGACAGCAGCTCTAATAGTAATTGCAATATAAGAAACATAAGGTGGAATCCAATAGGGGCCTACATGAGGTGATCTTCGTGGTAAAATCAGATGAGAAGTCTGGTGAGGCCGGTTTTCACATCAGAAATATTTTACTCCAACTTTTGACACACGGTGTGACAAATTTCTTATGAGACAGTGGCAAGTTGCCAATTAGGCAGATCATTGCCTCAATATTACTCAACTTCCTATCTTGCCAAGCTATCTCAACTTTAAGAAAACTCAATGTGAAAACCAAGCAGATCCAGCTTGCTGTTTACTCCAAAGGACCTCAATGTTAGACACCAGGCTCAAACATCTCAGGCATTGGCCACATGCACGCCATATCCACAAACATTAGCTTTTCACATGTGTCAGATTCTAAGAACTCAGAATTCACATCTTTGATCCACTTAAAGGATATTTCTGAACTTCAGTGCTGCACTGGTCAGTGCAGATCATTGTAATGCTGCAGCAAGGACAAACAGACCTAGCTCATACACTGGATCAGGCTGCATTTTATGGTTCTTCGCTTGCTGTCACAGCACTCACTCAATCTGAGCCTACCTGGATCCTGGCAGCCTCCCTGCCTTCATTGTTTTCCTTTGCTTTTTTTCCACTTTACCCACTCAGCCAGAGATACCAGGTTAATGTTAGTTCTATTTTATCTTGCTGGTTAGTGTTGACACAAAGGAGGGAAGGAGGAAAGCTTGTCTTAGCTGTCAGTGAGCCTCAGTTAAGTCAAAGGGTTGCCGACTTCTTTCTGGGGCTCCAAGCACAGGAGGTCCAGGGTAGCATGTGATCCTGGTCCAGGGGCTTGGAAATGATCAGTCAGCCCCTTGAGGCAGTCAGAGACAGGATGCTGTCCTGATAAGGGATATGGAGCCAAACGTTGGACAGCCCATTAGTGTTTTGAATCTTGCTGTGCTATTGTTCCTGTGAGTGCTGCAGTCTTCAAAATTCAAGTGCTGCTGAGATTTTCTAACTCATAATATGGCCCCTTTAATTCTGGAAATTCTTTCTTTTACAGAATGGCATGTCATTGCATCTACCTTTCTGAATTGGATGGGAAGCACAGAGGTTGGTGTTTACCTGGTGTGTCTGTGAAAGTTGAATTGTCCTTAGGCATGCATTTATGATGGCGGAAGTGAGGATTGCAGATACTGGAGATTAGGGTCACGAGTGTGGTGCTGGAAAAGCATAGCAGGTCAGACAGCATTCAAGAAGCAGAAGAATCAATGTTTCAGGCAAAAGCTGTTCATCAGGATTTGCCTGAAACGTCAATTCTCCTGCTCCTCGGATGCTGCCTGACCTAATGTGGTTTTCCAGCAACTCTCAACATGCATTTCTGAACTTTCAGAGTGTGGTGATCTCTTCAATACTGTGGTTTATTTGTCGAACGTCTGGTTGTACGATCCACTTACAGCTGTCCTTCTTCACTCTTTTTGCAGTTAAAACATATCACAACCCTCCCCAGCAGCCTTTATGTACTAAGCTGCTTCTTCTTTTGGTTTATCTGAGCTGACTAATTAGCACTGAAGGATCTGGTTTAACCGGTTAAACAAACATCAGTGATGGGTAAATTGTTGGAGAGGATTTTGAGAGACAGGATCTACATGCATTTAGAAGGGCAAAAAACTTATTAGGGATAGTCCGCATGATTCTGCGCATGAGAAATCGTGTCTTGTAAATTTGCATTTTTACAAGGTTCCACATGGTAGACTAGTTAGTAAGGTCAGATCACATGGGACCAGAGAGAGCAAGCCCTTTGGATATAAAATTGACTTGATGATATGAGACAAGGTAGTGAAGGAAGATTGTTGTTCAGACTGGATACCTGTAACCAACGGTGTGCCACGTGGATTGCTTCTATGTCCACTGTTTTTCATCGTTTATCTAAATGAGTTGGATGAGAATATAGGAGCATGGTTTGTGGATGATACCAAAATTGGTTACACAGTGGACAGTGAAGAAGGTTATCCAAGAACTCAAAGGGATCTTGATCAACTGGGCCAGTGGGTCAAGGAATAGTAGATGGATTTTAATTCAGATAAGTGAATTTAATTCAGAAAACCTGCTTTCATCAGTCTGAGCATTAATTATAGGAGTTGAAATGCCATGTTACAGCTGTACAAGGCTTTGGTAAGGCCACATTTTGGAGTTTTGCATACAATTCTGATTGCCAGATATAGGAAAGATGTTATTAAAATGGAAAAGATGCAAAAAAGATTTGCAGGCATGTTTACCAAGACTGGAAGGTTTGAGCTTTATTGGGGAGGTGCAAATAAAGTTAGTTCAATAGGGCTGCCTGCAGTTGAGGTTGTATTCAACTCATTCAGCGTAATTCATAATGTAAAGATTCTCACAAAGCTGGCGTGGAATTTTCTTTCACATTTCATTTGCAAAACTGAAGGCTGAAAGACATTGTGGTAGATTTTACAAATTCTGAACATTGACTTTGAGGATGTTTGAGCAATTTGAAGAATTGGACCGTGTGCGCATTCAGGCACACAGTGAGCCAGCACAGTACATAACTGAAAATGTGGCCCTGAAAGCATATTTGGGAACAAAAAAGGAATTCTGTCCTAACAAATGTGTTGGTGTAATTACAAATAAAACTTACACGTATGGCTGTGTGTGAACAAAATAAAAGATGAGGATAAATTTGATATTTACTTCACCATGATCGATGGTGTCAAACCAGTGTTGGCCATGAGACCCCAGTACCACTGACGATTCTGAAATGAATGGAATTTTGAACTCGCATTATAGTGACTAAGAATTCAGAGTTGCATTCTGCACAGGAAACATTTGCCAAGCGAGCCTGTTGCTAATAATATTCTTAAATTGAATAAACTCTTCCATCATTTTGGGCATAGTGCAAATATAGGAATCAATGTTAGAGACATATTCCAAGGAGGCCTAAGAATAATAACATTCAGGCCCAGCCTTTGAACAAAGGCAATAAGCTGACTTGGAAGGAGGCCTGTCTTGAGACCACAGCCATGGAAATGATTGTAAAAGATAGTTGCAAATTGCAAGAGAGTTCCTTTCCTGAGCGAGAAGGGTAGCCCACTGGATTTCAGTGAGATCCAGGCCATGGCAGCCAAGTTCAGACTCAGAATCAGGAACTCAGATGCTGCAATTGCTATTGTAACCAGAAACCATCTTAATGTTTCCATTCCCTGTCTAAGTGGTGGCACGGTGGTTCTGTGGTTAGCACTGCTGCCTCACAGCACCAGGGTCCCAGGTTCAATTCCAGTCTTGGGTGACTGTCTGTGTGGAGTTTGCACATTCTTCCCCTGTCTGTGCGGGTTTCCTCTGGGTGCTCTGGTTGCCTCCCACAGTCC
The DNA here is from genome assembly GCF_037043375.1 of Chiloscyllium plagiosum. Lineage (NCBI taxonomy): Eukaryota > Metazoa > Chordata > Chondrichthyes > Orectolobiformes > Hemiscylliidae > Chiloscyllium > Chiloscyllium plagiosum. The sequence continues at coordinate 42,835,943 of NW_028270163.1, forward strand.
AAAGATGTGCATGCCAGGTGAATTGACCATACTAGATTGTCCATAGTGTTAGGTGCAGGTGGGTTACTCTTCGGAGGGTTGGTGTGGACTTGTTGGGTGAAGGGCCTGTTTCCACACTGTAGGGAATCTAATCTAAGTGCCTTACAATGTGGGAAGTTGGTCATATTCACATGCTTATGGGAACAGAGGAAACAATAAAGAGCCAGGTTGCAGCCATGCACCAAGTTCTTGTAAATCTAAATAAAAAGAAAGTGTTGGAAAAACTCAACAGATCTGGCAGCCTCTGTGGAGAGAAAACAGTTAACATTTCAAATCCAGTGACCTTTATTCAGAACTTCTGAAAAAGGGTCTTTGGACTGAAATTTTAATTGTGTTTTCTGCCCATAGATGATGGCAGACCTGCTCTATTTCTCCAGCAATTTCTGTTTTTGTTTCTGATTTCTAGCATCCTCAGTTCTTGGTTTTTCTCATTGTAAATCTAAAGCTGTTTCAGAAGTCTGGAAATCCTCAAATGTACATATTTTCATTTTGTTCAGTGAATGCAAATCCCTGAAGCCAAGTGGCAACCTTTCTGCTGAGTTTAGTGTAATTTGTCCACCACTAGTTTGTAGAGTGGATATTCTTCATTAATCTGCAGCATTGTCTGTGTCTCTCCAAAATTGCATGAGGTGTTTGTCCTGAGGTCTCAGTAATGGAGGTTAGCTATATGGACCCTGACTGCTCTAAACCCGTTTCACAAGAACCATTCTCATTGTGCTAATTTAAAGTCTGCTGTTTGACAAATGTTTTTGGTGACTTCTTGAGTTTCCTTGATCCAAATGGTGTCTGCTGGCAGATCTTGTTCAGGAAAGTGGACCCAGAAGGAGTGCTGTGATGGAACAGGTTCTCAGGACACAGGCCACACTCACTCTCATCTACTGACACTGGCATCCAACATCTGCCCCTCTCTCAGGATCCTCGTGACACCTTTCCCATCACTTGCAGGATGTTTCTTCATGACAACCAATGTTCCCTCGAAGCTGCACGGCCGTGCCCATGCAGCCACTTGAAGGTTTCCCTCATGGCGATTAGCTTTGGTGTTCCAATCGCTGAATGGACTTCTGATGTGCTTGGAGGTCAATGTCTGAAAAGAAAATTAGAGGGAATGCTGCCGGCCGCTTGGAGTGAATGCTGCTGTGAAGACAGTTTGCACGTCTGGACAGTTTTGGACTAGGCTGCATCTCATGGCTGTTCACTCGACCTCCTTGCGTGCTCTCACCTTGAGCTAACCAACCTCGCATTGTCCTTTTGCAGTTTGTACTCCCAACCGAAGCTACCAAGGGTCATTGTATTTCCATCTTGCTGTGCTGTTTAGTACAGGCAAAACTAGGAAGCTCCTCATGGTTGTCACCAATTCCTCAGTCAAGTCAAGGGACTTGAGTCAGTCAGTCAGTGGGTCGTACGTTCTGATACCAGTCCACATGTTTGGGTGTGATCAGCCAGCCACAGGCAGTCATGGTCAGGGACTCTCTTCATAGGGGCTGAGGAGCTGAATTTCAGGCAGCTCCCTACCCCATTTTGGCTCTGTTTACTGGAATGTTGGCTATTCCCCCCAGGAATGGGAGAAAAAGAAGGAATAAAGAAGGTGAAAGTGGGTGGAATAGCTGTTGGCACTGGTGCTGATGGAGGAAACATAGGGAGATATGTCGAGTGAATGAGTGGTTAGGGCAGAGACCATGCAGGATTAGAATGGTGGGGGTTTAGGGTGGATGTGAGTGGGCTAAGATGTCGCATGTGGTAGTGAAAGTGATAGACAATGAGCCTTGGTGGGAGGTGGGTACAGTAGTGGAGATAGAGTGAGTGTGAGGGAGCAAAGAGGGAACAAAGACACTTACTCTGGATAAGTAAAGGAAGTTATTGACCTACTTCCCTCACTCTGGGCATTCTTCCATCTGACTGAGACTGCAATGACCTATGTGGCAACCTCAGACCAGCCTGACAGAGTCTGATGGCATGGCATCATCTCTTGATCCTGGGGAGAAGAGGAGATCCCTCCCCTTCAACATCACATTCAGCAGGATCTGCTGGTATCTGCCCAAAAAGAGGCTACTAATTTCCCCTTATCTGCTACATCTGCGGAAAATGTCACAAACTATGCATGGGAACTCTGCATTCTCAGTACCTGTCTGCGTACACAATAGACTTTTAAAGATGGTGTTGGCACCAGAGATGACAGTCTATTCTGGGATGCCCCAGCCAATGGCAAGTGGAAGAATTTATGGGTTGCCAGAGATGTTGGTGGCTGATAATGATGCACGTCAGGAATGTTTGAAATATGTCCAATAAAAACAGTATGATACAAATTCTAACGCCTCCTCAGCATCCAGTATTGATTGGTGCTGCAGAAAGATAATTACAGATTGTGAAGAAGCTTTTTCAGAAATATTTGCCCTCTGACAAAGTAGGCATAATTTCCATGTCTCTGTTCAATACAGGCTAGACGCTTTTGTGTTCTCTAATAAAACAAATTTCCAACGGGTTGCTCACCTTACTAGTTCATGTTTAAACATGCTCCAAGGACAAACTTGTAAGCCTGACATGACTAACAAATTCAAAGAACAGCCAGGGAAAGTGAGAAGAAGTCATGAAACACAAGGAATGAAAACGAAAAGTTCATAAGGCCATAAGACGTGGGAGCAAAAGTTGGCCATTTAGCCCATTCAATGAGATCAAAGCTGAACTGATGACCCTCACCTCTACTTTCCTGCTTTTTCCCTGTAACCTTTGATTTCTTCACTGATCAAAAATTTCTCTATCTCAACCTTGAATATACTTTATGAACCAGACACAGTAGCACTGTGCAGTAAAGAATTCCACAGATTCACAAGCCTAAGAGAGATAAAATTTTGTCTCATCTTTTAATGGTGATCAGAAGGTCATAGCGAGAAAAGGGCGAGGTGATAAGAGGTATGTGATTGGAGTTGTTGTAATGAGTCTAGGTGCATGACTAAACTAGCTAATATTGAAGAGATACACTATTAATATCATGTTGATCATTTGCTTGAGAGAAGAAAACTGACAAAGAGAGAGCAGGAGAAACTTCCTTTAACCTAAATTCATCTTCAAGCCAAAATAAAACTCCAAAAGAACACGAAAATCACAAGAATCTAAAAGTTTTCCAGAGTCACAGAATCCAATGGCTGAGAAACATGAGCTTTAATACCAAGAATCAATCAATTGTACAATCCAACCATTAAGTCAAGTTGGTTGCTACTGTTGCCACTACTTCTGTGAGGAGATCTGCTGTTGTGGTATTAGGTTTGTAATCAATGGCAACATTCAGATTTAATAGGTCAGAGATGTTAACAGAGGAGAGTAAAGTTCATGGAAATGGAAGAAGCTATCAAGACAGGAAGAGTAAGGTGTCACATTGTTTAATTGCAAGTACATAAGGAAGAAAAAGAAAATAATTGTTCTTTTCATTATGTCTTAGCAAATAATAATTCTCTCTGAAAATACATATTGCTGCTAATGAAAACATGTGTACGTTTGCTCTTGTAGTTATCAGTTTTTATTGTGATTACTTTAAGAACAAGTTTGCAATCTGACTTGTTAAAATTCAGTCATTGTTGACGTTAGTTTGGCCATACTGAATCTTGCTAGAAAAGCGCAGCAGGTCAGGCAGCATCCAAGGAGCAGGAGAATCGACGTTTCGGGCATGAGCCCTTCTTCAGGGATGAGGAAAGTGTGCCAAGCAGGCTAAGATAAAAGGTAGGGAGGAAGGACTTGGGGGAGGGGCGTTGCAAATGCGATAGGTGGAAGGAGGTTAAGGTGAGGGTGATAGGCTAGAGAGGGGGTGGGGGCGGAGAGGTCAGGAAGAAGATTGCAGGTTAGGAAGGTGGTGCTGAGTTCAAGGGTTGGGTCTGAGACAAGGTGAGGGGAGGGAAAATGAGGAAACTGGAGAAATCTGAGTTCATCCCTTGTGGTTGGAGGGTTCCTAGGCAGAAGATGAGGCGCTCTTCCTCCAGCCGTCGTGTTGCTATGGTCTGGCAATGGAGGAGTCCAAGGACCTGCATGTCCTTGGTGGAGTGGGAAGGGGAGTTGAAGTGTTGAGCCACAGGGTTGTTGGGTTGGTTGGTCCGGGTGTCCCAGAGGTGTTCTCTGAAACGTTCCGCCTACTTGTGGAACATTTCAGAGAATACCTCTGGGACACCTGGACCAACCAACCCAACCACCCCGTGGCTCAACACTTCAACTCCCCCTCCTACTCCACCAAGGACATGCAGGTCCTTGGACTCCTCCATCGCCAGACCATAGCAACACGACAGCTGGAGGAAGATCGCCTCATCTTCCGCCTAGGAACCCTCCAACCACAAGGGATGAACTCAGATTTCTCCAGTTTCCTCATTTCCCCTCCCCTCACCTTGTCTCAGTCCCAACCCTCGAACTCAGCAGCACCTTCCAAACCTGCAATCTTCTTCATGCCTTTAACCCTCACCTTAAGTTCCTTCCACCTATCGCATTTCCAACGCCCCTCTCCCAAGTCCCTCCTCCCTACCTTTTATCTTAGCCTGCTGGACACACTTTCCTCATTCCTGAAGAAGGGCTCATGCCCGAAATGTCGATTCTCCTGCTCCTTGGATGCTGCCTGACCTGTTGGGGCTTTTCCAGCAACACATTTTCAGCTCTGATCTCCAGCATCTGCAGTCCTCACTTCCTCCATACTGTATCTTGGGCAACTCCATACATGTATCATTTTACATTCTAATGTAGCAGGTATGTTTTAAGTGGAGAGGGAGTGTGATGTAGAGTCTCCTCTATTGAGGAGATGTCAATAAAGTTAGTTCAATAATGGCTGCCTGTAGTTGAGCATGTCCGAGATTAACTCAATGTAGTACACAATATCTAACAGTGCATCTAACTGTGTTAGACTGTTGGTCTTGATTTTTGTGCTCAAGTGGAACATAAACCCAGAACGTCTTGGCTGAGAGGTAGGGGTGACAAGAGTACTGCCAACTGAGCTAAGGCCAGGAGCTTATGTACAATCCTTGCTTTTTAAAAACAGTTGATAGCAACATTTAAGAGGCATTTAGACATATCCATGAACAGGCATGGAAACAGACCATGTACAGACAGATAAGATTAGTTTAGAATAGGATCATGGTCATGTGGGCTGAAGGGCCTATTCCTGTGCTGAACTATTCTAGGTTCTAACTGCTTTTAAAAATCCCAAATGGAAATAAATTATTGCAAGTGCTCACTTACAAAGTTACTGAATGTACAAATTTTCCAGTAACTTACGATTTAAGGGCTGTCTCAATTTGTTTCATTTTCCACTGTTTTCCTAATCTATCATAGCACAAATGTTAAACACCTTCCTTCTGCAACAACCGCATGATTAAATTGAATGTTTTGTCAATGTGTGCATTAACCATAATCATTTAAAGCTGGGCACAGCTTCTAATGCCCAACTAACTTGTTACTCATTGCACTAGTACATGTTTAGCATTCTGGATTTGCTCTCTGGTGGCGCAGTTTCAAGAAACAAAAAATGTGCTCATCAAAATAAAGGTGATCAGAAAGTGGTTTTTCTCTCTTTTCAAGGCTAAGTGCAGCCAGCTGAATGAGGAAATTTCCCTTCATTCTTTCAACCATGAGCCTTAGCTGTAACTTTATAGTAGCTCCCCCTCCTGTAATACTTTACTCTGGTAATTTATGCCCAAAAATCGCTCGTAGCTGAGATTGATGATTATACGAGAATTTCACTTGCTCAACGGACGCATGTCCTTTTACAAAGGCCCCCACTAACCATACTTCACATCTGAGGACGCAGGGAAAGCTAAAGCTGTGCCCAATGCCATTGGGGACTGTATGGAGTTAGCTGTAGGGAGCATACAAGTTAAATGGTGAACTGGTTTGAAGGCTTGCCTCAGTTCTCTTTGATTTTGTCCCAATTGTTCCAAAGGATGTGAAGTCCTCTGGTTCTCACCTCACACCTCCCCCCTCCGCATGTCTCTTCTCCTCTCCATGACCAATATATCCCCATGCCTTCTCTTACAATATACACTATAGAACCAGTGAGCCAAACAATAACAATGATAAGTCTTGAAATATAGTTTTAAAAATGCTTCCATTCAGAAACCTTTGAATAAAACTGCTGCTCTTACAACCACACAAAAGTATCAGTCAAAATCATAGTAACAGAAGCATTATGACACTGCACATTTCTTCCTCAAAAACAAAAACAGACATTGCTGGGAAAGTTCAGCAGATCTGGCAGCATCTGTAGAGAGAAATCAGAGTTAATGTTTCAGTTCGAGTGACCCTTCCTCACAACACGTTTCTTAATCTTGGCCAAATCAGCTTACAGGCATTGCAGGAAAGAGTTGAAAAGAAGTATAACCCCAGTGGAGATATTAGTGTGAATCAAAAAAACACCTCACTCGTACTCGTGAGTCTGGGAACTCAATCAAGCATTCAGAAGGAGTAATCTGTGAACTGAATCAACAGAAACTGATGACCAGATATCGCTTTGTCCAAGTGACTGCCTATCAATGCTTGCCTGAGAATCCATAATCTTCAGCGGTCACAATAAATGCTATATAAATGAAATTCTTTCTTGGTCTTGACTTAAATCATTTAAAATGCTTTTGTTTGCTCCAATATAAAGAGAAAGTGGAGGGTGAATCATAGTTTACTAGTTGAAGAAGTACTCGGATGCTGCCTGACCTGCTGTGCTTTTCCAGCACCACTCTAATCCAGAGTCAGAATCAGGCAGGTAGACATCTCTGGTAAAGCAATAGGCTTGGGCTGTCTGCGTTTAGTGCCTGCTCATCTGTTACAATACGTGTTCTCATTTTATACCATTTTGACACTAATACAGTGTATACGATATGCTTAAAAAACTAAAACCCATAAATTCTACCAATATTACCTTGCCAACTGTTATGAGATGCAGCAACTTGTTCCTGATTGTCTTATCATTCCTTCAGAACTTGTATTGTGTCAGCTCTTTTACTTTTCCATTTCCTTTCCTGTCAACTCTTTCTGCTTTTTTGATCAAACAGTGATTTCAGTAATGGTTGGTTTTCTGGTGAGATGCAAAACAACCTTTAGGTACCACAGTTCCAACTAAAGAACAGAAATTCCACTTCCTTTTGGAATAGATACAAGTAAAAAAAAGTAAAGATAAACACTGTTAAAAATTAAGGGTCAGAAATTCTCTGCCCCTTTTAATGGTTCATTGGAAATAATGCTTCCCCTTGGGAACACTCCTGTTGGTGAAGTGAACACCTACATCATTCTTTCTAAGTAGAATTACAATAGGAATATGCAATACAATAATTAAATGAAGCTTTAGCTAGTTTTCGTTCGATGCCATTTGCTGATTTCATGCAAGAGTGGTGAATGTCTAGTTTTATAAATCTATGTCCAGTTGTCCACTCTGAGTTACTGATCCATAGCAATCAAAAGTACACCTTATCATTTTCACAATAAAATGGATAGAATTGGTATAATTTAGTCTCCAAAGCCTTGGTTAAATTCCTGAATTCCCCAGTCATTATAAATCAGTGCCCTACATAATAATCAGTCTGTGTAAGAATGCTGAATTATAGTCAGTTTTGGAACCCTGGGTATGTATGGATGAGGAACTTGGATAGGAATAGATTATTAAAAAAACATTTTATGTGTAGGATCATTAAAACCCATAGTATGAGCACATTTATGCCAGTAGTTTTTAAACAAGACCTAAGAGCAAATTTCTGAACAGTTGGCAATAAGCAGTTTCTCAAGGTCGTTCCTATCTAATCCTTTCAAAGATAAAACTTTGAAATAATTTATTTTGTCTTTACTTGGAGTTAAGAAGCTGAAAAATAAGCAGGAGATGAGTGATACAGGTATAAAGAGCTTACTTGATGCCACATCAGGGATATTAGTGACCAACATACCTGGTAATTCTAAGAAACTGTCTTATTTGTTGATCGTCAAAAGAGTCCGCACCTCGGAGTAAGCATTTCAGTAAAACTAGAATATTTTCATTAAACAGCTACATACATAAAATAGAGTTTTAATGAAGAATGGGAATGTTCCTGATCGTTGGCATTTTATTGTATTAATGTATATTGTATCAATAAAAAGAGGTTTTGTCACCTGCATTATCAGCAGCTTTAAACTCAACAATGCTTCAAATAGCTGCAACCTTCAATAGAAACATTCAGAGCATCTAAAGTAAATTCTGCTAAATCAATCGACAGCAGAATTTCTGTTCTCAATTTGATGATATAGACATAGATACCACACCATTTAAACCAAGTGACATTGAGGCAAAATTGCACTGACAGAAGCACTGACAAGTGGGAATAGAGCCAAAACTAAGTCAGAGACGACTCCTGCTACAGAAAAGCAACAAGTGGATACATGCCAGTCTTTTCATGCGACCTTGCGTATCTTCAGGAAGCTTTCCTTTCAGGAAAATCATAACCACGATGTTAGGATTACATTTCTTCCAGTTCAATAATGAAAAGCATGGGAGGTTTTGATGTTTATTTTATACAGGCTGTTTGCAAATGGTTGTTTTGTACAGTCACAGCTTGGCTGCTTTATGCAGCTGTTTCAAAACAAAATTGTGTCAAGCCAATTTCTCTGCAGCTGCTGGATGATGCTTTCATGCTATGATAGAGTTTCTCGCATTGCAATGCAGAAATTGGTGCTTATTCCCCTCTGCATCTGAGCTGAATCGGTATTGGTTGATTGGATGGTTGCGATGATTGAAAGGGAGTATTTGGCGGAACGCGAAAGTAATAACTTGATGCAATTTCTGTTGCAGCATTTGTCATCGAAATGGCAATGTGCTGTGGAGCTGAAGGTTCCCACTGTTCTTTTCTCTGTTCAGTCAATCAGGGCTTGATGCCATTTCCAAAGCAACATGTTTTAAGGCTTCAAAAACCAGCAGGAACTATATTGCTGGAGGATTGGATTCACAATTCTTTTATAAACAACATCAATGAGCAAAACTATCTTAACTATCAATAGTTTGTAAACAGAATTTAAGCCGTGTTTCTCTGTTGTGAAGATTAATTTAGTGCTCCTTAGCGCAATTCAGTTCCCTCCCACATCTTGGCAGTAGGAATATCATGTTCATTCAAATGACACCTACACTGCATTGTGACTTTGTGTTCCTCTCCACAAGTGGAAAGCTTTGCTGGAAACCTCTGTCTCCCTCTTCTAACAACGCTGCCACAGATTTTATTGTGCTAAATGAAATTGGAAACGCAATTTTATACCTGGTTGTAAAGACTTTACAAACTCTGTGGAAGTTCATATTACAAATTATTATAGTACACACAATGAGTGTTTGATGGAAAAAAAACTTGTAAATTCTGCTGGAGAAAAGTATGTGCCTCTCTGTTGCCTCAGAGCGAACACTGGATATTACCCTCTCTCTTCCTGTGTTGCACACTGTAACTTTTATTTCTTGCACGGTGTGAAAATAAATTGTAGCCCGTTTGGGTTTCAAGCTCATGTAAATCTGTCACATGCTGGTACTTGACAGCGAGAAGTTATTTTGTCTGTCATTCTTCACCAAGCTGCACCAAATCTAAAGATTACTTCCATTTCGCTGGAACAATTTGGTGAAGAAACAAACTTTTCCTGTCAAAATATTTTATCAGTGCAAAAAGCAATGAGTTTTACCTCGCTTCATGCCAATGTCTACATGACACTATCCAAAAAGACTGCTCATTTACACCTCCATTTATTTTATTTGCACAGTTGTCTGAATGTTGCCCTTTTACAAAAAAAAAATCTTTTTTGGTCCTGCAGATTATGATCAGTTTTATTTCTGTCCTGCTGGTGGAAAAATCCTGTAACTTAAACTTATCTGGTAACTTCTTGTGGTGAATGCATGCTTGGAAAAGGAACATGTCTGTAGCTGCTGCTTAATGTATTGGCATCGTGTAGGAAACTGGGCAGTCCTTGTTGAAACTTTTATGTTTCTAGAGAGAATAAGGCTAAATCTCCATGGATCTAATCTTGAAAAATTTATAATGTGGGACAAATCAATCATGGAAAAAAACTCTTGCATGTTGGGATTAATTTACCAGTTATGATGATAATTTCAAAGTTCTTCAAGAACCACGTAGGTATTTTTCACTACTCAAGAAGACTGAAAGCCCACTTGTGGATATTAACTATAAATGTCCATTGACCTCATAATACTGCGTAACTGGGACTAGCGATATTATTGAATCCCAGAGGGTTTGAGTTATTAATGATTATATTTGTCCAGAGTAAATGGCAAAGTCAGCAGAACCCATTGTCTTCTAGAATCCTGGTAAAAACAACATTGTTTGAGCTTTCCATTCAAAATGCTAGTTTAGAAATTTGTCGTTAGTCTTGTACAAATCTGATTTTGCAACATTTTATTCCTTAAAAATAGAAACTGAATTTGCCTGTGGTTTCATATTTGCTTGTAGCTGAATTGGACTAATATAAGTATCTAGCCAGTCTAACTTGAGTCTCACTTTTGAACTGTGCTACTTGAATTTGGGCACAAGTGGAGAGAAGGGAATCCACTGCTGTAATGTGGTGCTAAACTATTATGGCTTTATTGGCATGCATGACTCAGTGTTTCAAGCCTTGATTCTTCTGCGAAAGTGCTACATACTTCACACCAAAAGAATAACAAAGGGTTGCTTTTTTTGTGGGTAATAGTTGCCCATCACTGCTGCAATGGTGTCTCAAGCAGTTAAGAATTCACAACAGGCTTTTTTTTTGTAGCGAAGAAATAATTTCCTGGTACGTCTCATAACTTCAGGATGCCAAAGTCCTCTGCAGCCAATGAAAGTACTTTCTGACATGTTGTAATGTCGGAAATGTGGCAGTCAATTTACTCAAAGTAAACTCTCACAATTGTGATGAGATAATGACCAGATGATCTGTTTTATTGATTGAGGGAAGTGTTGGCCTACTCTTCTTTGAGAAAATGCTATGAATCTTTTGCTATGAATCCATCAGAGAGGCATGGATTGGGTGAATAGTCAAGGTCTTTACTCCAGGATAGGGGAGTCCAAAATCAGAGGGCATAGGTTTAAGGTGAACTGGGAAAGATTTAAAAGGAAACCCAAGGGGCAACCTTTTCATGCAGAGCATGGTGCATGTATGGAATGAGCTGCCAGAGGAAGTGTTGGAAGGCTGGTACAGTTACAACATTCAAAAGGCATCTGGATCGGTATATGAATAGGAAGGGTTTAGAGAGATATGGGCCAAATGCTGGCAAATGGGACTAGATTAATTTGGGATAAATGGTTGGCATGGACGAGTTGAACTGAAGGGAATGCTTCTGTACTGTGCATCTCTATGACTCTATGAGAGGGCAGGTGGGAGGTCTCCATTTAATGTTGTACCTGAAAGACTGTAACTCCGATAGTACAGCACTCCTGTATTTTTGTACTGAAGTGTTAACATGGGTAATGTGCTCAAGGTTCTGAAGTGGGATTTGAATTCTGAGTTGATGGAGAAAGAAATATTGCTGAACCAAATTATCTATTATCATAGCTGAAAATATCTACAGAATCTCTAAACTTAACATAGTTTTTAAATGTCATAGAGTCATAGAGATGTACAGCATGGAAACAGACCCCTCGGTCCAACTGGTCCATGCTGACCAGATATCCCAACCCAATCTAGTCCCACCTGCCAGCACCTGGCCCATATCCCTCCAAACCCTCCCTATTCATATACCCATCCAAATGCCTCTTAAATGTTGCAATTGTACCAGCCTCCACCACTTCCTCTGGCAGCACATTCCATACATGTACCACTCTCTGCGTGAAAAAGTTGCCCCATAGGTCTCTTTTATATCTTTCCCCTCTCACCCTAAACCTATGTCCTCAAGTTCTGGACTCCCTGACCCCAGGGAAAAGACTTTGCCTATTTACCTGATCCATGCCCCTCATAATTTTGTAAGCCTCTATAAAGTCACCCCTCAGCCTCCGACGCTCCAGGGAAAACACCCCAGCCTCTCCCTATTCAGCCTCTCCTTATAGCTGAAATCCTCCAACCCTGGCAACATCCTTGTAAATCTTTTCTGAACCCTATCAAGTTTCACAACATCTTTCCGATAGGAAGGAGACCAGAATTGCACGTAATATTCCAACAGTGGCCTAACCAATGTCCTGTAGAGCTGCAACATGACCTTCGAACTCCTGTACTCAATCCTCTGACCAAAAGGAAAGCATACCAAACGCTTTCTGCACTATCCTATCTACCTGCGACTCGACTTTCAAGGAGCTATGAACCTTCACTCCAAGGTCTCTTTGTTCAGCAACACTCCCTAGGACCTTACCATTAAGTGTATAAGTCCTGCTAAGATTTGCTTTCCCAAAATGCAGCACCTCGCATTTATCAGAACTAAACTCCATCTGCCACTTCTCAGCCCATTGACCCATCTGGTCCAGATCCTGTTGTAATCTGAGGTAACCCTCTTCGCTAGTCCACTACACTTCCAATTTTGGTGTCATCTGCAAACTTACTAACTGTACCTCTTGTGCTCGCATCCAAACCATTTATGTAAATGACAACAAGTAGAGGACCCAGCACCGATCCTTGTGGCACTCTACTGGTCACAGGCCTCCAGTCTGAAAAACAACCCTCCACCACCACCCTCTGTTTTCTACCTTTGAGCCAGTTCTGTATCCAGATGGCTAGTTCTCCCTTTATTCTGTGAGATCTAACCTTCTTAATCAGTCTCCCTTGGGAAATCTTGTTGTATGCCTTACCGAAGTCCATATAGGTCACATCTACCGCTCTGCCCTCATCAATCCTCTTTGTTACTGCCTCAAAAAACTCAAATCAAGTTTGTGAGACATGATTTCCCATGCACAAAGCCATGTTGACTATCCCAAATCAGTCCTTGCCTTTCCAAATACATGTACATCCTGTCCCTCAGGATTCCCTCCAACAACTTGACCACCATCAACATTGGGCTCACTGGTCTATAGTTCCCTGGCTTGTCCTTACCAACCTTCTTAAACAGTGGCACCACGTTATCCAACCTCCAGTCTTCCGGCACCTCACCTGTGAGTATCGATGATACAAATATCTCAGCAAGAGGCCCAGCAATCACTTCTCTAGCTTCCCACAGAGGTCTAGGGTACACATGATCAGGTCCTGGGGATTTACCCACTTTTACGTGTTTCAAGACATCCAGCACATCCTCCTCTGTAATATGGACATTTTGCAAGATGTCACCATCTATTTCCCTACAGTCTATATCTTCCATATCCTTTTCCACAGTAAATACTGATGTAAAATACTCATTTAGTATCTCCCCCATTTTCTGTGGCTCCACATGAAGGCCTCCTTGCTGATCTTTGAGGGGCCCTATTCTTTCCCTAGTTACCCTTTTGTTCTTGATGTATTTGTAAACACTCTTTGGATTCTCCTTAATTCTATTTGCCAAAGCTATCTCATGTCCCCTTTTTGCCCTCCTTATTTCCCTTCTGAGTATACTCCTACTGCCTTTATACTCTTCTAAGGATTCACTCGATCTATCTTGTCTATACCTTACATATGCTTCCTTCTTTTTCTTAACCAAACCCTCAATTTCTTTCATCATCCAGCATTCCCTATACTTACCAGCCATAGTCATTTTACTGTTCCTGGAGCAGTGATATTGTTTTAGTTTGAACACTTCCTCCTCAAAGGGAGATGATCACATCTCCAGTTTGGCAATTCCCCATTATCTTTGTATATTTTTATTTTAGTTGCAGGCTGTCAAATGTTACATGTCAATCGATTGTAAAGCTAGGTTGAGGTCAAATGAATCCTCCTGCTTTCTCGTTCAAATTCTTAATATAGCATGGGGAAGGAAAACCAGGTCCCTTTCTCAGTTCTAAGCAAGGGTCACCGGACATGAAATATTAACCCTGAATTCTCTTCACAGATGCTGCCAGACCTGCTGAGCTTTTCCAGCAACTTTTGTTTTTGTTCCCTTTCTCACAGCATTTGGTCACCTTATTCTGTGACTTAAATGTCTTGAATCATAGCCAGCCACTTTGACAGTTCCTGTGAAATGGAAAATACATAGGGTAAGTGTAAGGTCAGGATGCCAGGTGGGTAGAGTGATGGATGGACAGAATGATAGGTGGCAATGGGATAGCTTGGCAGGTAAGTCAAGTGCCAGGTAGTTAGCAGCGTGCAAAGTGTGAAGGGGTCCAGGTAAGTAATGGACAGGACAGAGTTAGTCAAGGAGCTGTTGGGTCTGGCATGGGGATTTGGAGTGGAGGTTGCATGGGGGACGTATCAGACCTGGTGCTGGGTTGGAGGAGATTATGTCCAGACATGGACGGGAGTGTGTCAGGTTTTTGGGAAATAGGGTGGTCAGATCCCAGCAGGGATGAGGCTGTCTCAGGTCCAGCAGCACCCCGGAGAGTGTATTAGGTCCGGAGATTCAGGGGTTTGCTGAAACCCAGGGGGTGGTGTCAGGTCTTTTGGTGAGGAGGGGTTTTAGGAGGGAATAACGAAATATTTCTTCAATCAACTAACAGTGAACCAGTGGAATTGTCCACCACAGAAGGTCTTAGAGGCTAAATCAGTGAATATATTCGAGAAAGAGATCAAATTTTCTTTCGATGTGAAAGGAATCAAGGGGTATGGAGAGAAGACAGAAATATAGCATTGAGATAAAGAATCAACCATGAACATATTGCATGGTGAAGCACGCTCTCAGAGCCAAATGGCTTACTCCTGCTCCTTGTTTCAATGCTTCTGTTTTTCTATGGGTCAGGCCCAGAGGCAGATATTACACCAGGGCTTGGGCACAATCATTTGACTGATCATGGGACTTTGGGTCAGGGGTCCATATCTCAGCAGAGAAAGGAGTGGGCCATGATCAGCCCTGTGGGACCAATGCAATAGGCTTGGGGAATCACAGAAAGGCTAAAAGGGAGCTATGCAGATGGTGGTCAGGGGTTTAGTCACTCATCCACCTGGGCTGTCCGACTAAGACATTCAAGAGGTGGACATGCTCAATCCTGGGGTGAAGCCACTAAAGGTCAGGGACCACAGCTGTGGGCAGGATGCTGTGCATCTCAATTCCGGGGATTGGAGGAAGAATGCTGAGCTGCGGAGGGATTTACAATGATGAAGGGAAGCAACTCAATATATAAGAGGAAAGAGATGATAGAGCATTGAAGGGAAAGGGGTCATTAACAATCAGGAGCACCCTGCCTTTGATATTGGGGCAGCAATGGACTATTGGATCTGCCCCTGTGGCTAGGTGGGTAAAATGAGCCGATGAAGATTTCAATAGACAGGTTGGGTGGAGACTTGGGGAATTGCAAGGTTTATGACACTGACAGGGAGAGCTACCAGGAAGGAGATGTGCACATTTGGGGGTTTCACCAGTCCTGATGAAAGGTTCCAACCTGAAACGTCGACTCCCCTCCTCTTCTGATGCTGCTTGACCTGCTGTGCTGTTTTCAGCTCTACATTTTATCGACTCTGACTTTGCTCAATTTGCAGTCTTCACTATCTCTGGGTCACCGACATTAAAATGCTGAACCTGAGACTCACTACTTGAGCAGTGACTGCTGTTGCCTTCCATTGTGCTGTAAACAACAAGTGTGCAAGAGAGAAAAATAGGAGGGGTGTGGCACATGTTTCATTCAGTGAGAGAGGGAGCTTCAATATCAAGCGATGTGAGCCCTGTCAAAGGGCAATAGCATTTCACAGACACCCAGACACTGAAGCTGAAACACGCCTACAGGCAGTACATACTGTGTGAACCTTGGGCATGAATGTACTGTGTGCAGTCCAGACCCTTGCCCAGTCTATTTTGACCACATCTTGTTGCGTTAGGAATCAATCCCACTAATGGCTGGGTTGGATAAGCAATGTTTTACCAGCTAAAGCCTAGTTAACTGAAGTCACAAACACCTTCCATTTACAGTGACCAGTCCCCTGTGCTCCTTCTGTATCCTTAGAAGGGCTTCTTCTTTCTTTCCCTCCCCCTCCCCCCCTCAGTGCAACCAGGGGTTTTCAGCTCAGGTGGATGGAATGGATCTCTTCGGGCCTTGTGGTTTTGGTCAGGTGACCCAAGTGCCATTCAGGTTTAGAGGGCCTAGCTATGATGTGTGTCTCCTACACAGAGGCAAGTATAATCTCCTCAACTTGACTTCTCACATGGCTGAGGGATTGTAGGTTGGCAGGGTGGAGGTGGAAGGCTGAGGATCCTGAGAAGAGACTTCTGGGTGTCATGTATGTGACTCCTCCCTCTCCAGTTGGGTACCTATTGGCACTCCCCTGTCTCCTTGTTAGGAAGAGCCCACTAGAGTGAGCTCAAGGTTCTTCATCCCCCAGTCACCTTGCTGTTGGCACTGAGCACCAATGACTAGAATAGGAGAAGGCAGGCTTCACATAGTTACCACGCTCTGAGAGTGCGGGAGCTGTTCTCCCTGACATCTGCAACCTGTCCCAAGGTGGATGCCAGATGCCCAGTGCAGCTGTTACTGTGGCCTCCTGTGGCCCAGTTCCCCCGACAAATCTGACTGCTTCTCTTGTGACTGTTGTGAATGTCTATGAAATCCCTGACTGCCAACACCACAGGGTCATCTCCTGCCTGGGGCTGAACAGGATCCTGCTCTCCTGCAATCATCCAAGTGCCGGTGAAACATGGGGTGTTTCTTCCTAGGTCATCTGCCAGATGTGGCGTTGACATGCTCACCAATCTGTGCTCTCAACTCTAAGCTAGAAAGAGACCCACCCAGCTGGACTGCTGAAGGGTGTAGGAGGCAGCCTGAAAGTTGAATCCCCGAGGCATCCATGCTCTTCCTCTGAACCAGGGGTGGATGTCTTGTAACAATGCCCTCTTGACCACAGCAATGCTGCTGGTACCTGCAGGTGACAAAAGAGAGAATGTGTAATGGACAAGGTGTAGACATTGTAGTGTGTTAAAACAACACTCACAGTGAGGGTCATGGGAGAGTGATTGTCTTGTTGGCAGCCTCAGACCAGTCTGTCAGGCTCTGGTGTCTTGGCTTCCTCTGCTAATGTCTGGGAAAGAGAATGATCATCCTCTGCACCACCCTGTCCAGCAGGATCTACTGGTACTAGTCCTCAAAGCGAGGATTCAAATTCCCCTTGTCTGCCATGTCCAGGGCTAATGTTTTGAATGGTGCAGGACAGTTCTGGGCTGCCAACACTTGATCATGTTCACAATATGGCAGAAGGGCCAGGGATCCTGGGATATCACCAGAGTGGTGGATACTTCCATTTACAGTGAATGGGAAAAGCTGGTGAGCATCAGATAAGCAGTGTGTCATAATAGTGTGGTACCTAGTTAATGACATGAGTTTGAGACAATAACAGAAGAAAATTTGCAAGCCCTTGCAAAGAGAAAACCTCCATAAAACCCGCGAAATGACACATCCAATTTCTGATAAGACTCACCTCTGTGTCTCTGGAGCTATACGTTGAGCTATATAATGCTGTACTGAATTCTTAAACACTGTTGAAGTGGACAGAGTCCCACCTGACAATTCCTTTAGGGAGTCTTATATTAACTACAATTCCTATTGTTTCTATGAACATAAAGGGGTGGGCCAAAAATGTATCAATATTCCCTGCTGTCAAACCACCAGGCCTGTACTCTGCTGAATGTAAGTTCGAGTTATTCTGTCTGTAAACTACTGTGGAACTTGATCAATATTGTATTCTCCATAATGACATATTAAAAGGTCCTACTGCAATGTTTCTCATGGTTCCTTTTTGACAAGTCCTAGATCTTAAGAAGGAAACTTTACAGCAGCAAGGCTTTGTAGCTGTCCGATTGAGACCTCCAGTATGCCATTTATGATTATATATTCTGTTAGAGAGAAGATCTCTTTTGGTATTAAGACCAACCAATTTTCAATCAAGCCTGAATATCATCACAAATATTGTTTCTGCCATTGCTGCATTAATTAAATGAGATATTCACATAGAGCAGTGAAACACAAATTTGCAATCCCAAAATAATTTTTCATTTTGATTGTTTTTCAGGACTCAAAGGATGATCTGTTAAACAACACACTAAACCATTCCTTGCAGCATCTGTACAGGATATCCACTTCCACATATCCAGATTTGAAAATGTGCCCCTATTCTGGAGAAGTTTCATCATGTTATTATTATTTAGGGACTTAGGTTCTAATGTGGAAGAAATGTGGATCTTAGTTTTCAGCTCTGTGAATGCTTGACTGTTTTTTTAAGAAGAGTCAGAAAATTATTTTGAACAGTGAGTCAAATCAGCATTTCCACAAAGTCATCTAAATGTCTCACAAGCTGAGAGTGGAGAGTAAGAGGCCACAGCACTCTTATTTAGAGAGAGGAGGTCTACCACAGCAAAGGTGTTGCAAATAGCAGTTTCCAAGCAGTCAGGGCTGAGGCAATGTTCTGAGTTGCTTCGAAAAAAGAATGCAAAAGCTGAAGATTGTGGAAGTGTCAAGAGAGGAAATCATCCCACAAGGCTGGTGAACACTTCAGCTGGGTTGGACTCAGTTGAACTAGTTTCAGATTTTCTAAGATTGATACCTGCAGTGAAACATTAACAACCCAACCAAAAGCTTTCTTTTTCATTACAGCTCCCCACCACACTCCCTCAACCTCATGTGGTATTTGCAGCAGCCTGATGGATGAGTAAAAGCATGGAAGAGAAATATAGAGGGAACTTGGAAAATAATTCCAGCTCAGGTTGGTGCAGTTGATCTATAGTGTTGTATGTGCAGATTTCAGACCAAACACAGTAGTCACAATGAATAATGTGCAGAGAGGTATTGGTAATTGGATAGAGGGATCAGAGAGGGAACATGGTAGGGGGAAAGGTAGGGAAATGAGAGAGGAAGAGGGGACTTATGGAGAATGGAAATGGGGAGCTTTTGGATAAAGAGGCAGGAGGGAAAACAGAAAGTAGGGAAAATGGAAGGCAGTTCTGAAAGATAGTTGGTTAAAGGATGTGCTGCTGCCCTGACTTGCCAGAGGCTCCATCAGACAATGAGGTAGCTCCTCTTCAGGGAAACTCTCCTCCCTGCTGCCAAGCTAATAAGGAGGAGGGAGTTCTCTGTAACGAGAGAGGATAGAGCTTTGTCCATAAATAAAGTTTTGAATTATTTGCGAATATCAAGGTGGGATATTGTGCTCACTGGGGAGATAGAATAATTCTTCAAGTGATGCAGTGACTGAGGCCAGTGGGGAAATGGTTATCAGATTAGAGAATACTTGGATTGAAAGGTCAAGAGTTTGGCAAGGCAATTTTCAGTGAATCATCATCAGGAAATGTGAGAGCTATCTTTAACTTCACAGAACAGGAACAGTAAGTGCAGCTTTTAAAAATAGCAAGGAAATGGTTTGTAGTAAAAAAAAAAATTTGGCCTTAAAATGGAATATAGTATGAACATGTTTTAATGCAAACACTCTGACTAATCACTTGTTTGGCATTCACCCCAGTAGCCCCCATATCCTATCCTATGGTGCCTCGTTCGAATATGCTCTGACTGACTCATATCTCTGAATCTGAACCATTTTTCTTTTTTTTTAACCTTCCCCACTGCATATACAGCTATTTGATAACCTACAGTTGCATACACTCATTCAGTTTCCCTCCTGTTACAGTACACATGGTTGAAGCCAGTCACCAAACCCATTTGCGTTCCTACACAATAGAAGTACGCTGTTTGCCAAATTGTCAGAAAAATCTCCTGCATTCTTTTCATGCCTTCCCATTCATGGTGATCTCACTGGAGAAAAGAGACTTACAGTTTTATCCTTTTTTCTTAACTTCAGGTCATACCAAAGTACCTCACTGCTGTTGAAGCACATTCAGAAATTTAGGTACTGTGTAACATAGGAAACATAATAGCCAATTCGTAAAAAGAAATAGAGGATGATTAAATAAGCAGTTTCAATTGTTTTTGTTTCATTTATTATGTTTTAATGGTCATTCAGTATAAAGCGAAACCAAAGTACAGTAGATGTCATCTGTCTATGTCAAGTCAGAGTAAGTTGCATTTCTCCAACTCCTCTGTATTATTAAAAAAATAAAAACTGCACTTACTTTGGTGAATAATTTGCAGCCCCAATTATCCATTATTATTCAAGAATAAAACCATGTGCAAAACCTAGTCATTACCACTTTCATCAGTCTCTACGCATGCATTTCATCCATAATATCTAAAGCATAAAACATGGGGCAGCACAGTGGCTAAGGCTGACATGGTGGCTCAGTGGTTAGCACTGCTGCCTCACAGCGCCAGGGACCCGGGTGCAATTCCTGCCTTGGCGACTGTCTGTGTGGAGTTTGCACATTTTCCCCATGTCTGTGTGGGTTTCCTCCGGGTGCTCCAGTTTCCTCCCACAATCCAAGGTGAATTGGTCATGCTAAACTGCCCATAGTATTCAGGGATGTGTTAGTTAGGGGTAAATGTAGAGTAATTGGGCAGGGGAGTGGGTTTTGGTGGGATACTCTTCTGAGGGTTAGTGTGGACTTGTTGGGCTGAAGGGCCTATTTCCACACTGTAGGGATTCTATGGTTCATACAGGCCTTTTAATGTCACCAGTTCATCTGGTATCTGCTCATACCTGGTGTTATCTATCTTCTAGTGAGTGTCTTTCCTACAGCTTGATCAAAACAAAATGTTTGCCTCACAGATTCAATGCGCAGATTCTTCCAATTGCTCAAATTACAGGTGCAGTGATGAATCTGTTGCAAAAGTATGGAGAGATCCAATAAATGAGATGCATGGTGTTGAGAGAAACAGTCCAATTTTCCACACGACATTTCAACAATGAGTTGAGAATGAGGTGAGTGACAAGAGGGCCTATTTCCATGCATTTCCATTTCTCATTACCTATCTTCCTCATTTATATGCAATTGACCATTTTTCCACATAGCAGAGAGAAATCAGATGGCAGCAAGTCACAGTATAAAAGTATCTGGTGGCAGGTATCTGGTGGCACCAACTCATCAATAGTTTATTCCTTCCAGCTTCCACCTTGGCCAGCATTCTAAGTATGTCAGGCACACTCCTTGAGCAAAAGCAAACATCCGCAAGCCTCTCCAAACCCTGTCCATGTAAAATGGCACCAACCTCATTACATTATCATGGTCCATCTCCAACTCACTTATGATACAATCACCCAGTTCACTACTACACTTTGGACCTACTAATACCACTTATTTCTGATTAAAAATCTATCTTTCTATCTCAGTCTTGAATATACTTAATGACTATATCATAATACTGGTGACTTAACCAATTAAAAATAATTCTATTCAGATGACGTACAAGTCATCTGTGATTGTTGATATCACACCTTAGAGGTCTGCACCGCACACACTGCACCATGATGCCGATATCCTTGAAAACCCTCAGGTTTTTATCTTGTTTCAAGGGTTGGATGGCTTTCAAGGATGGATAGTGTTAGATGAGGGCTACCTTGAACAACCAGGATCGATGAATTCATTATGCAACAATGTAGCTCATTTTTCAAACAGAGCCATAAAGGAGCAGACAATTGGCCTCCTGAAGATGATGTTTTGACACTTGGCTCAGTCTGGGTGGCTGGTCTTACAGGAAGTGTGAAAGCAATGTTTTTCTTAATTCACGCATTGCTGAATGTTGCTGGCTGGGCCTGGCATTTATTGCCCAACTCTGGTTGCCCTTGAAAACATGGCGAGCTCCCTTCTTGAACCTCTGCAATCCATTTGCTAGGTACATCAACAATGCTGTTAAGAAGAGAGTGTGCCTCATATTCTGCTGGAGGAAGCAAAGTGGGGATATGATGGATGTTGAAGGCCTGAGAGAGTGGCAGCAGTCTTTTGAAGAGGAAGGTGATAGAGCGGTGCAACATTGGATGCTTCAAACCAATCAGGACTTAATTGGTATGTGATTCCTATCAATCTGGACTGTGTGAAGAAACCACTCATTGACTGTAATTTTTTTTCGCTCAAAAAGCTTATGTTTGGTTCTAGAAACAGTGGCAGCTTTTTAAAACTAGTTCTTCCTTTACTTTTCCTGTTGTTCAGTAAATATTAAGACTTTTTGAAGGCTTGCCAATATATGTTACTTCAACATGGAGCACTGACATAACATTATGCTATGCTGGACTTTAGGCAGAGAGTAGTACTTCTTTAAACAAGGCTCTAACACAACATGGAATTATGGACGGGTATCTTCTGTCACTTCATTTTTGCACTTACTATGACATTTGATCAGATAGATGATGGTGTAAGGAGACAATCCATTTCCAAATGTGAGAGTCTCTTTCCAAAGAAGTGTCACCTGCACCACCCATGTGCCCTCAGAAGGTTTGACTTTCTTGGTTCCCTCTACCATTCAAGCATGCAAGGCTGTTCCAGGCTGGCATCATTTGACCTGGTGCATAGATATGCTGAAATGCGGTACTGATGGCAGATATCCTGGAAGGTGTGGGCATCGGTGAACACTTTCACCACAGGTGAGTACACTTTGGCATAAGCACGGTATCATATCAGTGTGGTATGTATATAGTAAAGCCAGCATCAGAGAATTGCATGAGCTAACTCACTACAGCTCATGGGGAGAAACCCTTTATAAAGCTCCCCCGAAAACTTTGTAAAATTCAGCCAAATGATAGAGGCAAACAATGTGTACAATCTTGATATGCATTTCTTCAAACAGTTGGCTTGATGAGGGATACACGTTGACTAGGATGTGGTGGATAATTGCCCTGCATTGTGAAGTATCAAGATTGGTCATACATAGTTAACTGTAAATTTTACTCCCTGGCCACCTCACTAGAACTCAACTGTTTTATACTCCCCCTCAAGGAAGAAACAGTACCCCTGATGAATAGAGACATGCCATCATTTTATTGGCCACGTGATGAAATGACAGCATGCATATAACATCACCTAAAGATTTAACATGATTAGAGAATTGAGATCACTCTATTTTTAATTCAGGGTCTGTTTTGTCAAGTTCAATGCACGACTGCATTAGTATCAGAGAACATTTCAATTTACATCTCATAACATTAGAAAGCGCTATTTAAAGATCTCCCTGATTGACAGCTCCATAAATTAAAAATAACCAATTGTTTTGCACTTTGTGGAGTTTGAAGCATTTCCATAATTTAGACTGTATGTTTCTATGTTTATGCTGTAGGCACCAACACAAGTAGACATACAGCGAAAGCGTATGAGTGGGCAAATCACCTTTGAAAAATAATATTTCTAATAGCTCAGGAAATGACAAGGGCTTAGATTAGGCCAACTAACCTCATTCACTGTTAGTTTAGACAGATTTGCCCATGTTTTAGATTTTTACCTGTTTTGTTCACAAAGGTTTTGCATTTTTGTGGTAATATCAAGAACAACAGAGCATCTGGGACCAAGGGAATATGATTTTAAATGATTAGTAATAATCAGAGGAAGAAGAGAAAAGATGATTGCGTACATGCAATATCTGATCATGTGCAGAAATAGAAATAAAAGGGGGAAAGATAGATTTGATTCAGTCAGAAAGTCAAAAATTGATAACAAATATAATGCAACATTTGGCATTTTAAAATCTCCACTGGTTCCAACCTGAAGGATAAGACACCACACTTTTAGTTGTTCACATTCTGGACAGGAAATGTTAATGGGCAGTTATTAAAAATCATCACAACTTTAAATGGGTACTTTCACTACTAATTTTTGGACGTAACCTTTTGTGGGGTGTTTAACATGAACCAGTGTTGAAAATGTACTAACTCTCACAGTCGTTATGTGCAAGATGCCATTTGCACAAAGCTGAAAGCACAGCAACACAAATCAGTGCAATTTGTGGCAATTTAGAATTCACAGGAATCTTGTTCAATACAACAATTAGCACAAGAATCTGCCATTCAAGCACTGATATTTTATGTGACCCCGCAACTTCAGCAAAAACATACCCATCCAGTGGAGAGATGGTATAAAACTCAGCCCACTATAAATAGCAAACATACTTCTCTAAATCAGTATAGGGATTTCAAGACTAGGGAGCATTTTTTTTAAGATGAAAGGAGAATGATTTAAAAAGGACGTGAGGGGCAACATTTTTACACAGAGAGTGGTTCAGGTGTGGAATGAACTTCCGGAGGAAGTGGTGGATGCGAGGATAGTTACAACGTTTAAAAAACATTTGGATAAGTGCATGAATAAGAAATATTTGGTGGGATATGGGCCAAGTACAGGCTGATTTAGTTTGGGATATCTGGTCAGCATGGACTGGTTGGACCAAAGGGTCTGTTTCTAAGCTGTTTGACTCTAAAAGACTAACAGGCCTGTCCGATTTCATATTTGTGGCTCTTCCCTGGGGACATAAATCATGACCATACCTGCTAATAAGTAATTCCAGTAATCACACAGTCGCTAGTAGACAATGAAGTAATTTAAAATATCTTGACAATATGGAAGTTTCTACACAAATGCAAGTTCCTTCTAGTCCTGTGCTCGTTAAATCAAGCAATTTATTTAAGATGAGCAACCTAATCTATACATCAATAATTTAAAGACATTTTCTCTATTGGAAACACAAGCTAAGTATTCAAGTTGCATTTGGCAACATACGTCAGTGTGAATTTACTGCTCAGAAAAGTTAAATCATATTTAATTCATATTAATTAACGATGGATTGAAAGAAATACATTGAGCTTCTTGTTATTTTAAAGTTATATGAAGTTTGTCCTCTGTTGTCTTTTGTTCAGTCAGATAGGGAACATTTTATTTTGTGCCATTAATAAAGAAAAATACATGGAGGACCGAAATAGATTCTGATCCAAAGAGGGAGACAGAAAGTGTGGTGATGAAAAGTTGGGTCAAAGCAGTTGAAATGATTTTAATGTTTTTTCATAACTTTGCTAGTTGTCTTTGGTTGCAAATCCATCTGGATACTTTCTCCAGTAATTTAGAGGAAACCTATAACTATAAATAGCAAGCCCAGATGTGTCCACTATGAAATTGGAATTATTGCCATAAGCCCAAAATATTGACATAGCACATTTCAATTTCTCTTTCTCTATTCTGTCTCAATTATAAATTTTGCCAGTGGAAGATCCCAGAATAAATCCCTGTGAAATACCATTCACTTGTTTTTCTGACCAATTACAACATTTGCCTTTCCCATTTTTTTTTGTTGTAACTCCAAATTCTAAACTATTTTTGAGAATCGGTTTTGAACAGCGTAAGATTCTCGCCATACACAGCTTGAGAGTATATTTCTTTCTGTGGAGATCCCAGTGCCTTTAACAAGATTCTCAATCAATGGGACCAATTTGATCTTTTGTCAGGAACCAGCATCTGCGCTTGAATATGAAAAAAAAAACATACAAACTAAGAATGAGAGTGACCCATTCAGCCCCTTAATTCTGCTGTTCAATAAGAACATGGCTGATCTAATTGCAGCCCCCCCCCCCCCCCCCCCACCTCCCCGACCCACCACAATAACCTTTTTCTCCCTTGTTAGTCAAAAATATACCCATCCTGATATAAATGTATTCAATGAACCTATCTTGACTGTTCTCTCGGGAAGGTAATTCTAAAGACTCAGCGCTCAGAGAGAGAAAAATCCTGATCATCTCCAACTTAAGTGGGAAACACACTACTTTTAAACTGTTTCTCCTAGTTCTAATATCTCCCACAAGCGTAAACATCCTTTCAGCATCCACCTTCTCAAGTCCTCTCAGGATCTTATATGATTACCACTTGTAAACTTCAATGGATACAGGCCTATACTGTGTAACATTTCATCATAGAGTCATACAAAACAGAAACAAATCCTTCGGTCCAACTTGTCCAAACCAACCAAGTTTCCTACCCACCGTTTCAGGTATCAATTCTCTAAACTTCTTCAAATGCATGCACCAATGTGGCAAGCAGTAACAAGATTATGCCTTCCTTCAGTAGTTGTTGATTTGCCTTGTCAACCTTACTGTGCTTCTAATGCAAGATAGACTGATTTCTGAAAAGCCTGGTCATTTTTGTGAAATAATTCCCCCTTTACCACAAATATTTTTATTTCTTGTGTTAAAATTTGGGATTAGTGCCTTACACAATATATCTCCTGAAAGGGACGATTTGCAGAAATTGTTTCGAAATCCAACACAGCACATGCCTGAGTTTTCCCGGCCACCAAATTAACATGGAAAATTTTCATTTTTTTTTAAAAAGGGATAGTTTTTCTCCCTTTTCAAACTGTAACACTAAACACAATTTGAACAACATGCAAAGCACCTGTTTTTAGTTTGGCTTTTGTTATTTTAATCTATTAGACCACTAGTAGCTGATTGTTATCTCCATTTTGCGCAGTGTTGAATGTTGTAAAAACAACTAGGTTTCCTTTCTTTTCTTATGCTGGTTTATGTTGGCCACTGTCTCTGCTTTATTGCAGTCTCAGTTCGGATTTGAGAAGTGGCAATGCTGATATTGACTTTCACGCAGTTACACAGGCCTTTGCCAAACCATTGACTACATTGTAGATCAGATGATAGGGGCTAAACCCAAAACTATAAGCTACCGTTTAGTTGTATTTAGAATCGGCTATTTGTAACCAGTCAAGCTGTTAAGGCAGCGAGATTTTTGAAGAACATGCCCATGAATCTGGAGTTAAGAGGCTTGGAATTACCAACATCAGTGAAAGAAAGCAGTGCTGGAACTTGCAATTGAAAGGAATATCAGGCAGGGTGTAAGGCTGATGTGATGTTGCTGGTCTTATGTCAGGAACTTCACTGCGTGGCTGTGAAATGCAAGGGAACATGAGGTCAGTGTGGGTGGTGCATAGTGCTTCTGATTTTACAGCAATTTAAAATGAGTCAGAAAAAGATGTGACTGAAGCACTCTTTCCTCTGTGGAGGTAGATTTTAATAAAAATGCAGATGACGCTCCAAGATAAGGTGTGATGTTATCATAACACTTCAGTAGTCATGTGTTTGTGTTCTATGTTAGATCCTCTGTGCTGTTGATTTGTAACCTTAGCATTATATCCAATATAATAATAAACAAAACCTAACAGTTACTGAGAATCCTGGATTGGACGTGTATCAATACCAAATGAAATCTGGGACTAGTACATGAGTAAACATTTTCCATCACAGTGCAATACTTGCACTTACTTGTTGAGAGAAATACCACACCATATAGATCTTTCAATTTCTTGTACATCCTCCATTGTCACTTTTATGTCTAATTGCAGCTCAGAAACAGTAAGGAAATTTTTAAAAATATTTTGACAACAACCAAGACATAGTTGCAACATCAATTGTTTTTCCGCTACAATGAACTCCATTTTTAAAAAAAAAATTAAAACTCCATTGCAAATATTAAACATATAAAATGATACTGGAAGGAAGATAACTAGCTAGCTTCCAGCTGTCTGTTTTATTTTAAATGGCAGCTCCCAAGTAGAATTTGTACTGTTGGCAATATTTTCAACCATATAATGGCAGTCTAGCCAACGAAGCTAACCTACCTCTTCATAAGGTAATATCTTCATATCAAAAAGCATTAGTCCATTCTGATAAGCTGCCTCTGACTAGCTCCACAAAGGAAGTATGTGTCTGGCCACAATCTGTTCCCAATTCCCTCCATATTGAAGACAATGATAGCTCACCTGTTTTCAACTATGTAGAAGAGAGTGGTGCTGGAAAAGCACAGTCGGTCAGGCAGCATCTGAGGAGCAGGAAAATTGACGTTTCGAGCATAAGCTCTTCATCAGGAATGCTCGAAACATTGATTCTCCTGCTCCTCAGATGCTACCTGACTGACTGTGCTTTTCCAGCACAAAACTCTTTGACTCTGATCTCCAGCATCTGCAGTCCTCACTTTATCCTGTTTTCAAGAGCACTGCAGCAAGCCTGAGACAGAGATGTAGGCCAGGGAACACTTGTGGATGAGACACTTTTTGCATACACATAGCTAGATAGATAATGTTGTGAATAAAAATCAGGAAAATAGTTATTGTATAACTAAAACTTACTGTGCTCTCACCTTCACCTGCCCCATCTTCGACTCTTCCCTTCTCTTCCTCGATATCTCTGTTCCTATTTCTGGGGATAGGCTGGCCAGCAATATCCATGACAAACCAACTGACTCCCACAGTTACCTTGACTACACATCCTCATACCCTAATTCCTGTAAAGAATCTATTCCATTCTCCCAGTTCCTCTGTTTTCATTGCGTCTTTTCTGAAATTGCCAACTTCAAAAAGGACACCTTTGAAATGTCCACCATCTTCTTTTCTACTGAGGATTTCCCCAGCACTGTTGTTGACAGGCCCCTCAGCTGGGTCCAACCCATCTTCGGCATTTCAGTCCTCACCCTTTCCCACAACAGCGATAGGATCCCCCTTGTCCTCACCTACCATCCCGCCAGCATTCACATCCAGAGGATCATTAGCCACCGTTTGCACCACCTCTGGTGGGATGCCATCACCAGACATATATTCCCCTCCTCTCCCTTGTCAGCCTTCCACAAGGACCATTCCCTCTGGACGCCCTGGTCCACTCCTCCTTCACTCCCAACAACTCTCCCCTCAACAGCCCCACAGCACCTTCCCCTGTAATCACCGAAGGTGTAACACCTGTCCATTTATTTCCTCACTATCCAAGGGCCAAAACACACCTTCCAGCTGAAGCAGCGCTTTACCTGCACTTCACTCAATCTAGTTGACTGCATTCGCTGCTCTCAATGTGGTCTCCTTTACACTGGGGAAATAAAGAGTAGACTGGGTGACCACTTCACAGAACACCTATGTTCTGCCCATAAAAACAGATTCTGGGCTTTCAGTTGCCTGCCCCTCCAACACACCACCCAGTTCCCTGGCCCACATCTCTATCTCAGGCTTGCTGTGGTGCTCCAGCGAAGATCAGCACAAGCTGGAAGAACGGTGCCTCATTTTCCATTATGGAACTCGACGGCCTTCTGGACTCAATATTGAATTCAATAGTTTAAGCTTGAGGCAACCCCCATACACAAGGTCTTGTTATTACATGTTCTGCTAGTACACACAACTCATTGTTAGCCATTAATAGTCCCTATTCACAGCCAATCATTTGCCGAGGCTGATTGTTATCCACTCTTTTGTCTGTCCAATTGTTTTTTTCTCATTTTGGGCTCTATCTCCACCTATCATTTATTCCTTACCCCCTTCACTGCACCCCTCTCCTATCTTCTGCATGAAAACCAACTTCTTCCTAGCTACCATCAGTTCTGACGAAGGGACACTGGACCTGAAAAGTTAACTCTGATTTCTCAAGACGTGCTGAGATTTTCCAGCAATTTCTATTCTTGTTGTAAAAGGTTCCCTGCTTTTTTTATTTGATTACTTAAAGTGTGGAAACAGACCCTTTGGCCCAACAAGTCCACACCGACCCTTCGAAGAGCAACCCATCCAGACCCATTCCCCTACACCGAACACTACAGGCAATTTAGCATGGCCAATTCACCTAACCTGCACATTTTTGGACTGTGGGAGGAAACCGGAGCACCCAGAGGAAACCCACGCAGACATGGGGAGAATGTGCAAACTCCACACAGACAGTTGCCTGAGGCGGGAATTGAAGCTGGGTCTCTGGCACTGTGAGGCAGCAGTGCTAACCACTGTGCCACCATTGCCAAACTACTGCCTAGGATGTGAGAATGAAAATCTGATCCAATATAATTATTATTAATTTCATGCATATCACATAACAATTGTTTTGATATGCTAACCATATCACAGATTACAAACTGGATAGGATGCTCTGCTTTTCCTTTCTTTTCTGAAGGATATCTTTCTCATGTATAAAATGTAATGATTTTAAAGCTTTTACACTTTCCTGTTCCAATGTCTTTATAGTTAATTTGCTCATTAGGCCTACAACCTTTCTTCAAAATTAAAAATCACACAACACCAGGTTATAGTCCAACAGGTTTAATTGGAAGCACACTAGCTTTCGGAGTGCTGCTTCTTCATCAGGTGGTTGTCACAACCTGGTGTTGTGTGATTTTTAACTTTGTACACCCCAGTCCAACACCGGCATCTCCAAATCATGACACCTTTCTTCAGTTGACCTGTTTGATTTAGTTGACCTAATTTTGATGATGTGTTCCTTCTTTCTGAAACTCAAAAGCAGTGGAAACAGCAGCGGGCTCTTTATAGCTGATCAAACTCCTTCATAATCTCAAGGACTTTCCCAATGAAGAAACCTCTTTTCAGGAGAGAAAATTCTCAAGGTGCTCACATTATCAATGCTTCATGGCTCAGCCCCTGTAAGGTTGGGTTTCAATATTGCAGCCTTGTATTGAATTAGCTTCAATTCCATGTGGTAGCCTTAGTGGATTTTGTAGGTAAGGAGCTCAGCAAAACACTTCATGTCCAAATACAATGTTAAATTATTTTTCGATTTATCGAAGATGCATGCGATATTTGTGACATTTTACAACAGTAACTTTTTTGCAATATTCCATGTGTATACTTTGTTGATGTGACACCATATTATATGAACTGATATAACTTCACTGCAAAAAAAATCCTTAATGGTTCATCAAAAGAAACTCTATTGATATTACTTAGAGATTTAAACAAATCTTAGCAGTTTCACACCTAAGATGAATGTTATAAAACTGGATTAGTTTGCAATGAATTTGGCAAGCCTTGTCAGTCAGCATATGTTTATTTACCTAAGTCTAACTGATGCTGGGACACTGATGTGTAAAACATGTACTTTAGTAAATTGTCCCTTTCTTTGCTGCACACGATATTTTGCTTTTGGCGGCAATGGAGTATACATTCCCCCAGATGAACAATCTTGTCAAAATAAACAGTTTAATTTTTTTTCAGAATTTTGAAAGCACCATTAAGCACTGGTGAATTTAACATACCTCTGAATTAGCTTACTTACATTTCCTGAAATGAATTTGTACTGCTATGTCCTTGTATTAATTTCCACCTTGCATCTTAAAACGAAAATCAATCATTTCAGTTTTTCTTTGGTTCCTGGCTAGTTTTCAGAAGATACAACAAAAACTTGCATTAGTGTAGCAAATATAGCATTGTCAAGACATCCTGAGGTGCTTCACAGAAGTGGTATCTGACAAAATTGAGACCTAGCCATGTGGAAAAAGTTGGACAAGTGAACAAAGGCTTGGAGAAAAAGTTTTAAGGAGTAACTTAAAAGTAGAGAAATGAGCAGGCTTCAAGACAGAGAGTGGAGAAGCTTAGGGAGCATATTTACAGGGCTAATGGCATTAACAGTTGAAAGTGTGGTCAGTAAGAATGATATGTTATAAATCAGGGATTTGTACGATACATGTTGCAATCCATTTCTCTTGCGCACGTTTTTTAAAAAAATTTGTTTGCAATTTAATTTAATTTTGCAAGTCATTCTTGATTTTGCAAAGCTCCTGTGAAGTATCTTCCTGCAAAGTGAAACTCCAAAGAATGACAAAAAAAATCTCAATTTATTGAAGAAATGGTGTGTTAAAATTCCATACCACCACTAAAATCCCTCACGTTTGTAATTAATAAGAATATTGTTTTATTTCCATTTCTTTATAGTTGACATGAACTGATATAGTCAAGGCCAAGGCAAAGGGTGATCTAGACTCATAGGATGATGTGCCTGCCTACAAATTTCATCAGTACCTCATATTTTGCATGCTAATTCTCTGCACACCTTGAAAGGTGTAGAGGCAGAAATCATCATAGAGTCATAGAGACGTACAGCACAGAATCAGACCCTTTGGTCCAACTTGTCCATGCCGACCAGATCTCCCAAACCAATCTAGTCCCACCTGCCAGCACCTGGCTCATATCCGTCTAAACCTTCCAATACATATACCCATCCAGATGCTTTTTAAGTGTTGCAATTGTACCAGCCTCCACCACTTCCTCTGACAACTCACTTCATATACACACCATCCTCTGAGGGAAAAGGTTGGCCCTTAGGTCTCTTTTATATCTTTCCCCTCTCACCCTAAACCTATGCCCTCTAGTTCTGGACCTCCCCCACCCCAGGGAAAAAAAAAATGTCTATTTATTCTATCCATGCCTCTCATGATTTTATAAGCCTCTATAAGGTCACCCCTCAACCTCCAAATCTCCAGGGATAACAGCCCCAGCCTGTTCAGCCTCTCCCTATAGCTCAAATCCTCCAACCCTAGCAACATCCTTTTGAACTTCTGAACACTTTCAAGTTTCACAACATTTTTCCAATAAGAAGGAGACCAGAATTGCACGCAATATTCCAACATAAATAATAATAAACAAGTAGTGATTAAACAGTCAGCAGATGTAGGATCAATTTGGTCTACCGAGTGCTGTTTGATTTGCTGAGAGGGTTTGAGAGGAATTTCTCAGGTTTTTAAAAATTCCCTCTTTGGCCTGAGTTACGTTCCCATTTTGATTTCTAGTTTGGGGCAGTTTATGACACTCCAGGTTTTGAATTGTTGTGTGGGGCATGGATGTTGGACCAGCTGTTATTTTCCTGCCTCTTGTTTTTTTTTTGTAGTACCATTGTTTTGAGTTGCTTGAAGATTTGAGTGTGTTAGATTGAGGACATCAAATGAAGCCAGGTCTCTCAGCTGCTATTTAACTGAATAATCAAACAGGGATCTAAATCTTCAATTCTCAAGCTTACTGAACATCTTTGAAAGGTGTAAAGAGTCTCAGAACTGGAAAAAGAAGCAGTCTCTAAGTGAACAAACATTATTCCTCTATTTTTTGTCATTTATATAAATGATTTGGATGCGAGCATAAGAGGTACAGTTAGTATGTTTGCAGATGACACCAAAATTGGAGGTGTAGTGAACAGCGAAGAGGGTTTCCTCAGATTACAACAGGATCTTGACCAGATGGGCCAATGGGCTGAGAAGTGGCAGGTGGAGTTTAATTCAGTTAAATGCGAGGTACTGCATTTTGGGAAAGCAAATCTTAGCAGGACTCATACACTTAATGGTAAGGTCCTAGGGAGTGTTGCTGAACAAAGAGACCTTGGAGTGCAGGTTCATTACTCCTTGAAAGTGGAGTCGCAGATAGATAGGATAGTGAAGAAGGCTTTTGGTATGCTCCCCTTTATTGGTCAGAGTATTGAGTACAGGAATTGGGAGGTCATGTCACGGCTGTACAGGACATTGGTTAGGCCACTGTTGGAATATTGCATGCAATACTGTTCTTCTTCCTATTGGAAAGATGTTGTGAAACTTGAAAGGGTTCAGAAAAAGATTTACAAGGATTTGCGAGGGTTGGAGGATTTGAGCTATAGGAAGAGGCTGAACAGGCCGGGGCTGTTATCCCTGGACTGTCGGAGGCTGAGGGATGACCTTATAGAGGTATACAAAATTGTGAAGGACATGGATAGGGTAAATAGACAAAGTCTTTTTGCTGGGGTCAGGGAGTCCAAAACTAGAGGTTATAGGTTTAGGGTGAGAGGGGAAAGAGACCTACGGGGCAACTTTTTCACACAGAGGGTGGTACATGCATGGAATGAGCTGCCAGAGAATGTGGTGGAGTCTGGTACAATTGCAACATTTAAGAGGCATTGGATGGGTTTATGAATAGGAACGGATTGGAAGGATGTGGGCCGGGCGCAGGCGGGTGGGACTAGATTGGGTTGGGATATCTGCTCGGCATGGACGGATTGGACTGAAGAGTCTGTTTCCATGCTGTACATCTCTATGTCTCAATGACTCTACATAACTTTTTATGCAATTGAAAAGCCTAAGAATAATCTTTAATATTCTTTTTACAGTATTGCCATCCTCAGAAAGATACAATACATTTAAGACAACTAGATGACATCATGAAAGTGATGATCTTGTATAAATAGTGAGGTTTAGCGATGATTGTATGCTCTGTAGTTAGTGTGTCAGTTAATGAGCCAGTTTGCGTTGGTTAATCAATCAATTGGTCAATAAAGCAGTCAGGTGAAAGCATACTGCAGATGCTGGAGACTAGAGTTGACAGTGTGGTGCTGTAAAAGCACAGCAGGTCAGGTCGCATCCTCAGAGGAGGAAAATTGACGTTTCGGGCAAAAGCTCTTCATCAGGAATCAGAAACATTCATTTTCCTGCTCCTTGGATGCTGCCTGACCTGCTATGCTTTTTCAGCACCACACTTTCGACAATTAAGCAGTCAGTCAGTCAACTATATAAAGTATAATAGTAGTATTAGTAAGCATACCTGGATGTAAACCATAACCAAGCTGTATGTAAGTCTGAGATGTCAAATTAGAATACATAGTTAGTTGTTAATAAACTTATGGATATCTGTCTCAGTAAGGGCCTGAGTCTCTAGGGCATATTTTACATAGGCTAACATTTGAAAACATCAATTGTATCATAGTCACACACGTGGGCACTGATGGTGCCTGATGGGATCTATCCCAGGATACTGAAGGAGGCAAGGGAAGAGATTGCTCGGGCCTTGACAGAGATCTTTGTATCCTCTTTAGCCACACATAAAGTCCCAAAAGACTGGAGAATAGCCAATGTTATTCCTTTGTTTAAGAAGGGTGACAGGGATAACCCAGCAAATTACAAGCCAGTGAGCGTTACATCAGTGGTAGGGAAATTATTGGACAATATTCTTAGGGACAGGACTTCCTTGCATTTGGAGAAGAATGGAGTTATTAGGGATCATTAGCATAGCTATATGTGGAGGAGGTCTTGTCTCACAAACGTGATTAAGTTTTTTGAGGAAGTGATGAAGATGGTTGATGAGGGTAAGGCAGTTGATGTCTAAATGGACTTTACTTAAAGTTTTGACAAAGTCCCTCATGGTAGGCTGGTCCAGAAGATCAAATCACATGTGATTCATGATGAGTTGGCAAGTTGGGTACAAAACTAGCTTGGTCATGGAAGACCAAAGGTAGTTGTGGAGGGGTGATTTCTGACTGGACGTCCGTCACCGGTGATGATCTGCAAGGATCACGGTTGGGACGTCTGCTGTTTATAATATGTAAATGATTTGGATTAAAATGTCCGTGGTTTGATTAGTAATTTTCCAGATGACACGAATTTGGCAGAGTTGAGGATAGCAAGGACGGATATCAAAGAATGTGGCAGGATATGGATCAGCTGGAATATTGGTTGAAAAATGGCATATGGAGTTTAGTCCGGACAAGTGTGAGGTGGTACATTTTGGGTGGTCAAGTGCAAGAGGAAAGTACACAGTAAATGGCCAGACCCTTCGGATTATTGATATATTGAGGGATCTTATAGCTGTAGTCCATTGCTCCTTGAAAGTCCCAACACAAGTGGATAAGGTGGTAAAGACGGCCTACAGCATGCTTGCCTTCATTGGTCAGGATGTTGTATGTAAATGTTGGCAAAACATCTTGCAACTGCATAAGACTTTTGACAGGCCACATTTGTAGTATTGAACACAGTTCTGGTCACCGCACTATCAGAAGAATGTGGAGGCTTTGGATTGGGTGCAAAAAAGGATTGTATTGTATTAGCTGTAAAAAGAGCTGTAAATAATGTTTTCACTGGAGAGTCAGAGGCTCAGGGTGATGTTATAGAAGTCTATAAAATTATGAGAGGCATGGATAGGGTGGATAGTTGGAGCCTCTTTCTCAGGGTGGAAATACCAAATAACAAGGCCATAGTTTTAAGGTCAGAGGGAGAAGGTGTAAAAGAGATGTGTGAGGAAAGATTTTTACACAGAGGGTGGTAGTGCCTCGAGCACACTGCTGGGAAGGCAGTAGAAGTATATACGAAAACAATGTTTAACAGGTGTCATGAAGATACATGAAAAGGCAGGGAATAGCAGGATATAGACTGCATAGAGACAAGGAGTATCGAAAGGCATCATTTGTCACGCAGGCTTGATGGATCAGAGGACCTGTTCCTGTTCCAATGCCGTCCTTTTCTTTGTAGTTCGGAATGTGAGACAGAGTGAGCAGGAATAGGGCAAAGGCATCTGGCTCACCACACAGGAATGTGGGCGGGAACTTGCATTTGGATTAAAAAAGACCAGATTTCTGAGGATTTGAAGCAAAGCTAGAAGATTTATCTAATTTGAGCTGAAGAAAAACGTCCTAGTGCATAAGACAGTTCTGATCTTAAAGGTAACCAAGCCAGGAAAGGAAATTAATAGAATGGAAATAAAACCCTCATGAGCTAAGAATCACTTTGGACTGGTTTCAGGAGAGGTGGATAAAAGCAAATTACTGCGGGTTCTGGAATCTGAAACCAAAAGAGAAAATGCTGGAAAATCTCAGCAGGTCTGGCAGCATCTGTAAGGAGAGAAAAGAGCTAACGTTTCGAGTCTAACTGACCCTTTGTCAAAGCTTTGACCCTTGTTGCCAGGTGTCTCATTGAATGAAGGACTGTATGCAGTCCTCATGTGCAAGGTTTGACTGCACGAACTCTTCTGGAAGCTGTACCAGTAGCATACCAGAACTTCAAAAGAGTCGGGAGCAGAGCAGAAGCCGTTACTAAGGAGAAGGTGCTAGGGAAGCTGAAAGGTCTGAAGGTGGATAAAGAAAATAGCTGAAGTGATTGTGGAGGCATTGATGGTGATCTTTCAGGATTCACTGGAGTCAGGGTTGATCCCAGAAGATTAAAAAATGGCTCATGTAACACCCCCGTTTAAGAAGAGAAGGAGGCAGAAGACAGGAAATTATAGTCACTTAGCCTGACCTCAGTCATTGTTAATATTTGATCATCCATCATTAAGGATGAAATTGTGAAGTACTTGAAGCTTTTGGGAAATTAAGGCTGAGTCAGCACGACTTTGTCAAGGCAAGGTCACACTTGACAAATATGCCAGAATTTGTTGAGGAGGTAACAAGCAAGTTAGACAAAGGAGTTGCAGTGAACATGATCTATTTGGAATTCCAGAAGGCCTTTGACAAGGTGCTGAATGGGAAGCTGCTAAAGAAGAGCCCATGGTGTTAGGGGCAAGGTACTGGCATGGATAAAGGATTGGCAGACCAGCAGAAGGCAGAGAATGAGAGTAAAAAAGCCATTTTCAGGATGGAAGCCAATGACAAGCAGAGTTCCACAGTGGTCTGTGTTGGGACTACAACGATTCACGTTACGCTTTAACAATCAGCATGAAGGAATCAGGGGCATTGTTGCTACGTTTGCAGATGACACAAAGGTAGGTGGAGGGACAGGTAGTGCAGGAGGAGTGCAAAGCTGCAGAAGGATTTGAACAAACTAGGGGAGATGTTAAGGATGTTGCAGATAGAATACGTTATGGACAACTGAGAGGTCATGCACTTTTGAAAGAAGAGTAGAGGTGTAGAATATTTTCTAAATGGGGAAAGGCTTTGGAAATCTGAAGCATAAAAGGATTCTCTGAAGGTTAACATTCATGTTAAGTTTGCAGTTAGGAAGGCAAATGCAATGTTAACATTTATTTCAAAAGGGCTAGAATACAAGAGCTAGGATGTACTGCCGAGACTGTAACAAGCTCTGGTTATATCACATTTGAAATATTGTGGGCAGTTTTGATCCCTGTATCTAAGGAAGGAGGAGATCCAGAGGAGATTTATAAGAATGATCCAGATAAGTAAGGAGCAGTTGAGGACTCTGGGTCTGTACCCAATGGAGTTTAGAAAGATGAGAGTCTGAACAGAACGGACGTGGCTAATGTGTTTCCACGATTAAGAAAGACTAAGACCTGAGGGCACACCCTCAGAGTGAATGAACGACCCTTTAGAACTGAGAGTAGGAGTTTCTTCAGCCACAGGATGGTTAATCTGTGGAATGCATTGCCACAGAACGCTGGAAGGGGCAAAGCATTGAGTGTATTTACGACGGAGACAGATTGGTTGTTAATTGGTAAGGGATCAAAAGTTATGGGGAGAAGGCAGGAGAACAGGTTTGAGAAATATATCAGCCGTGATGAAATCGCAGAACAGATTTGATGGGCCATATAGACTAATTCCGGCCCTAATCTTATAGTCTTTAAAAACTAGTTCTGTTTTTTATGTTCCCAACACAGGACATTGCCAGAGAGTGTGATGGATTTAGCCACAGGTGGTATTCTAATCTCAATAGCTACCTTGCTTGATGGAGAAGGAGATGAGACAGTCAATCTTTGAGCAGCAAGCGAGCTGCTGTGGACAACGAAGAGGTCAGAGCTGCAGGGCACCACAGGATATGCTGGGGCACAGAAGGACTAGGTTCTTTCATCCTTGAAGCTATTTCCTTGAGATGAATGAAGTGCAGTGTCAATGGGACACTGTGACTGAAATGTGCCAACTGCTGGGTTGGGAATCTACATCCTGCAGGAGTGGGGGAGCTATCCTATTTCAGTAACCATGAAGGTGAAAGCTGCATTGATGTTCTTTGTGACTAGTTCCTTACAGAGACTGACTGTGTGGGTGATCTCTCAGTCTTTCATCCACGTGTACATCAGGACACTGACTGATACCG
Source organism: Chiloscyllium plagiosum (assembly GCF_037043375.1). Taxonomy (NCBI): domain Eukaryota; kingdom Metazoa; phylum Chordata; class Chondrichthyes; order Orectolobiformes; family Hemiscylliidae; genus Chiloscyllium; species Chiloscyllium plagiosum. Next base: position 42,874,332 of record NW_028270163.1, read on the forward strand.
TCTGTGCAAGATCACACTGATTCATTTTGATCACTCATGATGAGGTCAGTCCTGCTTCCTGGGCAGTGGGAGTCAGAAACATAGCTGGGTGCCCCCAAGTACCGGGCACTGTCAGCTGTACACATGTCACACTGAGAGGGCCACATACCAACACCATGGCATCATCAATAGGAAGTTGTTCCAATCCATTAATGTGCAACTGATCACAGATCACTCACCACATCTTGGAAGTTTGTGTGTGGTACCCGGAGTGGTCGGGAAGAAGATTGCAGGTTAGGAAGGCAGAAGGCACCGCCTTCTTGACCTGCAATCTTCTTCCCACCTCTCCGCCCCACCCCCGCTCCAGCCTATCACCCTCACCTTAACCTCCTTCCACCTATCGCATTCCCAACATCCCTCGCCCAAGTCCCTCCTCCCTACCTTTTATCTTAGCCTTCTTGGCACACCTTCCTCATTCCTGAAGAAGGGCTTATGCCCGAAATGTCGATTCTCCTGCTCCTTGGATGCTGCCTGACCTGCTGCTCTTTTCCAGCAACACATTTTTCACCTCTTTCCCCAGTAACTAGTATCACATGGCATTAGGACTCTCAAATCCAACAGGAACATGAGGTACTCCAGGATGCAGGAGTCATGGGGTCCATTGTGGGTCCACCCCGTCCAACTGATCTGAGCGCAGATACAATGCTGAGCATGCTTTGATCAGCGCCATGGTGGGGCAGGCGATGTCTGGGGGAACCAGCAATATACTCCAGACAGGGTGTGCTGCATTATCCTAGTGTGCTCTGCTTGGCACAATAGGAGCAGGCAAAAATAAAAGGATGGGATGGGAGAATGGGAGCAGTTTTCTGAGCAAGTGGGTGAGAATAGTGATGAGAGGAAGGACAATCTTGTGCTTGACTGAGATCAGTGGATCAGCTGGTACAGGCCAAAGAGGACTTAATTCACACTCAGCTGCAGTAGATGAGCAATGGACCACGCAACCGATAATGGACAGTGAAATAGTCGTTGATCAATGGGTAAATGATTTGATGAATGCTCAGGTCAAAATGCTGTCTCTGATTGTTTCTTGTTTACTTCTGTTGATTGTGAACAGAAGATAATGTTTGGTATTGTTGAATGCTTCCCTATCTGTGATGGTCCACCACATAACAATGTTAAGATACTGGTCTACAATAGACATTGGGGAAAGAGTTTTGACACCCTCGAGAAGGTGATAGGATGGGATCTGGCTAAGGATGAGTAAGCTGTATGGCTAGACGGTGACTGGGGGGAGAAAGTTGAGTTGTTTTTGTGTGGGGAAGTGTCAGCCAAGCTGTGTAGGTTTGTGGTTGCCGGTAAAGGCTCGCATGTGTGTCAACACTTGGCTGAGTTTTCAGCCAGTGTTGTATTATTGCACCGATGCTAGGGATGTCCATCGATTCCAAGGAGCTGGGCACTGGCAAGTTCCTCTGGCTGCAGCGAGTAGTAAACTTGGGCTAGCATTAGATATGAGGAAGGCCAGAGAGTTGGGCTGGACATGTTTGGGACGATAATGCGAGAAAACTTTTGTGGTTTCATGAGAGGGACCCTGCATGAATCTTGATGAAATTAACACATAGCCAAAACAAAATTCAGCCCAATGAGATGATGACGTAGAGCGAGACAGGATGAGGGAGCCAATGCAGAGACATAAACCTACCCCTCGCGCAGTTCAGTTAGGAATCTCCAAACGTTTTCCTGGAGTATGTTTCTAGCACTTGATTTGTAGAATCTAGCATTTGTCATGGCTGTTAAGGTTGATAAATATTGTGAACCTCGAACAGTAAAATATTCTGTAGCACTGGTGCTTAGAGGCATTGGGAATTCAAGGGTTAAAGGTCCCCTATTGGAATGATTCTCTATGTACAGTATTTGACTGTATGCCTGTCCAGTCACAGGCAGAGACAGAGATCACAGCAGAATCTGGCTGTCCCTGAACCACCAAAGCCATGTGGAGCCAAACGTGTGTATTTCACTCCCAGCCCTGAGTGAAAATACTCACTTTTTGAATAGGACTGTCAGCCCCTGATCAGACATCCCATTAACCATCTCCTGTTTCCATTCATATACTTCCCTGCCAGTTAACAAGAGTATGTGAAGACTAACCACACTACTGATACTAAATTATCAGATATTACCTACCCCTTTATCAATTAGCAGGGGATTGAGAACAGTACACTCACAAGTCTCTGAGAACGGTTTAATATTATCACTGGAAGGCAGCGATCTCCAGCTATTGTGAGAATTAAAAACACATATTGTTAACGAGATTTGTATTCCGCCCTGTGATGTCAGAATCCTTTGTATCAGTTATACTCTAACAAGATATAAACAATGCTATTTACTTGTAATGTTCAGATATTCACCGGAGAGTGTCTCCACAGGAAGACTGTCAGAGTCCATTGGTGGCACTCAGGGTCTCTCCCGCGGCTTTCGGAGAAAAAAAAACTGTCCGGGATCTGAAACTTGTGTCGTTCGAAATTCACATTAACAAGGTGACACAAAGATCAATGTGTAAAAAGGCCGATGTAAATGATTAATCTGTAGAAAGTGACTAGTTTTTCTTCAATCGGCTCTGCAGGGAGTATGGGAAGGGGGTTGGATGTTGGGTTTATGTCCGCTGTACCCAACATGTTTCAAGCAAACCTACAACTTAGTTAAAAGTGCATCTGAATTTCTTTTCCACTGAAGTCTACGCAGTGTAAAAAAAATGCTTGATTCAAATTGAGATCCTTCCCCACTACTAGTGTGGACCTAACTACAAGGGTTATTTAAAATAGCACCTGAAATTAAATTGTACCTTTCTCTTTATAATCTCTGCTAAATTGTTCAAATAAAGTATTAAGATAAACCCTAGTCATCCACAAACCGTGATCTTTTGAACAGTGTGTGACATACTTTAGTCAAGTGGGCATTTACTATTGCAAAATAATATTGAAAATATAGAATCAAGAGCAACTAATTCTTACCCTGAAGGCTTCAGTATGAGACAGTACTGTGAAATCCATTTTCCTAGAAATAATATCCATTTTTGTCCAAGTCAAAGTTCTTGGCTAGCTGACCAGTTTTCTGGGACTTTACAGTGAATGTTGTCATCTGCAATTATCCTTTGAGAGAAATAACAAATGCTGCGACTGTTTTGGATTTTACACATTGTGGCATACCACTTTTTGCACCATGCATTCAGTGAGCCCCAGCAGGGGTATGTTTCCAGTAGTTCGTTTTTCAGACGAATAAGTGCTGGCATGATTCATTATTTCCACTAAAAGTTGTAGAGTGAAGTGAATAAATAGCCAGCATGCAGTGGTTCAATATTAACACTGTTCATCTAAAGACAATCGTACATAACTCATAGACATAAAGACTCAATATCTGCCATAGACAGCACAGAAACAGACCCTTCAGTTTATCCAGTCCATGCCAAACATAAACCCAAACTAAACCAGTCCTACCTGCCTGCTCTGGTCAGTATCCCTCCAAACGTTTCATATTCATGCACTTATCCAAATGTCTTTTAAATGTTGTATTGTATCCACATCCACCACTTCCTCAGGAAGTTCATTCTACCACCGAATCACCCTCTGCGTTAGAAATTTGACCGTCACGGCTTTTTAAAATCTCTTTCCTCTCACCTTAAAAATATGCCCCCAAGTCTTGAAATTAACCGTATCTATACCCCTCATCATTTTATAAACTCCCCCCTACAAGGTTGCCTGTCAAACTCCCATGCTCCATTGAAAAATGTCCCAGCCTATCCAGTCTTCCTTTATAACTCAAACCCTCCATACACTGAAACATTCTGGTAAATATCTTCTGAACCCTTTCCAGCTTAATAATATCCTTCCTATAACTGGGTGACCAGAATTGGACACAGTATGCCAAAAGAGGCCTCATCAATGTTCTGTACAACCTCAACATCACCTCCCTTCTCCGAAAATCGAAGGACTGAGCAACGAAGGCAAGTGTGCTGAATACCTTTTGCTGTATGTCTATATCTTGTCCAGCTGCTTTCTAAATATACTTGCATTTGTAGGATGAGCAGCCATTTTGTCCAAAATATGCCACAAGCTTATCCTTTCAGTTTGCATCGCCTCATTTTATTGTCACCCTGGCCTTACATTTAATCAAGCTATAACTTTTATTTTGGCAAAGCAAGTTACTGAGGAGTCTGGATTAGAATAGTGCTGGAAAAGCACAGCAGGTCAGGCAGCATCCGAAGAGCAGGAAAATTGATGTTTCGGGCAAAAGCCCTTCATTAGGAATGGGCTTTTGCCTGAAACGTCGATTTTCCTGCTCCTCGGATGCTGCCTGACCTGCTGTGTTTTTCTAGCACTATTCTAATCTAGACTCTGATTTCCAGCTTCTGCAATCCTCACTTTTGCCTAAGTAACTGAGGAGGCAGAGGGCATTGATGTATCATTGTCTGGTCAACTCAAGAGTGCCAGTTCCCCACCTGGTGAGTTAGATTTTAACAAACATACCTGCAGTATGTATATTTTGTCCATTTTCAAAATAAATATGCACTGTATAGGACATTGGTGAGGCCACTTTTGGAATACTGCATTCAATTCTGGTCTCCCAGCTACAGAAAAGATGTCATGAAACTTGAAAGAGTTCAGAAACGATTTACAAGGATGTTGCCAGGGTTGGAGGATTTGAGCTACAGGGAGAGGCAATTTTTCCTGCAGCGTTAGAGGCTGGTCTAAAATAATGAGGAAAATGGATAGGGTAAATAGCCAAGGTCTTTACCCCAGGCTAGGCGAGTCCAAAATGAGAAGGCATAGACTTAAGGTGAGACAGAAAGATTTACAAGGGACCTAAGGGGCAACTTTTTCATGCAAAGGGTGGTGTGTGTATGGAATGAGCTGCCAGAAGAAGTGATGGAGGCTGCGACAATTACAAAATTTAAAAGGCATCTGGATGGGTATATGAACATGAAGGATTTAGAGGGATATGGGCCAAATGCCGGCAAATGGGACTAGATTAATTTAGGATATCTGGTCGGCAAGGATGGGTTGGACTGAGAGGTCTGTTTCCACGCTATACATCTGTTTGACTCTATAACATTATTAATCACATAATTTTACAAAACCACATTTCTTGATTGAGTGTGTTGAAAGGAACAAATTCCATCAAGCTAAATTCACATCTTTGGCCTTTAATGTTGTGTCCTGCAAAACATTCACAAACTATCCCTTTGGACAATAGACACAGCCTTATTTTTGCACCTTGTGGTTTTGGTCATGTGAAATGTTCTAATTTGAATGTGCTGAATGGAAAATATATATCTTTAGAATATGAAATGTTTATAAAATGATCATGACATTTAATTTTTGTTCAGCTAACAGAAATGTTTTCCATCCTCTTTGGCACAAAGGCTACCACATTTACAAGTAAGTACAATAGTCAATATTTTAACTAATTAAAGAGCAAATGAGAGATTGTTTTATTTGGCTAAAATTATTATTAACCTACTGAGGACTAAATTTCCTTTCCTACTGCTCACCAATATGCTTTCCATCAACTGACACATACAAGACATGTGATGTGGAATATTAAAAGCAGCATGAAAAATATCCAAACGGCACAAAGATCCCTTTCGCAGAATCATTCCATTTAAATAGGGCTCAGCCTTGTTCATTTCTTTCCAATAGTACAATAGTGTTAATGTACTTCTCCGTAGGTTGAACTTAAGTTTGTTGGAGAAGGTGTTACTTGATTAACACACCACCAAAGTTCATCATCAAATTGGGTGGGGGGGGGGGGAATTTTAGGGGTAACACAAAATCTACGATGTTTGGAAATATTTGGCTTTACATTGGAAATGTGCATTTTTCTATGTAGAGTTACCAGGAGACATTTGAATGAAGATGCATTGGATCATCTTTCTAAATCGCAATGCAATTATCAGAAAACTGGAAAAATGTGAAAATTGCCTAATTGCAAAATAATCTTTAAACTGACATAACATGGATCAAACTAAAATATCCCTTCAAAACCACTTCTGTATTAAGTATCAGAAGACTTTGAGATGGGCTATTGTTAGCTGCTTTCTTCATATAGGAATCTGATGAAACATATGATCTGGAATTGTAAACATATTTTCCTTTGGAAAACTTTGGAATTACCTTGATAGTCAGACTGCTCATTTTAACTGCTTCATTAATGATTTAAGAATTAGTGAAATGCATTTTCAGATTTTCCAACTCTCTTACTCATCCAATGTCAGAGTTTTGCCAAACATGTTCAGAAAAGAAAACTCTACAAGTCCAATAATAGGCATAGAAGCTATCTACTAAATGTTTGAATTCATAATTGCTTGCATACTTTGTTGGCAATGATAAGCTGCATCAATATGATGCTAACTGTTAGACAGTAAATTAGATTAGTGATGACCCAGTGGCCTAATGGATAAGGCATCAGCCTCTAGAGCTGGGGATTGTGGGTTCAAGTTCCATCTGGGTCATGTTTGTATACTTTTTTGGGCAGCACAGTGGTTAGCATTGCTGCCTCACAGCGCCAGAGATCCAGGTTCAATTCCTGCCTCAGGCGACTGACTGTGTGGAGTTTGCACATTCTCCACACGTGGGTTTCCTCCGGATGCTCTGGTTTCCTCCCACAGTCCAAAGAATGTGCAGGTTAGGTGAATTGGCCATGCTAAAATTGCCCGTAGTGTTAGGTGTTGGGGAATGGATCTGGGTGGTTGCGCTTCGGCGGGTCAGTGTGGACTTGGTGGGCCGAAGGGCCTATTTCCATACTGTAAGTTATCTAATCTAATCAAAAAGTAATCTAAATTGTTGGTTGATGCATGAAATGGAAGCCAGTGCACCTGTTGGAGTTTGTTACTGTGTGCGAGGCATTGTCCTTGTCAGGAGTATGTGAACAGCAGGAATACAAAGCAGATGTTGACTGGGGCACTTTCGTATAAAAAGTGAAATTGTATCAGCATGAAGGATTTTAAAGGATTTCAGCAAATGAAAAGTAAGCCTTGCTAACAGCTAACAAGGAGTACAGGCAGCTTTACTTGAAAACATATAACCAAACTATATGGTGCAAAGAGACTGAAAAGAAAGCATAATATAATATGAGACAATTTCCTAATCATACTCCATCCAGTGTTGGACATCCTTGTATCAGTAATAATGGTTTCCATAAACCACTTCCACTTCTCCTGTTCCAAAGAGACGCACTGAGTTAATTGTTCAAGTTAGAAAATAGATTCCCCTGATACTTTTCACAATTACATACTTTTGTGCTATTAGTTTTTATGATTTCTGTGAATTACACATTTCCCATTGAAGTGCAATCAACATTCAATTCAAGCAAACAAAGGGAAGGATATTTTTAAAGAATGCTTGCCTGATAAATATTCAAATACCAGTTACTCCATTATTTTATCTTCCTAATTCATAAAATAGAAATAATAATTCAACTGTATCACTTTGCTCTTATTTATTGCACATATATCCATACCCATTAATCTATAAACAGTGCTTCCAAGTTACAAGTGTGCAATCAGTTTATTGGTATGGATTTTGAAAGTCATTCAGTTTTGGGTTAGCTCTTTCATCTTTGTATGATCCGGTTTTGATTGTTAGAGGCATTGGTTCAACAGAAGGCCATAACTAACGACTGTTAAATCAGTCATTTAACTGTTGTGACAGGATAACATCCACATTTAAATCATTATTTGTAAAATGTTTCTAGTTCCATAAGCTAATATCAAAAATTAAAGTCGTAAAAATGTCGTCTTCCTTGCCAACAAAATTATTTCAGTATGACTCGCATTTTAGATTTGAATCATTTGACAATCATAAAATTTCAGTTGAAAGGGGAATCAAGGTCCCTTCTCAGTTAGAAATGTTTCGATGAAAAGATTTGTCTTTCTTACATTGCTCCATCACATTTCTTTAAAAACTGAAATGAAATACATTTCAGGAAATTCTTTATCACCTTTACGTTTGTATAAATGCTTTGGGACCATCTTAACTGGGCTTCTATTTCCCACAGATTATTATATGGAGGACAGGATTGTAAATGTTTCTGTAAGGTAGGTGTTTTAATTTTGTTGTTGATTGGTTGGACAAGTAAAGAATAGAGCCATTCCAATGCACAGCGGAAAACTCAAATGATATATGCCTGCCTGTTGCTAGGAAAGTTGTGGCATAATCTGATGAAGGTTATGGAAGATCTGTGACACTGTATTCCAGCCTCCTAATCTGAAGAGCACATAAACTGGCAACAATAATGGAGAAATAACTATCCAATATAGTTTCAATACTCACTGCTTCCTTCTCCACATTTACTTATCCGTGTAATGCAGCAACTTAAAACTTTGTGATTATGGCATCATCATATCTATTGCTGCAATTCTTGGTACTCTGAAAGCAATTTCAAATCATTGGATCAAGTGGAATATTGATCTTGTACCTCACTCAATATTATTCCTGGTTTTAATTCAGTGAGCTGGCTGATTGATGGGTCTGGTTAAAATTGGTCTCATTGGGTAGCATGTAAAACCAATATTTTACTTTATATGTTGACTTTCCCATCCATCATTATCCACTTATTCTTTTTTCCCAATTAAGTATGAAATGATCTGTGGAGAAACAAAACCTACCATTGATTTTGACAGTATTTTAATTTATGTAATGTGTGGGCTTTTCTAAATGTTACATCTAAATGAAATTTTAAAATGCTTTTCCTGGGAAAAGAGTTGGTCAGGTGGCAATTTGTATAAGGCCTGGTCAAACCTAAACCTACTTTAAAACATTTGTAGATCTTGAGTGACAAAGTAAGTCAGTTTTTGTACAGGCAGTTTTGGTCACTTTGCGAGAATGCACTTCCTATTTCCAAACAGTGCTAAGTAACTGGAGTACAATTTTGATTCTTCTCAGTCTCTGTTTCAAAAACTACTGTTGTAAACTCATGCCTCTCTGTTCTGTAGCGGAGATAATTCTCAATAATTGTCACTGAATTATGCACAAGTACTTAAAATGTTGAACAGCAAAAAACAAACTGAACATGCTTTGGTTATGATTGGCAAAACAGCTTCTTTATTCATTTAAAGGATATAATTATTGTTGGGAAATCTTGGAAATTTGTTTTCCATTACATTTTGGTCAAATATTGGCTCAATCGGTGGGAAAACTATCAGGGATCATGTTCCTAATCTCTATCTTGTGACATTTGCTAACAAGTCCCAGAAATGTATGATTCATTGGGAGAGGATGGAAACTGGAGAAGGGGTAAGGCTAAGTTGAGTTGTCCTAAATAAATGCCATTTTTCAATATGTAGATCATGCATGAAGTGTGATCACTTCAAGTAATTATCAAAGAGAAGCCAATAACATGGAAGTGGACCATCAATGTTGTCTGAGAAGGAAACGAAACAAGTAAATAATCCATTCAATAAGAATTAGACAACTATTAAAGTTGAACTGATGTGAGAAGTATCATTTGTGCTGCACAAGTGCATGGCAATGACCATCACCAGCAAGAGAGAATTTCACCACCTTCCTCTCGCATTAACAACCATGGAGGTCAGCACTTATGGAAGTGTAACTAGACTAGCCAACAAACTTTTTTTGCAGCAGAGAACGACAGGTGCTGGGTGGAAGTGAAGTCGGAGCGCAAAGCCGGTCGGGAAGGTAAGTGATTGTTATTTGAGTGGGTGTGTTCTAGACCCCAGGTCCTACAAAGTAGGGCCTCCCTCCCACCCTCCTCCTCAAACCTAAATTAAAAGTCCACAGACATGCCCCAAAAAGAGGGTCAAAGGAAGTTCCTGTGGAGGGAAGAGTGAGGCTTTAGCTCAGGAGTCTTTGACAAGGAGGTTGAGTGAAGTGGTTACGCCACAGTTGAACAGGGTGAAGACATGACTGCCAAGCTGGTTCAGTGTGCTACGTGCTTGATGTGGGAGGTCAACGACTCTGGTGTGTCTGGCTCATATAAGTATGGAAAGTGTGTGTACGTTCAGCTACTGACAGAGACAGACCATATTGCAGCACTGATGAAAGAGCTCAAGGACCTTAGGCTCCCAGAAGAGAGCAGAAGAAAGCAGACGATGAGGAAGGCAGAGAGGAGACAGGTGCAAGAGACCCCGAGGGAAGTACCTGTCAGGAACAAGTTGAATCTTTTGGAAACAGTAGAGACAGATGACACTGCCAGTCCGCGAGGCGGCCAGGTCTGTCAATCAAACGTTGGCGTGGAGGAAGAGCGGAAGAGTCAGACATCACACAGAGCCGTGGTAATAGGGGACTCCATAGTGAGAGGAACTGACCGGGGTTTTTGTGGCAGCAGGCGGGACTTAAGGATGGTGTGTTGACTTCCTGGTGCCAGGGTTAAAGACATCACAGACAGAGTGCAGGAAATCCTCAAGGACGAAGGTGAAGAGCCAGAGGTGGTGGTACATGTCGGCACAAATGTTGTCGGGAAGAAGAGGAGGAACATACTACAGCGGGACTTCGGAGAACTAGGAAGCAGGCTGAAAAGTAGGACGTTCCAGGGTGGTTATCTCTGGTTTGCTTCCAGTTCCTCGGGCTGGTGTGGCCAGAAACAGGGAGATAATGGACTTGAACATGTTGCTGGGGAACTGGTGCAGGAAGCAAGGATTTAAATTATTGGATCACTGGGGTATGTTTTGTGGTAAGCATAAATTATACAAGAGAGATGGTTTGCACCTTAATAGGTTGGGGACCAGCATTCTGGCAGGCAGGTTTGCTACTGCAACACAGCTACGTTTAAACTAAGTAGCGGGGGGAGGGGACAAACTGGATGTTTAAGAAGGAAATTGAAGGGAAAGTTAGGACAAGGGAAGTCAAGAAAGACAACTGTATCAATGAAGCAGAAAACTCAAAAAGGGTTCATGCTGTAAGGTTGAGTGAAATAGGAGTTGATGGGAAGGGTGAGGGCAGTAACAAATTAAAAATATTCTATATGAATGCACGAAGCATTAGAAATAAGATGGATGAGCTTGAGGCTTTTTTGGAAATTGGCAGATACGATACTGTGGGGATAACTGAGACGTGGCTTCAAATGGACAGTGCCTGGGAAATGAATATTCAAGGCTACAAGTGCTATCGTAAGGACAGGCTGACGGGCAGAGGGGGTGGGGTGGCCATGTTGGTAAGGGATGATATTCAATCCCTTGCGCGGGGGGACCTAGAATCAGGGGATGTAGAGTCAGTATGGATAGAGATGAGAAATTCTAAGGGTAAAAAGACCCTCTTGGGAGTTATCTACAGGCTCCTAAACAGTAGTATGGGTGTAGGGTGTAAGTTGAATCAGGAGCTGAAATTGGCCTGTCGCAAAGATGTTACTACAGTTGTTATGGTGGATTTCAACATGCAGGTAAGACTGGGAGAATCAGGATGGTATTGGACCTCAAGAAAGAGACTTTGTGGAGTGCCTCCAAGATGGCTTCTTAGAACAGCTGGTGCTGGAGCCTACCAGATAGAAGGCAATTCTGGATTTGGTGTTGTGCAATAAACCAGAATTGATCAGGGACCTCGAAGTGAAGGAGCCATTGGGAAGTAGTGACCATAATACAATAAGCTTCAATCTGCAATTTGAGACGGAGAGGGTACAATCAGAAGTGACAATATTTCAGTTGAATAAAGGGAACTATGGAGCTATGAGGAAGGAGCTGGCCAAAGTTCAATGGTGCAATACCTTAGCAGGGATGACAGTGGAGGAACAATGGCAGATATTTCTGTGTATAATGCAGAAGTTGCAGGATCAGTTCATTCCAAAAAGGAAGAAAGATCCTAGGAGGAGGCATGGGTGGCTGTGGCTGACGAGGGAAGTTAAGAAACATATAAAGTTAAAAGAGAAAAAGTATAACATAGCAAAAATAAGTGGGAAAATGGAGGACTGGGAAGCTTTTAAAGAACAACAGAGGATTACTAAGAAGGAAATACGCAGAGAAAAAATGAGGTACGAAGGTAAACTGGCCAAAAATGTAAAGGAGGATAGTAAAAGCTTTTTTAGGTATGTGAAAGGCAAAAAAATAGTTATGACTAAAATTGGGCCCCTTGAATACAGAAACAGGGGAATATATTACGGGGAACAAAGAAATGGCAGAAGAATTGAATTGGTACTTCAGATCGGTGTTCACTGGGGAAGACACAAGCAATCTCCCTGAGGTAACAGTGGCTGAAGGACCTGAACTGAAGGGAATTTATATTTGCCAGGAATTGGTGTTGGAGAGACTGTTAGGTCTGAAGGTTGATAAGTCCCCGAGGCCTGATGGTCTACATCCCAGGGTACTGAAGGAGGTGGCTTGAGAAATCGTGGATGCGTTGGTGATTATTTTCCAGAGTTCGATAGATTCAGGATCAGTTCCTGCGGATTGGAGGGTGGCTAATGTTGTACCACATTTTAAGAAAGGTGGGAGAGAGAAAGCAGGAAATTATAGACCAGTTAGTCTGACCTCAGTGGTGGGAAAGATGCTGGAGTCTATTATAAAGGATGAAATTACGACACATCTGGATAGTAGTAACAGGATAGGTCAGAATCAGCATGGATTTATGAAGGGGAAATCATGTTTGACTAATCTTCTGTAATATTTTGAGGATGTAACTCTGAAGGTGGACGAGGGAGATCCAGTAGATGTAGTGTACCTGGAATTTCAGAAAGCTTTTGATAAGGTCCCACATAGGATGTTAGTGAGCAAAATTAGGGCGCTTGGTATTGGGGGCAAAGTACTAACTTGGATTGAAAGTTGGTTGGCTGACAGGAAACAAAGAGTCGTGGTAAATGGCTCCATTTCGGAATGGCAGGCAGTGACCAGTGGGGTAACCGCAGGGATCAGTGCTGTGACTGCAGCTTTTTACAATAAATATTAATGATATAGAAGATGGTATTAGTAATAACATTAGCAAATTTGCTGATGATACTAAGCTGGGTAGCAGGATGAAATGTGAGGAGGATGTTAGGAGATTACAGGGTGACTTGGACAGGTGAGATGAGTGGTCAGATGCATGGCAGATGCAGTTTAATGTGGATAAATGTATGGTTATCCACTTTGGTGGCAAGAACAGGAAGGCAGATTACTACCTAAATATAGTCAAGTTAGGTAAAGGGACAATGCAAAGAGATCTGGGTGTTCTTGTCCACCAGTCAATGAAGGCAAGCATGCAGGTACAGCAGGTAGTGAAGAAAGCTAAATACATGCTGCCTTCATAGCAAGAGGGATTGAGTATAGAAGCAAAGAGGTTCTTCTGCAGCTGTACAAGGCCCTGGTGAGACCGAAACTGGAATATTGTGTGCAGTTCTGGTCTCCAAATTTGACGAAAGACATTCTGGCTATTGAGGGAATGCAGCATAGGTTCACGAGGTCAATTCCTGGAATGGCAGGACTATCTTACACTGATAGACTGGACCGACTGCGCTTGTTTCCCCTTGAGTTTAGAAGACTGAGAGGGGATCTGATTGAGACATATAAGATTGTTAAAGGATTGGATACTCTGGAGGCAGGAAACATGTTTCCGCTGATGGGTGAGTACCAAACCAGAGGACACAGCTTAAAAATAAAGGGTAGACCATTTAGGACAGAGATGAGGAGAAACTTCTTCACCCAGAGAGTGGTGGCTGTGTGGAATGCTCTGCCCCAGAGGGCAGTGGAGACCCAGTCTCTGGATTCATTTAAAAAAGCATTGGATAGAGCTCTCAAGGATTGTGGAATCAAGGGTTATGGAGATAAGGCAGCAACAGGATACTGATTAAGGATGATCAGCCATGATCATATAGAATGGTGGTGCAGGCTCGAAGGGCAGAATGGCCTACTCCTGCACCTATTGTCTATTGTAATGCTGTGCCGCTGCTGTGTAATCTGTTAAGTATTTCCAGTACTTTGTTTTTCAGATTTACATCACCTGTGTATTTAATTTTCATAAGTACTCTGGCTACAAGAGTAGGTCAGATGCTGAGGCTTCTGTGGGGATTAATTCACCTAAGTCTACTTGCCTTAATCTGCAAGACACATCAGGTGTATAATGAAATATTCTCCACTTCTCTAGATGAATACAGCTCCAGCAGCATTCATCAAGCTCAACACCATTCAGAGGTAAGCAGTCTGTTTAAATGGCATTCCATCCATGACCTCCCATACTGATGTACTGTGGAACCATTGTGTAGCAAGATGCACTGCAGCAACCTGTCAAGCTCTTTTAACAACACTTTCCAAATCAGCAATCCCAACATCCCAGAAGGAGAAGGGCAGCAAGTGCATGGCAACACAGCAACCTGCAAGATCCCTCCAAGCCACTCGTCTTCCTGACTTGGAAGTGTTTTGTTATTCTATTATAGATGCAAAGTCAAAATGGTGGAACTTGATCTTGAGCAGCACTGTGTGGATGTATCCACAACACACAGGCTATAGCAGTTCAAGGAGATGGTTCTCACTGTCACCTGTCAGGGCAATTAGGGATATGCAACAAATACTGGAATTGCCTACAGTGCCCACATCAATTGACAGAATAAAACAAAATTAACAAATTGAACTTAAAGAATAGAGTTTGATCAAACTACCATGCAGTAAAAAGTGAAAACAGCAGTTATCAGCCATTCTCAATTTTCTTTCTTTTCTTCCTGGGGGTAATTTAGACGGATACAGTATAGCACATCTCAGGAGCATTCCTGCTGATTTCAAATTAGTAAGGTAAGGTTGAGAGCAATTTGCCTTGATTTAACCATGCTTCCCCTTGCAATGTTCATTATAACATGATATCTGGATTGCTCCCAAAAAGTACATCATAGAAAGATCCACTGTCTCTCGTTGGCTACGCTTGTACAATAAATACATAATCAATGAAGGCATGTTAACTTTGTGACATTCTCAAAGGCCTAAGAAATCTTTAGTCTAACATTGGGACAGCTAGGAGTAGCCTGATTTTGACATGTGGGAGATGGACTGCCCATGGCACACTGACAGGGAACCTCTAGACTGAGTAAAGCAGTTCCTGAGATCAAGGACCCCCGACTCGTTTAGATCAAGCCTGCAAGCTGAGAGGAGAAAAACAGTTTTTGCAATATGGGTTGCTATATTGAGGCTTATTGACATTAGATTTTCCTGACGGTCTGGAGGTTCATTGTTGCTCGTCAGAGCTCCACAGGAATAATTCCAAATTGACCTTTGTGGGAACTCTTTTGCCCCAACCAGTTCAAAAATCTTCAGGACCTGTTTATATGATAGAACCTGGATACGCAGATAAAGCGGGCTTATTGCCTGAAACACGCAGGGTCTTTCAATGCATATCAGTTAGCAAGGAGGAGAAAGTGAAGACTGCAGATGCTGGAGATCAGAGCTGAAAAATGTGTTGCTGGAAAAGCGCAGTAGTCAGGCAGCATCCATGGAGCAGGAGAATCGACGTTTCGGGCATAAGCCCTTCTTCAGGAGGGCTTCTTCATATCAGTTAGCTCCACAACCACTTGATGAAGGAGCAGTGCTCTGAAAGCTAGTGCTTCCAATTAAACCTGTTGGACTATAACTTGATGTTATGTGATATTATTAAAACTTTGTACTCTGTTTAAAATGCAGCTTTCTGACACCGGGATTACCAGAGCAATTTAGAAGTCAATTTTGAGGCCATTCATTTCCTGCTAAGCACAGGAGAAAACCAATTTCACTCTCAATGGAATGGAAGTAGTAACCTTTTACATGGAAAATGAGTTGTTATTTACATACCTTCCCTAGATTTTCTGAAGTCTGGTGATGTTATTTACCTACAAATGATGAATTGAGGCTCCCATTTTTAAAATGTTAATTACAAAAAGGGGTTTACACATTAAAGTAAAAACTAAAGCTACCTTTACTGCTTAACTGGTTTCCATTGCAGTTTGAATGATATTGGTGAGTAAAGTGACTTCTGTTTCTAATTTGAAGGTAGAGAGGTCAATTTTCAAGTCGACACACGATGTGTAGGCAGTGAACAGGGCAGTGTGGTTAATGGGAGACCCAATCAAATTTTGTGGTTGAGTCTCATTTAGCATGTTAAACAGAGCTGCCAGAATGATTGGGTGGGAGGACAGGAAATTCTGTGAGGCAGTTAAGTTTGAATGGATCCGAAGGAACACCTTTAAAGGAGAGGTGTGGAAGTATTGTAGTTGAAAGGGAACAGTAAGTTTTAGTTGGGGTTTTGTTTTGCGGAACTTACAGCAGCAAGATTAAAGATAGCAGCCGAAGGGCCTGTACTGCGCTGTAATGTTCTAAATCTTGAAACACCCAAGTGGCTGAGGTAATGAAGTGACTGGGTTGCTTCCAGTTTTTCCGACTGCAACCTTTTAAGCACTCCACCCCCTAGAGTGTGCTGTACATGACATGTGGAAATGTTGAGAAGTAAGTGGTCACAATACAGGTGAAGACAAAAATGGAGCCAGAGTCCCGATAACATTACTTAATCCTGACTTGTTAAAATTAATGAGGCCCCTGCCTGTTTCTGCTGGGAGCTTCAGTGACCAAAACCAGAACCGAGTACCTCCGACAGAAAGTCTGTGGTTCAAGTTGGCTGTGTTGCTATGTGATTTTTAGGTGTAAGTGAGGTGGTGTCAAGTCAGCAATTGGCACTGTAATGCTCCTTGTATCTTCAAAAGACAAATACTGATGCTGAATTAAAGTAGAAATATATTTATCCTACTCCTAATGATAAGCTAACACCCTGAAACATTAATTTTGTTTATCTTGGTAGGCTTGCTGGACATTTTCTGCATCCTGTATTATTATATCAATTTCCCAGGATTTACAATATTTTGCTTTTTGCACCATTCATTCAGTTAGATTCAATGCATTTATTTTTGGCTTCTAAAAATCTACCAAAAATGAATTACTTATTTGTGATTTGGTCACTTTTGACTATCCTACATGCACAAGACTGCTCAGGAATTGATGAATAGACATTTTAGTTGACATGATCTTTTTTTTAAAAAAATGATTAGTCCATAATTTCAACTAAGAATCCACAATGATTAGCTGTTCACTATTTTGGAGAATTGCACTGGAGATTTTTGGAATCCCATTCCAATACTCGGCATGAGTTAGCGCAACAAAATTGCATCTGTCCAATAATCATTTCCATCCTTAATGTCTGAGGATTATAATTGGAGACATTCACCACTGTCCCTTCATTATCTATAATTAAATAAACCACCAATCATTCCACAACCTTCAGGGGAAAAGCAGGTATTTTAATTTTTTTTTTAAAAATGCCAGTATGATTTCAAAATATCACTATATAAAAAATGTGGGGACAGTGGTAAGAATTAAAATGATATATCATACTTGCTACTGACTCATTTGCAGTAGTAAGATATAATACTGTTCCCAGGGGCTCTGTAAGTGTGCATAATTCTTTCCGTTCCTGTAAATCCTCAATTTCTGCTTATCATTAACAATAACATGAAGAAATATAGTGCATTAACTGGATTCTCCAGAGATTATGTTGGAACGACTGATTATGAACTTCAACGAATTAGCAAAATATGTTTTAAAGCTACTAAACTGTCCAAATTGTGCCTCTGCTTTTTGACGATTATGCTTCTAAATTTAAACCAGGCTAACAAGAGCCTCTGCTTTTCCCATCTGCTGTAAAATGATAAAAGAAACATACTATGTGTCATAATATTGGATGGAACTGAGAAAACATTGTTTTGTAAGAAAGTATTATAAGGTTATACAGCACAGGAGTCTCTTCAGCCATTTGTGGTTCTGCTGTCTCTTGGCATGCACTGTCCAATACTCTCAATTCTCTGCCCTTGCTCCATTGTTCTGCTAATGCTTAATTTAGTTTTAATTTCTATTTCAGGGATTGCTGGCAGGAAGAATTGAAGTAATGCATTGTTGGGGAGCAATGTTGCTCTATTGTTCAAATATGGCCATAAATTGACCTCTGCAGAAATCTTACGGATGGATATAAGAAGCATTTTATTTTCAAAAGTGCTACAGTGATGAAATACTGTTCTGAAGTGACTAAAATGACATGGTTCGAAAGTTTAATGAGAATGGACACCAATTAAGAAACTTGGTTATTGTCTCATTTTCAAAGTTAACACTAAGACCAAGTATGGCTTTAAGTGTGCATTTGCATTTGTAAACCAGAGGCCTTAAAAATGAAGAAGCTGCCCATAAGACATCTTTAAGCTGCTTGATTTTCCACTTCAGCTGCAATCGATTCCATTATACTGTTAACTATCACCTCGATGACTGTTAGTCCCTGTTCAATCACTACAAGTCCAACTCTCTCTGGCTGAAATGATCGATGGCATTATCTGTGCTCTTTCATGACTTACTTATGTTTCTCTGTGTTCAAACATACTGCTGGGCTTTTTCCCACCCTGATTATTCTGTCTGTTGTTGCTTCCACCCCTTCAACATGTAAAACAAAGTTTTATAGCCACAGGCTATAATTTACTCCAAACCCACATCTACGTTATACATGTATGTATTCCCTGAAGAATAGCTGCTTTGATGAGTCACTCTAGTTGGTACACTAATTCAACTTTATTTGGTTGAATCCTTAATTATTTTGTAGTTAGCGGTGACTGCCAAGGAGATCTACTGGGAACAGTATCGACCCCATTTTTTAAAATTTAGCTGGCAGCAGCTTGTAAGTGAGCCAGAGACTCTTCGATTTCATTTGTTTTAATAGATCTTTTTAGTGGGTGACATGTAAAAACCCAAAGGCATTTTTATTCTTAGTCTAGCCTGGCCAGGACTACTGTTGATGTTCCCCAGTTTTTGAACTGACGTGAAATATTATTGTGCTAACTTGTACCTACGGCTCTAAATTAATTGAACTACTTTTCAATGTTCAGTGAATTGCATGGGAAGATTTTAAACATTAAATTTAACTGGGATTCATTTAACCTCCTAGAAAGACGGTAGGAGAGTGTGATAATGTTACTGATCTAGTACTCTAGTGTCCCTGGATAAATCTATGGGAACAATGGTTCAACACAGTAGCGGAATCAGGGGTTTAAACAACAGCTACCATCTGTGAAGATGAGTATGAAATCATCATTGATTGTTGTAAAAACCTAGCTGGCTCATTAATGTCCTTTAGTGACGGATATCTGGTATTTTTACCTGGTAATGTGGTTGAACCTTAAATGATCCAGCAAGTTGTTCAATTGGATAAGGGAGAGCAGATTTAGGACTGAGTTGAGGAGGAACTTCTTCACCCAAAGGGCTGTGAACCTGTGGAATTCCCTGCCTACTGAAGCTGCATTATTGAATGTTTTTAAGGCTAAAATAGACTTTTGAATTAAGAGTTATAGTGAGTGGGCAGGTAAGTGAGACTGAGTCCACGAAAGGATCAGCCATGATCTTATTGAATGGCAGAGCAGGCTTGACAGGCCAGATGGCCTACTCTTAGAATTCTTTAGAATCCCTACAGTGTGGAAACAGGCCCTTCAGCCCAACAAGTCCACACTGATCCTCCAAAGAGCAACCCACACAGAGCTATCCCCCTACCCTGTATTTACCCCGACTAATTCATCAAACCTACACATCCCTGAACACTCTGAGCAATTTAGCTTGGCCAATTCACCTAACCTGCATATCTTTGGATTGTGGGAGGAAACAGGAGCAGACCCACACAGACACAAGCAAACTCCACACAGTCACCTGAGATTGGAATTGAACCCAGATCCTAGCATTGTGAGGTAGCAGTGCTAACCACTGCGCCACCATCCTACTCCTGGTTCATATATTCTTATGTTAAATGCTGGTCTTGCCAATGGCACCCATATTTCATGGAAAAGCATATAAAAAACTAGTGTACAATAGCCAACCTGAGAGATTTTCCCATTATTTTGTTTTAGTTTAGTGCACCAAGAATTCATTAATTGTGACCACAGAGTTACATGGTGATGCAAAGTTAATAGAACTAACTAAGACAGAATCTGAGAATCATATATCAGGTGCTGCAGGTCAGGAAAATATTTGAATTTAGATTAGAGGAACTTAACTGACAAGGTTTTAGTTAGCTGTAAATTTGCCTTACTAAACATTGGACCCAAAGTGTGGATATCTAATCAGCAATTCATAGAGATTGATGACAATGAAAAATATGTAGACATAGAGGCAGTGTTCCTATCTTAGATATGAATAAAAGAAACCTACACTTCCTTGCTCAAATTAATATCCATCATGGAGACTGAATATATTCCAATTTTGTTGCAACATGCTGTAATTTAAAATTTTTCACGTTTTTATAAATTGTAAGAGCAATCATTAAAAAGAAATTGGAAAAAAAAAGTCAAACTTCATCTTTCACTTGGAACATTCTTAAGCCAAGAATGACTTAAGTTGCATTTGTATTGTAATTTCTCTGTTGATGCAAGGTGGTTTCAGAGTGCACAGTATCATATACGTAGCAGCATAAATCAAAGACCACAAAGCAGCCTTGAGGTGTGAGATCACTCTGGGAGATCATTAAGCATTTCAAATTCTGAAAGCAAACAAAATGGACCAGGCTTTAAAATAGGATTAAACACCAGTTATTAATTTACATTTGAAGTCTATTTTGATGTTCAGCATCGTTAAAAGTAAAGGCATGCCCCACCCCCGTGCCGATCCCCGCCCGTGCCGAACCCCGCCCCCACTCCCAGCTCCAGCCCCACACCAGGTCCTAGCTCCCAGCCCTGCTGTATTTTCACCATCCCTCCAGACCTCCCCCTCTCTGAGGATGAAACATCAGTCCTCAGCAGAGGCCTCACCTTCATCCCCCTACGCTCCCGGATTAACGAATTCGACGGCGAGACGTCGAACAATTCTTCTGCCGCCTTCGCCTCCATGCCTACTTCTCCAACCAGGACTCCCGCCCACCCTCTGAGACCACTTCTCCCGCCTCCAACACACCCCATCCACCTGGACACCCCGTGCTGGCCTCTTACCCGCACTCGATCTCTTCATAGCCAACTGCCGCCGTGACATTGACCGCCTCAACCTCTCCACCCCCTCACCCACTCCAACCTCTCACCCTCAGAACGTGCAGCCTTCCACTCCCTCCACTCCAACCCCAACCTCACCATCAAACCGGCAGACAAGGGAGGCACAGTGGTAGTTTGGCACACCGATCTTTATATTGCTGAGGCTAAACGCTAGCTCGCGGACACCTCCTCCTACTGCCCCCTTGACCATGACCCCACCTTCCACCACCAAACCATCATCTCCCAGTTCATCCATAACCTCATCATCTCAGGGAATCTCCCATCCACCGCCTCCAATCTCATAGTCCCACAACACCACACCGCCCGTTTCTACCTCCTGCCCAAAATCCACAAACCTGACAGCCCCGGCCAATCCATTGCCTCAGCCTGCTCCTGCCCCACCCAACTAATCTCTGCATACCTTGACACGGTCCTGTCCCCCTTAGTCCAAGAACTCCCCACCTACATTCGGGACACCACCCACGCCCTCCACCTCCTCCATGATTTTCGCTTCCCCAGTCCCCAACGCCTTATCTTCACCATGGACATCCAGTCCCTATACACCTCCATCCCCCATCATGAAGGCCTCAAAGCCCTCTGCTTCTTCCTTTCCCGCCGAACCAACCAGTACCCTTCCACTGATACCCTCCTTCGACTGACTGAACTGGTCCTCACTCTGAACAACTTCTCCTTCCAGTCCTCCCACTTCCTCCAAACCAAAGGAGTAGCCATGGGCACCCGCATGGGCCTCAGCTATGCCTGCCTCTTCGTCGGATATGTGGAACAGTTCATCTTCCGCAGTTACACTGGCACCACGCCCCACCTTTTCCTCTTCTACATTGATGACTGTATTGGCGCTACCTCGTGCTCCCACAAGGAGGTTGAACAGTTCATCCACTTTACTAACACCTTCCACCCCGACCTCAAATTTACCTGGACCGTCTCAGACTCCTCCCTCCCCTTCCTAGACCTCTCCATATCTATCTCGGACGACCGACTCAACGTGGACGTATATTATAAACCGACTGACTCCCACAGCTACCTAGATTACACCTCCTCCCACCCTGCCCCCTGTAAAAACGCCATCCCATATTCCCAATTTCTTTGCCTTCGCCGCATCTGTTCCCAGGAGGACCAATTCCAATATCGAACAACCCAGATGGCCTCCTTCTTCAAAGACCGCAATTTCCCCTCAGACGTGGTTGACGATGCTCTCTACCACATCTCCTGCACTTCCCGCTCCTCCGCCCTTGAGCCCCACCCCTCCAATCACCACCAGGACAGAACCCCACTAGTCCTCACTTACCACCCCACCAACCTCCAGATACATCGGATCATCTTTCGTCATTTCCGCCACCTCCAAACGGACCCCACCACCAAGGATATATTTCCCTCCCCACCCCTATCAACATTCCGGAAAGACCACTCCCTCCGCGACTCCCTTGTCAGATCCACACCCCCCCACCAACCCAACCTCCACTCCCGGCACCTTCCCCTGCAACCGCAAAAAATGCGCCCACACCTCCCCCCTTACTTCCCTCCAAGGCCCCAAGGGATCCTTCAATATCCATCAGAAATTCACCTGCACCTCCACACACATCATTTACTGCATCCGCTGTACCCGATGTGGCCTCCTATACATTGGGGAGACAGACTGCCTACTTGCGGAACATTTCAGAGAACACCTCTGGGACACCCACACCAACCAATCCAACCACCCCGTGGCTGAACACTTTAACTCCCCCTCCCACTCCGCCAAGGACGTGCATGTCCTTGGCCTCCTCCATCGCCAGACCATGGCAACACGACGCCTGGAGGAAGAGCGACTTATCTTCCGCCTAGGAACCCTCCAACCACAAGGGATGAATGCAGATTTCTCCAGCTTCCTCATTTCCCCTCCCCCCACCTTATCTCAGTCCCAACCCTCAGACTCAGCACCGCCTTTTTGACCTTCAATCTTCTTCCCGACCTCTCCGCCCCCACCCCCTCTCCGGCCTATCACCCTCACCTTAACCTCCTTCCATCTATCGCATTCTCAATGCCGCTCCCCCAAGTCCCTCCTCCATACCTTTTATCTTAGCCTGTTTGGCACACCCTCCTCATTCCTGAAGAATGGCTTATGCCCGAAACTTCGATTCTCCTTCTCCTTTGATGCTGCCTGACCTGCTGCGCCTTTCCAGCAACACATTTTAAACCTCCATTGCAATACATATGACTAGATTTTCCATCTTTGTTCTTCTTGCTAATCATAGCTGTCTCCTCTAACATAGTTGCCCATACAACCAACCATGATCCATACCCCCCAACGTGAATTAATTTATGGATGTGCCCACTGAGTCTTCTCTCTTTTGATTGTAAAGGCTCATGCACTTTCCATATTGGCTCAGGTATTTTTAAGGATATTATGTGTACAGTTATAATTTAATTTAAAATTACAGCTAATGGGCAGTCTGCCTAAACTTACTAAATGAGACATGTCATGTACAATTCAAGAAATTGGAAAGTAGTGTATTTTTCCTATTGCAAAAATCTCTGAGAAACTACAGATATTAGAGCCAATCAGGCTTGATTTAATATTTTATCAAATGCCAAATGAAAAAAAGGAAATGGAAATTACATGGCATTTATTAACTTCTCTGATTTTCTCCATTTCCGATGTTTTAAGTTGCTCAATATCTAATAAGATGCTGTCTTTACTTGGTGATGCCTTTTAACCCGTTGATCGCAATAATACACAAGTAGCAGATCCAAAGCTTTTATTAAAATTGGTCTGTAATGAAATGAAAAACAGCTTCACATTCTGGACTTCAATTAAACCAACGCATTGAATAATCAAGAACTGGTGTCTGGAGCCAATATAATTCTACGACCACTGACGGGAATCTAATTGAAATATGATTTCCCTTGAAGTTATTGGAAAGAATCTTTCGGGGTCTGAATGCTGTGGGCTATGCTGAGATTTGTGACAGAATCAGATGGGACAGCCGACGATGTCTTTCCCTGTGTAGGGACTTGTTGCACCTTGTCCTCCTGCAACATGTATGAGGTGAGGGATGCCATTGACGTCCCTGCCGATTACACTTGCAGGAAGTGCACCCATCTCCAGCTCCTCCAAGACCATGTTAGGGAACTGGAGCTGGAATTGGATGAACTTCGGATCATTCGGGAGGCAGAGGGGGTCATAGATCAGAGTTATAGGGAAGTAGTAACTCCAAAGATGGCAGATAGATGGGTGACAGTGAGGGGGACTGGGAGGAAGCAGCCAGTGCAGGGACCCCCTGCGGCCGTTCCCCTCAAGAACAAGTATACCGTTTTGGATACTTGTGGGGGGGATGACTTACCAGGGGTAAGTAACGGGGCTCAGGTCTCTGGCACGGAGCCTGTACCCGTTACTCAGAAGGGAAGGGTGAAGAAGAGCAGAGCAGTAGTAATTGGGGACTCGATAGTTCGGGGCACAGATAGGCGGTTTTGTGGGAACGAGAGAGACTCACGTTTGGTATGTTGCCTCCCAGGTGCAAGGGTACATGATGTCTCTGATCGTGTCTTCCGGGTCCTGGAGGGGGAGGGGGAGCAGCCCGAAGTCGTGGTCCATATTGGCACCAACGACATAGGTAGGAGGAGTGCCGAGGATGTTAGACAGGCTTTCAGGGAGCTAGGTTGGAAGCTCAGAGTTAGAACGAACAGAGTTGTTGTCTCTGGTTTGTTACCCGTGCCACGTGATAGAGATTCGAGGAATAGGGAAAGAGAACACTTAAATGCGTGGCTACAGGGATGGTGCAGGAGGGGGGATTCCGGTTTTTGGATAACTGGGGTTCTTTCTGGGGACGGTGGGACCTCTATAAACAGGATGGTCTACACCTGAACCTGAGGGGCACCAGTATCCTTGGGGGGAGGTTTGCTAGTGCTCTTGGGGGGGGGGGGGGGTTTAAACTAACTCTGCAGGGGCATGGGAACCCAGATTGTAGCTTCAGGGTGCAGGGCCTGGAGTGTAGGGTGGTTAGGAACATGGCATCAATTTCAAAGGAGGGTGTCTGTAAACAGGAAAGTGGCTTGTAGTGTGTATACTTCAATGCAAGAAGTATACGAAATAAGGTAGGTGAACTTGCAGCGTGGGTTGGTACCTGGGACTTCGATGTTGTGGCTATTACGGAGACATGGCTAGAACAGGGACAGGATTGGCTGTTGCAGGTTCCAGGATTTAAATGTTTTAGTAGGGTCAGAGGTGGGGGTAAAAGAGGGGGAGGTGTGGCATTGCTTGTCAAAGATAGTATTACAGTGGTGGAAAGGACGATGGATGAGGACTTGCCATCTGAGGTAGTTTGGGCTGAGGTTAGGAATAGGAAAGGTGAGGTCACCCTGTTAGGAGTCTTTTACAGGCCTCCTAATAGTCCTAGAATCATTGAAGAAAGGATAGGGAAGGTGATTCAGGAGATGAGTGACAGTAATAGGGTGGTTGTTATGGGGGACTTTAACTTTCCTGATATTGATTGGGGAAGCTATAGCTCAAGTTCGTTAGATGGGTCAGTGTTTGTTCAATGTGTGCAGGAGAGTTTCCTGACACAATATGTAGACAGGCCAACAAGAGGTGAGGCCATACTGGATTTGGTTCTGGGTAACGAACCAGGCCAGGTGTTAGAATTAGAGGTAGGTGAGCACTTTGGGGATAGTGACCATAATTCGGTGATTTTTACTCTCGTGATGGAGAGGGATAAGTGTGTACTACAGGGCAAGAGTTATAGCTGGGGTCAGGGAAATTATGATGCGGTGAGGCATGACTTAGGATGTGTGGCTTGGAAAAGTAGACTCCAAGGCAAGAGTGTAAATGATATGTGGAGCTTGTTCAAGGAGCAACTATTGAGTGTCCTTGATAATTATGTACCTGTCAGGCAGGGAGGAAAGGGTCGTGCGAGGGAGCCGTGGTTTAATAAGGAATTGGAATCCCTTGTTAAATGGAAGAGGGCGGCCTATCTCAAGATGAGACGTGAAGGTTCAATTGGGGCGATTGAGAGTTATAGGGTAGCCAGGAAGGACCTGAAGAGAGAGCTAAGAGCAGCAAGGAGGGGACATGAAAGGTCCTTAGTCGGTAGGATTAGGGAAAACCCTAAGGCTTTCTAAAGGTATGTTAGGAATAAAAGAATGACTAGGGTAGGAATAGGTCCAGTCAAGGATAGTAGTGGGAAGTTGCGTGTGGAGGCGGAAGAGATTGGGGAGACACTGAATGAATACTTTTCTTCAGTATTTACTCAGGAACAGGGCATTGTCGTTGATGTGAATACTGAGTCACAAATAAGTAGAATGGATGGCTTTGAGGTATGTAGAGAAGAGGTGTTGGAAATCCTGGAAAAGGTGAAAATAGATAAGTCCCCTGGGCCTGATGGCATTTATCCTAGGATTCTCTGGGAAGCAAGGGAGGAGATTGCAGAGCCATTGGCCTTGATTTTTATGTCCTCTTTGTCTACAGGAGTAGTGCCAGAAGACTGGAGGATAGCAAATGTGGTTCCCTTGTTCAAAAAGGGGAGTAGGGATAACCCTAGTAACTATAGGCCGGTGAGTCTCACTTCTGTTGTGGGCAAAGTCTTAGAGAGAATTGTAAGGGATAGGATTTATGCACATCTGGATAGGAATAATGTGATCAAGGATAGTCAGCATGGTTTTGTGAAGGGCAGGTCGTGCCTCACAAACCTTATTGAATTCTTTGAAAAGGTGACGAAGGAGGTTGATGAGGGGAAAGCGGTAGATGTGGTATATATGGATTTTAGTAAGGCGTTTGATAAGGTTCCCCATGGTAGGCTACTGCAGAAAATACGGAGATATGGCATTGAGGGTGAGTTGGAGGTTTGGATTAGGAATTGGCTGGATGGAAGAAGACAGAGGGTAGTAGTTGATGGCAAAGTTTCTTCATGGAGTGCCGTCACTAGCGGTGTTCCGCAAGGATCTGTTTTGGGACCATTGCTGTTTGTCATTTTTATAAATGACCTGGAAGAGGGGTTAGAAGGTTGGGTGAGCAAGTTTGCGGATGATACGAAAGTCGGAGGAGTTGTTGACAGTGAGGAAGGATGTGGCAGGTTACAGCAGGATATAGAGAAGCTGCAGAGCTGGGCAGAAAGGTGGCAAATGGAATTCAATGTAGCTAAGTGTGAGGTGATTCACTTTGGGAAGAATAACAAAAAGATGGGGTACTGGGCTAATGGTCGAATACTTGGTAGTGTGGATGAGCAGAGGGATCTTGGTGTCCATGTACACAGATCTCTGAAAGTTGCCACCCAGGTAAATAGTGCGGTGAAGAAGGCATATGGCGTACTGGCTTTTATTGGTAGAGGAATTGAGTTCCGGAGTCCTGAGGTCATGATGCAGTTGTATAAGACTCTGGTGCGGCCGCATCTGGAATATTGTGTGCAGTTTTGGTCTCCATACTATAGGAAGGATGTGGAGGCACTGGAACGGGTGCAGAGGAGGTTTACCAGGATGTTGCCTGGTATGGAAGGAAGATCGTATGAGGAAAGACTGAGACACTTGGGGCTGTTTTCATTAGAGAAAAGAAGGTTTAGGGGTGACTTGATTGAGTTGTACAAGATGATTAGGGGGTTAAATAGGGTTGACAGTGTGAACCTTTTCCCGCGTATGGAGTCGGGTATTACAAGGGGGCATAGCTTTAAATTAAGGGGGGGTAGATATAGGACTGAAGTTAGGGGTAGGTTCTTCACTCAGCGAGTCGTAAGTTCATGGAATGCCCTGCCAGTAGCAGTGGTGGACTCTCCCTCTTTATGGGCATTTAAGTGGGCATTGGATAGGTATATGGAGGATAGTGGGTTAGTATAGGTTAGGTGGGCTTGGATCGGCGCAACATCGAGGGCCAAAGGGCCTGTACTGCGCTGTATTCTTCTATGTTTGTCAAGCGGTGAAGTAAGTTTCTCGCGAGGAAGCAGCAAGTTGACAATTAAAGGGGACTATATCTTGTTAAACACCTTATTAATGCCATAACTCTCTCCACTAACATTGAACTTCGTATCTTACCAAATACAACAAAAAAATTAGAAATCAAGAATTCTTGACATGGGGGTTAGAGCGGATATCTCAGCTTGCCGTTGCAGCTGTCAGCCTCCATGTTGCTCAGCACCAAACAACATTTCGGGGCACAATCCATGGATGCCAGCCATTCACACATCTTGTTCATGGGCACTGGCATCTCACATTTGCCAGTTCTTCATGACCATCATCACACCTCTCTGATCCACTTGTATGATTCTTCGAAAACACAGGCTTGTATTGCTGGAAACTGACACTGAACGGCTTGGGCAGGGACTCTTTGCACACAAGGACAGCCACCCAGTTCACGAACTGGACTAGACTGCATCTCATCACTGCTTGCTGCTCTCCTAGAGCTGGCTAACTGAGAGTTGACTCATGTAGCACCTTCCCGCATGCTCACAGCATCCATAACTTGCCTTGCCATGCTTTTTCTTAACATGTTGGTGTCTCAGCCAGAGCCAAAAGCTATCAGCACTGTATACGCATGAGATCTTTTGTGCAGACACACGGACAGACTTCTTCTCAATAGAGATCTGTATGGTGGGGGTACATCTTGCTCTATGGTACACTAAGATGTCAATCTAATACCTACAGCATGTGCTAGCTGCCTGTACAGCAAACTGCTCAAATTTTTCAACCAAATGATTATATTAGAAAGTGGTTGGGGCCTTTGTTCCATCAATGGGGGGGAGTGGTGGGTTGTTGGAGTTGGTTTGAGGGGTGGACAGTCTTGGACAGAGACTCTCAGTAAAGTCAACCATGGGCACAGTCTGCACACTTCCAGAACTTGGTCTCAGTCAGTCGAAGCTTGGGCTGCTCACCATCAGGGAAGCTGTCTGATCAAAGTCTGGAGAGTGGAAAAGGTCAGTGTTGTAGGGCCAGCAGCAGCAATTAGGGGGAATAGCATATGATCAGTCAGGGAGCTGCAATGACAATCATCAGGGATTGGTTAGATATGTCTAGGGGCTGCTCATCGAAGTCGGTCAAGGGTAGTCCTGGGTAGATGCAATCCTTGGTCTCTGTCAATCGTTAAGGAAGATGCAAGAGGGTGATCACTGCTGAAAGAGGTGGTGGAGACAAGGTTGATAGGGAAAATATGGAGACAAGGATGGTGACTGATTGGGGAGACTCAAAGTCTGCAGGAGCTATGTGGAACAGCATCAGAGGGCATGGTAATCTGTGGGAAGAGGTTTACTGACAGTGCTCACCACTGCGCAGTACCATTGCCAAGTTAGTTCATGTCCTGTGATTAAGGCCACAGTGGAGCAAATGATAAGGATGCCAAAGATGTGGTTCTGCAGCTTGCTGTGTTGTCCTGGCATGCGGTGTTCTGCACAACTAAGCAGGCAACAAGGAGATGTGATAGA
Organism: Chiloscyllium plagiosum; assembly: GCF_037043375.1. Taxonomy (NCBI): domain Eukaryota; kingdom Metazoa; phylum Chordata; class Chondrichthyes; order Orectolobiformes; family Hemiscylliidae; genus Chiloscyllium; species Chiloscyllium plagiosum. The sequence goes on from NW_028270163.1 coordinate 42,903,671, forward strand.
TACTGAGGAGCCAGGGTCATGACTGTAGTCTTTTGAGGAGAAGGAGAAGGAGCTGGAGCTGGAGGAAGCTCTCCTTGGGGATGACAGAGCTCATTTCTAATGAGCATACGAGTCAGGCAGGGCATTTATTTTGACACCAAGTTCCATTTGACCTGAACTGGGTGCTGAAGACCATCATGGATTGTCCAATAGTTGTTGCTTATAATGCCAGCATTTGGTTTGCATAGTGTGAGTGAACAGCTGTATTGACTCATTTTGTCTGTGTTTACTTTTGGTGCCTGTCAATAAAGCACTCATGTTTGGAATTGTCTGATTATGTGCCTGCATGAAATGCCAACTGTGAGCAGTGTGGTTCTGATTATGTGCCTGCATGAAATGCCAGCTGTGAGCAGTGTGGTCCTGTTCCTGCTGTGCCATGATATTGCCAGTCAATGAGAACATCAGATAGGCAATGCTTGTTGGGTGCACACTGGTCTTTTAAACATGGCATGGGTGCAAATCTTTCATCACCTATCTGCTGTGCAGCAAATTGTTAGGTGAGATGGGTACAGAATCAAACATTAGAAACACCTTTGGTTGGGGGATTAGGTAGTTACTGAATATGTTTGGTATGATATTGCAGAAATTTTAGTTGTCCTCACAGCAAGAAACCCCTTCAAAAAAACCTGCTACAAATCACATTTATCCAAAAAAAAAGTAAACTTCAGCCCCGTAAGACTACTTGCAGTTGGTTCATGTCTTCAAACAAAAATATTAACATGCCAAAACAAAACATGTTGTCATCAAAATTTCTCATTGAGTTTCAAAAGTAACACATTCAACAGCCTAAGGCTAAATCTTTGCAACAACTTCTGTAAACATATCTGCCACTCTTTTTCCTCTTAAGATGCTCCTCAAAACATATCCACTTGACAAAAGTTTTCACTTGTCCCAATGGCTCCTTAAGTAGTTTAGTGGTAGATTTTTTACAATGACGCTGTTGTAAAATCCTCGGATGCTGCCTGACCTGCTGTGCTTTTCCAGCACCACTCTCTCGATTCTAATCTCCAGCATCTGCAGTCCACACTTTCGTCATACTATTATGTAGACATGTTATAGAAATGCAAGTTAGAATAATACTAAGTGTTACAAAAATTACCTTCTTTCCCACATATTTGGAAGATATTACATGTTGGATGTATCTTCCGCAGTGATTGTACAACTCCTGATTGTACAACTCCTGATTAAATCCAGCGTAACAATATAAGATCTCTAAAACAGGACGACGTTCAACAAAATATACTACTCACTCAAAAACAGAAATTTGGATTTGGTTTTTATCCACCTCTCCCCATAATACACTAATTCCTTTAGGGAAGGAGACTCCATTCTTACCTGGTCTGGCCCAGATGTGGCTCTAATGATTGACTCTTAACTGCCTGCTGTGCATTTAGGGATGGGCAATAAAGCCTGGCCTAGTCAGTAATGAGTGAATGAGTGGGAAAAAAACACTGATGCATTTGCACTGGGCTGATGTTTTCTGTCACTGATTTTTCTTTTACATTTCCATTTGCTGCCTGTGAGTGACAGTAGAGTTTCCTTTTTTAAACTTTTTAATATATTCTTTCTTTTCCTTTGTGTTTCGATCATTCAGTCTTAAAGAATGAAACCAAATTCTTATAATGGCCTTTGCTATGGCTGACTTCATACAGATTTCTTTAAGGTCTGATTTCTTGATTAGCTAGTTGAGAAAGAGTCTCCATCAAATTTCATCAACCGTGTTTCCTAATGGGATCATCTGGAGTCCCTTAATACTGAGGGAAATATTTTCTCCTGTTTGAGAACTAACCTTACTCTTTGGACACTTTACAAGATCCAGATGCTTTTTTGGTTTTGGTCACCATATAACAAGAAAATTAAATACTGGAGGCAATACAAAGAAGAGCCACCAGGGGCATTTTAGATGGAACAATTAAAAAAGAACAGATATCATGGCCACAGCTCAAAACTCAGACATGCTGTGGACATTTTTAACCCTTAATTCCAAACTCTGTTTTATTAAAAGAGGACTGCTACAGATACAATAATTGTAAATATAAATAACTTGTGTGTAAAACTGATGGGATATAACGCCTAAAGGTATCAATGAAACTTCAGATTAGACTGTAATCTCTTGTAACTATAAAGATAACAATGGGTTGTCAACCCCACTTGACCCTTTCCCCTGCAGTTATTGTCCCACACTGCTGACACATTTTAAACTTTTCCCTTTGAAGAATACACAAAGACAATGGTTAAACAGCCAATTTCAACTATGATGGAGTGAACGCTCGAATGTGTGTTAACCTGCACTCCATCATTAGAGTCTACGAAGGTAACAGCCAAAGAACTATTTCCTAATCACCTTGTGTTGCCGGTACAGGAAGACCTTCTCTCACTATATATGCTGTAAACCAATTCAAAAAAGGGAATCAGGTTAATGGAACTTCAAGCAGCCTTCAAACCCAAGAATCTCAAAGAAATAACATTTCAACTATCAATGTAATTACTACCAGCAACCTCTGCAATGGCTGCAACATTCAACTATCCACTCTTCATGAGCAATTCACAGCCTGCTCCATATATCATTTCCTACCTTCATCTTTTTGAACTCAGCTCTTATTTCCAATGTGTATGTTTGTTGTTTTAATTATTGTTCTTGCATGTAGAATTCATAAACTCACTTTTTTGTTTATTCAAGATAGCCTGGTAAAATTGGTTCCTTTTAACCATGATTTTGAAATGTGAAGGTTTGGGAGAAAGGTATCCACAAGTGAAGGGATCATTTTAAATTAATCTTGCTGCAACCAGCTGTGGGATGGGTGAATAGAGAATGTTCCAAAGGCCACAATCTGATGCGAATCAAAGGCAATTTCATTCCCAGCAATTTCCAGGATGCCTTTTGAGGCTAGGGAGAGTGAGAAATTGCCAAAGTGCCGTAATCAATGGCCAGATAAACTCAGCTATTGGAGACTGAGATGACACTGCAAGCAGAAGACCATCCAGTCTGGTATCTGAAATAATTTTCAGGAGTCTAGAGGATCCCAAGTAGACAGTAGATAACATTTGGTTTGGATGAAAAGAACTGCCTTGGTAGAAGCACAATAAGCTGTTGCACAGTCAGACAACTCACCCTAAAGCTGAGGCAGAAGCAGTTCCTGACCGGTACAACAAGAAATGAAATGCTGATGAAGAAATGGAGAGCTCCCTCCTACAAACTTGCAAATAAGGAGTGGACCATGATCCACAAGGTAGCAGGGGTATGATTTAGACTATACAAAAGCTGTCTTTCCTTCCAGTTCATAAAGGAGTGTTTTGAGATTAATGGGATTACACTTTTATAGTGTGCTTTAAAATCTTTGAATTTGTTATAAGTAGACAGTTTGATTTCTTCTATTTTATCTTTGTTTCTTATGTTTATCAACTGTGTTTTATAATTAAAGCAAAATCTGCGGCATTGTGTGTTTATGTTTCAGTAAGAGACCACTTCATTAAAACCAAAACAAATCAAAATACAATCGTTTAAGCCAGGGTTTCAATCTGGAATCTGACCTTTCCAGTGATAACATCGGCTGAGATGGTAACAATTGGAGAATGTGGGATACTGTGGGAGGGAGGGGTTGATTTTGGATGGTCACCACCACCCTGATCTTGATGAAGGGACAGTACACATTCCTAAACTGTGGGGCTGGCGCTGAGCAGGGTAATGTTTAGAACTGAAGATGTAAATATATGTGGTTTTGTGGGAAACTGTGGAGGCTCAATAGCGATGGGCTGGCAATGGAGTGCCAGGAGGAAGGAACATGGATACAGGGGAGTCATTGATTACCAGGCTGAGCCTGAGACTCGCTGTGTAAATGTGATCTATGCCATCTTCCTTTGTCATTTAATTCATAAATATTCAATGGAAATGGAAAATAGCTGTGACCACACCCTGAGGGATAGAGTCAGTGTTGTGTTATTTTTAAATTTCAATGTTGTCTGTCTGTCTGAGCATTTGGGCTCCACTTGTCAGCAATGTGAGATCCTTCAAGGGAGGATTAATTGCAGTACTCAGGAACTTCCACGGTCCAGGTTGAAGTTATCTGGAATCATTGCATGTATTTTACATGCATGATGCTCTACCTAAACGTGCAAAGTGCAAATGCTGGTCACAAGCAGTTTTCATTAAGCCACTGAAGATTTAAGATAAATCATTTCTGTGAAGGAGAAGTAGCTACATGTAACTTTCAAACAGGCACCTGTGGGCCACAGAGACAACATAAGATCTAATAAGAAGTGATTCTGCCTCACCATAAACAGGGAATATGCATCAATATTTCTCAATCCTCAACCCACAAATGTGCAAAGACTGTTAGCAATGCAATTCGTGCCAGATCACATCACTTTATCCAAATTCCTTATGACAAGGTCAGTTCTGCAGCCTGGGCAATGGGCTTTGGTAAAATAGCTGGTATCCCCCAGGTACAGGGAGCAATAGACTGTATTCCCATTGCACTGAGAGCGCCACACCAATATGGTGCTGACTTCATCAGGATTAAAGATTTTTTATCAATATGAAAGCCATAAGTAATTCATGATCATCAGTACAATCATCTAAGAAATCTGTGCCAGGACGCTGGAAACCGCCATGATGCTGATATTCTTGAGAACTTCCAAGTTCCTACTTCAACTCAAGGGCTGGATGCCTTAAAAGGATGACTACTGAAAGATAAAGGGTTATGTTCTGTGCGCATGCAGATGACTCGGTTACGTAAACCCTGACTAAAGTGAAATTTAGATGCCACACTGCCCACTCTTTGACCAGGACCATGGTGGAGCAGATGATAGGCCTGCCAAAGCTAATGTTTCATTGCTCGAATTGGCAGGGGGTGAATTGCAATACACTCTGAATAGCATGCCACAATCTTTCTATGCTGTGCTCCTGGAACACGCAAAGAGAGGATATGATGAACTTTGAAGAGATGAAAGACTAGGAGCAATCATGCAAGGAGGAAGTTGAGGACGTTGAGCAGGAGGAACATCATCTTCAGCTTGATAGAGTGGTGCAGTGAGAAGTGCAACAAGCCAGACAGGACTTAATTGATACACAGTTTAAACAGATATGAGCTGGGCGCAGTAATCACTGATAGATTATAAAGTTGTTGTTTGTCAAAAGGCAAGTTGTCACTGACTGATCGACTAAAGTTTGCATCAATAGACAGATCAGGAGAAAGGATTTTCTATCAGTATGAAAGCCATAAGTAATTCATGATCATCAGTACAATCATCCAAGAAATCCGTGCCAAGATGCTGGAAACTACCATGATGCTAATATTCTTGAGAACTTCCAAGTTCCAACTTCAACTCATCTCACTTGCTCAAGAGTAAAGATTTGCATAAGTTCATGGGCATGATAACAATTCAGTAATTTTGATGTATTTGGGTACAATCCATTTAACACTTTGCTGCCTGAATGTGACAAAATCAAAATTTCACTATAATGTAATAGATTTGCTTTATAAATCATAAATATTTCTGACACATTCAGGTAGTCATTGCTTATGGATAACACACTAATATTGGGAAAGTTTTTGGGAGGACTCAGCTTCAGATGAAATGCATAGAGCCTATCAGACATGTTAGTTATACACAATCACTTGACACAGTAGTTTTCTCTGTCGGTGATAGTACACATAAAGTTACTTGAGTGGATATATAGAGAAAACAAAATACTTGGACTTTTAATGAGGATTTATCTGGGAAAGCCATACTTAAAATAATATGCCAAATTTGTAAAGTTCACTCAAGCTATTAGTGGAAAGTTGGGTCATTCAGCTGCAGTGAGTATAAGGCTATTCATTTTGCAAGCATAACAATGACAGGAAAACATGCAGACAGCACTTTTCAAATTTAAAAATAATGTTTGTTGTTTTTGCGTTTTTTCCAAATGTTCTGTATCCCACCAAAAACTCGTGCACCATCACAAATCATCCACATGTAGCCACAGGCACAAATTATAAACTGTACTCAATTGGAAATTAGGTGCCAAAGCCTTAATGTTCCTAACTACTGTATGTTTTCCTTGTTATGAGATAAGACTGATTAAAAAGATATGCTTGGTTTGATTTGAGGCCCACATACACATGGGTCAGAACTACCCTCTAGGCATTTGGCTTTCCAGCCTTTTGTTCTACATGAAGCAAATGTTGTTTCTTGGAAATAGATTTTGAAATGGTAATTATTTTTATTGATGATGTAAGTCCGTACTGTGTTACTGAGCATGTCTTAATGGGAAAAACAAACATACAAAGAGGAGAATAGTAGAATGAACATGGCAGTAAAACCCAGTGATCTATGTAATGTGTAAAACAACTGTGAAAATTGGTGACCACTTACAAATGAGGACGTCATAAATTCATAAAATTCACCATCAATCATATCATTCGAATATAATCATCTGATCGGTATTTGGAACAGGAGAACTACTTATGCAGTGTAGAAAGGGATTCATCTAATGCATTTTTCTTTTAATTCATTTTCTTGTGCGGATGTTTTGGAGAAATGGCAACCTCAGTTTCAGTGACAGTGACAGGAGGATGATCAGAACAAAGAGACGTTAGTCCACTATAAAGCCAGCAGTTATTTTATGTTTGAGCCTTTGCATGTCCCTTGGATCTCATATTAAATTAGAAATGTCAAATTCAGGTGAAACCTTGAATTTCCTGCCTGATCACATTCAACTCCCAAAAACTGTGACTGAGAGATCAAGAAGAAATTCCCAGTGGTACAGAGACAGTTCTTCCACCACTTCATGATAAATCATTAAAATCTTCTCTGCTCAGCTCAAGGAGAGAAGGATAAAGGAAGCATTTCAAAGTCTACCTTGAAGTTTCCCTCAAGAAGTGCACATAGATGTTAACGCATGAAAGACCCTTGCTTAGGAGAAACTGACTTGGAGGAAACTCCTGTATGAAAGGATACAATTCTTCGATACACCCATTGGTGAGTGGAAATACGGGAAAGGAACCGAAGGAAGGAATATCAATGATCTCAAGGTCGAGGACTAATTCCGTCACACGAACCAAATATATGGTCAGAGATGTAGCTCTCATTACCATCTTCTGTACTGCCATTGTTCATTTCATATGATTCAGCCAGACAAGGACCCACAAAATCCTTAACATAGAGACAAAATTTCCCACGTGGACAATCATACTGGTTAAGAAGTACAATTCGCACAAAACAAAAACATTACAAATACAGAAAACTCAGAACAAGCCTGCCTCCAATCACTCACTCTCCACTTTCAAGTAAAATATGTAGAGTTGCATCATCGGCCTCCAGGAGTCCTTATTATGGAGACAAAGTCTGGAGAAAATAATGTTGGTTGAATAATTCAAAAGATATCACATAGTTGAATAAAGAACAAAGAACAATGCAGCACAGAAACAGGCTCTTCGGCCCTCCAAGCCTGCACTGACACATTTTGCCCTTCCATACTAAAACTGTCTTCACTAACAGGATCCATATCCCTCTATTCCCTTCTTACTCATGTATTCGTCCAGGTGCTTCCTGCATGCTGCTATTGTGCCTGCTTCCACCACCACCTCTGGCAGCGAGTTCCAGGCACTTAACACCCTTTGTGTGAAAAATGTGCCTCACACATCTCTCTTAAACTCCACCTCCTCCCCCCTCTCCTCCCCCGCCACCCTCCCTCCCCCCGCCCAACACCACCACCGCACCGTGAACCTGTGTCCCCTAGAAATTGACCCTTCCACCCTGGGAAAAAGTCTTATACTTTCCACGCTATCCATGCCATTCACAATCTTATCAACTTCTACCAGATCGACGCCCCCCCACACCCCCATCAAACCTCCTATGTTCCAGTGAAAACAAACCCAGTCTATCCAATCTTTCTTCATAGCTAAAATCCCCCATACCAGGAAGCATCCTGGTAAACCTTTCCTTTATCCTCTACAAAGCACCGACATCCTTCTGGTAGTGTGGTGACCAGAACTGTGCATGATATTCCAAGTATGACCTAACTAAAGTTCAATAAAGCTATAGCGTAACTTGTCTATCTTTATACTCAACGCCCCTTCCAATGAAGGCAAGAATGCCAAAGTCCTTTTTTACTACATTAGCTACCTGCGCTGCCACCTTCAGTGACCATGGATCTGTACACCAGATCACTCTGCACATCAGTACTCCTAAAGGTTCAACCATTCACAGTATAATTTGTACTTGACATTCCAAAATACATCACTTCACATTTGTCGGGATTAAACTGCATCTGCCATTTTTCTGCTCATCTTCTCACTGATCTATGTCCTGCTTATCCTATGACAATCCTCCTCACTATCCACAACTCCACCAATCTTTGTATTGTCTGCAAACTTACTAATTAGACCAGCCATGAATTCCTTCAAATCATTTATGTAGATTATGAACAGCAGAGATCCCAACACTGATCCCTGTGGAACACCACTAGTCACAGCACTCCATTCCGAAAAGCATCCTTGCTCCACTCTGTCTCCTATGACTAAGCCAGTTCTGTATCCATCTTGCCTGCTCATCCCTAAAACCATGTGACTCCTCGGACCATTCTCTACAAGCATGTACAGATTGCACTTTCCAATCATTGTACCCCCTCCCAGGATGCTCTGAGGAGGAGTGCTACTTCTTGTTCATGTGCCATTAATTAGAAATTGACTCTGCTTCCCAGATTGCAAAACATGGCATCAAATTTGCAGGAGTCAGCAATAACTGAATAGAATAACCTTTATTGTCATGTGCACTCGAATGAGTGCAATGAAAAGTTTGTAATGTCGCCTCTTGGCGCCATCTTAGGTACAGGGTGCTAGATATAAATACTTTCAGTGTTGTTACAGAACTAAAAAAGTCAAAAAAAAAGCTAGCATTGGAATACAGGTTTATATAGAATCCCTACAGTGTGGAACAGGCCCTTCGGCCCAACAAGTGCACACTGACCCTCCAAAGAGTAACCCACCCAGACCTATTCCCTTCACCTATTATCCTGCATTTACCCATGACTAATACACCTAACCTATACATTCCTGAACACTATGGGCAATTTAGCATGGCCAATTCACCTAATTTGCACAACTTGTGGGAGGAAACTCGAGCACCTGGAGGAAACCCACGCAGACACTGGGAGAATGTGCAAACTCCACCCAGAATGTCACCTGAGGCTGGGATAGAACCTGGGTTCCTGGCACGGTGAGGCAGTAGTGCTAACCACTGAGCCACCGTGCTGCCTCTTCGAGGCTTCAGAACACAAGGCCTCACTGCCTCCATGTGCTAGCCTCTGCCTGGGACTCATCTCCAGGACTCGTTCCTCTGACCAGCCTGGGCTCGCTCTGCTCCCACTCCAGGTTCCAGCCTGTAAGTTGCTTCCAGGACCCAGCCCGTGATCACTCTGCTCCCTCTCCAGCCTGCAACTCACCTGCAGGATTTGTCCCTCTAGCCAGCCCATGCTTGTTCTACTCCCTGGTCTAGTCTCCAGCTGGCAATTTGCTTCCACGACTCAGCTCATGGTTAGTGTGCTCACTGCTCCAGCCCAAGACTCACATCTGGGACTCGGCGATTGTTCTGGTTCCTCTCTGGACTCTGGCCTGCGACACATTTCTCATCTCAGCCCACGATCGCTCTGCTCCCTTTCCGGGCTCTGGCCTGTGACACATTTCTCGGTCTCAGCCCACGATCGCTCTGCTCCCTCTCCGGGCTCTGACCTGTGACACATTTTTGGGTCTCAGCCCACGATCGCTCTGCTCCCTCTCCAGGCTCCAGCCTGTGACACATTTCTGGGTCTTGGCCCGCAATCGCTCTGCTCCCGTTCTGACCACAATGTGTCTCCTGCGTTAGGCTGGTGTCAGACTCTGATCTCTCTGGGTAAAGATACTTTGAGAAGATAAAAGTTGGGGGTGGGGATAAGAAAATCTGCAGCAAAAGGGAAAAAAAGGAAGAGGAAAAGGAGCTGGTGAGCAGACGAGTTCCAGCTGAAGCATCTTACTCTGCCGCCATCTTAACCGGAAGGAACTGGGGCTCCCAAACTGAGTCACAGAGAAGGCCACTCTGCCCATCCTGTCTGAAAGGCTCATGAATGTGCGTTAGAACTTAGTGCCATTCTCTTCCCATTTCCCTGTAACTCTGTACATTGTTTCAATTCCAATAATCACCTAATGCTCTCTTGAATATCTGAATTGAAGCTGTCTCCACCACACTTGGAGGTAATACATTGCAGACCCTAACTGCTATCTGTGTGAAAACATTAAAAAGATTTTTCTCACATCATATTTGCTCGATTTGTAAATTATTGGAAATTTGTGCCTGCTCATTTGCGATCCTTTTCTGAAAAAATTGCTGACCAATTTCCATGTTCGTTCCTCAGCTCTGTGAAAGACATCAGAGTGTCTGGAAGGTAAGCGATAGCCTTGTGGTATTATTGCTGGACTGTTAACCTAGAGACCCAGGTCATATTCTGCGTTTGAATCCTGCCACGGCAGATGGTGGAATTTGAATAAGAAAAAATTGCGGAACTAAGTGTCTAATGCTGACCATGAATCCTTTGTTGAGTATCTAGTTCACTAATGTCCTTTAGGGAAGGAAATCTGCCACCTTTATCTGCTCTGGCTGACATGTGACTTCAGACCCACAGCAATGTGGTTGACTCTTAAATGCCCTCTGGGCAATAAATGCTGCCCAGCCAGCATTGCCCTATTTCTGATAATGAATAAAGGGAAAAAAAATTGGTTCGTCCTGATGTTTTTGTGTTTGATTCCATTGTCTTGATACAATCTCCATGCTTACTTCATGGTCCTGCCCTATTCTTATTGCATTCTCCCCCCCACCCCCCCCCCCCACAACTGTGAATATTGCAAGAAACAGTAGGGAAAGAGTCTTAGTGAATGTTAATAAATGGAAAGAAATGATTCAGATATCTAGGTCAAACGAGAACGTAAGAAAGCTAATGGAACAAAGAGTGAAGTGGAGGAACACTGGAGGAAAGTTGACAATATGTTGGCAATATCTGTCAAAAGTAGGGAAGAAGGCCATTCAGCTTGACTCACCTATGTCAATTCTCAGAGCCCAACTTTTAACAATAAGTTTCCCTGAAAGTTAGCTCTCTTCAAACATGAAGCCATTTACCTTTTAAATATCCTAATGGAAATTATTTCCACTGCCTTTTCCCAACTTCATGCATTTAGATCAGCAATTGCGCATTCAACAAACAGTGAGGTACCAAAGAGTAAAATGAGAAATCATCTTGTGCAGTGAAGCACGCTGTGGGGAGGGAGGGAAAGATCTTGCAGAAGGGAATGTAACAATTTATGGAGAACAAAAAAATTCTGATCAGCTGGAAGTAAGCAGGAAGGAAATAAAAGAAAGGGAAATTCAGGGACACCAAGCAGTTTAAATTTAGTCATTCAAGATCTTTGCATTTTCAATATAGAATTCCGGAGCTATTCAAAAAAGAAACATTTTTATCTTCTAGTACTACATAGAAAAGAAGAATTAGAATCCTGAAATCCTGATGCTGCTCAACTGTAGATCAGTGAGCTCAGAGACGATGGGGCTCAGTCTGAGTCAGAATAGGGGAAACAGAGCTTTAGCTAAAGTTTATCGCACTTCCACATTATAGAGATGGTCTGTTTGTTGAACAGTATTATTGTTTTGCTGTTTGATAATTCCTGTTTGGGGCAAGTTATTGACAATGTCAGAGTGGATACTAATGGATATTCAATTCAGTACAGCATTTTGATAGGAATTTAACATCATAGTATTATTGAACTGTTGTCAGCAATATTTTGTACATGAATATTGGTACTCAGGAAGAAAAAGCTCTTAATTCTACAGAGTAAAATTCTTTTTGATCCTCCCAATATAACTTGATACAAAATTAGCTCCCTTCTGTCCATATCTACAGCATGCCTCAACTCAATCTCAGAAGACTGTCTCTTCCTGCATTACCTTAACTCTTAATTTCAGTCTGTGGCCTGAGTTAGATTGCTAATTCACATCAAATGTGGGACAATTTTGTACAGTAATTCCATGTCCCTAGGAAATGGATCAACATTGGCATGGGAATATAGGATCAGGTATATGGCAATCAGCTTCTTAAGCTTTTGCCAAACTCAATCCACAATGAACTGCATAATCAGAGAGGGGCTTCAATTTGAACAGCCTGGCTTGGATTTAATCGCACATCCTAGAGGCAAAAGATCAATGTTTCAGCCACAGAGTCACCCACTTCACCTAGGAGTTTTGGTTTTTCATGCAAAAATGTTATCGTATTTCAAAGCTATTAGAACGCCAGAAGGATCAGTGGTTGGGCCTCAGGTTACAACTAGATCAAATAATGCCATAGGTTAGAGAACCACGTGTAATATACTCACGTTTACTAATGTTACAATGCTAGGTGGGGGATTAAGTTTTGACAGGAATGCACAGACTCCAAGGCTATAGAAACTGATTAAATGATGAGGCTGAAAGTAGACAAGTGAATAAATATGTGGGGAGATTAAAGTACCAGTTTTGGTGAGAAGACTTTTAAGCAGGTGCAGCAAATAATTAAAAAGGCACATGGTACACTAGCCTTTGTTGATAGAAGATTACAACATAAGCGGATTGGAGTTTTACGCCAATTATGTTGGGTTCAGAGTGCCCACATCAAGAATCGCATGCACAGTTTCTGTCTCCTAACACAAGAAAGATGATAATTGTCTTAGAATAGATGCAGCAAAGGTTCATGAGATTGAGTGCTGTGATGAGAGGACTGTTCTGTGAAGAGAGGTAAATAGAACTGGGCTTTATTGTTGGGAGTTCAGAAAAATGATAAGTGATCCAACTGAAAAGTTTAAAAATATGGGAGGGCTTAACAAGGTAGATGCTTTCTTTCTTAGCTTGGGAACCTAGAACTAGAGATCAAGGGTGAAACTTATCCATTTCCAATTAATGTGTTATCTCGAGCAAGTACATGGACCCAGTCCACCAGTTTTCAGAGTGAATTTTCTCCCCAATCTTCCACACTTCACCTCATTAATTATGCAACTGGACTCTTCAGCAATGTTCTTATGGAATCATACATCAGAGGAGTATTTAAGCTCCTGGGAGTTACATTTATAGCCCAGCTGTTCAGTACTTCTGATGCCACAAGCCAGGTCTGCTCCTGTTATGTGGTGTTCAACTACTATGGCACAGAGGAAGAAAATCTCACACTCCGCTTCATAGATAAGTACCTAGAGGTGCTGATGGAAGCGTGGTGGAGATGAGGGGAATGTGGTTTCCAAACATAGCCAGCCTTGATGCAAGTAGCATCCTGATCTGAAGCATGCCCAGTAGTTCAGCAAGGAGGTCAAAAATCTTCTGTGCTCCATAAAGACATGTGCCGCCATCTTGTCTCTGCTCCATCATTCATTCCAAAATGGGCATTGACCTGCCTGTCATTAAAGCTCATGGACCACCTTTCATTATTGCATGCATCAGATCCACTCAACAGCTAACCCTTCCTGCCCTCTGCATTTTCTATTTACTTACTAGGGACACCTCACCACCTTCATCACCACTGACTGCTTTCCATTCAATTCCATCATGTCAATCCTCCCTTTGTCTCATTGTGGGGAAAATGGCCCCTAACTGGGTTGTGAGATTCAAAACCAAAGGGGAGCTGGTGGACTTGAAGATCCTTACTCACGATGAGGAGAAAATAGTCAAATTAGTTAGAAAAGAACATGACCACTCATTTGGATAGGGAAAACCTGAAGGCTACCTAACCCAATATATATGCTGTGCTGCACTGAAGTGTTAATTCATTCTTAACTTACCCAAGTTTTTATGCTTCTTGCACAACTCATTCCAGCTCTTCTCTCATGGAGACACAAGCTGAACTCAACAAATATTCACTATGAGGCCTGCACTGGACACTCACAGCTCAATCATACTTCTGAGATGGAAGCCCCTTGACCCTCCAGAGGATTGACCAGCAAGGCTTTTGCCTCTGACCGGCTCAGAGACTTTCATCTCAGTGGGTACTTTTCGAGATTAGAGTAGGGAGCACAATCTGTTGAGCACCTCACTGGCACATTTTAGCAGCTGCTTGAGGAAGAAATGCCCTAGAGTCCTGGCATTCAGAGGACAGTTTGAGACTTGTTCAGTCCCATGGTCTTTGCTATTAAGACTTTGTCAAAGTGAACAGTCAGGTACAGGAAAAGCATACAGATTTGTCAGAGGCCCTTGAGGATGGGATATGGAATCAGTGATCATTTCACACATCCCTGGAGATTCATTCTACCTATCAGCTTTTCAAGGGAATGCATTGCTAAGCCTACAAAGAGTACAATGGGAAGTTCACATGTCCACTCTTCCTCACAGCACATTGGTCCACTAAGAGAAGCTGCACAAAATATTAACTCGCACAGGTTCAATGCTGTCCTATAGGATGCTCAATCATTACAGGGGAACAGAGTAGACTATGCACATTGTGAAGCTGTGATGGGTTAATGATGATAGAAGGATCAAAGGGAGATTCCTTGGGATTCCTCTCAACCTGCTGGCTATCATGAGAAACCTTTCACTGCACATTAATGTCTAATAAAGCCTTAAGTGTTACCTAACCTTAGCATCATGTGATGTTAATTCACTATCTTGCTGATAGCTGTGTTTTCTCTAATGGTCAGTAAGACACAGCATGTGCAGGTACTTGAAAACGGAAAATGCAACATCGGTCCCCAGTTGTTTCTTGAAATGAGCCAAGGGCATAATGATTCAGCACCAGTGACCTGAATGAGCACCAAGTGGGGTGACGATCTAGTCATTTAGAGGAGGAAGGATTTCTTCTTTTAAAGGATTATAAATATTTGGAATTCTCCGCTCATGATATCTGGGCATGGTTGGTTATTGAATTTATTCAAGAGACTGTATGACTCTGAGTTAAATCAATAGTTTTTTTTGACATTATGGAAATCGAGGGACGTGAAGATGTCAAAATGAGGTTGATGTAGCAGATCAATCATGTCTCAAGAAACCATGGCCTTCTCTCTTAAACTTTTAGATGCTGCTTATACAATTTTTTTCCAAAACACAAGGTCTGAAAAATGACTGCAGGATGTTAAAAGAAACAAGGCAGTAAAAAAGGGATCTTGGATTTTCCTTTGACATATATACCTCATTCAACAAAGGAACATCATTAAGGAGTGTGCAGCTGGTCGATGTCATGTGTGCTGTGCATGCACACTTTTGTCAGAGTGAATGTTTCTACTAAATCAAAACTGTGTAGGAAATTTCCACTAGTCTGCTCACTTTATTCAATCTTAACACTCAGTTTTTTTCTTTTATAGAGATCTCAGTCTTAAATCAGGAACTGTGCAAGTAAATTAATACAAGTATGGCACAGAAATTTAGCTACTTAAAACATGAGGCTTAATGGAAAAGCATTAAATGTACCATGTGGTGTGCAATGTCAGTGGTAGAAATTCTGTCAGAATCAACGTAACTTGAGCAAAGGCAGCCCACCACAGATTGAAACAGACAAGCGAGAGGGAATTTATGATAAGGTAAGTGGCATGGTGCCAAAGAAATAATAGAAATATTGATGAATGTCATATTTCAATTAAAATTATATTGATCATTTCTGAGCTGTTCAGAAAAATACAAATACTTTAATGCAAATTTAAGCAGTTAGTAAGACATGAATTTTGAGATTCAAAGTACATATGTTTAAAATATTCTCATGCTATGATTATGCCACGATGCTACCATTTTCTGCCATCTATTAATTAATTTATTCAGATATTTTTTATAATATTTCTGATATCAAACTGAATAATTTTTGTTCCACTCTATTCTCAGCTCTTGGAAAGTGACACCAGAATCTAACTGTAGTTTAGCACAAAAGGTACCACCTCATTATTTCCATACTTGCTTTCAGGGTAGCTTTATTCATGTATTGTGTGGTTTGTGATGAATCTCTCAAATTTGCATTCTTGTTGCAAGCTAGGTGACAAAAAACATGATGGATATCGAGGGACATGAAGATGTCAAAATGAGGTTGATGTAGCAGATCAATCATGTCTCAAGAAACCATGGCCTTCTCTCTTAAACTTTTAGATGCTGCTTAATACAATTTTTTCCAAAACACAAGGTCTGAAAAATGACTGCAGGATGTTAAAAGATACAAGGCAGTAAAAAAGGGATCTTGGATTTTCCTTTGACATATATACCTCATTCAACAAAGGAACATCATTAAGGAGTGTGCAGCTGGTCGATGTCATGTGTGCTGTGCATGCACACTTTTGTCAGATGGCTCTCAGATCATCTTGTATTAACATGTCGTCTTTATTATTGAGAACACTTCAGACTTGTAGCAACAGAAACATTACACATAAGGGCCTTTGACCAGAGCTTGCTGTTGGGTCTAAATTTGGTCAAGGTTATGCCTGAAAACCTGTGCCATTATCTGCCTTGTGGACCATTATTATGGATAGATGGCATTTTTGAAATAACACTGCTGTGCTCATCACTTCGTTTAGATCGTCATACAATGATGCTGGAAGTCTCCAAATCAGTAAATAATTCCATCCTTCAGCAGGTTGCCTGAGGATATTATTCTTACTGACTAGTTCTCGGAATCTCGTTGAAATCTTAAACCTCAATTAAATAATACAAGATGTTTTGAGAGCTAGGCATGTTCTGATTTCCCCCTGACTCCTATTACTTTAATGTTAATATTTATTGAGCTTTTGTGACTTGCAACCAATACATTTTGCCATAGGAGGCTTAAGAAAGACAATGGCATAACTTTAAACATTCGTCATCATTATTGTCATTGAAGTGAACTCTGGACCATTTATTTTAACAGTTTTCTTTATTTCATTGTTTTATGATTTTAGTTTGCATTTTGCTGTCCCTTTGCCATTTTGCATATTTTCTGGCCTTAATACAAGAGTCACAAAAAAATCATATAAAAACTGACTTTTAGAACAAAACTTTAGTTGTGACTTCATTAGTATAATCGTTGTTATAAATTGTAGAGAAACTTGGCAGAGTGGCTTTAGGTTCTAGTGTACTACTTTACGTAGTGTAGAGAGAGTCAATAGATGATTCAATTTTCTAATTGTGTGACTCACTTTTGGGGAGGAGGGGAATTGGCATGTTGCCATACTTAAACTTTTTGTCTTAGATGGACAGGGTGTATGGAGTGACTAAAATTGTAATTTGAATAGTTACCTTAAGGGGACGTAGATTAATTCGTAACTATAGATCCCGTGAAACTGGACCAAACTAGTATCACGCTGCAATACTGCATAATCCAGAAGCAATTATGGACTGCATGATAAAAACCAAACTGCAGTTTTTGAATTACATGAAACATATTAAATGATGTGTTAAAACCCTTGTCTCTGAATAATAACGTTGTGTATTCAAAGGACTCAGTTGACTCTTCGGTATAAGACTGAAGAAATGCTGTTCTGTCAAAAGAGAGATTAAACTGAGTGCTTACCATTCTCCTCAGATGGATATCAAACATCCATTGTTTTATTCAAGGAAGATTTCTGGCCAATATTTGTTCCTCAATTAACACCACAAATACATGAAACAAAATATCTTTTATATTTTTTGGTTTTGGGCTACCGTGTCGCCCAACAGTTAAGCAAAAAACTTAATTGATTGTGAAATGTTTCAGGATGACCCAAGATCATGAATCTATATTATGCTGTCATAACAGGGCATCTCTCATTTCTGATAGGCGTTGAGTTGACACGGGATTTCATACAATAGAGAACAAGCAAACAGCAGCCTGCTATCTCTTAAAGTTTATTTCATCCTTTTGAATAGTTAGTTCTAAAGGGCATTGCACTAGCTCAAAGGCAAAAAAATACTAATAATTGGACTAACCTGGTGCTTGATTTTCCTTGGTCACTATTGATAGTCACTATTATCTAGATTTCATACAGATTTTTTTTAGCAAAATGGGAGGGATATCTTGTTCTACAAGTAATAGGCCTGCTTTGTCAAACCCGTTTAATGTTTGATGGGACTGAGAAATATTTTCCAGTTGGTGACCTGTGCAGAAATTACTTGAAAGAACAAGTCTATTTTGTCCAATGTTTCAAGAGGCACATGGCACCCTCCTAAAATTTACTGGATACATAAAGTGCCATGAAGATTCTGTTGCTTTTTCAATTATTCAGTTACCAATTTCAGGTTAATCGCATATACTGAAAATTAACTGACTGCAACAGAACTGAACCAAGTATATTTTATCAGAATGTAAGGTTCAGATTTTGCTTGCAACTTATCTCTTATAATTCTCAGAGGCAGATTCACATGTAGTAAAGAAGGGGAACAGGAAACTATCGGTAGAAATGGACAAGAGACACGAATTTCCACCTGGATAGAGTCAAAGAGAGACATTGCATGACTTTGCAAATTAATGGCTTGTACTGCACATTATACCTATTCCATATGCATCATACATCATTTTTATTTAAACTGCTCCAATGCTTCTGATAAATTACGGCTCAGATTTTGACTGCAGTTGCCAAATACATTATTGGAGAATCACAGTCACAGCTTTAAATGGTTTCACCATAGGCTGTAGCACAGTGGTGAATCATACCTGCAAGGCTGAGACTTATAGTGGCGCAGGTAAGATTATTTCATGCTCAATCAAAACTCATAAAGCAATGCCTCCACTGTTTATATGTAACGTGACATTATTTTTCTTCCATTTTTCTCCATAGCTGTCAGAATATATTTTTTTCATTGAGAACTGCCAAAACAAACTTGAGCCTCCCATTCCATTTGAGGCAGAAGTTTACTTTTTGACATGACGTTGAGGTATTATACCACCAATATAATACAGTTCATTCCAAAATATAGCCGTAATGTATAGGAGAAATGATGAGAATGTTACTGAAGTTTAATTGTCCATTCCCATTTTTAGTACAATCATTACACTCAGACAAAACAAGTTAGCTGGTTTCTCGGGCCTGGAGTTTAGCATGTGGCTTTGATCATAATCTGGCGACAACACTGTCTAGAGCAATAAATATCATAAACCATATTTTATTTTGTTTTGTTGGTGTTTTAATTTGCAGTACATAGGTTGGAGCTGATCATTCCAGCAATATTGCCCCCACTCTGTTCCCTTGCCTGGCTCAATCAGAAACCTAGATGAATTGTACAAAAGACCTCTGCTTGATAATTGACACAAAAATATCTCTAAATAAACTTCTCTCAAATAAATTATTGACAAAGTGCATTCATTGAAGTTAATACCATCACAGAGTAGCATTGTGACCAGCAAGCTAAAGCATTGAACTGGTTTGATATATTTACTCTATGTTGAGATGTTGCAATCAGCTATTACTAATTTTTGAAAAGAATTTTTTGCCTGTTGTTTAAGGGTATGCAAAGTTTTCTCAAGCCTTTGCCTGTTTTGGACCTGTTTTGTTTGACACGTTGCATTCCAATCTGGACACTTTGATGGGCATATTTGCAAATGTTATAGAAGAAAGAACTTGCACTTTTACACAGTCTTTCACAACCTCAAGATGTGTCAAAGCACTTTATTGTCAGTCAGGTCGAATTGAATTGCAGTCACTGGATGCAGCATGGCTGTCAATTCAGATGGCACTCCTGTAGACAACAAACAGTTGATACATTTGTTTCAATTAAGTTATCGGCAGCATATGAGTTTTCAATGGAGTATGGCACAATGTGTCTCAGATAAAAGGAATTATGTGAAAATCAGGTTATTGCTTCATGCATGAGGGCTATGGACTACACTTCAGGTTCAGTGCACTGGGCATCAGGTTCACTCAACACCCTTCATGCCCAACATGCCACAACGTAGTTTCAGCACACTACTCACTCCTGGTTCCAAAGTCTTTGCTCCCTCATCACCTCACTACTGAACAATCCGAATTATTACAAGTCTACCAGAGAAAGCCATTAGGAGATTTCACCAAAAAGTGTATGAAATTGAATATTTCCACAACTTGAAATGTGAATTATAACTTTTTCCTTATCCATTACAGTCTGATCCTTTCACACGTCATGTGAATTCCAGACCTTAGGGCTAGTGCATCATGCTTGTCGTTACAACAGTGCAGCTCACACTATGCTATGTTTTTTGCAATGCAAGATACTTTGACTCAGACATTGTAGATATTAAAGTTACTGGCTTGCACACTGCATTATTAAGGAAGCTGCACAAAGGCCCAGGATTACAGCTGTCCATGTTCCATCTGGCTGAAGGCCAGGGGGCTAGGTCCAATCAGAGGGCTGCTGAAAGCTGAAGCAGCAAAACCCTGGACTCTGTCCCATTGCTAAAGTAGAAAAGAAAGAAGCACATTTTTCAACTGTATCCTTAATTATCTCTGGATTTCTCCCAGAAACCACAGCCCATGTGGCTGCCAAGTTAGCCAGTGACTGTTTACTAGATGGCTCCCTTTATAATAATCAAGCTATTAGTTTTTCAGCAATGCTGGTGAGGGGAGGGGGAGATGGTTCTCCAATTGCACTGAAGCAAATTAGCCTGGGACGCTCTGATGCCAAGAGCAATCAGGCTTGTTACATTCTCCACCACTTGTTCCTGGTTCCAAAGCCTTTTCTCCCTTGCTTCTCATCATTTAATAATTGAGCAATTGGACTTATTAGAAGCCTGCTAGGAAAAGTCATTACTAGATTTGACCACTTACAAATTTATTATTTTGAAATTTTCCATATTGTGAAATGTAACTTTTTCTTTATCCATTACAATTTTAATCCATTCACAGACATTCATTATTCTATCTGTTATCCTGTCTGCTGGATGTTCTGTATTGCTTGCATTTGTCCACACCCACACGGGACTTTGAAACCCCATGCTTTGTGATAACAAAGGTGTAATTGATCTGACAACTGATGAAGCATACCCAGCTTCATATAACATATTCTGCCTATGGGGTAGTGAAGATACATCATGCTTGTTGTAGATAACATGCCTTTCCTATGAAAATACAATATCTAGGGGGTAATTTCAATCAATCCAACTTGGCCTGGAATTGATGGATCAGATCAGCTGCTGGCCTTGCTCTCTGCACAGGCTAACTTTTCATTTATGAATTGGGCAACATGTAAAAGTCAATCCAGTCTTACCAGCTTCCTGCTTGGGGTCGAGGGTGTTGGGGAAGTGGGGGGTGGGGGAATGTGAAATTTCAGCAACAGTCAACCTTGCCAACTCACAGGACAATCAGACAGAACATTTATAAACTACACTGAGGCATACGTGGGATAAAAATGACATCAAAAATGGAAAGGAAACATGTCCACACCCCCTCACCCCAAACTTTATGTGACTTCAGCCATGCACTAACAATTCTAACTTGAAGGGTAATCATAAATGGCAACTAATTTTGTAACAGGTCACAATATCTGAGACACTCTGATGATGAGGTTGGAGTCAGGTCAAACAAATGATGGCTTGGAAAAGATCTGAATCATTTACCCAGCCCCACACAATATGGATACCTTGAGTATCAAAAGATATGCACTTCCCAGCAACACTAGGCAATATACTGCTTTTGGAGAGTTAAGAAACAAAATGAAAACACTTGGAGGGTGAAAGCTGGAAAGATTTTCTTTGAGCCCCTTAAGAGATTGAGACTTGGTCCGGAAGTCTGTCAGGATCCAGAATAACGTGAAGGGTGAACTCTGCTCCAATCAGAAACTTGTTCAGCTTGTTTTTGAAGGTGTTCAGCAAAGCAGTGTCCACCACATGAGTCAGCAATATTCTATTCTCAGGATAAAGAAGAACATGCTGATGTTGACCATATTAGGTCACCTTGGTGATTCTCAAAATGTTGTGTTCACTTGACCTCTGAAATAGCCACCAAAATGGAATCTGTAAGCAATAACTTGAATTCTTTATTCAAGGTTAGTTCTTCATGTATACATTGTACAGGTACATTCTTCAGAATGCCTGCTTGCACAGATCATGTACTGTATTTCAGCATGTCCCTTATACTGCTGTGCAACTTCTGATGATCAGATAGACGTTGCTACAGTATTGACTGGAGTTGTGTGTTGGAACCATATGGAAATTCTGATACAGCCTACTCCTTGTGGATCGCCCAGAAAATTGAAATATCTTTGGGGCAATTATCTGGCATGTGAAATCCTTTGAAAGGTCCTGAGTGCACTGAATTAGAGTCAAGAACTTTGGAGGGTTATGACTTGCTTTAGCTTAATTGTTACCCAGGAAAGGTGAGAGGGTTAAAACCTGCTCTATGACCTGGGTGCCTATGACAATTAAACTGAGCACTGAATCAACATTATATTACCCTAAACCCTCCAGGCTCACTCAACATCAATAGACTTGGCTAACAAGCCACCATCTCCCCTCACCCCACTCCCACTCCCGACATAGTCCCTACCAACCCCCCCAACCTTGTCCCAGCTCTATGACCAACCGCCCATGCTAGAACCAACAACCCCACTTCTTTGGCACCCTAATCCCTTCAACCATATGTCACTCTATCCCCAACCTCGTGCCACACAAAATCCGTCACCCTGCCATGCTACCTCACTGTGACCACACCAGCCCTTTACTTACCACCCTTCACAGGGATGATGATCCATTTGAAATGATCAATGACATGGTCATTGAGAGCAGGATTTGAATCCCACCTAGTTGGACACTGTATGTGTTGCACATACAGAGCCCTATGATTACAGATGTTATCACCAAGTACTATGTAAATGCCTGATTAACACATTGTCCTTTGAAAGGCTTTGCATTGTTCCTGAGGAGGCTGACAATAAAAAGCACAGGCTCTGCCCAATCTAGTTGCAGTGGATGCCATTTTTCATTCCCATTATGTACTTGTGATTCATAGAAATAGACAATAGGTACAGGAGTAGGCCATTCAGCCCTTTGAGCCAGCTACACTATTCAATATGGTATTGGCTAATTATCCAATGCAATATCCTGTTCTCACTTTCACCCCATACCCTTTCATCACTTTAGTCCGAAGAACTATATCTAATTCTTTCATAAAAATAATCAATGTTTTGGTCTTAACTGCTTTCTGTTACACAGAATTCCACAGGCTTCACTCTGGGTGAAGAAATTTCCCCTCATCTAAGTCCTAATGGTGTATCTGGTATTGTTAGACTGTGACACCTAGTTCCAGACTCTCTGGTCATTGGAAACATCCTGCCCATATTTACCTTACCAAGCCCTTCTCACATGTTATTGGTTTCTCTGAGATTTCCTGCCCCCATTCTTCTACACCAAAGTGGTGTCACCAAGGCCTATACAGTTACAGCAGGGCATCCCTGCTCCAGCTATCAAAACCTCCTGTGTGATAGTCAATAGATCGTTTGCCTTCTTCTCCACCTGCTATATCTGCACGCTCACATTCAGCGATTGGTGTACAGGAACACCCAGGTTTCATTGCATCTCCCGCCCTCTCAATATATCCAAATTCACTTTCCTGTTTTGCTTCCAAAGTGAATAACATCACATTTATTCACATTATATTTCATTTGCCTTGCATTCATCTATACTTACACAACTTATCCAAATCGCACTGAAGTATCTCTGCATCCTCCTCACAGCTCATCCTCCCATCTGGCTTTGTGTTGTCTACAAATTTGAACATTTAATTCTTTTAATCTAAATCATCAGATTCAAACAACAATGGAAGGGAACATGGCACTATCTTCTTCCCTCCCCGCAATACATGTTTAATTGCTCCCTTTACAATTATTGTTCCCTCTGTATCCCAGCATACTGCCGCCAAACCCCACAATTGACTTCCCCGTCACAGTAGTGGCCTCTTTGCTCTCAGTGAACAGGGCTACTCCACACAACAATTCCTTGCCACCCATTAACCTCCAGTTCCAGTGCTGCTGTCTATTGAGATACCTCAGTGCTGTCAGTAAAGGGCAGACAATCTTAAAAGTGTCACCTGCGGGCTATAATTTACCCAGACAGACCAAGATCTGACATGTTGCACAAAGGCATAGAGTTGATTTCCTCAGTTAGCATTTGACAATGGGGACTGGTTAGCTTAGCTGTCTGGACAGCTGGATTGCAATGCAGAGTAATACTAACACTGTGGGTTCTATCCTTGCATCAGCTGAGGTTATCATGAAGGACTTTCCTTCTTAACCTTTCCCCTAGCCTGAGGCACAGTGACCCTCAGGTTAAGCCATTTGTCTCTCTCTGAGAAAACAGCCCTTTGGTCTGGGAAAGCTATGGCGACTTCACTTTTTACCTATTTGATGACATGTCCTTATATTCAGTGCTGCTTTTCTTGGTAATATCAGGGGCAGGATTTCAGTTTTCGTGATTACATACTACTGTATTTGTATGCAGCTTGTGTTGCATAAATCAAAATAAAGTCTTCAATGTCAAGCGCCCATATAAAGTCATTCCATGGTATCCTTGCCAGAGTCCTCCACACCCCATTGTATTGAGGACTATGCTGAACTGATATTTGTCAGTGATGAGAATAAAGTGACTGCACATATTATGAAGGACCTGTTTATTTCTGACATTCCCAGCACAGGTGACTTGGATGGTCACAATGAATCTACTATTGTCACTGTGGCTGCAATACAACAAAGAAACTGAAGAGGAATAAACACAGCATCGATAACCTCACACGGCTGCTTCCACATGAACAAGTTCCAGCTGAAGATAGCCTCAGGATGTGAAGGAGTAATAGGACATCCTTGTCTATTGCCTCTGATGCAATTTCATTCAGCTCAGAAAGCTACATTACTGCCACAGACAGATGATGTTCCTGGACCCTGCCACAGGACTATTTCATCTACTGGATCAGGAACTGCAGCTTGGAGAAGGAATGACTGTCCAACCTATCCTGCAGCTATCAATGTAACAGCTTTGCCTAAACTTCTATGCAATTTGGGGTTGGGTGGGATGGGGAGTGGAGTGGGGTAAGGTGGTGGTGGTGGTTCGGAGGGGCAGTTTTGCTACAGAAACAGCTTACTGCATAATTTTTCGATGCTGTGCTCTGCACAACTGGAGAGGGATACAATGAGGGGATGTGTTGGATGCAGGTGGGCCTCAGCAATCTTCCAAGGAGGAAGATAAGGACATTGAGTAGGAGCTGCATCACTTTCATCATGATAGAGCAGGTCAACATTAGGTGCAACAAGCCTGATGGGATGTAATGGATGCCTGCTTCCAATTGATGTGAGTTGGATAAAGACAAGATTCATTGGCTGTAAAGTTACTGTTACTCCAAAGGTAATCAACCCCTGTTTATCCCTAGCAGCCTTTTTGTTCACTTTCTTTCTTAACTTTTACTCAACAACAGGAAAAGCAAACATTCAAGATTGTTTTTCAGACAGGAGGCCTGTGACCAGTGGAGTGCCACAAGGATCGGTGATGTGTCCACTACTTTTTGTCATTTATATAAATGATTTGGATGTGAGCAGAAGTGGTATAGTTAGTAAGTTTGCAGATGACACCAAAATTGGAGGTGTACTGGACTGCAAAGAACATTACCTCAGATTACAACGGGGTCTTGATGGGCCTATGGGCTGAGAAGTGGCAGATGCAGTTTAATTTAGATAAATGTGAGGTGATGCACTTTGGGAAAGCAAATCTTAGCAGGACTTACTCATAAAGTCATAGAGTCATAGAGATGTACAGCATGGAAATAGATCCTTCAGTCCAACCTGTCCATGCCGACCAGATATCCCAACCCAATCTAGTCCCACCTGCCAGCACCCGGCCCATATCTCTCCAAAGCCTTCCTATTCATATACTCATCCAAATGCCTCTTAAATGTTGCAATTGTACCAGCCTCCACCACATCCTCTGGCAGCTCACTCCATACACGTACCACCCTCTGCATGGAAAAGCTGCCCCTTAGGTCTCTTTTATATCTTTCCCCTCTCATCCTAAACCTATACCCTCCAGTTCTGGACTCCCCGACTCCAGAGAAAAGACTTTGTCTATTTATCCTATCGATGCCCCTCATAATTTTGTAAACCTCTATAAGGTCACCCATCAGCCTCCAACGCTCCAGGGAAAACAGCCCCAGCCTGTCTAGCCTCTCCCTGTAGCTCCGATTCTCCAACCCTGGCAACATCCTTGTAAATCTTTTCTGAACCCTTTCAAGTTTCACAACATCTTTCCAATAGGAAGGAGACCAGAATTGCACGCAACATTCCAACAGGGGCCTAACCAATGTCCTGTACAGCCGCAACATGACCTCCCAACTCCTGTACTCAATACTCTGACCTATAAAGAAAAGCATACCAAACACCTTCTTCACTATCCTATCTACCTGCGACTCCACTTTCAAGGAGCTATGAACCTGCACTCCAAGGTCTCTTTGTTCAGCAACACTCCCTAGGACCTTACCATTAAGTGTATAAGTCCTGCTAAGATTTGCTTTTCCAAAATGCAGCACCTCGCATTTATCTGAATTAAACTCCATCTGCCACTTCTCAGCCCATTGGCCAATCTGATCCAGGTAAGGTTCTTGGGAGTGTTGCTGAATAAAGAGAGCTTGGAGTGTAGGTTCATAGCTCCTTGAAAGTGGAGTTGCAGGTAGATAGGATAGTGAAGAAGGCGTTTGGTATGCTTTCCTTTATTGGTCAGACTATTGAGTACAGGAGTTGGTAGGTCATGTTGTGGCAGTACAGGACATTGGTTAGGCCCCTGTTGGAATATTGCATGCAATTCTGGTCTCCTTCCTATCAGAAAGATGTTGTGAAACTTGAAAGGGTTCAGAAAAGATTTACAAAGATGTTACCAGGGTTGGAGGATTTGAGTTAAAGGGAGAGCTTGAATAGGCTGGGGCTGTTTTCCCTGGAGCATCGGAGGCTGAGGGGCGACCTTATAGAGGTTTATAAAATCATGAGGGGTATGGATAGGATAAATAGACAAAGTTTCTTCCCTGGGGTGGGAGAGTCCAGAAGTAGAGGGCATAGGTTTAGGGTGAGAGGGGGAAGATATAAAAGGGACCGAAGGGGCAACCTTTTCACTCAGAGGGTGGTACGTGTGTGGAATGAGCTGCCAAAAAAAAGTGGTGGAGGCTGGTACAATTGCAACATTTAAAAGGTATCTGGATGAGTATATGGATTGGAAGTGTTTGGAGGAATATGAACCGGGTGCTGGCAGGTGGGACTAGATTGGGTTGTGATATCTGATTGACATGGATGAGTTAGACGAAAGGGTCTGTTTCTGTGCTGTACATCTGTATGACTCTATTAACAGTTGTTTCTTGGCTTTTCATCGTATGAGGCTGTCAAGTTGAGCTACGCGAATCATCAGGGAGAGAGTAGCACTCCTTTGGACATGGTTCCAGCATGGTGTGTCATTAAAGATTGGTAGCCTCTGTAGATTCATTCTTGTTGCTGCAAATACTATGACAGTCGGCCAGACAGATGAAGATGGAAAGAGGCAATACGTTTATGGGTGTGAGAGTCCATTGCCAATAAAGTGTCACTCGTGCCACCTGTGTGACCTCAGAAACTTTTCATTTATGTTTTTCTCTCCCACTACACTAATGTGAAGGACCGTTTTTGGCTTTGTGATAGCACAGTTAAATTTTTAACTATATGCGCAGTGATCAAGCAACTTCAAACATTGAAAATCACACATAGTAAAGATATGCTTAGACTGTTTCACATGTTTAAAGCCAATGAGAGTTAAACTTAGATCTTATTTTTAAAAACTGAGGAAATGTTGCTAATGATTTAAGTCCAAAAGCTTAGCCACCATGTTCAACATTTCTTTTTATTTCACCTTTCTGGTTCGAAATTTTGAAAACAGCACCATTATTTCAACAATATATTGAAACATTGGTACAGGATTATTTTTGTTCATTAGCACGTGCTGTGAATTCAGAAATAATATCTAGCTCCTCACATTCTTCTGATTCTTTCTTATAATGTAGGCCATTAAAAACTGAAAGCAAAACATTTATGCCAATGCAATATGAGATATCACACTTCCCTGAATTCTTCCCAGATGTTACACCAACTGTGTTTTTAGGCATGTTCAGACTGGTCTTAACTGTTTCTGGATAATTCTTGAGAGGTACTCAAAATGTGCTTGGGATTTGCATTCCAGATGGCTTCATTGCAGATGTCACTAAGGACTGTCGTAATCTGACAACTTGAAGAGCAAACAACCATTGCTCCAACTGTAGAGTAGACTTGGCAAGAATAACTTGATACCAATGTCTGCAGTGAGCCAAGTATCTGGCTCATTGATTGTAGTCACAATTTCTTTCATAAGGCGTAGGAGCTTGCCGTTCAGCTCATTAAGTGCGCTTCACCACTCAATGAGATCATGGCCAATCTGATAATCCTCAACTCCACTTTCCTGGTCTCTTCCTCACAACCCTTGATTTTCGTATTGTTTAAAAATCTGTCTTTCTCAACCCAGAATATTGTTAACAACCTGGCCTCATCAGCTGTCTGCAGTAAAGAATTCCGGATTCACTACCCTCTAAGAGAAAATGTTCCTCTTCATTTCTGTTGCATATTGGTAACTTCTTACTCTGAGAATATGCCCTCTGATTCACATTGTCCCACAATGGGAAACAACTTCTCCGCGTGTATCCTGTCAAGGACCCAAAGAATATCATATGTTTCACTAAGGTCACCCCATATTCATCTAACTTCCAATGTGTACAGGCCCAAATTACTCAAACTCTTCTCATAAGAAAATCTCTCCTGGGATCAACGTAGTGAACCTTTTGTGGACTTCCTTCAATATCAATATGTCTTTCTTTGATAAGGAAACCAAAACTGTTCACAATATGCTTGGTGTGATTTAGGAGTGCCTTGTTTAGTTTTGGCCAGACTTATCTTTATTCTCCATTCCCTTTGAAATAAAGGCCAACATTCCATTTGCCTTCCCTGTTACCGCTGAAAATGTATGCTCAGTCTTTTCGTGATTTGCGCAAAATTGAAACAGTGAAGTACATAAACATGGATACTTTGATCAAATAATTTCTCACTGTATATTTCACAAACTCACAAACTGCCCTAAGGCAGCCACTCTTGGTCCTGAAAAGTACCCAATCTATCTCATATTACACTGGAAGAGTAAGGTATCTCAAATGTTTGTTTAACAGATGAAGCAGTTGTTTCACACTTCCACTATGGAATTGCCACATGAGTTGTATTCTCCATCAAAGAGTGTTATTATCAAGCCAGAAAGGTGACTGACTCTGGGGGAGTACTTTGAGGCCAATTACCATAATTCTATTAGCTTTAAACTAGTGATGGAAAAGGATGGACCAGATCTAAAAGTTCTAAATTGGAGGAAGGCCACTTTTGAAGGTATTTGGCAAGAACTTTCAAAAGTTGATAGGGGTTGGATGTTTGCAGGTAAAGGGGCAGCTGGAAAATGGGAAGCCTTCAAAAATGAGATAACGAGAGTCCAGAGAGAGCATGTTCCTGTCAAGGTTAAGGGCAAGGCTGGTCGGTGTCGGGAATGCTGGATGACTAGAGAAATTGAGATTTTAATCAAGAATACAAAGGAAGTATCTGCCAGGTATAGATGGTAGAGATCAAGTGAATCCCTAGAAGAGTATAAGAGTATACTCCCTAGGAGTATACTTAAGAGGGAAATCAGGAGGGCAAAAGGGACATGATATAGCTTTGGCAAATATAGTTAAGGCGAATCCAAAGGGATTCTACAAATATATTAAGGACAAAAGGATAACTAGGGAAAGAATAGCATTCCTTCTAGATCAGCGACAGATGAGGTGCCACAAGACTGGAGGTTGACTAACATGGTGTCACTATTTAAGAAAGGTGATAAGCAAAGGCCAGGGAACTATAGACCAGTGAGCCTGATATTAGTGGTGGGCAAGTTGTTGAAGGGAATCCTGAGGGACAGGATACATTTGGAAAGGCAAGGATTGATTATGGATAGTCAACATGGCTTTGTGCATGGGAAATCATGTCTCACTAACTTAATTGAGTTTTTTGAAGAAGTAACAAAGAGGACTTTTGAGGGCAGCATGGTGGACCTGATGTGGACTTCAATAAGGTGCTTGTCAAGATTTCTCATGATAGACTGGTTAGCAAGGTTAAATCACGGGGAGATCTAGCCATTTGGACACAGAAGTGGCTTGAAGGTTGAAGACAGAGGGAGGTGGTGGTGCACGGTTGCTTTTTAGACTGGAGACTTGTGATCAGAAGTGTGGCAAAAGGATCGGTGCTGTGTCCACTGCTTTTCATCATTTATATAAATGATTTGGATGATTAATACATTTGCAGATAACACCAAAATTAGAGGTGTCATGGGTAGCAAAGAAGGTTACCTCAGAGTACAACAGGATCTTGATCAGATGGGCTAAAGGGCTGAGGAGTGGCAGATGGAGTTTAATTTAGATAAATGTGAGGTGCTGCATTTTGGAAAGGCATATCAGGGAATGACTTATGCACTTAATGGTAAGGTTCTGGGGGAGTTTACTGAACAAAGAGACCTTGGAATGTAAGTTCATAGTTTCTTGGAAGTGGAAAAACAGGTAGACAGAGTAGTGAAGAAGGCATTTGATATGCTTACCATTATTGAGTATAGGAGTTGGGAGGTCATGTTGTGACTTTGCAGGACATTGGTTAGACCACTTTTGGAATACTGTGTGCACCCAACCAGCCCATGCTTGCAAAACTGGCAACAAAATGTCAAACAATGGACATGATTCAGCAATTGGTCAACATTTGTTGGGAGCTACATATATTAATACTCAGGGTCTTGTCTTTGCAGAAATCCATAAGCTAGGTGACAGCCATTCACTGGTTCGTTTTCAGGTCATGACCTGATCAGAGCGAATATGCATGTTTTGAAATCTAAATTAAACCTAGCAGTTAACAGTCAATCATCATTAACTACTGCATTCTCCACGACAATGTCTCTATCAATCAAACTCCATTTGTTAAGCAATCAGCACTCTCCTCTCATGCAGTATAAAAATTGGGTTTTTTAATTCTTTATTTGTATTCTTGTGAATTGCCCTGATGTGCAAGATAAAATGCATTAACGGAATATGCCTTTCATCATTTGAATATCAGAAGAATCATCTTTGAAAGGAAATACTAAAAGAAACAACAAAAATAGAAAGTGCTGAAGATTTTCAGCAGGGCATGAAGTATCTGTTGATGGGAAATAATAATGTTTTGGGTTGATAAGGCCATAAGAAATAGGAACAAGACTAGGCCTTTTAGTCCTTTGAGGTAAAAACAATGACTGCAGATGCTGGAAACCAGATTCTGGATTAGTGGTGCTGGAAGAGCACAGCAGTTCAAGCAGCATCCAAGGAGCAGTAAAATTGACGTTTTGGGCAAAAGCCCTTCATCAGGAATAAAGGCAGAGAAGAGAGCCTGAAGCGTGGAGAGATAATCTAGAGGAGGGATAAGCTAGCCCTTTGAGCCTGTTCTGCTATTCAATTGGATCGTGGCTGATCTGACACTCCTCACATTAATTTTCCTGCCCTTGGTTCCCCTGCTTATCAAGAATCTATCTCCATCTTAAGTATACCTAAAGAGTCTGTCCCCACAGCTCTCTGTGGTGAGGAGTTCTAAAGACTCAGAACTCTTTGAAAGAAGGTATTTTCTGCATCGCAGTCCTAAATTGCCACCCCTTTATTCTGAAACTACGCCCTCTGGTCCCAAACTCTCTCATGAGGGGAAACATCCTCTCAGCATTTATTTTGTCAAGCCCCTGAAGAAACCTATATATTTCAGTGAGATTATCTCTCATTCTTCTAAACTCCAGTGAGTCGAGTCCCAACCTGTTTAATGTTTGCTCATAAGACAATCCCTCCATACTGGGGATCATCTCAGTGAACCTTTTCTGAACTGCCTTTGATAAAATGATATCTTTCCTGAAATACGAGGACTAAAACTGCTCACAGTACTCCAGATGTGGTCTTATGAGCACTTTGTACAGTTGCACTGAGACAGCCCTATTCTTATTCTCCAGCCCCTTGAAATAGGGCCAACATTCCATTTGCCTTCCTGATTATCTGGTGGTAGCTTTCTGTGTTTCATGCACAAGTATTCTCAAATCCCTTTGTGTTGCAACTTTCTGCAGTTTTTCTTCACTTAAACCATACTCTGTTCTTTTATTCTTCCTTCTAAAAATGGACAACTTCATATTTTCCCAAATTATACTCCCTTTGTCAACATTTTGCCCAATTACTTAAACTTGCCATTTCTAGATGGTATGTATTTCTGTCCAATTTACTTCAGCACACATAACAGTGACTATACTTGCAAATATTTAGTTGTGAACCACTGGAGGATGTTCTGTGACGTCAAGCAGAATGCAATTTATTCCATTTCTTTCCTTCCATTCCAGTGTGAAAAAAAGAGAGACATTGTCAGTGCTTAATGGGCCAGTAGTTAGCACTGCTGCCTCACAGTACCAGGGACCTGAGTTCGATTCCAGCCCCGGGCAACTGTCTGTGTGGAGTTTGCACATTCTTCCCATGTCTGTGTGGTTTTCCTGGGGTACTTCAGCTTCCTCCCACAATCCAAAAATTTGCAGGTTAGGTGAATTGGCCATGCTAAATTGCCCATAGAGTAGGTTAGGTGCATTAGTCAGGGTAAAATGTAGAGTAGTAGGTAAATGGGAATGGGTTTGGGTGGGTTGCTCTTTGGAGAGTCAGCGTGGACTTGTTGGGCCAAATGGCCTGTTTCCACACTGTAGGGATCCTATAATAAAAAAAAGGTATGGAAGTACTGGAAGAAAAGCAGCAAAGTCAGAGAGAAGATAGAGCACATCAAGGTAAGGGATAAAACTGGCCAGTGGGACTTTGAGGAAAAAGGAAGAGGTGGAAGTAATCCCATTGTTGGGAGAAATGCAAATTCACACCAACAGGGAAGAGTAGAACATCTTGAATGAGAAAAACAAACTGGAAAATACTGACAAAAACATAAAACATAAAGAAAGAGGATTGGCAGCAGACAGAACAGGATTTTATTTTAAGAACATGTTTTAAATGTTTTTGTTGGACCAATCGATGTTGTGCTTATTTTGGTCATACTAACTATCAAATCAAAAAAACCATCTGTCGTGTATCAACTCATTGTATTTCCTTCAGCAGTGATGAAGCAACAGTTTTATGGACTTCAAAAATCACCATAGCTAATAATAAAAAGCTTTACTCAAAACCAGAAGGTCAGTAAATACACCAATCAAAAACTGACACATTATTAAAAAAAATAGAATTTGAAACTGTAATACTTTGCCTATTCTAGCACTTTTATAAATGAATAAAAGTTTTCCTTTAACTTTCTATAAAAATATGTCTATGGTTTTCTCATATCCAAAATGCCAGAGGAAACAATCAAAAACAGTTCAGCCTCTTGTATGTTAGAAGCCAAATATGTATATATCAAAAAAGCAAAGTAGATTATGATGATGCTCAAACTATTTGGAATTACAGAGTAATGGCGTGAATGCAAATTTGGCCATCAAATGGCCATCTGTGATGTGCAAAAATGAGCATGGCAATGTCATTCACTGGTGCTAAATATCCCTAAGTGAGCCTGAATGTGTGCATACGGTGTCAAAATCACTACGTTCAACTTTCAGTTGACATATGTAGGTGATCCAACTGAGGCTAAAGTTCTGCATGAATAGAGGAATGGAGCCACAGGCTAGGAATGGATGGACAGAGTGGAGACAGAGTCCAGAAGATATGACAAAGGTCAGGATGGGTCAAGGGCCACGAAAGTGGTCCCAATGCAGTAAGGTTTCTCCTCAATGTGTGTGAGGAAGAAATAACAGCTCTGGGCCAAATTTGGACTTGGGGTAGTGCTGACAGCACCAAAGATTTTCCTCTTAGATCACTAAAGACTTGAGGATTGGCTCTATAGTCTAAGTAGATTTTTGGCACCTTTGCGCTCCTTGGTGGTGTTTCTATGAAACACAGCCTTAGTATGCATGTAATAGTATTTTGTATAGACCCTGTGTTTTCCTATCTGCTCCTATAATATTGCTTAATATTGTTATTGATCAAATGAATCCAATGCGCCACTATATAGACAAAAACACTTTCCAGAACTAATGGAAGTTCCCTTGAATTGTTAAGTCTTATATGCAGACAGATTTCAATCCCTGAATGTCTGTGTTAAATTAATCATTGCTCATTGATTTCCTACTTCCCATGTTATCTGGTGAGTACCAACAAAAATAATTTTCAAATAATATAATTTGTTTACTGTGATCTGTCCTTGACAATGAAGATGGCAATAAATAGTGGAAATGACTATGGAACAAATGATGTAAAATCAGAAAAGAATAGATAGGCCATTGTTATTGACTGGCACAGGTGCAATGGGCTGAAAAGCCTATTTCCATATTGCAGACCTCTATGACTGTATGACTGTATATAGCACCAAGTCTGCTTTGAGATGACCTTAATTCAATCTTCTTTCCATACATTGAATTAAATGTCCCTTTCTCTGGACTATTGTTTGAAATAAGGCTCAGTTTTGTTGGCTAATAAACAGTTTTCTGTTGTTCTCTGTAAATCTAAAGAAAACCATGGAATATGGGCTTTGTTGGCATTGACCAGCACTTACTTCCCATCTCCATATGATACAAAGATAGGTGTCCTTTCAGGAAGTGCTGAGGAAGTAGGGAGGCAGCAGAAGGTCTAGGAGGAGAGTGAACAAAGAATTGCAGATGCAACACAATATGGGAAAGTGTGAGGTTATTCACTTTGATAGGAAGAATAGAAATGTGGACTATTTTCTAAATGGGAAAAGGCTGTGGAAATCTGAAGCACAAATGGACTTAGGAGTCTTAGTTTAGAATTCTGTTAAGGTTAACCTGTAAGTTCAGTTGACAGGAAGACAAATGCAATATTATCATTCGTTTCAAGAGGGCTAGAATAAAATAGCAGAGAAATATGCTTCACAAAGCTCTGTTCAGACCACATTTGGAATATTGTAAGCAGATTTAGGCCCCTTATCTAAGGATGGATGTGCTAGCATAGGAGGCTCCCAAGAATGATCCTAGGGATGAAAGGCTTGTCATATGAGGAGAGGTTGAGGACTCTGTGTCTTTATTTTATGGAGTTCAGAAGGATAAGCGGGGATCTGATTGAAACTTACAGAATACTGAGAGGCCTGAATAGAGTGGATATGGAGATTAAGACCTGAGGGAATAGCCTTAGAGTGAAAGGACAACCATTTTGAACTGAGCTGAGGAGGAACTTCTTCCGCTAGTGGGTGGTTAATCTGTGGAACTCTTTGCTGCTTTGGAGGCCAATTCATTGAGTATATTTTAAACAGAAGTTCTTGTTTACTAAGGGGATCAAAGAGTTATGGATAAAAAGCAGAAGAATGGGGTTAAGAAACATATAATCTTTGACTGAATGACAGAGCAGACTCGACTGGCCAAATGGTCTAACTCTGCTCCTATATTTTAACATCTTACGGTCCAATTGCCCTGCTGTCATTGATACACCCATCCTGCTGTTAGCAAAGAAGTTCTAGGATGTAATCCAGTGATATTGAAAAAAATAGAAACGTATTTCCCAGTCAGAAGATGTCTGGCTTAGAAAAGATCTTATGGAAAGCTTGGAGTTTTCCTATGTCTCTGCCTCCATTGTTCCTTGTGTATTGTGTTCAGTTCTGGTCACCCTGTTAAAGGGAGGATATTATTCAGCTGGAGAAGATTCAGAAGAGACTTACCAGGATGTTTCCTGATATGGAATGTTTGAGTTATAAGGAGAGGCTGGGAGTTTTACTCTGGAATGTAGGAGGTTGAGAGGTGACCTTATGGAGATTTATAAAATCATGAGGGGTACAGATAAAGTGAATGGCAGGTGTCTTTTCCCTAAGGTAGGGAATTTCAAGACTAGGGGGCATAGTTTTAAGGTGAGAGGAGAAAGATTTTAAAAAGACACAAAAGGCAATTTTTTTTAACACAGGAAATGATTTGTGTGTCAGATGAACTTCCAGAGGAACTGGTGGTGCAGGTGCTGTTACAATGTTTAGATATAGAACATAGAACATAGAACATTACAGTGCAGTACAGGCCCTTCGGCCCTCGATGTTGCACCGACCTGTCATACCAATCTGAAGCCCATCTAACCTACACTATTCCATGTACGTCCATATGCTTGTCCAATGACAACTTAAATGTACTTAAAGTTGGCGAGTCTACTACCATTGCAGGCAAAGCATTCCATACCCTTACTACTCTCTGAGTAAAGAAATTACCTCTGACATCTGTCCTATATCTATCACCTCTCAATTTAAAGCTATGCCCCCTCGTGCTCGCTGTCACCATACATGGAAAAAGGCTCTCCCTGTCCACCCTATCTAACCCTCTGATGATCTTATATGCCTCTATGAAGTCACCTCTGTACCTTCTTCTCTCTAACGAAAACAGCCTCAAGTCCCTCAGCCTTTCCTCGTAAGACCTTCCCTCCATACCAGGCAACATCCGAGTAAATCTCCCCTGCACCCTTTCCAAAGCTTCTACATCCTTCTTATAATGCGGTGACCAGAACTGTACACAATACTCCAAGTGTGGCCACACCAGAGTTTTATACAGCTGCAGTATAACCTCATCGATCCCTCTATTAATAAAAGCTAAAACACTGTATGCCTTCTTAACAACCCTGTCAACCTGGGTGGCAACTTCCAAGGATCTGTGTACATGGACACCGAGATCTCTCTGCTCATCTACCCTACCAATAAGTACATAAATAAGAAATGTTTTGAATGATATGGGTTAAGCACAGGCAGATGGGACTAGTTTAGGTTAGGATTATGTTCGGCATGGACCGAAGAGTCTGCTTCCATGCTGTATGACTCTATGAGTCTATCAGTCTATGAGATTGACGTCACAGGTCTGAAAAAATGCGGTCGATTGCTGGAGTGCCTCTTGCAGGTGGTGCAGACTGTGCTGGTGGATGATTAATGGAATTAGTGGAACACCAATGAAGTGGACTATCTTGTCCTGGATGGTGTTAAGCATCTTGAGTGTTGTTG
Source organism: Chiloscyllium plagiosum (assembly GCF_037043375.1). NCBI lineage: Eukaryota > Metazoa > Chordata > Chondrichthyes > Orectolobiformes > Hemiscylliidae > Chiloscyllium > Chiloscyllium plagiosum. The sequence continues at coordinate 42,940,700 of NW_028270163.1, forward strand.
GAGCTGCATTCATCCAGACAAGCTGAGAATATTCCATTCTGACTCCAAACTTGTGCTGTGTTGTTAGTAGAAAGATTTTAAGAAGTCAAGAGGTGCATTATTTACCACCGAATACAGTCTCAAACCTGTTTGTGTAGTCACAATACTTATGTGACTCATCCAGTTAAGATTGGTTACATTCGAGTCTAAATAACAACCATTAAGAATCATCTAGTCTTCCAACTCATCCATTTTTTTCTGTGGTATATGTTTATGCAATGCACTTATTTTCTGGGATACCATGTATTAAATATCATAAAAGAAGGACATGAGACAAATCAACATAATCAAAGACCCTTCACACGACAGTAATGAACTTTTACAACCCCTTCCATCAGGCAGAAGATACAGAAACCTGAACACACACACACACACACACACACACACCAGCAGGTTCAGGAACAACTTCTTTCCAACTGTTATTAGACTGATGAATGGACCTTCTAGCCTCAAATAATGCTGAGCTTGTTAATGTTAATCTTGCCTAGTGTACACCCTATGCAATGTAACCTGTATGCCTCTGACTAAGTCTTTTTGATCAGTACATCCTTGCTTTCTATGATCAGTCTTTACTTCTTGTAAACAAAGCTTTTCACTGTACTTTGGTACACGATTAATCAATCAGTCAATCAATCAAATCCAAGCTCCTGTGATCTAGAATTCCCTTGCACCCCCATTTAATTCAGTTGCACTTCCTATGGTTAAGATTTCACCCACAGAAAAGTTTCCTCAGTTTTGAATGTCAACATCAGTTGTCATCTCCCATGTAATTAGGTAGCCTTCTAAAATTCATTGGTGAGACTCACATGTGAAAAATAGACCATTGGTCGTAGCATTAAATCGTGACCAGTGCTAGTTGACTCAACCCCAACTAACAGTCAACACTTTCAGAGGAGAAGGGGAAAGAGAAAAAGAAAATAATGCAGTATATTTAAAGGATTGCAGTATATTTAAAGGATTGGTTGAGAATTCTTCATGGGCACACAGCAATGTCCATGTTAGTCATGAGTAAAGTTCACTGCTTGGATCAAATAATCTACTTAGAAGGAAAATTAAATCAAGAATCCCCATGTGAAGGGAATGAAATCAAATCTTTTATGAGAATATTTGGGAAAAGTCTAATGTTGTATTTACACTATTGTTACTTGGCGCTTAGACATTATACAGTTTCCGTGAAGAGTGTATAACAAAGCAAGCAATCTAATATTGCTTTGTGCAAAATTAGTAACATGATATTCATTCACGTGAGGAGGGCATCACTGTCTAGGCAAGCATTTATTGCCCATCCCAGCATTCATTGCCCATCCCTAATTGCCCAGAGGGCGGTTCAGACTCAGTTTCCTTCCCTAAAGGATATTTGTGAACCAGATGGATTTTTCTAACAATCAACAATGGATTCATGGTCATCATTAGAATCTTAAGGCTGGATTTTTATTGAATTAAAATTCCACCATCTGCCATGGCAGAATTCAACCCTGGTCTCCAGAACGTGACTTGGGCCTCTGAATTAACTGTTCAATGTTAATACCACTAGGCTATCACTTTCTTTTGAAATTATTCAGTGGCTAGACTGTGGAAGATAATAAATCATTCTCATTGGTGATTATTTCATTTTTTTGATGAAGACAAAATTCAAGATCAGTATTATAGTGTAGTTTCTGCCACAGACCATTTGGAATCGATCTTGGCGATGATTATTTGATATGGCATATGCCTTTTTGTTATGATTTGTACTGGTTTTTGCTAACATGTGTTTCCCGGCTCAGACCTCTCTTATCCACTTGATATGTTTGGTCTTGGATATAGACTGATGAATGTTCCAACTTTAAAACTTTGTCCATCCTGATTTAGCTAGGTGCTTCAAGAATGAGTGAAACATTTTAGTTTTTTTTGGTCATAATGCAATCTCTCCCAGGAGGAAATATATAACAAATGCAACCAAATCTGGACAATATCCAGGCTTGAGTTAACAAGTAGCAAGTAACATTCACACCACACAAATGCTAAGCTATGACTATCACCAAAAGGAAGCAATCTAATTACCACGTCTTGACATACAATGGAGTTACCATCACTAAACCCCTCATTATCAACAACCTAGGGGTTACCAGTGACCTGAAACTCAACTGAACTCACCACATAAACACAATGGCTGCAGAGTATGTCAGAGGCTAGGAATACTGCAGCAAGTAACTCCCCAGTGCCTGCTCAATATCTCCAAGGCACAAGTCAGGAGTATGATGAATTACTTCCCACTTGCCTGGATGAGTGCAGCTTGAACAACACTCAAGAACTTGACACCATCCAAGACAAAGCAGCCCACTTGGTTGGTACCAAATCCACAACCATCCACTCCCTCCACCACTGATGTTCAGTAGCAGTAGTGTGTACTATCTACAAGATGCACTGCAGAAATTAATCAAAGATCCTTAGGCAGCACCTTTAAAACCCCCGACCACTTTCATCTAGAAGGACAAGGGCAGCAGATACATTGGTACAGCACCACCTGAAAGCTCTCCTCTAAGTGACTCACGATGCTGATTTGGGAATACATCATCATTTCTTCATTGTTGCTGGGTCAAAACTCTAGAATGCCCTCCCTAATGTCATTGTGGGTCAACCCAATGCAGGTGGACTGCAGCGGTTGAAGGGAGCAGCTCACAGCCATCTTCTCAAGGGCAACTAGGACGGGCAATAAATGCCGGCCAGACAGTAATGCCCACATCCCAAAAATTAATAAGAAAAAGATGAGGAGCAGGAATATTCCATAAAACAGAGAATGCATAGAGATTAGGGATTGAATTGATAGAGCCTGCCAATGGCTGCCAAATGGAGATTAATGCTATCCAGTGGCTGAGAGAACAACTAAGAGACTCCCAAATTTTAACAGTACCATCTTAATCATCTTTGAAGAGGTTAAGCTTATGGTGAGAATGCGCTCCCATGGTTTGGGCTAGAGACATCTTATTGTTTGGTTCAGGTTCCTAGTACACTTTACAATATGTTTAATCTTGTTTCAAAAATGGGATCTGGAGAAGAAAATCAGTTTTCCCAATTCTATTCAATCAGAATGCTGCTTAGAGTCATAGGGTCATAGATATGTATAGCATGGAAGCAGATACTTCGGTTCAACTTGTCCATGCTAACCAGATATCCTCACAAAATCTAGTCCCTTTTGCTAGCATTTGGTCCATATCCCTCTAAACCCTTCCTATTCATGTACCCATCCAGATGCCTTTTAAATGCTGCAATTATAGTAGCTTCCACCACTTCTGGCAATTTACCAGCTCTGTAGAATATTATAACAATCCCAGTTGCAATTTTGGGAATTGCATTTCTGTAGGATACCAGTCTTTGACTGCACATGCTCAACTGAGTCTGAAGGTTGGACGTTCAAGTCCAACTGCAGATATTTGAGGACAAAACTTCAAGCTGAACCCCTAATGTACTTTTCTTTCAGATATAATGCTAAACTGCTCTCCTGGAGTTCCTCCAGCTCAGATCCAGACACTGACATCTTGTTGGGTACGTTATCTCGATTGGAGTTGGGACCACTTACTGAGCACTTTACTGCCATATCTCTGCAGCTGACCAAAGAATAAATGCTCAGATTGACCACCTGCTCGTTTGATGACTGCTAAGAGCCATGACAAACTGCCTGGCTTTGTGTCAGCACTAAACTACAAAGATAGACAGAGGTACTGTGAGCCTTTTAGGTCTCACTAACAGGGCAAAAAACTAAAATGCAAAAGTGTAAGGTAAGGTAAGTTAATGTAGGGTGCTGGGAGTATTCAGGTCGGCAAAAGATGAGTACTAAAAGATTGAGCATGCAGGTGATGCAGACTGGTTGCAGGCAAAATCTCCTGGCAGCAGCACTGAAATGAGAGGTGCTGGAGTATTTTGAAGTTGAACATTAAAGTGCAGATGCCAGAAGTGATTAGAGATGTGCCATGATGATACAAGGAAGCTTTTGCATGCCGAACATCAAGGACGGTAGATGGGGGTGATGGTTGTGTGCAGTCACTACCCATGGTGCATGCCTTGAAACATTGATGCTGAGTGTTCAAACAAAGGTCCAGAGGAACAAACGTTGAGCTGGATTTGCCAGGTACTTGCTCTGACTTTCATGTCAGGAAGTCTTAGCATTTAGTTTCTATCTGGCAGGTGGTAGGTTAGGAGACAGCTTGTTAATTCAGTCTGATGAAGTAATAATAAGGGTGATGATGAGCGATTCTCTCTGTTAGTAGACCTCTCATGACTCACAAGTGAATATCTTGTCTTGATGTCCAGGACATTAATGTCAGTCTTGTTGCTGCAAAAGGTCTGACTTGATATTTTCTCTCAAATATTTCACCATAGGCCACTTTGTTCAATGCCTAGGTAGATTTCATCTTTAATCCATTAGAAAATAAAATCCCAGTCTTGGTACTGTTAACATCATGACATTGGTTTGCTAACTTTACTTTTGTGACACCAGCTCTATGTATAAGTTAATATCCTTTATTTTTCTTTGAATATATTATCCCTTTCACTTTTTCATTTGTGACTTTCGCTGCTATAGTTTCAATGCTTTTAATTTTGTCATTCTATCCATGTGTACTGCAAAACTATGAAACATATTTCAACATTGGTGTTGAATCAAATTAGGCCATTCCTTCCTACTGCAGTATGACATAAAACATCGATGCTTTGTTAACTGGGACCCAAAGGATTAATTGTGCAATGGAACACATTACATACTGTACTTAATTGAGGTGTATCATATTCAGTAATTTTCTAATAAAACAAGAGATCAGTCATCAGCACAAATATCATATACAGTACAATTTGATGCATAAAAGTGTTTCAAATAGAAGTCAAGCAATTTTGAAGGGCATGATTTATGATGCATAGAATCTGATATAATTAATGATGCCATTAACTAATTTAGTGATATAGGTAAGCAGCGAAAGGATTCCTGCTGATATAGTAGATTTGAACAGGAAATATATAATTTGTTTAAGTTATATGATTTATTAAGTTTCAGTATCCCTTTTCTTTGCCCTTTTAAGCCAATATCAACATATTAAAGAAGATGAAAGGATTGTGTGCCTTGTTTGATTTTCAGTAATTGCTCTACTTCATTCAAACCATTTATATTTTAAAGGCCACTTGAATTTTATTGTTACAGTTTTACTTATCACAGTCCCATCCTACCCTGAGTATACAAATATCACTGGATGATTAACGATTTTCTTCAAGCTGCGCCTTCAGATGCTCTGGGTGTGAAATATAAGTAGTTTAAATCAAATTGTTTAAAACAAAAGGAATAATAAAGAATAATTTTGGCAGTCTACTCTGTGCAGCTTATCTCTTGCCAAGTAGAACTGACCACAAAAATGCACAATTTAATTAGGTGATGATATAGCCATGGGTCTACAAAAGTGCTGCCCTATGCTTATTAAGGCAGGAAGTATACAGCCACGTTGCTGCATTACACTGCTAACGAGGTCCAGTGCTACAAAATTATTCTTTCAGTCTTTGCTCCACTAAAACTATACCAGGAATATTAAAGTACAATTATTTTGAAATATTATGCTGAAATGGAGATCATCTGCAGGAGTGTGATCCCACAGTTACCAACATGATAACACATCTACTTCTACAGAATCCTCTCCAGGAAATGAACTTGTGTTGTCAGACACCCCTTTTGCACTCTGCTGGAAATAACATTCCATTGAATTGGATTTGTTGGTGTTTTCTGTTGTTGCAGCAGTTGTTTCAATGAGTTGTTCCCCCCTCCAGAGCTTACATGGTGTGGTATTAAAGGATTTGCTGAGATTTAGATCCATCAGATCCATAGATTTTTTTATGTAACTATTATCTTGAACAGCATCAGTAAATTTATCAAGCAAGACATCCCTCATACAAATATCCATCGAGGTGTTTCAGTATTTCCTTCGAATTTGATTATCATTGAATTTTGTTGCAGATTAATGATAAAAATATAGCAGCATGAATGTTGTGGCAACAATAAGGATGAGACTACAAGTGTTTCTGGACATTAGTGTGACAAAGTAAAAGTTAGTTCATTTTCATAAAAAAAATTCTTATTTCCTAACAACAAATGGCCAACTCTTTGATATTTAATTGTTTGTTGACAATATATCACTGAGTGACAAAGTACACCTTAGGGCTTTTTATTGACTTTAGATAATTGTGTGCAGTTATGTAAGAAGTAAACAGTTGAACCTCTTTAAGCTGTTGTTGAAACACATTGTAAATTATTGCAATCCTGTTGGTCAGTGGGAGGAACAAGGACTGACATAAGCATTACACTTGCACCTGTATTTTCTTTCTTTCCAACATTTCTGTTTTTGACTAGTTCAAAGGCTTCTACTTCTTCAGAACTTGTTGATCCTTATATTGTAACTATTGATAGATGGTTAGAAATTGTATATATTCGAAGTTCACAAGTGCCCTGATAATATGGGACTTTATTATTTAAGGTTACTTTGATTGACTTTCATCTTCGGGTAACCTGTTGAAATTCTGCTCCTTCCTCTAGAAGCTTGGGATGAATGTGCAAAACTTAAATCTACAAGACCACTTCACATGGGATATATGGTACATAAATGTGGCCCATTGGGCTCACAAATCAATGCCACTGTTTGCCCTTCACTTGAGTCTCTTCCCACCTTCCCTTACTAAGTCAATCATTATAATTGTCTATTTTCTTCTCCATCATATGGTTGTTTGATATTTCTTTGGAATTGGAATCCTTTGGAGGAGCTGGTTTTGGACTGGGGTGGACAAAGTTAAAAATCACACAACACTAGGTTATAGTCCAACAGGTTTATTTGGAAGCACTAGCTTTTGAAGCGCTGCTTCTTCATCAGGTGGTTCTTCATCACCTGATGAGGAAGCAATGCCTTGAAAACTACCCTTCCAAATAAACCTGTTGGACTATAACTAGGTGTTGTGTGATTTTTAACTTTGGAATTGGAAGTCAGCCCATGAAACATCAAGGATATTTGTCCTTTCTTCTCAGGGTTCCTTGCTTCCTCCCTTAATGTTCACTCACTCACTGCCTCCTGCTGGGTCACAGCAGCCCTGGCAGGCTGAGCAGATGGAGCAATGTACAACGGGACAAGCTAAATTGGTAGTGGTATTAAGGGAGCACGGCATGTTCGGCATGATCCTTATACTGAGGATGTCCACCAAGAGCAGACTTCCTTGATTCTTAGAAGTCATATGCAACTGGAAAATGACAGAGACAATGCCCAGGGTTTATGGTTTCAGTGTCAGTTTGATGGGAAAAAAATCACTTCTGCTTGAAGGAGCACCGTTGAAAGGGGCAATTGCATCAATTATATATTTGCAGATTGCAGCTTCAAATCATTGTGAAATGCAAACAGTGTACAATTATTTGGGGTGCAACTAATGATAACAGTGGTGTCCACCATATCATTGGTCCTTGCAAATTGCATCTAGGCATCTCAAGAAAGTTGAAGTTATTGCCATTGAATTAAAAGTGGTGGTTACTGACGACAATCAACATGGTTCCTATATGAGTTGTAGAGGTGCAATGGAGAACAGAACTGAAACCTCCTCCACCTGCAATGTAAGTATTGTGATATTGTTGTATATAATGGTAGCTTTCATGGTTGATGTGGGGCTGAGAATGGGAAAGTTTCATGGAATATTTCTGCTACACTGCTAGACATTTGTCACTCAGCCAGTGATGTTTCTTGACCAAGTAAGTGCTTATTTCAAAGAGCCATAATAACCTGATACATGCCCCTCCTCGTCAGGCATTGCATATCTCACTGTACGAAGGAGTGTGCGGAGCCCTCATGTGTAGGGTATGCCAGCACTGACTCTTCTCGGAGCTAATAACCTGGATTGTTCCCAACACAGATCATCGCCAGCAAGTGTGATGGTGCAGAGACACTTAGTAGGCTGATCATAGCAGCACACAGGAAGAGCAGATGAGACAAGTGCAGAAGCAGCAGGAAAGCTGTTGCGGAGGGAAAAGAACCTCCGGCACAGCAAGAGGTCATAGTTACAGAGCCTGTTAGGATGCATCAGGGCCATAGGACAGCCAGAACCTTTCAGCCTCTAAGCCATTTCCTTTGGATCAATGAGTCACAGTGGTGACACAGGGTCTGTATGTTCCAGGGCAATGTGATTTGATCTGTGTCGGGCATCCAATCACAAATGCATCAGAACAGTGGCTGCTGCTATCTGTGCAAGATTGAATAAGTTAAATTCATTTTCCCACTTCAGTGCTGCAACCCAGGCATAGGATTCAGAAACAAAATTAGCTTCCCGCAGGTGCAGGATATCATTTACTGCTCACACATGGTCCAGAGAGGGATCTTTCACAATGCTGGGGAAGTCATCAGCAGGAAGGCATTCCATTTCATTCCATTAATCTGTAGGTGACATATTATCACCCTTACCACGTCACAGAGGTGCGTGCCCACTAAGTCGGCAGCTGCCAATACTCATCCTGGACCATTCTTGTGGTCCTGCTGTGTTTGAGGGTACAGATGTCTGATAAGGCTGGTCACTGGGGGACTAAGGTTACCAACTGCCACCATGTCACATAACACTATTGTAAAATCTCTTGATAGATACGGAGCACAGATACACTGTCATCATGCTTTGACCCAGGGCCATGGTGGAGTGGGCGATAGGGCCACTGAGATTGCAGTTCTGCTGTTTGCACAAGCCTAAGGGAAACCTGCCATACACTCATTAGAGTGTGCCTGGTGTGCTGTTCTCTACAATGTTGGAGCAGGCAAAGAATTCCTGTGGTTGATGCTGAGGAACTGGGGGAACAAGAACAGTTTTCTGAGGAGGAGGTTGAGGACAATGAAAAGTAGCTCTTATGTGACAGAGCTCAGTTGTGTGAGGTGCTGCAAGCCAATCTGCAATTGACTGACACCTAGTTTCAGTCAATGAAAGCTGGGTGCAAGACATAATCATTGACTGTAAAATAGTTGTTGGACAACAATGCAACTCATTTATATAACATGGGTGAATTGCAGCCTCTGTTAGTTTTGTTTCTATTTGCTCCTGTTGGCTAGAAATAAAAGATAATCACGGGAATTGTCCCAATATTTCCCTGTATGAGATGGTCCACCACTGGACAAAGGTAAGATACTGGTCTGCAGTGACCACTGGGGACACAGTACTGGTGAGCTGGAGAAAGGTGACAGGATGGGGTGTGGCTAAGAACAGTGGCTGGGGTGAAGAGAGGAGCTGTATGTGTGAGGAAGTGTCAGGCATGCCAGAAACAGGTAATGAGCAACATGGGTTTGTAGCTGTTTAATGCTCCATTAAATTGACGGTGAAGATCAACTGCAGTACCAATGTTTGGCTGGGTGTTTGGCCAGTGTTGTAACTTGGTGGGATGGTGGCTCAGTGGTTAGCACTGTGGTCTCACAGTGTCAGGGACTCGGGTTCGATTCCAGCCTCGGGTGACTGTCTGTGTGGCATTTGCACGTTCTCCCTGTGTCTGGGTGGGTTTCCTCCAGGTGCTCTGATTTCCTCTCACAATTACAAAGATATGCAGGTTAGGTGAATTGATAATGCGAAATTGCCCATTGTGTAGGTTAGGGGGAATGTAGGGGAATGGAAGTGAGTAGGTTACTCTTTGGAGGGTTGGTGTGGACTTGTAGGGCCAAATGGCCTGTTTCCACATGATAGGTGTTCTATGAATTGGCATCAGTGCCAGGAGTGCCATTCTATTCTGGGATATCTGGTTTGGCCAGTCATTCTTCTCACTATGGCAGCAGCTGCCTGACCTGCTGTGCTTTTCCAGCAACAGTTGGCTATGGCAAGAGTAAGATTCGGGTAAGTATTGATTGTGAAGCGCACCAAGGGATGGAGCAGTTAATTGAGTGAGTTTGGATCAATGAGAGAAAATGTCCGATGGAGAGAAATCATAGAACATAGAACAGTACAGCACAGAACAGGCCCTTCAGCCCATGATGTTGTGCTGACCACTGATCCTCATGTCTGCACCCTCAAATTTCTGTGACCATATGCATGTCCAGTAGTCTCTTAAATGTCTCCAATGACCTTGCTTCCACAACTGCTGCTGGCAACGCATTCCATGCTCTCACAACTCTGTGTAAAGAACCCGCCTCTGACATCCCCTCTATACTTTTCTCCAACCAGCTTAAAACTATGACCCCTCGTGTTAGTCATTTCTGCCCTGGGAAATAGTCTCTGGCTATCGACTCTATCTATGCCTCTCATTATCTTGTATACCTCAATTAGGAACCCTCTCCTCCTCCTTTTCTCCAATGAAAAAAGTCCGAGCTCAGTCAACCTCTCTTCATAAGATAAGCCCTCCAGTCCAGGCAGCATCCTGGTAAACCTCCTCTAAACCCTCCCCAAAGCATCCACATCTTTTCTATAATAGGGCGACCAGAACTGGACGCAGTATTCCAAGTGCGGTCTAACCAAAGTTTTATAGAGCTGCAACAAGATCTCACGACTCTTAAACTCAATCCCCCTGTTAATGAAAGCCAAAACACCATATGCTTTCTTAACAACCCTGTCCACTTGGGTGGCCATTTTAAGGGACCTATGTACCTGCACACCAAGATCCCTCTGTTCCTCCACACTGCCAAGAATCCTATCCTTAATCCTGTACTCAGCTTTCAAATTCGACCTTCCAAAATGCATCACCGCGCATTTATCCAGATTGAACTCCATCTGCCACCTCTCAAATCATCTCTGCATCCTGTCAATGTCCCGCTGCAGCCTACAACAGCCCTCTATACTGTCAACGACACCTCCAACCTTTGTGTCATCTGCAAACTTGCTGACCCACCCTTCAATCCCCTCATCCAAGTCATTAATAAAAATTACAAACAGTAGAGGCCCAAGGACAGAGCCCTGTGGAACACCACTCACCACAGACTTCCAGGCAGAATATTTTCCTTCTACTACCACTCGCAGTCTTCTGTTGGCCAGCCAATTCTGTATCCAGACAGCTAAGTTCCCCAGTATCCCATCCCTCCTGACCTTCTGAATGAGCCTACCATCTGGAACCTTATCAAATGCCTTGCTGAAGTCCATATACACCACATCCATAGCTCGACCCTCATCAACTTTTCTAGTCACATCCTCAAAGAACTCGATAAGGTTTGTGAGGCATGACCTGCCCCTCACAAAGCCGTGTTGACTGCATTTAATCAAGCCATGCTCTTCCAGATGGTCATAAATCCTATCCCTCAGAATCCTTTCTAACACCTTGCAGACGACAGACGTGAGACTTACTGGTCTGTAATTGCCGGGGATTTCCCTATTTCCTTTCTTGAAGAAAGGGATTACATTTGCTCTCTGTGAAACTTGACGGAATTGAAACTTAACCAATAAAACCATCCAATTCAGCCCAACAAAATGATACAAGGAACTGTGGATGCTGGAGATCGAAAACAAAAACAGAAGTTGTTGGCAAAACTCAGCAGGTCTGGCAGCATCTGTGAGGAGAAAGCAGAGTTAAGGCTTTGAGTCCAGTGACTCTTCATCACAACTGAGTCAGCCCAGTGTCATACTTCCCACTTTTGCCCACAGGAAAATGTAGCTCATCCTTTAATACATGTCATAATTGCAATTGATTTTAGTGTGTACATAATGTCATGACCACTGATCCATTTCATGGTAATACAGCATTCACGTTCCTTACTACTGTTCAGCAATATTAACGTGGCATTACGATCGTAGGAGCTATAGTTAATGGGACTAGATTTCAGGGTATTCTGTTATAATTGAATGCAGCTGATTCTCTTCAGATTCAGTATGTACAAAGACAAAAACGATTTGAATCCAGTAAGCTATTGCTTATACTGTAGTGCCTTAGAGGTATATCAGCAGAAGAATTTTTTCAGTCCAGTTTAGACAGTTCTTTATTTCCATTTAGTTTTTTTTACTGTGAATTCCCTGGGGCAATGGGCTAAAGTTCATATTTTTTGGTGTCTGTAACTAAATCTGGAGAATGACTTGTTCAATTAGAATGTTTATTTTTTTCTTTACAATTTGCAATTGCTTATTTTAAATTCTCAACCCTTTCATTTCTTTTGCTGCATTTGAGAAAACAAATGGATGTGACTGTAGGAATGAACTACCAACTCTTTAAACAGCTACTGAAAGTCTGCGAATGTATGCTGTGGCCACGCAGAGAGGAAAGATTATTAATTCCTAACTGTTCCAAGAAGGAAAATCCCAACGTTATGTATTGACACAGGCTCAGTTTGTACATGATATTATTTTTGCAGCAACTGGAATAGGAGCACAGAAAATGACTCAGTTGTGTGTTCTTGCTGACAGGATGTTTTGGTGATTTGCTCTTCTCTCATATATCTGTGGTATTGTCGCATTTCACTTGACATAATTCGAAACTGTATGAAGAACTGACACATTTATCAGCTAAGATCTGTGAACATCAGTAATTTTGGACTACATGTATATTCAACTTTTAGCCTTTAACTCTCCTAGAAGGAGTACAAACAGTTCATACAAATACAATTTCAAACTTGTTCTTAATATTCAAATTTTAAGGCATTGATTGGATTGGCACCTAGATTGGAGAGCATGAAAAGTTCAGCATCAACAAATCATATGAATACCTTCTTGGGGTTGGATTTGAGTAAATATTAACTGTTTGACTTAAAACAATTTGCTTCTTTGCTTGTATCTGTTAAAACTTGTTCTCATCTCAGATTGGTAGATATTTACCATATAGGTCTGGTCATTTGAACCTGAATTCATTCTGCTTGTAGAATGTAAGTAAGTAAATATAGTTTTAGTTCAAAATGTATTGGAATCATTGTTTTGATCTAAAAGCAACCAATATTTATAACATTGTGGCTTCGTGGGATAGTGTACAGAAATACCCTCATCATGGGCGGCACGGTGGCTCAAAGCGCTGCCAGACGGCACCAGAGACTTAAGTTCGATTCCAGACTCAGACGACTGTCTATGTTTGCACATTCTCCCCATGTCTGCGTGGGTTTCCTCTGGGTGCTCCGGTTTCCTCCCACAGTCCAAAGATGTGTAGGTTAGGTGCATTGGCCATGCTAAATTGCCCATAGTGTTCGGGGATGTGTAGGTTAGGTGCATTAGTCATGGGACATGTCGAGAAATAGGGTAGGGGAATGGGTCTGGGTGGGTTACTCTTTGGAAGGTCAGTGTAGACTTGTGGGGCTGACAGTAGGGAGTCTATGATAATTGAATTGTAAAAAAAAGTGAGAATTGACAGGTGAGAGGGCAACAAAATTTATGTTGCACCTCACTCATCAACTTCCATACTTACAACATCTCTGCATTGGCAATGCACTTCGTGGATATAGGGGTGCAAGTGAATTCAGAACTTAACAGATGAATGAGATGCATGTGGTCCAACTTCCAGGAGCTCCCACGACACAGTAGGTAGCTTAGAAGCTATACAGCAGTGAAATGTCTGCAATGTTGTTTAAAACAATAGTTGAATTTGGATAATGTCCATTGTACACATAATTAACATACCACACTGTGTCAAAACTTTCAATACTGTCTTGCATTTTTGAAAATGAGGCATCACTCTGTTGTGGCAGTCTTGGACATTGCAATGATAGTCAAATTCCCATTTATTTCATTAGAAAAAGATGTTGTTCAGTAAGAAGCACTTTCTCTTCTAGTCAACACATGGATTGAGGTAATAAACACTGTAATGGCACTTGTTCCTCATGCTATACTGTGTTCAAACACAAACAACCTGGACTTTGTTGTAATGATGAGGCTCATGGGTTAAAAATATCAACAATGTTTAGCATCTGCAAATCTGTTCATTTCCCCGTATTTGCAAAACAAATTGCTTTCACGGCGATCAATTCACACAGTATGATTTCATATTTTTCATCTTTTACTGTAATAAATTAATTATTCCTTAGTTAAAAATTAATCTATGGAAAAATATTGTCCTTAATATTATAACACAAGTGAAAACCTCAAGCTGCATTGATTAATTTTTGCAATCAATCCACAGAAATGTAGCTTTTACATGAACTGGGCCAAAACTTCCAATGGTTTCTGTTCTCACCATTCTGTTATGCTATGACATCTACTGTCTTTGAAAATTGTTTTCCTTAATCTTTTAATAATCCATGAACTGACTTCCAGCAGTAAGGATCTTTCTAGATTAGATTCCCTACAGTGTGGAAACAAGCCCTTCGGCCCTACAAGTCCACACCGACCCTCCGAAGAGTAACCCACCCAGACCCATTTCCCTCTGACTAATGCACCTAAAACTATGGGCAATTTAGCATGGCCAATTCACCTGACTTGCACGTCTTTGGACTGTGGGAGGAAACCACAGGAAACCCACACAGACACAGGGAGGATGAGGAAACCCACACAGGCACAGGCCCAAGGCTGGAATCAAACCTGGGACCCTGGTGCTGTGAGGCAGCAGTGCGAACCACTATGCCACCGTGCCGACCCCCAATCATTCCTTGTCTTGACCTGACCAGGCTCAATCTTTCCTTGTCCCCAGACTCCATAAGTCTTCAAAAATCCTATTCTCTAAGTTCATAGCAGCTGCTGTTCTCCTGGTTTTCTCTCTCTCAGTTCAGAGTCTCTGATTTACTAAGTTGGAAACAGCAAGTCTAGTTGTCTTTTTGTTTGCCATCAAGTGTTAAATACTGGCACTCAACCAAGCTTGACCTGGACCATTGTCACCATGACAGCAAGATCATGTGGGCTCCATACCACATAATGCAAAGGATGTCATGAGCATTTTTTCACAACTCTATTACACCTTGAATTAAAGAAGACAGTTCAAAACATAGCCATTTGATAAAGTCTCACGTTCATAACAGATATGGGAAACCAGATGTTGGCAGATATTCACTACATCTCTGTGGCAGTCCTTACCAATAGAAACAAGTGCCCATTACTAGATCTGCATTAAAAATTTCTGCAAACATTAGAACTTGTGCATGCAGGATTATTTGATCTCTTAATAGTGTACTAGCATCGAATTACCTATCAATAACTCTCTGGCTCTGAAAAAAAACATAATTTGTATGAGTGTGGATTCTTATTCCCTTCAAAGAAAAATAATATTGGCAATTTTGAATTTTAAATTTCCTATGTCTCTTTCTTTTATGTATTTTGACCAATCCCATTTGTAATTCTCTTTTTAAAAAACTTACATCTTATATAGAAGAAAATTAATATTTCATATGTTTTTCTTTCCTATTTTATAATTTATGTGTCTCAGTGCAAGGTCTTCAATCAGATTGGTCGCAGGTTCTTGCTGTTGCTTTCCCGGTTCAAAAAATGCCACAGATCCCCTGTAGAGGGCACTATATTGAAACAGACTCTTAATTAGCAGAACTTTCTACCTCTGTATGTATAAAAGCGGCTTTTGCAGTTCACAGAGTAAAATCTGGGCTCTTCTTTTGAAAATCTAAGCAGCATAACCAAGCCATACTATTCACCCTCACTCAATAACATTATTTGAAGCGCAAGGTATCTGAATATCCCAGAAACTGGTAGCCAGATATTGCTTTTCAACACACTGTGCCTTTTTGTACTCTTAAATGATTTTTTTGATTATTATTCTTTGTGAGTTTTCAGCGAACAAATGGTTCTTGCGATTTATTTTATATCCGAAGAGTGGTTGATCCTAAGTGCTTTGAATAAACAGTTAAGATTTGGAAATAACCCATTGACTGTCTCCAGAATTTACTAAATCCGCCAGCAGAAATCAGTTCCAGCAAGCGTAGAACAAAATGTTCTTTTCTTTGAAGTAATATCCATTTTTCCTATGCACTTTTTTCTCTTTGTCTCCTTTATGCTTTCCTTTAGTTGCCTTTAGATTTGGTTTAATTACCCACAGGCAATTCTAGATTGGCTGAAGATATCAGCAGAAAAGAGGGACATTCAAAAGATTTAGCTTATTATTATTATTGCTGCACAATTACTGCCTGCTGAATGGATAGAGTTTTTCTTTCAATTTTTGGGAGCCTGTGTTTACATGAAGTCATTGCTCATATTGATTACAATTTGCTCCCCAAGGAATACATGGACGTATCTTGGTTTCATGGCATGAATGTGCTTACAGAGAGATTAATGCGGATTTAAGGGAATTTGCTCATTTTTGCCTCTGGAAATTGCTCGGTACAGGAATGGCAAGGTGGCTCAGTGGTTAGCACTGCTGCCTCACAGCACCAGGGACTTTGGTTCAATTCCAGCCTTTGGTGATTGTCTGTGTGGAGTTCACACGTTCTCCTTGTGGCTGTGTGCATTTCTTCGGGGTGCTCTGGTTCTTTTCCCCACAATCCAAAGATATGCAGCTTAGGTGAATTGGCCATGCTAAATTGCCCATAGTGTTCAGGGAAGTGTAGGTTGGGTGCATTAGTCAGGGGTAAATGTAGAGTAATAACTTAGGAGAATGGGTCTGTGTGGGTTGCTTTTTGGAGGGTTGGTGTGGACATGTTGGGCCAAAGGGCCTGTTTCCACACTGTAGAAATTCTGTAGTAGTAGAAACTGTATCTCAGAGCTTTGTTGTTATTTGATGGTCACTGCCTTTCCTTGACAATGGATGTATTTATGTGCCTGGGTTGGTGAGGAGGTCAGTTTGGGCTCCACAAATATTCTTCTGTACCAAATAGCGATTGGAAACCATATGTTTGGGATGGGCGTGTTGCAGTTCTTAGCTCGAAATGACACAGCCTGCAAGGTTATGGAGGATCATTGCTTTTAGTGCATGATCCAAGCAATCATTGGGTAAGTTCTTCTGAATTACAAGCTTGATGATATTCCTTGTGACTTCAAGCCAAACCAATAGCTAGAATTTGATTGTTGGGCTTTAGCCCAGTTTCTGAATGATGTTGTTAGGACCCACTCGAGTGAAACATCTTTTCTGCTTCTGGAGAGAGTGTTGGGGAATGGATCTTGGCATTAATACAGTGATTGAATACAGATACAAATGCAGATAAATACAGAACCAGCTTTGTCCATGTGGTTTAGTTGTAGAGCAGACGTATCTGGTTTGGAAACTAGAATCATCCCCAAATAGGCTGTATTGGGCAGTTATTCGATATATGGGCTCAGTGGCCTGGGGGGAATGGGGTGTGGGAGTGGAGCATTAGCTCACTTGGCTGGTCAGCTGCTGTGTAGATCCGATATTTGCGAAAAGTACAGGACATGATCACCATTTCGACTGAAGTAGACTCAGGACCTGCATCCTTGCTCTCCCTAGAGTGGAAAATGATGATACTTTGCCATGGTTTCACCAAGGACATGACCTAAGACTGACAGCTGAAGATGTTGGTGACATACTTTGGGTGGTAATATCATTAGAGTGACCAGCAGAGTGTTTCCCTCCCACACGTGATGGCACAATTTCAATGGGTGGTCAGCAAGCTCCTAGAGACAGTCTGTGCTAATGTTAGAAACAGAGCTATTAGGCGTTAGGTTCTTGGACACCTGTAGCTTGGCATTTTAAAAAAAAAATCAACTGACTCTCTTAGAGTGAGCCTGGCATGACACAGGGCTTATGGTTGATACCTTCTTGCTCAATGTTGGATGGAGAAAGCTTGGAGAAATGTTATTCCAATGTTACTAGATCGATTGTTATATGTTCTGCTTTATATCTGCATTTTCTTTGCCAGGTTTTGTTACTTCTTTTAAACCCTGTGTTTCTGGCATGCTGAAGAAACTTTTCATAAGACTGGATAAATAGGACATTCAGTTCCCTATTAGATTTCCCTCTCTTCGCAGCAGATCCCTTCGGTTATCTCCAATGAATGCAGTGTTTAACTTGCTTCCTTAGTTTTTGTGTTTTATGATCCTCTGCACCTTTTGGTGGAGAAAAAAAAAATCATGTCGTACCTGGCATCCAGTGGTATTGTAGGAAAGGGTATTCCATACTGTGCATTGACTGAGACCCAGTGTTCAAGGTAAGGAGTGAGAGCAGACAGGATGGCAGTCAGTGTAGTTAGGAAATGGTTCTATGGTGGAAGGAACACTAATATGGATTTCCAAATGTGTAAGCTGATCAAAAAAAGTTGCATTAATCAAACATTTTACTGACATACCTAATTCCAAGAACACACCAGGCAAGTGGAAGAGGGAGGTAGTATAGGAACATTGGTTCCTAATAATGGGATACTCCACCTTTGATAATATAGCGCTCCCTAGAGGGTAAGTCTGGAATATGCACTTATATTTATGCGGTAAGGTTTAAAATCACTATTCCCTGATGCAGGTGTATGTGAACCACCAAACTGAATTAAGGTTCATGACCCTTCTGGCAAGATATTTGTTGCTAAATTATAGAGCAAGTTTTGCATTAGAATGCTTGTCCATTCAGAAGTAGCCAAATTTATTTAACATTTCATTTCATTGTCATGAGAGAAAAAAAACCTTTCAATTCTTCCATCAAGTGGCATTAAAAGCAGAGATTCAGAGATAAATCAACAGTCACAATGCCCTCAATTCTTATATAAAGCAGTATGGACACGTCCTTTCGTATTTATTTTTCTAACCAAACATTGAGGGTTGCTTTTCTTTTGTGTAACTTTGTCAATTAAGAAAAGAAATTTTTCATACATTTTCAACTGCATAGAAATCAAACTCCAGGAGATTTTAACATCGTCCTCCATGCTTAATTTAATAACATATATTTTGTATGAAACTCCAGTCGAGCTCTGAAAGGTTTTAAAACCAGTGCAAGTGCAATTTAAGCTGTTAGCCAGCTTTCATTATTATTGCTCTGTGATATCTCTTCTGCTGTTTAAAACATGTCTGGCCTAAGCCATTTCTCATTTTATGCACAGCATGAAAGAAAATGCATAAACCTAACACGAAAGCAGGTTTATAAATTGCTGAGAAAGATTTATAGTAGGAACAAAATTAGATTTTTAAATGCAGCATAATTACATTTGACAAAGAAAAATAATTCGTTTAGGAACAGAGTATCAGAAATTACAATGCAGAGGCTTTTTCTCTCCTTTGACGTAGGCATATATAAAATACATTTACACTGGAAAGGTCAACATAACCAGCCTAGAATGCCCAAACTTTATTCCTAGCTACACATACACATGATAGTGATACAGAAAAATCACAAACAACTTGTGCCCTAATCAAATGGGCCCTCGTGAATGAGTCTCAGTCAGACTGATGGTGTCTGTGGAACAATTGTGCCTCATTTCCTTAGCTGTTCAAAACTTTAAATACTGAGAGATTTGATAAATGCTGTTTTCATTTTAGGAAATTGCCCTAATTGCAGTTGAATTGGTTGCCAAGAAAAGTGCCAGTTCAGACACATAGTAATAAAAAAAGGAGGTGTTTGGGGGAAGGGACAGGCAAGAGTGTTAACATCAGATGTCGAAAGCTGGCAAAAGAAATTGAAATTTGTCAACTGCTGTAGCTGACAGTTACTCAAAGTGAGAGAGTGCAAACGTAGCAGTTTTCTCCTTCGCATTCGGGTAGAGATTTCAGAAGTTGGAGCATGTACAAATGACATCCAGATTATTTAAAACCTATCCAGCTCTTGTTGCCCTTCAGCAAGCTGGTACTTGCATTTGCCACCAAAAGAATATTCCTTAATGGTAGAATTTAATATAGAACATTTCATATGTTTACACACTGATAAAGGGATTCCTTTCAAACCTTATGAGAGCTTGTTTCTCTTAAATGATCGATAAGCTTTTGCAAATTTAAAAATTACAATAAAGCAATGTTGAATATTTACGTAAAATGTGAGGAAAGTTTGTCTATATTGCAATTACATTGATAAGCAATTGGTTGGTATACGTTACAATTGATAGTGTCATAATCGGCTTTTGTACATTTCCGCAACCAACATTGTTGTGTAACTGTATACAATTCCTTCTTCAATCTATTTTCCTTTAAGCATCACCATTCCTGTGAATTATAGTCAACAGATTTTTGTAACAGATAATGATCTGCTATATATCCACCACTGCCATTGCTCATTATCCCCTCCATGTGGTTTACATTCAACCACACGGCATCAATGTCACAATGATAAAAGTCACTGACCATAACCTATGTGTTTGGGTGCCTTATTCCTCCTCAGCTTCATTGAACTGTTTCCAGCCTTCTATATCATAGGGTCATAGAGTCATAGAGATGTACAACATGGAAACAGACCCTTCAGTCCAACTCTTCCATGCCGACTAGATATCCCAACCCAATCTAGTCCCACCTGCCAGCACCCGGCCCATATCCCTTCCTATTCATGTACTCATCCAGATGCCTTTTAAATGTTGCAATTGTACCAGCCTCCACCACTTCCTCTGGCAGCTCATTCCGTATACATACCACCCTCTGCGTGAAAAAGTTGTCCCTTAGGTCTCTTTTATATCTTTCCCCTAAACATATGCCCTTTAGTTCTGGACTCCCTTACCCCAGGGCAAAAAAAACTTTGTCTATTTATCGTATCCATGCCCTCATGATTTTATAAACCTCTATAAGGACACCCCGCAGCCTCCAATGCTCCAGGGAAAACAGCCCTAGCCTATTTAACCTCTCCCTATAGCTCAAATCCTCCAACCCTGGCAACATCCTTGTAAATATTTTCTGAACCCTGTCAACTTTCACAACGTCTCATTGAATATTACAACAATGAAGGAGCACTTTGATCCATTGCACCTATGTTACCTCTTTGAAAGTGTCAACAATTTAGTATTGCTCCCATTGTCTTTCCTCACAGCCTTACAATTTCTCCTTCAAGTATTTATCCAGCATCCATGGAGAGAATAAGCTAATGTTTTGTGTCTAGATGCCTCTTCATCAGAGCTGAAGAGTCTTCTGGCTGATGAACAGTCATCTAGACACAAAATGTTAGCTTGCTTTCTCACCATGGATACTGTCTGACCTGCTGTGATCTCCAGAATTTGTTGTTTTCAGTACAGATTCCAGCATCGGCAGTAATTTGTTCCTACGAGTAATTATCTAACAGGCTTTCAAGATTGCAAATGGGTTTGCTTTCATTAACATTTCATGTGGTTCATTCTTGATCATAACTCATTATGTTATTAAGTAAAATATCAGTAAAACATAACATATAATATAATACTATTATTAGTAAAATATGTAATACAGATGCTGAACATATCTATATGATGTGGCTGACAGGTTTAAAAAATGCAAGTGTTTGTGGTAAAAAATGGGCAGATGGCAAGCTGGATATGAAGCTGCTACAATGGAAGGGCACAAAGAGTAATGGTGGGCAAGAGTGTTTAAGACTGGGAAGTTATTTTTGGGTTTCAATAGAACTCAATACTGATTACTTTGTTTTTGTGGTTACGTATCAATGGGTTAGATTAAAAAACATACAGATAATACAAAAATTGGCTTTGTGCTGAATTATGAGGAGGATACAGACTTCAGGAAGCTGTCAATAGATTTTCCAAGTGGGCAAGGAGTCACAAACAAAATTGAACCTAGAAAAGTATAATGTCATGCATTTGGTGAGGGCAAACTCAGTAAGAGAATACAAAAGAAGGTTATGCTAGAACTATATAAAACATGAGTTAGGCCAAAGCTATTGGGTCCTGTGGACAACCCTGATCACCTTTTTATGATTGACATATAATCATAGAACATAGCTATAGAACATTACAGCGCAGTACAGGTCCTTCGGCCCTCGATGTTGCACCGACCTGTCATACCAATCTGAAGCCCATCTAACCTACACTATTCCATGTACGTCCATATGCTTGTCCAATGACAACTTAAATGTACTTAAAGTTGGTGAATCTACTACCGTTGCAGGCAAAGCATTCCATACCCTTACTACTCTCTGAGTAAAGAAACTACCTCTGACATCTGTCCTATATCTATCACCCCTCAATGTAAAGCTATGCCCCCTCGTGCTCGCCGTCACCATACTTGGAAAAAGGCTCTCCCTGTCCACACTATCTAACCCTCTGATTATCTTATATGTCTCTATTAAGTCACCTCTCAACATTCTTCTGTCTAACGAAAACAGCCTCAAGTCCCTCAGCCTTTCCTCGTAAGACCTTCCCTCCATACCAGGCAACATCCGAGTAAATCTCCCCTGCACCCTTTCCAAAACTTCCACATCCTTCTTATAATGCGGTGACCAGAACTGTACACAATATTCCAAGTGCGGCCGCACCAGGGTTTTGTACAGCTGCAGCATAACCTCATGGTTCCGGAACTCGGTCCCTCTATTAATAAAAGCTAAAAAACTGTATGCCTTCTTAACAACCCTGTCAACCTGGGTGGCAACTTCCAAGGATCTGTGTACCTGGACACCGAGATCTCTCTGCTCATCTACACTACCAAGAGTATTACCATTAGCCCAGTACTTTGCATTCCGGTTACTCCGACCAAAGTGAATCACCTCACACTTGTCCGCATTAAACTCCATTTGCCACCTCTCAGCCCAGCTCTGCAGCTTATCTATGTCTCTCTGTAACCTACAACATCCTTCGTCACTATCCACAACTCCACCGACCTTAGTGTCATCTGCAGATTTTCTAACCCACCCTTCTACGCCCTCATCCAGGTCGTTTATAAAAATGATGAACAGCAGTGGACCCAACACCGACCCTTGCGGTACACCACTAGTAACTGGACTCCAGGATTTTTATACAGCTTAATATAGGAAAAACCTATTTCTCTTAACAGAAGAGCCAATAACTACAGGACAGAAATTTAAAATAAATGACAGATACATTGGAGGACAGTTGATCACATCTTCTTATGTTAGAGGGTCTGAAAACTGCTTCCTAATACAGTGTTGGAGGCAAAAATTCTCATTGTATTTAAATAGTACTTGGATAGGGACCAGAAGTGCTAAAGTCTGAAGATGAGCATACCAAAAACTGTAATATGGGATTCAGCTGGATGACTTCATGTCAACTCACATACAATTATACACAATGATTCAATTTTCTATGTTTTAATTTGTCACATTTCTATGCATTGTATTATGATTCTTAAAGAGGTGAATTTGTTTTTAAAAGATTTCAATTCCCGGTGATCTACTTAAAGAATCTCTCAACTACATTTCATGTTTTAAGACATTCACTGTAACAAACAAACTAAAATCAAGATGGCTAAATATTATTTAGAAAACAACTGATACACTAAACTTCAGCAAATATATTCCTTGGTAACATTCTAAATCATCATACTTTTACATGATGTGGAGGTGCAAGTGTTGGAGTAGGATGGACACATGTCAAAAGTCACATGACATCAGGGATATAGTCTAACAGGTTTATTTGAAATTACAAGCTTTTGGAGCACTGCTCCTTCATTCGGTGAAATGTGACTTCTGACCATGCTTTTGCATGGCACTGTATTCTTCTGGAATTGTAGTCACTACAAGAGCCAGTTCAAAGTTATTCCCAGCATCCAACAGGCTCACTGCTCCTTGCCATGTTGAATCGTCAAATCCAATACCTGTTAAAGGTCATTCCTCTATCTTCTGAAAATTCTTGAACTGACTTCTAGTAACAAGGACCACTCCAACGAGTCATTCTCTTGACCATGCCAAGGTGAAACTCCCAGTGTTGTTAAATTTCCATCAGTCTGATCTCTTTGACACTGAACGAGATGTCAAGAGCCTTCTGCATAGTGGCTAGCAGGGCAATTTTTTATTTCCTTGCTGTTCACAGCAGCTGCTGTTTATCTCTCTCTGACTGTCTCTTTTCTCTCATCTCCCTTGTCTCTCCTTCTCTGTCTGAGAATCTCTAAGACTGTAAGTTAGACAATATATAAGTCTGCTCAAAGCAGAGCCCCCATGCCTTTCTTTAATTTGAGCTGTGAAAGCCTGCACTTGTGTTTCAAAAGGTCTTGATCTGGCTTCTGTCCCAATGTCTTTTAAGTCACAGAATCTTATGGTTAGGCAGAACAAGTAGAAAATGACAATCACATGTTCCTCTTATTTACATTGAATTAAAAAAAATAATTTAAAACCTAACCGTCTTATAAAACCTCCCACTCATACCAACAAGAATCAATTTATTTCAATTAAGCAACTTAACTACAAATAAAATGGTATTACTGTGTTCATATTCATTCATTTACTAGGCCTCACATTTTAATCCAACTATTCTGCTGAAAGACTTCAAATGCAAATATACATTTGCTTTGGTGTTGCTTTTATGCAGTAAATGGCATTTGAAGGATTTTTGGAATCCATTGTCATTTTCATGATTTACTAAATGATTTCTTACTGTGGATGAGTCATGCTTTTGTGAGTTGTTAACAAAACAGTTGAACTTTGCAAATAATTATAGTGGCAATGTGATCAAAGCTAAGCTGTGAGAATTGCAAAGACTGGCACCCAAAGAGTTATCAATCTTTCCAGCATCATCTGGCCAGTTTTTCATGCCCAAAATTTATTATTATCCAATTAGAACATTCCACCTTCATCTCCTCAATTTAACTGTGAAGCTTTGTTTACAGATAGCATACAGGGATAAACTAGTGAATTAAATTATGCATAAAGAATTGGACTTGTGCATGTGTTAACTGTGTAGCACCTTATAAACCTGGAAAAAAATGTGAATGGTCGTGTTCCAAGATTGGATGTATTTCCACTGTTTAAAACCTTGGCTATGGACTGTCCATGTTTCTAGAAGCAAGAAATTAGTCTGTACATTTAAAGTCACTTTATTCTAAATTAGAATGCTTTGACATAATTGATCGAACACCTAAATAAATTTTGTTTCATAAATTACCAAACAATCTAGCTGTGTCAGCAAGTTTTGAGAAGATTTGTAGCTCAGGTTGAGGTTTTGGATGTCGGTTTGCCCGCTGAGCTGGAAGGTTCATTTCTAGACATTTCCTTATCCTACCAGGTAACATTTTCAGTGAGCCTCAGGCGAAGCAATACTGAAAATTCTGACTTTCTATTTGTATGTTTGGGTTTCTTTGGGTTGGAACTCTATCAACAAACACATTGAGTTAGACCCCATCTACCACCCCCTGAGAAAAGGAACAGGAAGTGACTTCACCACAGGAAATAACACCACCACAGGAAATGACATCACCAACTCAAAGAAACCCAAACATATAAATAAAAAGCAGGAATTTTCAGCATTGCTTCACTTGAGGCCCACTGAAGATGTAACCTAGTAGGGTAACAAAACGCCTGGAAATGACTTTCCAGCTCAGCGAGCAAACCTACATTCAAAATATTGCTGTGTATTACAGGAGAGAATAAAACTTGAATCAGATTGGCTTGGCAGAAGTTGCAGCATGTATTTGAACAAAGTTAAAAAACACACAACACCAGGTTATAGTCCAATAGATTCATTTGGAAGTATTAGCTTTCAGAACACTGCTCCTTCATCAGGTAGCTGTGGAGCAGGATCATAAGACACAGAATTTATCGCAAAAGATCACAGTATCATGCAACTGATACTATACATTGAACAAACCTAGATTGCTATTAAGTCTTTCATCTTTTAAAATGTGTTTCAGGTTTCAGTTCATTATTAAGTAAATTCCAGAACTTCTTTCAAATCACATTCTCAAGATAACTTAAGGTTTTATGTAAAAAAAGAAGTGACATATCAGCTCAGACAATGCAGTAAGGTGTAAGGGTAGAGTCTGTCTATATCCAAATCTTGAGTCAGACTGGTCCTACTTCCAAAGTAGGAATTTATAAAATGCTACATGGATTGACTACCTGCATTGACTCCCTGCAGATTGTGTGCTTTTTGGAAAAAAAGTACCTGCAAATACAATTCTGCAAATGCAAATTCACCCCATAGACTTTGTGTGTGTGTGTGTGTGTGTGTGTGTGTGTGTGTGTGTGTGTGAGGGAGAGAGAGAGAGAGAGAGAGAGAGAGAGTGTGTTTGTCCACCCCAGTCCAACACCAACACCTCCACATCATGTATTTGAATAAGGGAACATATAGATTTCAGTTTCTAGTAATTGAAAATGTCTAATGCATCAACTTAACTGTAGTCTTTGGGGTTGTCATCACTACAAAAAATGCAGTTCAAGTACTGTGGATACTGCTGAGGCTGATCAGAGATTGAGACTCAACATGGGAAAAGTAAGGTTACCATAGTCCTACCAGAGAATAGGGCTGCTCTTTCATGAGAGAGGTATGACAGGGGTTGGGTTAACCTGAGGATCACTGTGCCTCAGGTGAGTGGAGAGGTTAAGACGTTCATGATAGTCTCAGACAGTGCAGGACTTGAAGACACACTGTCAGCCTCACTCTGCATAGCAAACCAGCTGTCCAGCTCACTGATTCCCTCTCAACATGGAGAAACCTTCAGATGGCTCTGTCAAAGAATAAGCATTCAGCGTAATAAAAAAAAGTGTGTATTTTGTCTACTACAATTAATTTTACAAATCTGAAACTTGAGGATACTTGTATTCTGATCACAGCTGATGTTATTACTGGATAAATCAGATCCCAGATTAAAATCTGGCTTAATGGACCATGTATTGATTTTATTCAATGAGGTGCTGTTTCACTGAAACACAATCACCTAGCATATAATGCTGCACATCTCATTTTAATGAAAGAAAGAAGTTCATTATACAAAGTAAAGGAAGATAATATGGAACAAATCAACATATCTCACAATTTGAATGATTTTTGAACACAGTAAAACATCAATATTCCATCTACCTCAACTGTATCCCTTGATAGTACTCAAAACAGCAGAAAAAAAACTCCCTGCTCTATCACTTCAATAGTTAGTTTTAGTTAGATAATCTGAAGAAGGGGCACTGAACGTGAAACATTAACTCTGCTTTCTCTCCATTGATGCTGCCAGACTTAATGAGTTTCTCCAACAATTTTTGTTTTTGTTTCAGTTTTCTAATATTTCCAGTTCTTTAGTTTATTTTAATGTTCTTCAATGTTTACCATGTCAACTCCTAAAGCTCTCCCAAAAATATATTTGTATTGGCACTCCAAGAACTATTTATTCCACCATGTTGTTTTTCAAATAAAGAAAACCATGACTCCAAAAATACTGACAAGTTAATCATTAAACTCCTTCTTACATACTAACCTAAACTCATATGTCACTAGTTGAAAATCCAATGATATTAATATATATCACACCATAGATCATAGTTGTGTGACTTCATGCTTTAGGCAGTGCCTGGCACACAACTACGGAATATTTGATCTTTACAGGACTTGAAATGAATGCAACTTGCTGGTGCATTGCCAACAATTTTCCTATTGGTCTAATGCAAAGCCATATTATTGATATGCAGTCTTGCAAAATTCACTATATATGCTTCTTTCTTTAATGTAAACACACAAAAAAAATTAAACATTGTCTTAATTTGATTACAGTTTGTGTTCAAGAATATTTTGTTTTCTATGTACCATATCACATAAAATATTCCATCTCTGTTGTGTATTATTCTTTATGTATATAGGTTATTTAATCCATTTAATATGATTTCATCATTGGTAAATAATCACTTCAGAAAAAAAAAATCACATATCGAGTGTACATCTAACATCTGAAGGAACACAAACGATACCACAGGAAATTCACTATATATTTGTGATAATATTAAAGCTTGTTGAAGACCTAGGGAACTGAGATTTCCTTTGCTACCATAGCAAGAAACATGAAAGCACATCATGAGAGTAGGACAGATGGTGTTTATTATCAAGGTCAGATCAGAAACCAAATTTTGATCAATGAATTTTGTTGCACCTCATTTTTCCACAGGATTGTTTGTTTTGATCGTCAGTGTCTAAATTCCTTTCTTGACGGCACTGAACTCCCTCTTTCCTAAAATATTGTCATCTCATTTCTCTTCGTAGCACACTGTGTTGACTTGAAATGCCTGGTCATCTTTCTTTTGTGATACCTGTTCCTCATTAAGGCATTGAGTTCTCCATTGGAGACACCATTGAGAAAACTTTGAAGTGTGATTGGATGGAGTAAGAGGGCATAAAAGGGCAGAATGATCCATGGAAACAGAAAAGAAAAATACGAGAAGATAATTCTAAAAATGGAGCTTAGAAGGAAATGACTGAACACTTGTGAAACTGATAACAGAGATGAGGAAAGAATACAGTAAATTTGCCAAACAGCAACAATTTAAGTGGAGATGAATATAAATTAACAGGTATAAGTAGAGAATTAATGAACGAAATAATAGGGAAATGTTCATAAAAGGAAATGGAAAAGCAATGATTGAAAGAAGAGAAAGCACACTGAATCTTTAAGTCTTACCAGATGTATTGCCTGGCTGAGTCACTGGAGATCTATCCATCATGAGAATAATACAAATAGAGTGAGGCCCAAAATAAAGGGAGACCAAAATAAATTTTTGTCTTGTTTCATTATTATTTTGTCATCATACAGGAGAGCACTCAATAACAGCTAATGGCTTTCACTTCTTTAAACCGACTGTCACTGATTAGGAGAGAGACATACTTGTTCATTTAGTTTATGCCTTACATTTTGAATGGACTTTCTGAGGATCCATGTCTACAAGTCTACGT